>NC_092716.1:120226657-120915657 GCF_047496885.1 Scyliorhinus torazame
CTCCAGAGTGATATAGATTGATTGGTGGAGAGGGCGGTAAAGTGGCAAAATGGAATTTACCACACAAGTGTGAGGTCATGCATTTAGAGAGGTCAAAAAGTTATAGGGAATACACAATACATGGGAATATACTAAGAGGGATAGATGAAGTAAGAGATCTTGCCGTACAAGTACACAGTTCACTATAGGCAGCAGTTGATTTAGACAAGGTTGTAAAGAAAGCATATGGAATGCTCTCCTTCATTGGCAGAGGTATAGAATTTAAAAGTAAGGATATGATGTTGGAATTGTATAAAACACTGGTGAGGCCCCAACTGGAATATTGTGTGCAGCTCTGGTCACCATATTAGAAGTCGGGGATATGGTGTACGGGCCGGAGAGTGGAGCTGAGTCTACAAAGATCAGCCATGATCTCATTAAATGGCGGAGCAGGCTCGAGGGGCAAGATGGCCTACTCCTGTTCCTCGTTCTTATGTTCTCATGGTCTTATGTTCTTACAACACCAGGTTAACGTCCAACAGGCTTGTTTTGAATCACTAGCTTTCGGAGCGCAGCTCCTTCCTCAGGTGAATGAAGAGGTGGGTTCCAGAAAATTATATAGAGAGCAAGTCAATGATGCAAGACGATACTTGGAATGCGAGTCTTTGCAGGTAATTAAGCCTTTACAGGTCCAGACGGAACAACTGGAGAGAGGGATAATGTGAATTGACAGTTGGTAGGATTTTCCACGGTCAGGCCAGATGGTGGGGGGTGAATCTAATGCCACATGAATCAAAGGTCCCGGTTGAGGCCGTACTCGTGTGCGGAACTTGGCTATAAGTTTCTGCTCGGCGATTCTGCGTTGTTGCGCATCCTGAAGGCCGCCTTGGAGAACGCTTACCCGAAGATCAGAGGCTGAATGCCCTTGACTGCTGAAGTGTTCCCCGACTGGAAGGGAACATTCCTGCCTGGTGATTGTCACGCGATGTCCATTCATCCGTTGTGGTGGGTGGTGCTCTCACGTGTAATGGTGGTATCCATGTCGATGATCTGGCACATCTTGCAGAGATTGCCATGGCAGGGTTGTGTGGTGTCGTGGTCGCTGTTCTGAAGACTGGGTAGTTCGCTGCAAACAATGGTTTGTTTGAGGTTGCGCGGTTGTTTGAAGGCAAGTAGTGGGGGTGTGGAGATGACCTTGGCAAGATGTTCATCTTCATCGATATTACATATTACAAGAAGGACATGATTGCTCTGGAGAGAGTGCAGAGGAGGTTTACAAGTATGTTGCCAAGGCTGGAAAAGTGTGCCTATGAGGAGAGATTAGATAAGTTGGGGTTATTTTCCTTGGAACAAAGAAGGCTGAGGGATGACTTAATTGAGGTGCACAAAATTATGAGGGGAAGAGATAGAATGGCAGGATAAAATTGCTTCCCTTGGTGGAGAATTCTAGAACCAGGAGACATAGATTCAAGACGAGTGGCAGACAGTGCAGAGGGGACATGAGGAAGAACATTTTTACGCAGAGGACAGTGGGAGTCTGGAATTTGCTGCCTCAGTTGGTGGTGGAGGCAGAGACCCTAAACTCATAGATTATCATAGAATTTACAGTGCAAACTCTTTTTAAAAAGTACCGGGATCTGCACCTTACGTGCTGTAAGATACAGGGCTCTGGACTGGGTGCAGGAAAGTCGGATTAGAAAGGGCACCTGGGCGTCCTCGGGCTGGCATGGACAAGGTCAGCCGAATGGCCTCCTTCTGTGCTGTAACCTTTCTATGATTCTTCGGTTCCATGGATTATTGTCCTTAGAGCAGAGGAGACTGAGAAGGGGCATGATTAAGAAGTTTAAAATTATGAGGGGCATAGGTAGAGTAGACCGAAATAACCACAGTGGAGGGATCAATAACCGGGGGGGCATAGATTTAAGCAAGGGGGCAAGAGTTTGAGGGGATATGTGAGGAAAAAAACTTTGGCCAGAGGGTGGAAGGAGTGTGGAACTCACTCCCTGGAAGTGTGGTGGAGGCAGAGACCCTCATAACATTTAAGAAGTATTTAGATGTGCACTTGCGATGCCAAGGCTATGGGCCAAGTGCTGGAAAATAGTTAGGTGGTTGTTTTTGACCTGCACCGACGCAACAGGCCAAAAGGCCTTTTCTGTGCTGTAGAACATAAGAACATAAGAACTAGGAGCAGGAGTAGGCCATCTGGCCCCTCGAGCCTGCTCCGCCATTCAATGAGATCATGGCTGATCTTTTGTGGACTCAGCTCCACTTTCCGGCCCCAACACCATAATCCTTAATCCCTTTATTCTTCAAAAAACTATCTATCTTTATCTTAAAAACATTTAATGAAGGAGCCTCTACTGCTTCACTGGGCAAGGAATTCCATAGATTCACAACCCTTTGGGTGAAGAAGTTTCTCCTAAACTCAGTCCTAAATCTACTTCCCCTTATTTTGAGGCTATGCCCCCTAGTTCTGCTTTCACCCGCCAGTGGAAACAACCTGCCCGCATCTATCCTGTCCATTCCCTTCATAATCTTATATGTTTCTACCAGATCCCCCCTCAGCCTTCTAAATTCCAACGAGTACAGTCCCAGTCTACTCAACCTCTCCTCGTAATCCAACCCCTTCAGCTCTGGGATTAACCGAGTGAATCTCCTCTGCACATTCACCAGTGCCAGTACGTCCTTTCTCAAGTAAGGAGACCAAAACTGAACACAATACTCCAGGTGTGGCCTCACTAACACCTTATACAATTGAAGCAGAACCTCCCTAGTCTTAAACTCCATCCCTCTAGCAATGAAGGACAAAATTCCATTTGCCTTCTTAATCACCTGTTGCACCTATAAACCAACTTTTTGCGACTCATGCACTAGCACACCCAGGTCTCTCTGCATAGCAGCATGTTTTAATATTTTATCATTTAAATAATAATCCCTTTTGCTGTTATTCCTACCAAAATGGATAACCTCACATTTGTCAACATTGTATTCCATCTGTCAGACCCTTGTCCATTCACTTAACCTATCCAAATCCCTCTGCAGACTTCCAGTATCCTCTGCACTTTTTGCTTTACCACTTATCTTAGTGTCGTCTGCAAACTTGGACACATTGCCCTTGGTCCCCAACTCCAAATCATCTATGTAAATTGTGAATAGTTGTGGGCCCAACACTGATCCCTGAGGGACACCACTAGCTACTAATTGCCAACCAGAGAAACACCCATTAATCCCCACTCTTTGCTTTCTATTAATTAACCAATCCTCTATCCATGCTACTACTTTCCCCTTAATGCCATGCATCTTTATCTTATGCAACAACCTTTTGTGTGGCACCTTGTCAAAGGCTTTCTGGAAATCCAGATATACCACATCCATTGGCTCCCTGTTATCTACCGCACTGTTAATGTTCTCAAAAAATTCCACTAAATTAGTTAGGCACGACCTGCCCTTTATGAACCCATGCTGCGTCTGCCCAATGGGACAATTTCCATCCAGATGCCTCGCTATTTCTTCCTTGATGATAGATTCCAGCATCTTCCCTACTACCGAAGTTAAGCTCACTGGCCGATAATTACCCGCTTTCTGCCTACCTCCTTTTTTAAACAGTGGTGTCACGTTTGTTAATTTCCAATCCGCCGGGACCACCCTCAAGTCTAGTGAATTTTGGTAAATTATCACTAGTGCATTTGCAATTTCCCTAGCCATCTCTTTTAGCACTCTGGGATGCATTCCATCAGGTCCAGGAGACTTGTCTACCTTTAGCCCCATTAGCTTGCCCATCACTACCTCCTTGGTGATAACAATCCTCTCACGGTCCTCACCTGTCATAGCCTCATTTCCACCAGTCACTGGCATGTTATTTGTGTCTTCCACTGTGAAGACCGACCCAAAAAACCTGTTCAGTACCTCAGCCATTTCCTCATTTCCCATTATTAAATCTCCCTTCTCATCCTCTAAAGGACCAATATTTACCTTAGCCACTCTTTTTTGATTTATGTATTTGTAGAAAATTTTACTATCTGTTTTTATATTCTGAGCAAGCTTACTCTCATAATCTATCTTACTCTTCTTTATCGCTTTTTTAGTAGCTTTCTGTTGCCCCCTAAAGATTTCCCAGTCCTCTAGTTTGCTACTTTGTATGTTTTTTTCTTCAATTTGATACTCTCCCTTATTTCCTTAGATATCCACGGTCGATTTTCCCTCTTTTTACTGTCCTTCCTTTTTGTTGGTATCAACCTTTGCTGAGCACTGTGAAAAATCACTTGGAAGGTTCTCCACTGTTCCTCAACTGTTTCACCATAAAGTCTTTGCTCCCAGTCTACCTTAGCTAGTTCTTCTCTCATCCCATTGTAATCTCCTTTGTTTAAGCACAAAACACTAGTGCTTGATTTTACCTTCTCACCCTCCATCTGTATTTTAAATTCCACCATATTGTAATCGCTCCTTCCGAGAGGATCCCTAACTATGAGATCCTGAATCAATCCTGTCTCATTACACAGGACCAGATCTAGGACCGCTTGTTCCCTTGTAGGTTCCATTACATACTGTTCTGGGAAACTATCACGGATACATTCTATAAACTCCTCCTCAAGGCTGCCTTGACCGACCTGGTTAAACCAATCGACATGTAGATTAAAATCCCCCATGATAACTGCTGTACCATTTCTACATGCATCAGTTATTTCTTTGTTTATTGCCTGCCCCACCATAATGTTACTATTTGGTGGCCTATAGATTACTCCTATCAGTGACTTTTTCGCCTTACTATTCCTGATTTCCACCCAAATGAATTCAACCTTATCCTCCATAGCACCGATGTCATCCCTTACTGTTGCACGGATGTCATCCTTAAATAACACCACCTCCCTTACCATCCACTCTGTCCTTCCGAAAAGTTTGATACCCTCGGATATTTAACTCCCAGTCGTGACCATCCTTTAACCATGTTTCAGTAATGGCCACTAAATCATAGTCATTCACGATGATTTGCGCCATCAACTCATTTACCTTATTCAGAATACTACGAGCATTCAGGTAAAGTACACTTATGTTGGCTTTTTTACCTCTGTTCTGAATCTTAACACCTCGATCAGTAACCTCTCCTAAGTTATATTTCCTCTTAACCTTTCTCCTAATTTTCCTTGTCGTTGAACCCATATCTTCATGTAACAACCTGCCGCGTCGCTTACCATTAATGTTTTCACTTCCCATTTTATTACTTTTAGTATTCCTGGTCCTATTCACTGAGCTCCCCTCAGTCACTGTGCCTTGTACTGTCGCCCTTTTTGATTTTTGACTGCGGCTTCTCTGCCTTACACTTTCCCCCTTACTGCCTTTTATTTTTGTCCCTGTTTTACTACCTTCCAACTCCCTGCATCGGTTCCCATCCCCCTGCCACATTAGTTTAAACTCTCCCCAACAGCTCTAGCAAACACGGTTCTAGGACATTGGTTCCAGTCCTGCCCAGGTGCAGACCGTCCGGTTTGTACTGGTCCCACCTCCCGCAGAACCGATTCCAATGTCCCAGGAATTTGAATCCCTCCCTCTTGCACCATCTCTCGAGCCACGCATTCATCCTATCTATCCTGACATTCCTACTCTGACTAGCTCGTGGCACTGGTAGCAATCCTGAGATTACTACCTTTGAGGTCCTACTTTTTAGTTTAACTCCTAGCTCCCTAAATTCAGCTTGAAGGACCTCGTCCCGTTTTTTACCTATATCGTTGGTGCCTATGTGCACCACGACAGCTGGCTGTTCACCCTCTTTCCCCACCCCCCCCCCCCCAGAATGTCCTGCAGCCGCTCCGAGACAGCCTTGACCCTTGCACCAGGGAGGCAACATACCATCCTGGAGTCTCGATTGCGTCCGCAGAACCGCCTGTCTATTCCCCTTACAATTGAGTCCCCTATCACTATAGCCCTGCCATTCTTCTTCCTGCCCAGCTGCGCAGCAGAGCCAGCCATGGTGCCATGAACCTGGCTGCTGCTGCCTTCCCCTGGTGAGCCATCTCCCTCAACAGTATCCAAAGCGGTATATCTGTTTTACAGGGAGATGACCGCAGAGGACACCTGCACTGCCTTCCTACTCTTGCTCTGTCTTTTGGTCACCCATTTTCTATCTCCCTCAGTACCTTTCACCTGCGGTGTGGCCAACTCACTAAACGTGCTATCCACGACGTCCTCAGCATCGCGGATGCCCCAAGGTGAGTCCATCCGCAGCTCCAGAGCCGTCAAGCGGTCTAACAGGAGCTGCAACTGGACACACTTCTTGCACGTGAAGGAGCCAGGGACAGTGGACGTGTCCCTGAGCTCCCACATCGCACACGAGGAGCATGACACGGGTCTGAGATCTCCTGCCATGTCTTAAACCTTCGGTTAACTTCAACAACTACAATTTCAACAAAAAAAACAACAAAGAAAAAATAAATGAATATACCAATGAAAAGAAACAGAAAAACAGAAACACTACTTACCAGTCACTTACCAGGGATAAAAAGCACTTCCTCCCCACCCAGCTTCCAATTCCCACCTAGATTCCCACCTAGAACTCTTAAGAACTACTATATGAATTCAAAATGTTTAAGCAGCGTACAGAGCTATGGGTTCTTGATTCAGGTGCATCAGGTGTGCCTGAACCAGACAAGCAAGCCATTATATATTTACCAGCAATAGGGACAGCACGGCAGCGCAGTGGTTCGCACTGTTGCCTCATGGCGCCAGGGACCTGGGTTCGATCCCCAGCCCGGATCAATGGCCATGTGGAGTTTGCACATTCTCCCCGTGTCTGCATGGGTCTCACAACCACAACCACAACCCAAAAAGATGAGCAGGGTAGGTGGATTGGCCACACTAAACTGCCCACAATTGGAAAAAAAATGGGTTTTCTAAATTTAAAAGAAGTGGCAGCAATTGAAAATTAAGCACCGCACAGTCACCACTCAGTCACCGAACAGTCAATGCACAGTCACCGACCGAACAGTCACCGAACAGTCAATGCACAGTCACCGCACAGTCAATGCACAGTCACCACTCAGCCACCGCACAGTCAATGCACAGTCAATGCACAGTCACCGCACAGTCACCACTCAGTCAATGCACAGTCACCGAACAGTCAATGCACAGTCACCGAAAAGTCACCAGTCAATGCACAGTCACCGCAGTCAATGCACAGTCACCGAACAGTCACCGAACAGTCACCGCACAGTCACCGCACAGTCACCGCACAGTCAATGTACAGTCACCGCGCAGTCACTGCAGTCAATGCACAGTCACCACTCAGCGAACGCACAGTCAACGCACAGTCACTACTCAGTCACCGCTCAGTCAATGCACAGTCAATGCACAGTCAATGCACCGTCAATGCACCGTCAATGCACAGTCAATGCACAGTCAATGCACAGTCAATGCACAGTCACCGCACAGTCACCGCACAGTCACCGCACAGTCACCGCACAGTCAGTACAAAGAACAAAGAAATGTACAGCACAGGAACAGGCCCTTCGGCCCTCCAAGCCCGTGCCGACCATGCTGCCCGACTAAACTACAATCTTCTTCACTTCTTGGGTCCGTATCCCTCTATTCCCATCCTATTCATGTATTTGTCAAGATGCCCCTTAAATGTCACTATCGTCCCTGCTTCTACCACCTCCTCCAGTAGCGAGTTCCAGGCACCCACTACCCTCTGCGTAAAAAACTTGCCTCGTACATCTACTCTAAACCTATCCCCTCTCACCTTAAACCTATGCCCCCTAGTAATTGACCCCTCTACCCTGGGGAAAAGCCTCTGACTATCCACTCTGTCTATGCCCCTCATAATTTTGTAGACCTCTATCAGGTCGCCCCTCAACCTCCTTCGTTCCAGTGAGAACAAACCGAGTTTATTCAACCGCTCCTCATAGCTAATGCCCTCCATACCAGGCAACATTCTGGTAAATCTCTTCTGCACCCTCTCTAAAGCCTCCACATCCTTCTGGTAGTGTGGCGACCAGAATTGAACACTATACTCCAAGTGTATAACTAAGGTTCTATACAGCTGCAACATGACTTGCCAATTCTTATACTCAATGCCCCGGCCAATGAAGGCAAGCATGCCGTATGCCTTCTTGACTACCTTCTCCACCTGTGTTGCCCCTTTCAATGACCTGTGGACCTGTACTCCTAGATCTCTTTGACTTTCAATACTCTTGAGGGTTCTACCATTCACTGTATACCTGCATTAGACCTTCCAAAATGCATTACCTCACATTTGTCCGGATTAAACTCCATCTGCCATCTCTCTGCCCAAGTCTCCAAACAATCTAAATCCTGCTGTATCCTCCGACAGTCCTCATCGCGATCCGCAATTCCACCAACCTTTGTGTCGTCTGCAAACTTACTAATCAGACCAGTTACATTTTCCTCCAAATCATTTATATATACTACAAAGAGCAAAGGTCCCAGCACTGATCCCTGTGGAACACCACTGGTCACAGCCCTCCAATGAGAAAAGCATCCTTCCATTGCTACTCTCTGCCTTCTATGGCCTAGCCAGTTCTGTATCCACCTTGCCAGCTCACCCCTGAACCTGTGTGACTTCACCTTTTGTACTAGTCTACCATGAGGGACCTTGTCAAAGGCCTTCCTGAAGTCCATATAGACAACATCCACTGCCCTACCTGCATCAATCATCTTAGTGACCTCCTCGAAAAACTCTATCAAGTTAGTGAGACACGACCTCCCCTTCACAAAACAGTGCTGCCTCTCACTAATACGTCCATTTGCTTCCAAATGGGAGTAGATCCTGTCTCGAAGAATTCTCTCCAGTAATTTCCCTACCACTGAAGTAAGGCTCACCGGCCTGTAGTTCCCGGGATTATCCTTGCTACCCTTCTTAAACAGAGGAACAACATTGGCTATTCTCCAGTCCTCCGGGACATCCCCTGAAGACAGCGAGGATCCAAAGATTTCTGTCAAGGCCTCAGCAATTTCCTCTCCAGCCTCCTTCAGTATTCTGGGGTAGATTCCATCAGGCCCTGGGGACTTATCTACCTTAATATTTTTTAAGACACCCAACACCTCGTCTTTTTGGATCTCAATGTGACCCAGGCTATCTACACACCCTTCTCCAGACTCAACATCTACCAATTTCTTCTCTTTGGTGAATGCTGATGCAAAGTATTCATTTAGTACCTCGCCCATTTCCTCTGGCTCCACACATAGATTCCCTTGCCTATCCTTCAGTGGGCCAACCCTTTCCCTGGCTACCCTCTTGCTTTTTATGTACGTGTAAAAAGCCTTGGGATTTTCCTTAACCCTATTTGCCAATGACTTTTCGTGACCCCTTCTAGCCCTCCTGACTCCTTGCTTAAGTTCCTTCCTACTTTCCTTATATTCCACGCAGGCTTCGTCTGTTCCCAGCCTTTTAGCCCTGACAAATGCCTCCTTTTTCTTTTTGACGAGGCCTACAATATCTCTCGTCATCCATGGTTCCCGAAAATTGCCGTATTTATCCTTCTTCCTCACAGGAACATGCCGGTCCTGAATTCCTTTCAACTGCCACTTGAAAGCCTCCCACATGTCAGATGTTGATTTGCCCTCAAACATCCGCCCCCAATCTAGGTTCTTCAGTTCCCGCCTAATATTGTTATAATTAGCCTTCCCCCAATTTAGCACATTCATCCTAGGACCACTCTTATCCTTGTCCACCAGTACTTTAAAACTTACTGAATTGTGGTCACTGTTACCGAAATGCTCCCCTACTGAAACATCTACCACCTGGCCGGGCTCATTCCCCAATACCAGGTCCAGTACCGCCCCTTCCCTAGTTGGACTGTCTGCATATTGTTTTAAGAAGCCCTCCTGGATGTTCCTTACAAACTCCGCCCCGTCTAAGCCCCTGGCACTAAGTGAGTCCCAGTCAATACTGGGGAAGTTGAAGTCTCCCATCACCACAACCCTGTTGTTTTTACTCTTTTCCAAAATCTGTCTACCTATCTGCTCCTCTATCTCCCGCTGGCTGTTGGGAGGCCTGTAGTATACCCCCAACATTGTGACTGAACCCTTCTTATTCATGATCTCTACCCATATAGCGTCACTGCCCTCTGAGGTGTCCTCGCGCAGTACAGCTGTGATGTTCTCCCGAACCAGTAGCGCAACTCCGCCTCCCCTTTTACAACCCCCTCTCTCCCGCCTGAAACATCTAAATCCTGGAATGTTTAGCTGCCAATCCTGCCCTTCCCTCAACCAGGTCTCTGTAATGGCAACAACATCATAGTTCCAAGTACTAATCCAATGCACAGTCAATGCACAGTCACCGAACAGTCAATGCACAGTCACCGCACAGTCAATACAGTCACCACACAGTCACCACACAGTCACCGCACAGTCACCGCACAGTCACCACTCAGTCACCGAACAGTCAATGCACAGTCACCGCACAGTCAATGCACAGTCACCACTCAGTCAATACAGTCACCGCACAGTCACCGCACAGTCACCACTCAGTCACCACTCAGTCACCGAACAGTCAATGCACAGTCACCGAACAGTCAATGCACAGTCACCGAACAGTCAATGCACAGTCACCGCACAGTCAATACAGTCACCACACAGTCACCGAACAGTCAATGCACAGTCACCGCACAGTCACCACTCAGTCAATACAGTCACCACACAGTCACCGCACAGTCACCACAGTCACCACAGTCACCACACAGTCACCACACAGTCACCACACAATCACCGCACAGTCACCGCACAGTCACCACTCAGTCACCGAACAGTCAATGCACAGTCACCGCACAGTCAATGCACAGTCACCACACAGTCACTGCAGTCAATGCACAGTTACCACTCAGCCACCGCACAGTCAATGCACAGTCACCAAACAGCCACCGCACAGTCAATGCACAGTCACCACTCAGTCACCGAGCAGTCAATGCAGCCACCACCCTGCCACTGCAGTCAATGCAGTCACCACTCAGTCACCGAACCGTCAAAGCAGTCACCACTCAGCCACCACACAGTCAATGCACAGTCACCGCTCAGTCACCACAGTCAGTGCAGTCACCACTCAGTCACCACAGTCAGTGCAGTCACCACTCAGTCACCGCAGTCAATGCAGTCACCACTCAGTCACTGCACAGTCAATGCAGTCACCACTCCGTCACCAAACAGTCAATGCACAGTCACCACTCAGTCACCGCAGTCAGTGCACAGTCACCACTCAGTCACCAAACAGTCAATGCACAGTCACCGCAGTCAGTGCAGTCACCACTCAGTCACCGCATAGTCAATGCACGGTCACCACTCAGTCACCGCATAGTCAATGCACAGTCACCACTCAGTCACCGCAGTCAATGCACAGTCACCACACAGTCACGGAACAGTCAATGCACAGTCACCACTCAGTCATCGTACAGTCACCGCACAGTCAATGCAGTCACCGCACAGTCAATGCACAGTCACCGCACAGTCAATGCAGTCAATGCACAGTCATCGCACAGTCAATGCACAGTCACCGAACAGTCAATGCACAGTCACCAAACTGTCAATGCACAATCACCGGACAGTCAATGCACTGTCACCGCACTGTCACCGCACAGTCACCGCACAGTCACCGCACAGTCACCGCACAGTCACCGGGCAGCCACCGGGCAGCCACCGCACAGTCACCGCACGGTCAATGCAGTCACCACACGGTCAATGCAGTCACCACACGGTCAATGCAGTCACCACACGGTCAATGCAGTCACCACACAGTCACCGCACAGTCAGCACACAGTCAATGCACAGTCACCGCACAGCCACCACTCAGCCACCACTCAGCCACCGCACAGCAACCACTCAGTCACCGAACAGTCAAAGCAGTCACCACTCAGCCACCACACAGTCAATACACAGTCACCACTCAGTCACCGCACAGTCAATTCATAGTCACCACTGAGCCACCGCAGTCAATGCAGTCACCACTCAGTCACCAAACAGTCAATGCACAGTCACCACTCAGTCACCGCAGTCAGTGCACAGTCACCACTCAGTCACCAAACAGTCAATGCACAGTCACACTCAGTCACCAAACTGTCAATGCACAATCACCGCAGTCAGTGCAGTCACCACTCAGTCACCGCATAGTCAATGCACAGTCACCGAACAGCCACCGCACAGTCAATGCACAGTCACCACTCAGCCACCGCAGTCAATGCAGTCACCACTCAGTCACCGCAGTCAATGCAGTCACCACTCAGTCACCGCACAGTCAATGCAGTCACCACTCAGTCACCAAACTGTCAATGCACAATCACCGCAGTCAGTGCAGTCACCACTCAGTCACCGCATAGTCAATTCACAGTCAATGCACAGTCACCACTCAGTCACCGCATAGTCAATGCACAGTCAATGCACAGTCACCACTCAGTCACCGCAGTCAATGCACAGTCACCACACAGTCACGGAACAGTCAATGCACAGTCACCACTCAGTCACCGAACAGTCACCGCACAGTCAATGCAGTCATCGCACAGACATTTCACAGTCACCGCAAAGAGACCTCACAGTCACCACTCAGTCACCGAACAGTCAATGCACAGTCACCGCACAGTCACCGCACAGTCAATGCACAGTCACCACTCAGTCAATACAGTCACCGCACAGTCACCGCACAGTCGCCACTCAGTCACCGAACAGTCAATGCACAGTCACCGAACAGTCAATGCACAGTCACCGCACAGTCAATACAGTCACCGCACAGTCACCACTCAGTCACCGAACAGTCAATGCACAGTCACCGCACAGTCAGTGCACAGTCACCACTCAGTCAATACAGTCACCGCACAGTCACCGCACAGTCACCGCACAGTCACCGCACCGTCACCGCTCAGTCACCGCACCGTCACCACTCAGTCACCGAACAGTCAATGCACAGTCACCGCACAGTCAATGCACAGTCACCACTCAGTCACTGCAGTCAATGCACAGTCACCACTCAGCCACCACACAGTCAATGCACAGTCACCGAACAGCCACCGCACAGTCAATGCACAGTCACCACTCAGTCACCGAGCAGTCAATGCAGCCCCAACCTGCCACTGCAGTCAATGCAGTCACCACGCAGTCACCGAACAGTCAAAGCAGTCACCACTCAGCCACCACACAGTCAATGCACAGTCACCGCTCAGTCACCACAGTCAGTGCAGTCACCACTCAGTCACCGCAGTCAATGCAGTCACCACTCAGTCACCGCAGTCAATGCAGTCACCACTCAGTCACTGCACAGTCAATGCAGTCACCACTCCATCACCAAACAGTCAATGCACAGTCACCGAACAGCCACCGCACAGTCAATGCACAGTCACCACTCAGTCACCGAGCAGTCAATGCAGCCCCAACCTGCCACTGCAGTCAATGCAGTCACCACGCAGTCACCGAACAGTCAAAGCAGTCACCACTCAGCCACCACACAGTCAATGCACAGTCACCGCTCAGTCACCGCAGTCAGTGCACAGTCACCACTCAGTCACCAAACAGTCAATGCACAGTCACACTCAGTCACCAAACTGTCAATGCACAATCACCGCAGTCAGTGCAGTCACCACTCAGTCACCGCATAGTCAATGCACAGTCACCACTCAGTCACCGCAGTCAATGCACAGTCACCACACAGTCACGGAACAGTCAATGCACAGTCACCACTCAGTCACCGAACAGTCACCGCACAGTCAATGCACAGTCAATGCACAGTCACCACTCAGCCACCGCACAGTCAATGCACAGTCACCGAACAGTCAATGCACAGTCACCAAACAGTCAATGCACAATCACCGGACTGTCACCGGACTGTCACCGGACTGTCACCGGACTGTCACCGCACAGTCACCGCACTGTCACCGCACTGTCACCGCACTGTCACCGCACGGTCACCGCACGGTCACCGCACGGTCACCGCACGGTCACCGCACGGTCAATGCACAGTCACCGCACGGTCAATGCACAGTCACCGCACGGTCAATGCAGTCACCACACGGTCAATGCAGTCACCACACGGTCAATGCAGTCACCACACGGTCAATGCAGTCACCACACGGTCAGTGCAGTCACCACACAGCAACCGCGCAGTCACCACTCAGTCACTGCAGTCAATGCACAGTCACCACTCAGTCACCGCATAGTCAATGCACAGTCACCACTCAGTCACCGCAGTCAATGCACAGTCACCACACAGTCAATGCACAGTCACCGAACAGTCAATGCACAGTCACCAAACAGTCAATGCACAGTCACCGCAGTCAATGCACAGTCACCACTCAGCCACCGCACAGTCAATGCACAGTCACCGAACAGTCAATGCACAGTCACCAAACAGTCAATGCACAATCACCGGACTGTCACCGCACTGTCACCGCACAGTCACCGCACTGTCACCGCACAGTCACCGCACAGTCACCGCACAGTCACCGCACAGTCACCGCACTGTCACCGCACTGTCACCGCACGGTCACCGCACGGTCACCGCACGGTCACCGCACGGTCACCGCACGGTCACCGCACGGTCACCGCACGGTCACCGCACGGTCACCGCACGGTCAATGCACAGTCACCGCACGGTCAATGCACAGTCACCGCACGGTCAATGCAGTCACCACACGGTCAATGCAGTCACCACACGGTCAATGCAGTCACCACACGGTCAGTGCAGTCACCACACGGTCAATGCAGTCACCACACGGTCAGTGCAGTCACCACACAGCAACCGCGCAGTCACCACTCAGTCACTGCAGTCAATGCACAGTCACCACTCAGCGAACGCACAGTCACCGCACAGTCACCGCACAGTCACCACTCAGCCACCGCACAGCAACCACTCAGTCACCGAACAGTCAAAGCAGTCACCACTCAGCCACCGCACAGTCAATTCACAGTCACCACTGAGCCACCGCAGTCAATGCAGTCACCACTCAGTCACCAGTCAATGCACAGTCACCACACAGTCACCACACAGTCACGGAACAGTCAATGCACAGTCACCACTCAGTCACCGAACAGTCACCGCACAGTCAATGCAGTCACCGCACAGTCACCGCACAGTCAATGCAGTCACCGCACAGTCACCGCACAGTCAATGCACAGTCACCGCACAGTCAATGCAGTCACCACACAGTCACCGGACAGTCAATGCACAGTCACCACTCAGTCAATACAGTCACCACACAGTCACCGCACAGTCACCACTCAGTCACCGAACAGTCAATGCACAGTCACCGGACAGCCACCGCACAGTCACCGCACAGTCAATGCACAGTCACCACTCAGTCAATACAGTCACCACACAGTCACCGCACAGTCACCACTCAGTCACCGAACAGTCAATGCACAGTCACCGGACAGCCACCGCACAGTCAATGCACAGTCACCGCACAGTCAATGCAGTCACCACACGGTCAATGCAGTCACCACACGGTCAATGCAGTCACCACACGGTCAGTGCAGTCACCACACGGTCAGTGCAGTCACCACACAGCAACCGCGCAGTCACCACTCAGTCAC
This sequence comes from Scyliorhinus torazame, assembly GCF_047496885.1. Classification (NCBI taxonomy): domain Eukaryota; kingdom Metazoa; phylum Chordata; class Chondrichthyes; order Carcharhiniformes; family Scyliorhinidae; genus Scyliorhinus; species Scyliorhinus torazame. The sequence goes on from NC_092716.1 coordinate 120,242,156, forward strand.
TGCAGTCAATGCACAGTCACCACTCAGCGAACGCACAGTCACCGCACAGTCACCGCACAGTCACCACTCAGCCACCGCACAGTCAATGCACAGTCACCGAACAGTCAATGCACAGTCACCAAACAGTCAATGCACAATCACCGGACAGTCAATGCACTGTCACCGAACAGTCACCGAACAGTCACCGCACAGTCACGGCACAGTCACGGCACAGTCACCGCACAGACACCTCACAGACACCTCACAGACACCGCACAGACACCTCACAATCACCGCACAGACGGCGTACAGACGCCGCACAGACACCTCACAGACACGGCACATACACCTCATATTCACTGCACTGACACCTCAGTCACCTCACAGTCACTTCACAGTCACTTCACAGACACTGCACAGACACCGCACAGACGCTGCACAGACACCTGATAGTCACCTCACAGACACCTCATATTCACTGCACTGACACCCCAGTCACCGCACAGTCACCGCACAGTCACCGCACAGACACCGCACAGACACCGCACAGTCACCGCACAGTCACCGCACAGACACCGCACAGACACCGCACAGACACCGCACAGTCACCTGATAGTCACCTCACAGTCACCTCACAGACACCTCATATTCACTGCACTGACACCCCAGTCACCGCACAGACACCGCACAGACACCGCACAGTCACCGCACAGTCACAGTACAGTCACCGCACAGACACCTCACAGACACCGCAAAGACACCTCACAGTCACCTCACAGACACCTCACCGTCACCGCACAGACACCACACAGTCACCGTACAGACACCTCACAGACACCGCACAGACAGCGCAAAGACACCGCAAAGACACCTCACAGATACCGCACAGACACTACACAGACACCTCATATTCACTGCACTGACAATCACCGCACAGATACCGCACAGACACTGCGCAGACACCGCACAGACACTGCGCAGACACCGCACAGATACCGCACAGACACTGCGCAGACACCGCACAGATACCGCACAGACACTGCGCAGACACCGCACAGACACCGCACAGATACCGCAGACACTGCGCAGACACTGCGCAGACACCGCACAGACACTGCGCAGACACCGCACAGATACCGCAGACACTGCGCAGACACTGCGCAGACACCGCACAGACACTGCACAGACACCGCACAGACACTGCACAGACACCGCACAGACACTGCACAGACACCACACAGACACCTCATATTCAATGCACTGACACCTCAGTCACCTCACAGTCACCGCACAGACACTACACAGACACTACACAGACACTGCACAGACACTGCACAGACACCTCACAGTCACCATACAGACACCTCACATTCACTGCACTGACAATCACCGCACAGACACCGCACAGACACCGCACAGACACCGCACAGACACCGCACAGACACCTCACAGACACTGCACAGACACCTCACAGACACCTCACAGACACCGCGCAGACACCTCATATTCACTGCACTGACACCCCAGTCACCGCACAGACACCTCATATTCACTGCACAGACACCTCACAGTCACCATACAGACACCTCACATTCACTGCACTGACAATCACCGCACAGACACCGCACAGACACTGCACAGACACCGCACAGACACTGCACAGACACCTCACAGACACCTCACAGACACCGCGCAGACACCTCATATTCACTGCACTGACACCCCAGTCACCGCACAGACACCGCACAGACACCGCACAGACACCTCACAGACACCGCAAAGACACCTCACAATCACCTCACAGACACCTCACCGTCACCGCACAGACACCTCACAGTCACCGTACAGACACCGCACAGACACCGCACAGACACTGCACAGACACCTCACAGACACCGCGCAGACACCTCATATTCACTGCACTGACACCCCAGTCACCGCACAGACACCGCACAGACACCTCACAGACACCGCACAGACACCTCACAGACACCGCAAAGACACCTCACAGTCACCTCACAGACACCTCACCGTCACCGCACAGACACCTCACAGTCACCGTACAGACACCTCACAGACACCGCACTGTCACCTCAGTCACCGTACAGACACCGTACAGACACCGCACAGACACCTCACAGACACCTCACAGACACCGCACTGTCACCTCAGTCACCGCACAGTCACCGCACAGACACCGCACAGACACCGCACAGACACCGCACAGACACCTCACAGACACCTCACAGACACCGCAAAGACACCTCACCGTCACCGCACAGACAGCTCACAGTCACCGTACAGACACCTCACAGACACCGCACTGTCACCTCACAGACACCTCACAGACACCTCACAGACACCTCACAGACACCTCACAGACACCGCAGACACCGCACAGACACCGTACAGACACCGCACTGTCACCTCAGTCACCGCACAGACACCGCAGACACCGCAGACACCTCACAGACACCTCACAGACACCTCACAGACACCTCACAGACACCGCACAGACACCTCATATTCACTGCACTGAAATCCACGCACACAAAGGGAGAATGTGCAACTTCCACACAGTCACTCAAGGTCGACATTGAACCCGAATCCCTGGCGCTGTGAAGCACCAATGCTAACCACCCTACCACCCCCTCCGTGCCACTGTGCTGCTGCCCACTTTAAGGAAAGTGTGTCATGTAACCTCATCTCAGTTTTGCTTTTGACGCACAGACGCACACAGCTCTGTTGTTGATGCGTTCCAGCTTTCTATCTGTGTATATCTGTTCCCAAGTGCGTGGTCTTAATAAACAAACCTACAATAGGTTTACCTAATCCCTTATTCGTGATTGGTGCTTTCATAACGTTATAACAACACAAGGTCTACTTGGAACAGATGAGATTTTGCCTTGGTGCAACAAGATTGACTAGATTGGTTTGGGTGATGAGAGGATTGGCCTGTGAGGAAAGATGAAGAAAATTGGGTTAATAGTCTTCGGAATTCTGAAAAATGTGAGGTGATATTTTGGAAATGGGGTCAGCTACTGAAAATGCTTGAAGGGATAGTTGTTGTGAAGATGTCTCCCTGGTAGGCCATCGAGTCCAACATGTCACAGTGCCTCAGGAAAAGGGGCCGATCATTTAGGACATGAGGGACACAGACAGAGTGGGTGGGCAGGCACTCTTTCCCAGGGTGGAGGGTCACTCACCAGGGGGCATCGGTTTAAGGTCCATGGGGCAAAGTTTAGAGGAGATGTGAAAGGCAGGTATTTTACACGGAGGGTGGTGAGTGTCTGGAACGCGTTGCCAGGGGAGGTTGTGGAAGCAGATACATTAACGGCGTTCAAAAGGCATCTTGACGAATATATGGATAGGATGGGTATAGAGGAATACGGCACAAGGAAGTGCTGAGGGTTTTGGCCAAGATTGGTATCATGGCCGGTACAGGCTTGGAGGGCCGAAGGGCCTGTTCCTGTGCTATATTGTTCTTTGTTTTTTGATATTAGGGAGGGGGGGGTGTTACGACAGCATCTGGCAAACCCACAACCACTACCATCTATAAGGATAAAGGCAGCAGATACCTGCGAACCCCATTGCTAACTTTTGGTTGGTTCAATTGGCTCTGTTTTATAACCTTTGCTCTAGAGTCGCCAGGTATCTTTATACCGCCACGAGGTTCAAGTCCAAGTAATGATCAATAAGTCAACACACCAATTGGTAAGATTCAAATCAAAGCACATTTATTATACACAGTAATCGCTACGCATGCACAAATTCTACGTCTAAGCTACTTCTACAACTAACAGGCCTATACATAACTTCGGACTGGCCCACCAGGTCAGGGGAACAAATGGCCTTTCATTCGGAATCTGAAACTGCGGGATTCAAAGACGGTATGGACTGGTAGCTAGGGGCGCCTATCTCGTAGCGAGTGTCGACTTGAGACTTACTTCAGTGATGGGCAGCTTGGACCCTTCACTCTCAGGGGTTGCTTCGCGTTGCTGAGTGACCCGGTCAAGGAGAACGATTTGAACTTGGGGCTTAACTTTTATAGTCCCCAGGGGCTTCCTGCCTTTCGGGGCGGACCCTGTACCTGGTTCTAGGTGATTGGACTTTGTTCCAATTGCTTGGTTCGATTTCGCCAATACTGGAGCGGTTCCCTGATCGATGGGCGGTCTTGAGGTGTTCGTTAACTTCTGTTGTGTTGGCTCCTGCTGGCGCCGGGGAGTCTGGCTTAGCTTTGTTTGTCCTAAATGTTGCGATTGTTCCCGGGGATTGCTTATTAGTATGTAGGTGGCTGGTACATTATTATGCTGATGATCGCTGGTATCGATGCTGTCTGGGCTTTTGCAGAGTTAAATACACAGCAAACCTGCACCTGCTGGTTTCTGCCTGTGTTGGCTGAATTTCCCTTCAGCCTTTGCTGTTCTCCATTTTAAATCAGGAGTTGGCCAACTTAGGTGGCTACACTCCCACCAATTGGAGGTTCCCCTCCAAGTCAGTCACCATCCGGACTTGGAAATATCGTTGTTCCTCCACTGTCGCTGGGTCACAATCCTGGAACTCCCTCCTTAACAGAACTGTGGGTGTACCTACACCACATGGACTGCAGCGGTTCAAGAATGCAGCTCACCACCACCTTCTCAAAGGCAACTAGGGATGGCCAATAAATGCTAACCTACCTCGCGAAGCCCACATCTTGGGAGTAGACAGTGTCGGTAGTGACTAGGGGGGTTTTGTGGTGAGAAACACTGGTGAGAAACACTGAAACATTCTATTTATTCCCTGCTCCCCTTTATTTGAGAAAGAACTGGTACTAACTCTCATATTCTTCTCTATGTCCAGGATGTTATGTCTGTGTTGCTCTGCGATACACAGAGTTGCTGAATGCACTCGTTGGTAAATCTCTTCACCTTCTCGTGTTTGGAATGTGTATAATCCTTCACCTGTGTCACACAAACTGAAAGCACAAAATCATTGTCCAAAGTCAGAGAGAACTGCAAACACACACTGCTCCCTCCAATCAAAAGTTCTTTGAGGAGGTAATAAGGAAGTTAGACAAAGGAGAACCAGTGGACGTGATTTATTTTGATTTACAGAAGGCCTTTGACAAGGTGCTGCTCAGGAGGCTGTTAAATAAGTTAAGAGCTCATGGTGTTACGGGTATGATCTTGGCATGGATAGAGTATTGACTGGCAGAAGGCAGAGAGTGGGGATAAAGGGGCCTTTTTCAGGATGGCAGCCGGTGACTAGTGGTGTGCCTCAGGGGTCTGTGCTGGGACCACAACTTATTAATGATCTGGAAGAAGGAACTGAAGGCACTGTTGCTAAGTTTGCAGATGATACAAAGATCTGTAGAGGGACAGGTAGTATTAAGGAAGCAAGGGGGCTGCAGAAGGATTTGGACAGGTTAGCAGAGTGGGCAAAGAAGTGGCAGATGAAATACAATGTGGAAAAGTGTGAGGTTATGCACTTTGGAAGGAGGAATTTAGGCATAGACTATTTTCTAAATGGTGAAATGCTTAGGAAATCAGAAGCACAAAGGGACTTGGGAGTCCTGGTTCAAGATTCTCTTGGTGCAGGTTCAGTCGGCAGTGAAGAAGGCAAATGCGGCGGTGGCGCAGTGGGTTAGCACTGCTGCCTCAAGGCGCTGAGGTCCCAGATTCGATCTCGACTCTGGGTCACTGTCCGTGTGGAGTTTGCACATTCTCCCCGTCTTTGCGTGGGTTTCGCCCCCACAACCCAAAGATGTGCAGGTTAGGTGGATTGGCCATGCTAAATTGCCCATTAATTGGAAAAAAAATGAATTGGGTACTCTAAATTCTTTTTAAAAAGAAGGCAAATGCAATGTTAGCATTCACGTCAAGAAGGCTAGAATACAAGACCAGGGATGTGCTTCTGAGGCTGTATAAGGCTCTGGTCAGACCCCATTTAGAGTATTGCGAGCAGTTTTGGGCCCCGTATCTAAGGAAGGTTGTGCTGGCCTTGGAGAGGGTCCAGAAGAGGTTCACAAGAATGATCCCTGGAATGAAGAGCTTGTCATATGAGGAACGGTTGAGGACTCTGGGTCTGTACTTGTTGGAGTTTAGAAGGATGAGGAGGGATCTGATTGAAACTTACAGGATACTGCAAAGTCTGGATAGAGTGGACGTGGAGAGGATGTTTCCACTTGTAGGAAAAACTAGAACCAGGGGACACGATCTCAGACGAAAGCGACGGTCCTTTAAAACAGAGATGAGGAGGAATTTCTCCAGCCAGAGGGTGGTGAATCTGAGAAACTCTTTGCCACAGAAGGCTGTGGAGGTCAAATCACTGAGTGTCTTTCAGACAGAGATAGATAGGTTTTTGATTAATAAGAGGATCAGGGGTTATGGGAGAAGGCAGGAGAATGGGGATGAGAATATATCAGCCATGATTGAATGGCGGAGCAGACTCGATGGGCCGAGTGGCCTAATTCTGCTCCTATATCTTATGGTCTAATCTGAGAAACATTGGTATTTATACAGAACCTTCCACTGGTGCTCCCCTCCCCCACCATCCTAACCCTCACTCCTCCATTCTCCTCTCCCCACCCCATCCTCTCACTCCCATTAACATGGCTTAACCCAACCTCCTCCTCCCCCAACATTTGCCCTCACCCTATCACCTGTCCTCATCCTCGCCCCTCACTCTCCCCTCCCTCCCCCTATCTTCATTCCCCTCACCCTCCCTCCCTCTCCTCATCTTCTCCCATTCCCCTCAACCACTCTCTCCCCGTCTTCCATCTCCTCAGCCTCTCTCTTCCACTCTCCTCACCCCCCCCCCCATCCCTTCTCCTCATCCTCCCGCCCCAACACTCCCACCTCTGTCCCATTGGGCAGACGCAGCATGGGTTCATAAAGGGCAGGTCGTGCCTAACTAATTTAGTGGAATTGTTTGAGGACATTACCAGTGCGGTAGATAATGGGGAGCCAATGGATGGGGTATATCTGGATTTCCAAAAAGCCTTGGACAAGGTGCCACACAAAAGGTTGCTGCATAAGATAAAGATGCATGGCATTAAGGGTAAAATAGGTGATTAAGAAGCCAAATGGAATTTTGTCCTTCATTGCTAGAGGGATGGAGTTTAAGACTAGGGAGGTTATGCTGCAATTGTATAAGGTGTTAGTGAGGCCGCACCTGGAGCATTGTGTTCAGTTTTGGTCTCCTTACTTGAGAAAGGACGCACTGGCGCTGGAGGGTGTGCAGAGGAGATTCACTAGGTTAATCCCAGAGCTGAAGGGGTCGGATTACGAGGAGAGGTTGAGTAGACTGGGACTGTACTCGTTGGAATTTAGAAGGATATGGGGGGATCTTATCGAAACGTATAAAATTATGAAGGGAATAGATAGGATAGATGCGGGCAGGTTGTTTCCACTGGCGGGTGAAAGCAGAACTAGGGGGCATAGCCTCAAAATAAGGGGAAGTAGATTTAGGGCTGAGTTTAGGAGGAACTTCTTCACCCAAAGGGTTGTGAATTTATGGACTTCCTTGCCCAGTGAAGCAGTTGAGGCTCCTTCATTAAATGTTTTTAAGATGTAGATAGTTTTTGAAGAATAAAGGGATTAAGGGTGATGGTGTTCGGGCCGAAAAGTGGAGCTGAGTCCACAAAAGATCAGCCATGATCTCATTGAATGGCGGAGCTCGAGGGGCCAGATGGCCTACTCCTGCTCCTAGTTCTGATGTTCTAATGTTCTCTCCTGGCTCTTTCTGTTCACAATCTCCCTTCTGCCTCGCCTCGATAAGGTTTTCCTACCGTCCTGTCTCGAAGGTGAAGCGAGTGCTGTCTCGTCCATATCTCCGTAGTGAGCACAAGGGCCAGGTGATGAGTTTGTTGCGAGTGTTGTGAATGTCCCAGAGGTAGATGTTCTCGTGGGTTATCTGCATCATACATTCACCATAGATATCCAGGTAAGGGGAGGGGATCAGGTAAACGTTGAATCGCTCTGTCAGAGAGATCAAGGAGACACTGTTCAGGACAACATTGCGGACATGGCAACAACACTCTCTGTATCTATTTGAGTTGGATGATCAGCTCCGATCTTCTAAATCTAACACAAGCTGCATTTACACCGTGACTAATAGAAACTCCATTCCAAATGCAGTCAGTTCCTGAAGAACTTTACGAAGTGAAGATAATGGAATGTAGGAAAGGCGGTGTGGTGGTATGTATTAGGGGTAATACGGTACACCGCGTGTCGACAGGCTATTGGTGGAGTGATGCCAGGTCCTGATAGGATCTGCCACCTACTGGACTCCACCCAGAAATGCCGGTATAAGAACCCAGCTTTTCCCTCCATTTCCCTCAGCAGCTGCATTCTGTAACCGCGCTGCTGGGGGAAATTCTGCTAAGTTCTGCTTAATAAAGCCTTCAATTGACATTATCTCAACCTGCCTCACGTCATATTGATGGTGCTACAATTTATTAAGCCGAATTTAAATTGAAGAAAACGACGTGGGAACATGGAGCTCCGAATCACCCCGGAGTGCCTGCGCATCGCACCCCAAGCAGCTAACTCGACATCTATTTTCAAGCACTGGCTGGCATGCTTTGAGGGCTATCTCCGAACAGCCCCCGGCACACCGACAGACGAACAAAAGATGCAGGTCCTCTATTCCAGGGTGAGTCCTGAGCCCTTATCGAGGACGAGGACGGTTTCACCGGTACCATCGCCGCGCTGAAGGATATCTACATCCGGCCCGCCAACCAGGTTTTTGCTCGCTATCAGCTCGCCACACGACGGCAATTTCCGGGGGAAATCGCTGGACAAGTTTTATAACGCCCTGCAGATCCTGGGTCGAAACTGCAACTGCCCGGCGGTAACAGCGAGTGAACACACTCCTGGTCCGCGATGCGTATGTGGCAGGTTTGGCCTCTTCCCAGATCCAAAAGAAATTCTAATTGGAATGGAGTTTCTATTAGAAAGAATCTCTGGGACTTACAGAAGCTCGGGCCCTGGCGGCATCCCTTGATGTGGCCTCGCGTAACGCCCGCGCCTACGCCCCCGACCGCACTACAGCCCCTTGCTACGTGGACCCCCGCTGCGGTCGACTCTCCGACACCCCCCCCACCCCCGCAAACCTGCGCGGCCAAAACACCAGACCAACCGGGGGGCCCCGCTGCTATTTTTGCGGCCAGCCGAAACACCCTCGGCAGCGCTGCCCGGCCCGCGCGGCTACCTGCAAAAGCTGCGGGAAGAAGGGCCACTACGCGACGGTGTGCAAGTCCCGCGGGGTCGCCGCTATCTCCGGGGAAGAAACGGGACCACAGACCCAACCCCCCCAGCGATCCACATGCGACCAACGGACGGCGCCGTTTTGGACCCCGGACGCCACGAGGGATGGGCGCCGCCATTTTGTCCACCCCTGACCGCACTCGATCCGTGGACGCCGCCATCTTGGCTGAAGGACCCCGGCACAGACGGCCACAGACTGCCTGATTACGATGCTCAACTTCAACAACCACGTCTGGCTTCGACGACCCTCGACCAGTCGCGACCCCGGACACTCCAAACTGCAACCACTACAGTCCTAGTGAATGGCTACGAGACGCCGTGTCTTATCGACTCTGGGAGCACAAAGAGCTTAATTCATCCGGACACGATAAGGCGCTGTTCCCTCGTAATTCGGCCAAGCACCCAGAAAAAGTTCCTGGCGGCAGGATCCCACTTCGTTCAGATCGCGGGGTTCTGCATCACTAACCTAACGGTGCAGGGGAGGGAGTTCCGAAATTACCGGCTGTATGTCCTCCCCCATCTCTGTGCGCCCACACTCCTAGGGTTGGACTTCCAACGCAACCTCCAGAGTTTAACATTTAAATTTGGCGGCCCTATACCCCCACTGACTGTCTGCGGCCTTGCGACCCTCAAGGTTGAACCGCCTTCCTTGTTTGCGAACCTCACCCCGGATTGCAAACCCGTCGCCACAAGGAGCAGACAGTACAGTGCCCAGGACCGAGCATTTATCCGGTCTGAAGTCCAGAGGCTGCTGAAGGAAGGCATCATCCAGGCGAGCAAAAGTCCCTGGAGAGTCCAGGTGGTAGTCGTTAAGACCGGGGAGAAACAGAGGATGGTCATTGACTATAGTCAGACCATCAACAGGTACACTCAGCTAGATGCGTACCCTCTCCCCCGCATATCCGACATGGTCAATCGGATTGCACAGTACAAGGTCTTTTCCACCGTGGACCTCAAGTCCGCCTACCACCAGCTCCCCATCCGTCCCGGTAACCGCAACTATACTGCCTTCGAAGCAGACGGGCGGTTATACCACTTTTTAAGGGTAGTCTCGGTCTTCCAACGAGAGATGGACCGAATGGTTGACCAGCACGGTTCACGGGCCACGTTCCCGTATCTCGACAACGTCACCATCTGCGGCCACGACCAGCAAGACCACAACGCCAATCTCCAAAAATTCCTCCAGACCGCTCACGCCCTGAACCTCACTTACAACAAAGAAAAATGCGTGTTCCGCACCGATCGTCTAGCCATCCTGGGCTACGTAGTGCGTAATGGAGTGATAGGCCCCGACCCTGAACGCATGCGCCCCCTCATGGAGTTCCCTCTCCCCCACTGTGCCAAAGCCCTGAAACGTTGCCTGGGCTTCTTTTCTTATTACGCCCAGTGGGTTCCACAATACGCCGACAAGGCCTGTGCGCTAATCCAGTCCACTACTTTTCCCTTATCGCAAAGGCCACGATGCGCGCCATCGACGAGTCCCTCCCCTTCCAGGTCGAGAGCGACGCATCGGATGTAGCTCTGGCGGCCACCCTCAACCAAGCGGGCAGACCCGTGGCCTTTTTCTCCCGAACCCTCCACGCTTCAGAAATCCGCCACTCCTCAGTGGAAAAGGAAGCCCAAGCCATAGTGGAAGCTGTGCGACATTGGAGGCATTACCTGGCCGGTAGGAGATTCACTCTCCTCACTGACCAACGGTCGTTGCCTTCATGTTCGATAATACACAGTGGGGCAAGATCAAGAACGACAAGATCTTGCGGTGGAGGATCGAACTCTCCACCTTCAATTATGAGATCTTGTATCGTCCCGGAAAGCTGAACGAGCCATCCGATGCCATATCTTGTGGTACATGTGCCAATGTACAAGTGGACCGTCTACAAGCCCTCCATGAGGACCTCTGCCACCCGGGGGTCACTCGTTTCTACCACTTCCTTAAGGCCCGCAACCTCCCTTACTCCGTCGAGGACGTCCGAACAGTCACCAGAAACTGCCAGATCTGCGCTGAGTGCAAACCGCACTTTTTCAGGCCAGATAGAGCGCACCTGGTTAAGGCCTCTCGACCCTTTGAACGCCTCAGTTTGGATTTCAAAGGCCCCCTCCACACCACCGATCGCAACGCGTACTTCCTGAACGTCGTTGACGAATACTCCCGTTTCCCTTTCGCCATCCCCTGCCCCGACATGACAGCGTCCACGGTCATTTAAGCCCTCGGTACCATTTTTACACTGTTCGGTTTCCCCGACTATATCCACAGCGACAGTTCGTCACTCCTTTATGAGTGACGAACTGCGTCAATTCCTGCTCAGCAGGGGCATAGCCTCGAGCAGGACGACCAGTTAAAACCCCCGGGGGAACAGGCAGGTAGAAAGGGAGAATGGAACGGTCTGGAAGGCCGTCCTGCTGGCCCACCGGTGCCGAGTCGGGTGCTTACTGGGTACCACCTGCAAGGCGGCTCCTTATATACGACTCCCAGATGGGCGGAGCCGGAGGCAGAGCCCCCAGAGTTCCATGCCTGGTCTTAAAGGGGACATCATCTTACATGATGATAAGGGTATAGTAATACAGTAACCGTTCATCACACACTCACAGCTCTCTCTCTCTCAGGAAAACACTCATAGCTCTCTCTCTCTCGCTCGGACACACACTCACAGCTCTCTGTCATCTCTCTCTCTCTCTCTCTCGTTCTGACACACACTCACAGCTCTCTGTCATCTCTCTCTCTCTCTCGCTCTGAAACACACTCACAGATCTCTGTCATCTCTCTCTCTCTCTGAGAAACACACTCACAGCTCTCTGTCATCTCTCTCTCTCTCTCGCTCGGACACACACTCACAGCTCTCTGTCATCTCTCTCTCTGAGAAACACACTCGGCTCTCTCTCCCTCTCTCAGAAACACTCATCTCTCTCTCAGAAAAACGCTCATAGCTCTCTCTCTCTCTCGTTCTGACACACACTCACAGATCTCTGTCATCTCTCTCTCTCTCTCTGAGAAACACACTCACAGCTCTCTGTCATCTCTCTCTCTCTCCGAAACACACTCACAGCTCTCTGTCATCTCTCTCTCGCTCTCTCTGAGAAACACACTCACAGCTCTCTGTCATCTCTCTCTCTCTCTCTCTGAAACACACTCACAGCTCTCTGTCATCTCTCTCTCTCTCTCTCTGAAACACACTCACAGCTCTCTGTCATCTCTCTCTCTCTCTGAGAAACACACTCACAGCTCTCTGTCATCTCTCTCTCTCTCTCTCTCTCTCCGAAACACACTCACAGCACTCTGTCATCTCTCTCTCTCTCTCTCTGAGAAACACACTCACAGCTCTCTGTCATCTCTCTCTCTCTCTCTCTCTCTCCGAAACACACTCACAGCTCTCTGTCATCTCTCTCTCTCTGAGAAACACACTCACAGCTCTCTGTCATCTCTCTCACTCTCTCTCTCTCTCTCCGAAACACACTCACAGCTCTCTGTCATCTCTCTCTCTCTCTGAGAAACACACTCACAGCTCTCTGTCATCTCTCTCTCTCGCTCTGAAACACACTCACAGCTCTCTGTCATCTCTCTCTCTCTCTCTCTGAGAAACACACTCACAGCTCTCTGTCATCTCTCTCTCTCTCTGAGAAACACACTCACAGCTCTCCGTCATCTCTCTCTCTCTCTCCGAAACACACTCACAGCTCTCCGTCATCTCTCTCTCTCTCTCCGAAACACACTCACAGCTCTCTGTCATCTCTCTCTCTCTCTCTCTCACTGAACACACTCACAGCTCTCTGTCATCTCTCTCTCTCTCTCTCTCTCTCACTGAAACACACTCACAGCTCTCTGTCATCTCTCTCTCTCTGAGAAACAAACTCACAGCTCTCTGTCATCTCTCTCTCTCTCTCTCTCGCTCTGAAACACACTCACAGCTCTCTGTCATCTCTCTCTCTCTGAAACACACTCACAGCTCTCTGTCATCTCTCTCTCTCTTTCTCGCTCTGAAACACACTCACAGCTCTCTGTCATCTCTCTCTCTCTCTCTCTGAGAAACACACTCACAGCTCTCTGTCATCTCTCTCTCTCTCTCTGAGAAACACACTCACAGCTCTCTGTCATCTCTCTCTCTCTCTCTCTCTCTCCGAAACACACTCACAGCACTCTGTCATCTCTCTCTCTCTCTCTCTCTGAGAAACACACTCACAGCTCTCTGTCATCTCTCTCTCTCTCTCTCTCTCCGAAACACACTCACAGCTCTCTGTCATCTCTCTCTCTCTGAGAAACACACTCACAGCTCTCTGTCATCTCTCTCTCTCTCTCTCTCTCTCCGAAACACACTCACAGCTCACTGTCATCTCTCTCTCTCTCTGAGAAACACACTCACAGCTCTCCGTCATCTCTCTCTCTCTCTCCGAAACACACTCACAGCTCTCTGTCATCTCTCTCTCTCTCTCTCTCTCACTGAAACACACTCACAGCTCTCTGTCATCTCTCTCTCTCTCTCTGAGAAACAAACTCACAGCTCTCTGTCATCTCTCTCTCTCTCTCTCGTTCTGAAACACACTCACAGCTCTCTGTCATCTCTCTCTCTCTCTCTCTCGCTCTGAAACACACTCACAGCTCTCCGTCATCTCTCTCTCTCTCTCCGAAACACACTCACAGCTCTCTGTCATCTCTCTCACTCTCTCTCTCTCTCTCCGAAACACACTCACAGCTCTCTGTCATCTCTCTCTCTCTCTGAGAAACACACTCACAGCTCTCTGTCATCTCTCTCTCTCGCTCTGAAACACACTCACAGCTCTCTGTCATCTCTCTCTCTCTCTCTCTGAGAAACACACTCACAGCTCTCTGTCATCTCTCTCTCTCTCTGAGAAACACACTCACAGCTCTCCGTCATCTCTCTCTCTCTCTCCGAAACACACTCACAGCTCTCCGTCATCTCTCTCTCTCTCTCCGAAACACACTCACAGCTCTCTGTCATCTCTCTCTCTCTCTCTCTCACTGAACACACTCACAGCTCTCTGTCATCTCTCTCTCTCTCTCTCTCTCTCACTGAAACACACTCACAGCTCTCTGTCATCTCTCTCTCTCTCTCTGAGAAACAAACTCACAGCTCTCTGTCATCTCTCTCTCTCTCTCTCTCGCTCTGAAACACACTCACAGCTCTCTGTCATCTCTCTCTCTCTGAAACACACTCACAGCTCTCTGTCATCTCTCTCTCTCTTTCTCGCTCTGAAACACACTCACAGCTCTCTGTCATCTCTCTCTCTCTCTCTCTGAGAAACACACTCACAGCTCTCTGTCATCTCTCTCTCTCTCTCTGAGAAACACACTCACAGCTCTCTGTCATCTCTCTCTCTCTCTCTCTCTCTCCGAAACACACTCACAGCACTCTGTCATCTCTCTCTCTCTCTCTCTCTGAGAAACACACTCACAGCTCTCTGTCATCTCTCTCTCTCTCTCTCTCTCCGAAACACACTCACAGCTCTCTGTCATCTCTCTCTCTCTGAGAAACACACTCACAGCTCTCTGTCATCTCTCTCTCTCTCTCTCTCTCTCCGAAACACACTCACAGCTCACTGTCATCTCTCTCTCTCTCTGAGAAACACACTCACAGCTCTCCGTCATCTCTCTCTCTCTCTCCGAAACACACTCACAGCTCTCTGTCATCTCTCTCTCTCTCTCTCTCTCACTGAAACACACTCACAGCTCTCTGTCATCTCTCTCTCTCTCTCTGAGAAACAAACTCACAGCTCTCTGTCATCTCTCTCTCTCTCTCTCGTTCTGAAACACACTCACAGCTCTCTGTCATCTCTCTCTCTCTCTCTCTCGCTCTGAAACACACTCACAGCTCTCCGTCATCTCTCTCTCTCTCTCCGAAACACACTCACAGCTCTCTGTCATCTCTCTCTCTCTCTCTCTCTCACTGAAACACACTCACAGCTCTCTGTCATCTCTCTCTCTCTCTCTGAGAAACAAACTCACAGCTCTCTGTCATCTCTCTCTCTCTCTCTCGTTCTGAAACACACTCACAGCTCTCTGTCATCTCTCTCCCTCTCTCTCTCGCTCTGAAACACACTCACAGCTCTCTGTCATCTCTCTCTCTCTGAAACACACTCACAGCTCTCTGTCATCTCTCTCTCTCTTTCTCGCTCTGAAACACACTCACAGCTCTCTGTCATCTCTCTCTCTCTCTCCGAAACACGATCACAGCTCTCTGTCATCTCTCTCTCTCTCTCTCTCTCCGAAACACACTCACAGCTCTCTGTCATCTCTCTCTCTCTCTCTGAGAAACACACTCACAGCTCTCTGTCATCTCTCTCTCTCTCTCCGAAACACACTCACAGCTCTCTGTCATCTCTCTCTCTCTCTCTCTCTCCGAAACACGCTCACAGCTCTCTGTCATCTCTCTCTCTCTCTCTCTCTCTCCGAAACACACTCACAGCTCTCTGTCATCTCGCTCTCTCTCTCTCGTTCTGAAACACACTCACAGCTCTCTGTCATCTCTCTCTCTCTCTGAGAAACACACTCACAGCTCTCTGTCATCTCTCTCTCTCTCTCTCTCTCCGAAACACACTCACAGCTCTCTGTCATCTCTCTCTCTCTCTGAGAAACACACTCACAGCACTCTGTCATCTCTCTCTCTCTCTCCGAAACACACTCACAGCTCTCTGTCATCTCTCTCTCTCCGAAACACACTCACAGCTCTCTGTCATCTCTCTCTCTCTCTCTCTGAAACACACTCACAGCTCTCTGTCATCTCTCTCTCTCTCTCTCTCCGAAACACACTCACAGCTCTCTGTCATCTCTCTCTCTCTCTCTGAAACACACTCACAGCTCTCTGTCATCTCTCTCTCTCTCTCTCTGAGAAACACACTCACAGCTCTCTGTCATCTCTCTCTCTCTCTCTCTGAAACACACTCACAGCTCTCTGTCATCCCTCTCTCTCTCTCGTTCTGAAACACACTCACAGCTCTCTGTCATCTCTCTCTCTCTCTGAGAAACACACTCACGGCTCTCTGTCATCTCTCTCTCTCTCTGAGAAACACACTCACATCTCTCTGTCATCTCTCTCTCTCTCTCTCTCGCTCTGAAACACACTCACAGCTCTCTGTCATCTCTCTCTCTCTCTCTCTCTCCGAAACACACTCACAGCTCTCTGTCAACTCTCTCTCTCTCTCTGAAACACACTCACAGCTCTCTGTCATCTCTCTCTCTCTCCGAAACACACTCACAGCTCTCTGTCATCTCTCTCTCTCTCTCTGAAACACACTCACAGCTCTCTGTCATCTCTCTCTCTCTCTCTCTCTCGCTCTGAAACACACTCACAGCTCTCTGTCATCTCTCTCTCTCTCTCTCCGAAACACACTCACAGCTCTCTGTCATCTCTCTCTCTCTCTGAAACACACTCACAGCTCTCTGTCATCTCTCTCTCTCTCTGAGAAACACACTCACAGCTCTCTGTCATCTCTCTCTCTCTCTGAGAAACACACTCACAGCTCTCTGTCATCTCTCTCTCTCTCTGAGAAACACACTCACAGCTCTCTGTCATCTCTCTCTCTCTCTGAAACACACTCACAGCTCTCTGTCATCTCTCTCTCTCTCTGAGAAACACACTCACAGCTCTCTGTCATCTCTCTCTCTCTCTCTCGCTCTGAAACACACTCACAACTCTCTGTCATCTCTCTCTCTCTCTCTCTCTCTGAAATACACTCACAGCTCTCTCTCTCTCTCCGAAACACACTCACAGCTCTCTGTCATCTCTCTCTCTCTCTCCGAAACACACTCACAGCTCTCTGTCATCTGTCTCTCTCTCTCTCTCTCCGAAACGCACTCACATCTCTCTGTCATCTCTCTCCCTCTCTCTCTCGCTCTGAAACACACTCACAGCTCTCTGCCATCTCTCTCTCTCTCTCTCTCGCTCTGAAACACACTCACAGCTCTCTGTCATCTCTCTCTCTCTCTCTCTCTGAAACACACTCACAGCTCACTGTCATCTCTCTCTCTCTCTGAGAAACACACTCACAGCTCTCTGTCATCTCTCTCTCTCGCTCTCTCTCGCTCTGAAACACACTCACAGCTCTCTGTCATCTCTCTCTCTCTCTCTCTCGCTCTGAAACACACTCACAGCTCTCTGTCATCTCTCTCTCTCTCTCCGAAACACACTCACAGCTCTCTGTCATCTCTCTCTCTCTCTCTCTCGCTCTCTCTGAGAAACACACTCACAGCTCTCTGTCATCTCTCTCTCTCTCTGAGAAACACACTCACAGCTCTCTGTCATCTCTCTCTCTCTCTCTCTCTGAAACACACTCACAGCTCTCTGTCATCTCTCTGGCTCTCCGAAACACACTCACAGCTCTCTGTCATCTCTCTCTCTCTCTCAGAAACACACTCACAGCTCTCTGTCATCTCTCTCTCTCTCTCTCTCTCGCTCTGAAACACACTCACAGCTCTCTGTCATCTCTCTCTCTCTCTCTCTCTCTCGCTCTGAAACACACTCACAGCTCTCTGTCATCTCTCTCTCTCTCTCCGAAACACACTCACAGCTCTCTGTCATCTCTCTCTCTCTCTCTCTCGCTCTCTCTGAGAAACACACTCACAGCTCTCTGTCATCTCTCTCTCTCTCTCCGAAACACACTCACAGCTCTCTGTCATCTCTCTCTCTCTCTCTCTCCGAAACACGCTCACAGCTCTCTGTCATCTCTCTCTCTCTCTCTCTCTCTCCGAAACACACTCACAGCTCTCTGTCATCTCGCTCTCTCTCTCGTTCTGAAACACACTCACAGCTCTCTGTCATCTCTCTCTCTCTCTGAGAAACACACTCACAGCTCTCTGTCATCTCTCTCTCTCTCTCTCTCTCCGAAACACACTCACAGCTCTCTGTCATCTCTCTCTCTCTCTGAGAAACACACTCACAGCTCTCTGTCATCTCGCTCTCTCTCTCGTTCTGAAACACACTCACAGCTCTCTGTCATCTCTCTCTCTCTCTCCGAAACACACTCACAGCTCTCTGTCATCTCTCTCTCTCTCTCTGAAACACACTCACAGCTCTCTGTCATCTCTCTCTCTCTCTCTCCGAAACACACTCACAGCTCTCTGTCATCTCTCTCTCTCTCTCTCTGAAACACACTCACAGCTCTCTGTCATCTCTCTCTCTCTCTCTCTCCGAAACACACTCACAGCTCTCTGTCATCTCTCTCTCTCTGAGAAACACACTCACAGCTCTCTGTCATCTCTCTCTCTCTCTCTCCGAAACACACTCACAGCTCTCTGTCATCTCTCTCTCTCTCTGAGAAACACACTCACAGCTCTCCGTCATCTCTCTCTCTCTCTCCGAAACACACTCACAGCTCTCTGTCATCTCTCTCTCTCTCTCTCTCACTGAAACACACTCACAGCTCTCTGTCATCTCTCTCTCTCTCTCTGAGAAACAAACTCACAGCTCTCTGTCCTCTCTCTCTCTCTCTCTCTCACTGAAACACACTCACAGCTCTCTGTCATCTCTCTCTCTCTGAAACACACTCACAGCTCTCTGTCATCTCTCTCTCTCTTTCTCGCTCTGAAACACACTCACAGCTCTCTGTCATCTCTCTCTCTCTCTCTCTCTGAGAAACACACTCACAGCTCTCTGTCATCTCTCTCTCTCTCTCTGAGAAACACACTCACAGCTCTCTGTCATCTCTCTCTCTCTCTCTCTCTCTCCGAAACACACTCACAGCACTCTGTCATCTCTCTCTCTCTCTCTCTCTGAGAAACACACTCACAGCTCTCTGTCATCTCTCTCTCTCTCTCTCTCTCCGAAACACACTCACAGCTCTCTGTCATCTCTCTCTCTCTCTGAGAAACACACTCACAGCTCTCTGTCATCTCTCTCTCTCTCTCTCTCCGAAACACACTCACAGCTCTCTGTCATCTCTCTCTCTCTCTCTCTCTCGCTCTGAAACACACTCACAGCTCTCTGTCATCTCTCTCTCTCTCTGAGAAACACACTCACAGCTCTCCGTCATCTCTCTCTCTCTCTCCGAAACACACTCACAGCTCTCTGTCATCTCTCTCTCTCTCTCACTGAAACACACTCACAGCTCTCTGTCATCTCTCTCTCTCTCTCTGAGAAACAAACTCACAGCTCTCTGTCATCTCTCTCTCTCTCTCTCGTTCTGAAACACACTCACAGCTCTCTGTCATCTCTCTCTCTCTCTCTCTCGCTCTGAAACACACTCACAGCTCTCTGTCATCTCTCTCTCTCTGAAACACACTCACAGCTCTCTGTCATCTCTCTCTCTCTTTCTCGCTCTGAAACACACTCACAGCTCTCTGTCATCTCTCTCTCTCTCTCCGAAACACGATCACAGCTCTCTGTCATCTCTCTCTCTCTCTCTCTCTCCGAAACACACTCACAGCTCTCTGTCATCTCTCTCTCTCTCTCTGAGAAACACACTCACAGCTCTCTGTCATCTCTCTCTCTCTCTCCGAAACACACTCACAGCTCTCTGTCATCTCTCTCTCTCTCTCTCTCCGAAACACGCTCACAGCTCTCTGTCATCTCTCTCTCTCTCTCTCTCTCTCCGAAACACACTCACAGCTCTCTGTCATCTCTCTCTCTCTCTGAGAAACACACTCACAGCTCTCTGTCATCTCTCTCTCTCTCTCTCTCTCCGAAACACACTCACAGCTCTCTGTCATCTCTCTCTCTCTGAGAAACACACTCACAGCTCTCTGTCATCTCTCTCTCTCTCTCCGAAACACACTCACAGCTCTCTGTCATCTCTCTCTCTCCGAAACACACTCACAGCTCTCTGCCATCTCTCTCTCTCTCTCTCTGAAACACACTCACAGCTCTCTGTCATCTCTCTCTCTCTCTCTCCGAAACACACTCACAGCTCTCTGTCATCTCTCTCTCTCTCTCTGAAACACACTCACAGCTCTCTGTCATCTCTCTCTCTCTCTCTCTGAGAAACACACTCACAGCTCTCTGTCATCTCTCTCTCTCTCTCTCTGAAACACACTCACAGCTCTCTGTCATCCCTCTCTCTCTCTCGTTCTGAAACACACTCACAGCTCTCTGTCATCTCTCTCTCTCTCTGAGAAACACACTCACGGCTCTCTGTCATCTCTCTCTCTCTCTGAGAAACACACTCACATCTCTCTGTCATCTCTCTCTCTCTCTCTCTCGCTCTGAAACACACTCACAGCTCTCTGTCATCTCTCTCTCTCTCTCTCTCTCCGAAACACACTCACAGCTCTCTGTCAACTCTCTCTCTCTCTCCGAAACACACTCACAGCTCTCTGTCATCTCTCTCTCTCTCTCTCTCTGAAACACACTCACAGCTCTCTGTCATCTCTCTCTCTCTCTGAGAAACACACTCACAGCTCTCTGTCATCTCTCTCTCTCTCCGAAACACACTCACAGCTCTCTGTCATCTCTCTCTCTCTCTCTGAAACACACTCACAGCTCTCTGTCATCTCTCTCTCTCTCCGAAACACACTCACAGCTCTCTGTCATCTCTCTCTCTCTCTCTCTCGCTCTGAAACACACTCACAGCTCTCTGTCATCTCTCTCTCCGAAACACACTCACAGCTCTCTGTCATCTCTCTCTCTCTCTGAAACACACTCACAGCTCTCTGTCATCTCTCTCTCTCTCTGAGAAACACACTCACAGATCTCTGTCATCTCTCTCTCTCTCTCTCTGAGAAACACACTCACAGCTCTCTGTCATCTCTCTCTCTCTCTCGCTCTGAAACACACTCACAACTCTCTGTCATCTCTCTCTCTCTCTCTCTCTGAAATACACTCACAGCTCTCTCTCTCTCTCCGAAACACACTCACAGCTCTCTGTCATCTCTCTCTCTCTCTCCGAAACACACTCACAGCTCTCTGTCATCTGTCTCTCTCTCTCTCTCTCCGAAACGCACTCACATCTCTCTGTCATCTCTCTCCCTCTCTCTCTCGCTCTGAAACACACTCACAGCTCTCTGCCATCTCTCTCTCTCTCTCTCTCGCTCTGAAACACACTCACAGCTCTCTGTCATCTCTCTCTCTCTCTCTCTCTGAAACACACTCACAGCTCACTGTCATCTCTCTCTCTCTCTGAGAAACACACTCACAGCTCTCTGTCATCTCTCTCTCTCTCTCTCTCTGAAACACACTCACAGCTCTCTGTCATCTCTCTCTCTCTCTTTCTCGCTCTGAAACACACTCACAGCTCTCTGTCATCTCTCTCTCTCTCTCCGAAACACACTCACAGCTCTCTGTCATCTCTCTCTCTCTCTCTCTCGCTCTCTCTGAGAAACACACTCACAGCTCTCTGTCATCTCTCTCTCTCTCTGAGAAACACACTCACAGCTCTCTGTCATCTCTCTCTCTCTCTCTCTCTGAAACACACTCACAGCTCTCTGTCATCTCTCTCTCTCTCTCTGAAACACACTCACAGCTCTCTGTCATCTCTCTGGCTCTCCGAAACACACTCACAGCTCTCTGTCATCTCTCTCTCTCTCTCAGAAACACACTCACAGCTCTCTGTCATCTCTCTCTCTCTCTCTCTCTCGCTCTGAAACACACTCACAGCTCTCTGTCATCTCTCTCTCTCTCTCTCGCTCTGAAACACACTCACAGCTCTCTGTCATCTCTCTCTCTCTCTCCGAAACACACTCACAGCTCTCTGTCATCTCTCTCTCTCTCTCTCTCGCTCTCTCTGAGAAACACACTCACAGCTCTCTGTCATCTCTCTCTCTCTCTCCGAAACACACTCACAGCTCTCTGTCATCTCTCTCTCTCTCTCTCTCCGAAACACGCTCTCAGCTCTCTGTCATCTCTCTCTCTCTCTCTCTCTCTCCGAAACACACTCACAGCTCTCTGTCATCTCGCTCTCTCTCTCGTTCTGAAACACACTCACAGCTCACTGTCATCTCTCTCTCTCTCTGAGAAACACACTCACAGCTCTCTGTCATCTCTCTCTCTCTCTCTCTCTCCGAAACACACTCACAGCTCTCTGTCATCTCTCTCTCTCTCTGTGAAACACACTCACAGCTCTCTGTCATCTCGCTCTCTCTCTCGTTCTGAAACACACTCACAGCTCTCTGTCATCTCTCTCTCTCTCTCCGAAACACACTCACAGCTCTCTGTCATCTCTCTCTCTCTCTCCGAAACACACTCACAGCTCTCTGTCATCTCTCTCTCTCTCTCTGAAACACACTCACAGCTCTCTGTCATCTCTCTCTCTCTCTCTCTCCGAAACACACTCACAGCTCTCTGTCATCTCTCTCTCTCTCTCTGAAACACACTCACAGCTCTCTGTCATCTCTCTCTCTCTCTCTCTGAGAAACACACTCACAGCTCTCTGTCATCTCTCTCTCTCTCTCTCTGAAACACACTCACAGCTCTCTGTCATCCCTCTCTCTCTCGTTCTGAAACACACTCACAGCTCTCTGTCATCTCTCTCTCTCTCTGAGAAACACACTCACGGCTCTCTGTCATCTCTCTCTCTCTCTCTCTCGCTCTGAAACACACTCACAGCTCTCTGTCATCTCTCTCTCTCTCTGAGAAACACACTCACATCTCTCTGTCATCTCTCTCTCTCTCTCTCTCGCTCTGAAACACACTCACAGCTCTCTGTCATCTCTCTCTCTCTCTCTCTCTCCGAAACACACTCACAGCTCTCTGTCATCTCTCTCTCTCTCTCTCTCCGAAACACACTCACAGCTCACTGTCATCTCTCTCTCTCTCTGAGAAACACACTCACAGCTCTCTGTCATCTCTCTCTCTCTCTGAGAAACACACTCACATCTCTCTGTCATCTCTCTCTCTCTCTCTCTCGCTCTGAACACACTCACAGCTCTCTGTCATCTCTCTCTCTCTCTCCGAAACACACTCACAGCTCTCTGTCATCTCTCTCTCTCTCTCGCTCTCTCTGAGAAACACACTCACAGCTCTCTGTCATCTCTCTCTCTCTCTCCGAAACACACTCACAGCTCTCTGTCATCTCTCTCTCTCTCTCTCTCCGAAACACGCTCACAGCTCTCTGTCATCTCTCTCTCTCTCTCTCTCTCCGAAACACACTCACAGCTCTCTGTCATCTCGCTCTCTCTCTCTCGTTCTGAAACACACTCACAACTCTCTGTCATCTCTCTCTCTCTCTGAGAAACACACTCACAGCTCTCTGTCATTTCTCTCTCTCTCTCCGAAACACACTCACAGCTCTCTGTCATCTCTCTCTCTCTCTCCGAAACACACTCACAGCTCTCTGTCATCTCTCTCTCTCTCTGAAACACACTCACAGCTCTCTGTCATCTCTCTCTCTCTCTCTCCGAAACACACTCACAGCTCTCTGTCATCTCTCTCTCTCTCTCTGAAACACACTCACAGCTCTCTGTCATCTCTCTCTCTCTCTCCCTGAGAAACACACTCACAGCTCTCTGTCATCTCTCTCTCTCTCTCTCTCAACCACACTCACAGCTCTCTGTCATCCCTCTCTCTCTCGTTCTGAAACACACTCACAGCTCTCTGTCATCTCTCTCTCTCTCTCTCTCTGAAACACACTCACAGCTCTCTGTCATCTGTCTCTCTCTCTCTCTCGCTCTGAAACACACTCACAGCTCTCTGTCATCTCTCTCTCTCCCTGAGAAACACACTCACAGCTCTCTGTCATCTCTCTCTCTCTCTCTCTCTGAAACACACTCACAGCTCTCTGTCATCTCTCTCTCTCTCTCTCTCGTTCTGAAACACACTCACAGCTCTCTGTCATCTCTCTCTCTCTCTGAGAAACACACTCACGGCTCTCTGTC
The DNA here is from genome assembly GCF_047496885.1 of Scyliorhinus torazame. Taxonomy (NCBI): domain Eukaryota; kingdom Metazoa; phylum Chordata; class Chondrichthyes; order Carcharhiniformes; family Scyliorhinidae; genus Scyliorhinus; species Scyliorhinus torazame. Next base: position 120,266,138 of record NC_092716.1, read on the forward strand.
ATCTCTCTCTCTCTCTGAGAAACACACTCACAGCTCTCTGTCATCTCTCTCTCTCTCTCTCGCTCCGAAACACACTCACAGCTCTCTGTCATCTCTCTCTCTCTCGTTCTGAAACACACTCACAGCTCTCTGTCATCTCTCTCTCTCTCTCTCTCTCTGAGAAACACACTCTCATCTCTCTGTCATCTCTCTCTCTCTCTCTCCGAAACACACTCACAGCTCTCTGTCATCTCTCTCTCTCTCTCTCTCTCGCTCTGAAACACACTCACAGCTCTCTGTCATCTCTCTCTCTCTCTGAGAAACACACTCACATCTCTCTGTCATCTCTCTCTCTCTCTCTCCGAAACACACTCACAGCTCTCTGTCATCTCTCTCTCTCTCTCTCTCCGAAACACACTCACAGCTCTCTGTCATCTCTCTCTCTCTCTCTCTCTCTGAAACACACTCACAGCTCTCTGTCATCTCTCTCTCTCTCTGAGAAACACACTCACAGCTCTCTGTCATCTCTCTCTCTCTCCGAAACACACTCACAGCTCTCTGTCATCTCTCTCTCTCTCTCTCTGAAACACACTCACAGCTCTCTGTCATCTCTCTCTCTCTCTCTCTCGCTCTGAAACACACTCACAGCTCTCTGTCATCTCTCTCTCTCGCTCCGAAACACACTCACAGCTCTCTGTCATCTCTCTCTCTCTCTCCGAAACACACTCACAGCTCTCTGTCATCTCTCTCTCTCTCTCGCTCCGAAACACACTCACAGCTCTCTGTCATCGCTCTCTCTCTCTCCGAAACACACTCACAGCTCTCTGTCATCTCTCTCTCTCTCTCTATGAAACACACTCACAGCTCTCTGTCATCTCTCTCTCTCTCTCTCTCGCTCTGAAACACACTTACAGCTCTGTCATCTGTCTCTCTCTCTCTCTCCGAAACACACTCACAGCTCTCTATCATCTCTCTCTCTCTCTCTCCGAAACACACTCACAGCTCTCTGTCATCTCTCTCTCTCTCTGAGAAACACACTCACAGCTCTCTGTCATCTCTCTCTCTCTCTGAAACACACTCACAGCTCTCTGTCATCTCTCTCTCTCTCTCTGAGAAACACACTCACATCTCTCTGTCATCTCTCTCTCTCTCTCGCTCTGAAACACACTCACAGCTCTCTGTCATCTCTCTCTCTCTCTCTCTCTGAAACACACTCACAGCTCTCTGTCATCTCTCTCTCTCTCTGAGAAAAACACTCACAGCTCTCTGTCATCTCTCTCTCTCTCTCTCGCTCTGAAACACACTCACAGCTCTCTCTCTCTCCGAAACACACTCACAGCTCTGTCATCTCTCTCTCTCTCTCCGAAACACACTCACAGCTCTCTGTCATCTGTCTCTCTCTCTCTCTCCGAAACGCACTCACATCTCTCTGTCATCTCTCTCCCTCTCTCTCTCGCTCTGAAACACACTCACAGCTCTCTGCCATCTCTCTCTCTCTCTCTCTCGCTCTGAAACACACTCACAGCTCTCTGTCATCTCTCTCTCTCTCTCTGAAACACACTCACAGCTCACTGTCATCTCTCTCTCTCTCTGAGAAACACACTCAAAGCTCTCTGTCATCTCTCTCTCTCTCTCTCTCTCGCTCTGAAACACACTCACAGCTCTCTGTCATCTCTCTCTCTCTCTCTCTCTCGCTCTGAAACACACTCACAGCTCTCTGTCATCTCTCTCTCTCTCTCTCTCTCGCTCTGAAACACACTCACAGCTCTCTGTCATCTCTCTCTCTGAAACACACTCACAGCTCTCTGTCATCTCTCTCTCTCTCTGAAACGCACTCACAGCTCTCTGTCATCTCTCTCTCTCTCTGAGAAACACACTCACAGCTCTCTGTCATCTCTCTCTCTCTCTGAAACACACTCACAGCTCTCTGTCATCTCTCTCTCTCTCCGAAACACACTCACAGCTCTCTGTCATCTCTCTCTCTCTCTCTCTCTCGTTCTGAAACACACTCACAGCTCTCTGTCATCTCTCTCTCGTTCTGAAACACACTCACAGCTCTCTGTCATCTCTCTCTCTCGCTCTGAAACACACTCACAGCTCTCTGTCATCTCTCTCTCTCTCCGAAACACACTCACAGCTCTCTATCATCTCTCTCTCTCTCTCCGAAACGCACTCACAGCTCTCTGTCATCTCTCTCTCTCTCTGAGAAACACACTCACAGCTCTCTGTCATCTCTCTCTCTCTCTGAAACACACTCACAGCTCTCTGTCATCTCTCTCTCTCTCTGAGAAACACACTCACATCTCTCTGTCATCTCTCTCTCTCTCTCGCTCTGAAACACACTCACAGCTCTCTGTCATCTCTCTCTCTCCCTGAGAAACACACTCACAGCTCTCTGTCATCTCTCTCTCTCTCTGAGAAACACACTCACAGCTCTCTGTCATCTCTCTCTCTCTCTCTCGCTCTGAAACACACTCACAACTCTCTGTCATCTCTCTCTCTCTCTCTCTCTGAAACACACTCACAGCTCTCTGTCATCTCTCTCTCTCTCTGAGAAACACACTCACAGCTCTCTGTCATCTCTCTCTCTCTCTCTCGCTCTGAAACACACTCACAACTCTCTGTCATCTCTCTCTCTCTCTCTCTCTCTGAAATACACTCACAGCTCTCTCTCTCTCCGAAACACATTCACAGCTCTCTGTCATCTGTCTCTCTCTCTCTCTCTCTCTCCGAAACGCACTCACATCTCTCTGTCATCTCTCTCTCTCTCTCTCGCTCTGAAACACACTCACAGCTCTCTGCCATCTCTCTCTCTCTCTCTCTCGCTCTGAAACACACTCACAGCTCTCTGTCATCTCTCTCTCTCTCTCTCTCTGAAACACACTCACAGCTCACTGTCATCTCTCTCTCTCTCTCTGAGAAACACACTCACAGCTCTCTGTCATCTCTCTCTCTCTCTCTCTCTCGCTCTGAAACACACTCACAGCTCTCTGTCATCTCTCTCTCTCTCTCTCGCTCTGAAACACACTCACAGCTCTCTGTCATCTCTCTCTCTCTCTCCGAAACACACTCACAGCTCTCTGTCATCTCTCTCTCTCTCTCTCTCGCTCTCTCTGAGAAACACACTCACAGCTCTCTGTCATCTCTCTCTCTCTCTGAGAAACACACTCACAGCTCTCTGTCATCTCTCTCTCTCTCTCTCTCTGAAACACACTCACAGCTCTCTGTCATCTCTCTCTCTCTCCGAAACACACTCACAGCTCTCTGTCATCTCTCTCTCTCTCGTTCTGAAACACACTCACAGCTCTCTGTCATCTCTCCCTCTCTCTCTCTCGTTCTGAAACACACTCACAGCTCTCTGTCATCTCTCTCTCTCGCTCTGAAACACACTCACAGCTCTCTGTCATCTCTCTCTCTCTCCGAAACACACTCACAGCTCTCTGTCATCTCTCTCTCTCTCTCTCTCTGAGAAACACACTCACAGCTCTCTGTCATCTCTCTCTCTCTCTCTCTCTCCGAAACACACTCACAGCTCTCTATCATCTCTCTCTCTCTCTCTCTCTCCGAAACACACTCACAGCTCACTGTCATCTCTCTCTCTCACTCTCTCTCTCCGAAACACACTCACAGCTCTCTGTCATCTCTCCCTCTCTCTCTCTGAGAAACACACTCACAGCTCTCTGTCATCTCTCTCTCTCTCCGAAACACACTCACAGCTCTCTGTCATCTCTCTCTCGCTCTGAAACACACTCACAGATCTCTGTCATCTCTCTCACTCTCTGAGAAACACACTCACAGCTCTCTGTCATCTCTCTCTCTCTCGCTCTGAAACACACTCACAGCTCTCTGTCATCTCTCTCTCTCTCTGAGAAACACACTCACAGCTCTCTGTCATCTCTCTCTCTCTCTCTCGCTCTGAAACACACTCACAACTCTCTGTCATCTCTCTCTCTGAAATACATTCACAGCTCTTTCTCTCTCCGAAACACACTCACAGCTCTCTGTCATCTCTCTCTCTTTCTCCGAAACACACTCACAGCTCTCTGTCATCTGTCTCTCTCTCTCTCTCCGAAACGCACTCACATCTCTCTGTCATCTCTCTCTCTCTCGCTCTGAAACACACTCACAGCTCTCTGCCATCTCTCTCTCTCTCTCTCTCGCTCTGAAAGACACTCACAGCTCTCTGTCATCTCTCTCTCTCTCTCTCTCTCTGAAACACACTCACAGCTCACTGTCATCTCTCTCTCTCTCTGAGAAACACACTCACAGCTCTCTGTCATCTCTCTCTCTCTCGCTCGCTCTGAAACACACTCACAGCTCTCTGTCATCTCTCTCTCTCTCTCTCTCGCTCTGAAACACACTCACAGCTCTCTGTCATCTCTCTCTCTCTCTCTCTCCGAAACACACTCACAGCTCTCTGTCATCTCTCTCTCTCTCTCTCTCGCTCTCTCTGAGAAACACACTCACAGCTCTCTGTCATCTCTCTCTCTCTCTCTCGCTCTGAAACACACTCACAGCTCTCTGTCATCTCTCTCTCTCTCTGAGAAACACACTCACAGCTCTCTGTCATCTCTCTCTCTCTCTCTCGCTCTGAAACACACTCACAACTCTCTGTCATCTCTCTCTCTGAAATACATTCACAGCTCTTTCTCTCTCCGAAACACACTCACAGCTCTCTGTCATCTCTCTCTCTTTCTCCGAAACACACTCACAGCTCTCTGTCATCTGTCTCTCTCTCTCTCTCCGAAACGCACTCACATCTCTCTGTCATCTCTCTCTCTCTCGCTCTGAAACACACTCACAGCTCTCTGCCATCTCTCTCTCTCTCTCTCTCGCTCTGAAAGACACTCACAGCTCTCTGTCATCTCTCTCTCTCTCTCTCTCTCTCTGAAACACACTCACAGCTCACTGTCATCTCTCTCTCTCTCTGAGAAACACACTCACAGCTCTCTGTCATCTCTCTCTCTCTCGCTCGCTCTGAAACACACTCACAGCTCTCTGTCATCTCTCTCTCTCTCTCTCTCGCTCTGAAACACACTCACAGCTCTCTGTCATCTCTCTCTCTCTCTCTCTCCGAAACACACTCACAGCTCTCTGTCATCTCTCTCTCTCTCTCTCTCGCTCTCTCTGAGAAACACACTCACAGCTCTCTGTCATCTCTCTCTCTCTCTCTCGCTCTGAAACACACTCACAGCTCTCTGTCATCTCTCTCTCTCTCTCTCTCGCTCTGAAACACACTCACAGCTCTCTGTCATCTCTCTCTCTCTCTCTCTCCGAAACACACTCACAGCTCTCTGTCATCTCTCTCTCTCTCTCTCTCTCTCTCCGAAACACACTCACAGCTCTCTGTCATCTCTCTCTCTCTCTCTCTCTCTGAGAAACACACTCACAGCTCTCTGTCATCTCTCTCTCTCTCTCGCTCTGAAACACACTCACAGCTCTCTGCCATCTCTCTCTCTCTCTCTCTCGCTCTGAAACACACTCACAGTTCTCTGTCATCTCTCTCGCTCTCTCTCTCTGAAACACACTCACAGCTCACTGTCATCTCTCTCTCTCTCTGAGAAACACACTCACAGCTCTCTGTCATCTCTCTCTCTCTCTCTCTCTCTCCGAAACACACTCACAGCTCTCTGTCATCTCTCTCTCTCTCTCTCGCTCTGAAACACACTCACAGCTCTCTGTCATCTCTCTCTCTCTCTCCGAAACACACTCACAGCTCTCTGTCATCTCTCTCTCTCTCTCTCTCGCTCTCTCTGAGAAACACACTCACAGCTCTCTGTCATCTCTCTCTCTCTCTGAGAAACACACTCACAGCTCTGTGTCATCTCTCTCTCTCTCTCTGAGAAACACACTCACAGCTCTCTGTCATCTCTCTCTCGCTCTGAAACACACTCACAGCTCTGTGTCATCTCTCTCTCTCTCTCTGAGAAACACACTCACAGCTCTATCTCTCTCCGAAACACATTCACAGCTCTCTGTCATCTCTCTCTCTCTCTCTCTCTGAGAAACACACTCACAGCTCTCTGTCATCTCTCTCTCTCTCTCTCTGAGAAACACACTCACAGCTCTCTGTCATCTCTCTCTCTCTCTCTCTGAAACACACTCACAGCTCTCTGTCATCTCTCTCTCTCGCTCTGAAACACACTCACAGCTCTCTGTCGTCTCTCTCTCTCTCTGAGAAACACACTCACAGCTCTCTGTCATCTCTCTCTCTCTCTCTCTCTCCGAAACACACTCACAGCTCTCTGTCATCTCTCTCTCTCGCTCTGAAACACACTCACAGCTCTCTGTCATCTCTCTCTCTCTCTGAGAAACACACTCACAGCTTTCTGTCATCTCTCTCTCTCTCTCCGAAACACACTCACAGCTCTCCGTCATCTCTCTCTCTCTCTCTCTCTCCGAAACACACTCACAGCTCTCTGTCATCTCTCTCTCTCGCTCTGAAACACACTCACAGCTCTCTGTAATCTCTCTCTCTCTCTCTATGAGAAAAACACTCACAGCTCTCTGTCATCTCTCTCTCTCGCTCTGAAACACACTCACAGCTCTCTGTCATCTCTCTCTCTCTCTCTCTCTGAGAAACACACTCACAGCTCTCTGTCATCTCTCTCTCTCTCTCCGAAACACACTCACAGCTCTCTGTCATCTCTCTCTCTCTCTCTCTCTCTGAGAAATACACTCACAGCTCTCTGTCATCTCTCTCTCTCTCTCTCTGAGAAACACACTCACAGCTCTCTGTCATCTCTCTCTCTCTCTCTCCGAAACACACTCACAGCTCTCTGTCGTCTCTCTCTCTCTCTCTGAAACACACTCACAGCTCTCTGTCATCTCTCTCTCTCTCTCTCTCTGAGAAACACACTCACTGCTCTCTGTCATCTCTCTCTCTCTCTGAGAAACACAATCACAGCTCTCTGTCATCTCTCTCTCTCTGAAACACACTCCCAGCTCTCTCTCTCTCTGAGAAACACACTCACTGCTCTCTGTCATCTCTCTCTCTCTCTCTCTCTGAGAAACACACTCACAGCTCTCTGTCATCTCTCTCTCTCTCTCTCTCTCCGAAACACACTCACAGCTCACTGTCATCTCTCTCTCTCACTCTCTCTCTCCGAAACACACTCACAGCTCTCTGTCATCTCTCTCTCTCTCTCTCTGAGAAACACACTCACAGCTCTCTGTCATCTCTCTCTCTCTCTCCGAAACACACTGACAGCTCTCTGTCATCTCTCTCTCGCTCTGAAACACACTCACAGCTCTCTGTCATCTCTCTCTCTCTCTCTGAAACACACTCACAGCTCTCTGTCATCTCTCTCTCTCTCTCTCTCTCTCACTCTGAAACACACTCACAGCTCTCTGTCATCTCTCTCTCTCTCTCTCTGAGAAACACACTCACAGCTCTCTGTCATCTCTCTCTCTCTCTCTCTCGCTCTGAAACACACTCACAGCTCTCTGTCATCTCTCTCTCTCTCTCTCTCCGAAATACACTCACAGCTCTCTATCATCTCTCTCTCTCTCTCCGAAACACACTCACAGCTCTCTGTCATCTCTCTCTCTCTCTGAGAAACACACTCACAGCTCTCTGTCATCTCTCTCTCTCTCTGAAACACACTCACAGCTCTCTGTCATCTCTCTCTCTCTCTGAGAAACACACTCACAGCTCTCTGTCATCTCTCTCTCTCTCGCTCTGAAACACACTCACAGCTCTCTGTCATCTCTCTCTCTCTCTCTCTCTCTGAAACACACTCACAGCTCTCTGTCATCTCTCTCTCTCTCTGAGAAACACACTCACAGCTCTCTGTCATCTCTCTCTCTCTCGCTCTGAAACACACTCACAGCTCTCTGTCATCTCTCTCTCTCTCTCTCTCACTGAAACACACTCACAGCTCTCTGTCATCTCTCTCTCTCTCTGAGAAACACACTCACAGCTCTCTGTCATCTCTCTCTCTCTCTCTCGCTCTGAAACACACTCACAACTCTCTGTCATCTCTCTCTCTGAAATACATTCACAGCTCTTTCTCTCTCCGAAACACACTCACAGCTCTCTGTCATCTCTCTCTCTTTCTCCGAAACACACTCACAGCTCTCTGTCATCTGTCTCTCTCTCTCCGAAACGCACTCACATCTCTGTGTCATCTCTCTCTCTCTCTCTCTCGCTCTGAAACACACTCACAGCTCTCTGCCATCTCTCTCTCTCTCTCTCTCGCTCTGAAACACACTCACAGCTCTCTATCATCTCTCTCTCTCTCTGAAACACACTCACAGCTCACTGTCATCTCTCTCTCTCTCTGAGAAACACACTCACAGCTCTCTGTCATCTCTCTCTCTCTCTCTCGCTCTGAAACACACTCACAGCTCTCTGTCATCTCTCTCTCTCTCTCTCTCGCTCTCTCTGAGAAACACACTCACAGCTCTCTGTCATCTCTCTCTCTCTCTCTCTCTGAAACACACTCACAGTTCTCTGTCATCTCTCTCGCTCTCTCTCTCTGAAACACACTCACAGCTCACTGTCATCTCTCTCTCTCTCTGAGAAACACACTCACAGCTCTCTGTCATCTCTCTCTCTCTCTCTCTCTCGCTCTGAAACACACTCACAGCTCTCTGTCATCCCTCTCTCTCTCTCTCTCCGAAACACACTCACAGCTCTCTGTCATCTCTCTCTCTCTCTCTCGCTCTGAAACACACTCACAGCTCTCTGTCATCTGTCTCTCTCTCTCCGAAACACACTCACAGCTCTCTGTCATCTCTCTCTCTCTCTCTCTCGCTCTCTCTGAGAAACACACTCACAGCTCTCTGTCATCTCTCTCTCTCTCTCTCTCTGAGAAACACACTCACAGCTCTCTGTCATCTCTCTCTCTCTCTCTCTGAGAAACACACTCACAGCTCTCTGTCATCTCTCTCTCTCTCTCTGAAACACACTCACAGCTCTCTGTCATCTCTCTCTCTCGCTCTGAAACACACTCACAGCTCTCTGTCATCTCTCTCTCTCGCTCTGAAACACACTCACAGCTCTCTGTCGTCTCTCTCTCTCTCTGAGAAACACACTCACAGCTCTCTGTCATCTCTCTCTCTCTCTCTCTGAGAAACACACTCACAGCTCTCTGTCATCTCTCTCTCTCTCTCTCTGAAACACACTCACAGCTCTCTGTCATCTCTCTCTCTCTCTCTGAAACACACTCACAGCTCTCTGTCATCTCTCTCTCTCGCTCTGAAACACACTCACAGCTCTCTGTCGTCTCTCTCTCTCTCTGAAACACACTCACAGCTCTCTGTCATCTCTCTCTCTCTCTCTCTCTCCGAAACACACTCACAGCTCTCTGTCATCTCTCTCTCTCGCTCTGAAACACACTCACAGCTCTCTGTCATCTCTCTCTCTCTCTCCGAAACACACTCACAGCTCTCTGTAATCTCTCTCTCTCTCTCTATGAGAAAAACACTCACAGCTCTCTGTCATCTCTCTCTCTCGCTCTGAAACACACTCACAGCTCTCTGTCATCTCTCTCTCTCTCTCTCTCTGAGAAACACACTCACAGCTCTCTGTCATCTCTCTCTCTCTCTCCGAAACACACTCACAGCTCTCTGTCATCTCTCTCTCTCTCTCTCTGAGAAACACACTCACAGCTCTCTGTCATCTCTCTCTCTCTCTCTCCGAAACACACTCACAGCTCTCTGTCATCTCTCTCTCTCTCTCTCTGAAACACACTCCCAGCTCTCTCTCTCTCTGAGAAACACACTCACTGCTCTCTGTCATCTCTCTCTCTCTCTCTCTCGCTCTGAAACACAATCACAGCTCTCTGTCATCCCCCTCTCTCTCTCTCTCTCCGAAACACACTCACAGCTCTCTGTCATCTCTCTCTCTCTCTCGCTCTGAAACACAATCAGAGCTCTCTGTCATCTCTCTCTCTCTCTCTCTCCGAAACACGCTCACAGCTCTCTGCCATCTCTCTCTCTCTCTCTCTCGCTCTGAAACACACTCACAGCTCTCTGTCATCTCTCTCTCTCTCTCTCTCTCTGAAACACACTCACAGCTCTCTGTCATCTCTCTCTCTCTCTGAGAAACACACTCACAGCTCTCTGTCATCTCTCTCTCTCTCTCTCGCTCTGAAACACACTCACAACTCTCTGTCATCTCTCTCTCTGAAATACATTCACAGCTCTTTCTCTCTCCGAAACACACTCACAGTTCTCTGTCATCTCTCTCGCTCTCTCTCTCTGAAACACACTCACAGCTCACTGTCATCTCTCTCTCTCTCTGAGAAACACACTCACAGCTCTCTGTCATCTCTCGCTCTCTCTCTCTCTCGCTCTGAAACACACTCACAGCTCTCTGTCATCCCTCTCTCTCTCTCTCTCCGAAACACACTCACAGCTCTCTGTCATCTCTCTCTCTCTCTCTCGCTCTGAAACACACTCACAGCTCTCTGTCATCTCTCTCTCTCTCTCCGAAACACACTCACAGCTCTCTGTCATCTCTCTCTCTCTCTCTCTCTCGCTCTCTCTGAGAAACACACTCACAGCTCTCTGTCATCTCTCTCTCTCTCTCCGAAACACATTCACAGCTCTCTGTCATCTCTCTCTCTCTCTCTCTCTGAGAAACACACTCACAGCTCTCTGTCATCTCTCTCTCTCTCTCTCTGAGAAACACACTCACAGCTCTCTGTCATCTCTCTCTCTCTCTCTCTGAAACACACTCACAGCTCTCTGTCATCTCTCTCTCTCGCTCTGAAACACACTCACAGCTCTCTGTCATCTCTCTCTCTCGCTCTGAAACACACTCACAGCTCTCTGTCATCTCTCTCTCTCTCTCTCTGAAACACACTCACAGCTCTCTGTCGTCTCTCTCTCTCTCTGAGAAACACACTCACAGCACTCTGTCATCTCTCTCTCTCTCTCTCTCTCCGAAACACACTCACAGCTCTCTGTCATCTCTCTCTCTCGCTCTGAAACACACTCACAGCTCTCTGTCATCTCTCTCTCTCTCTGAGAAACACACTCACAGCTTTCTGTAATCTCTCTCTCTCTCTCTATGAGAAAAACACTCACAGCTCTCTGTCATCTCTCTCTCTCGCTCTGAAACACACTCACAGCTCTCTGTCATCTCTCTCTCTCTCTGAGAAACAGACTCACAGCTCTCTGTCATCTCTCTCTCTCTCTCCGAAACACACTCACAGCTCTCTGTCATCTCTCTCTCTCTCTCTCTGAGAAACACACTCACAGCTCTCTGTCATCTCTCTCTCTCTCTCTCCGAAACACACTCACAGCTCTCTGTCATCTCTCTCTCTCTCTCTCTGAAACACACTCCCAGCTCTCTCTCTCTCTGAGAAACACACTCACTGCTCTCTGTCATCTCTCTCTCTCTCTCTCTCGCTCTGAAACACAGTCACAGCTCTCTGTCATCCCCCTCTCTCTCTCTCTCCGAAACACACTCACAGCTCTCTGTCATCTCTCTCTCTCTCTCTCTCGCTCTGAAACACAATCACAGCTCTCAGTCATCTATCTCTCTCTCTCTCTCCGAAACACACTCACAGCTCTCTGTCATCTCTCTCTCTCTCTCTCTCGCTCTGAAACACAATCAGAGCTCTCAGTCATCTATCTCTCTCTCTCTCTCCGAAACACACTCACAGCTCTCTGTCATCTCTCTCTCTCTCTCTCTCGCTCTGAAACACACTCACAGCTCTCTGCCATCTCTCTCTCTCTCTCTCTCTCCGAAACACAATCACAGCTCTCTGTCATCTCTCTCTCTCTCTCTCTCTCTCTCCGAAACACACTCACAGCTCTCTGTCATCTCTCTCTCTCTCTCTCTCTGAAACACACTCACAGCTCTCTGTCATCTCTCTCTCTCTCTGAGAAACACACTCACAGCTCTCTGTCATCTCTCTCTCTCTCGCTCTGAAACACACTCACAGCTCTCTGTCATCTCTCTCTCTCTCTCTCTCTCTGAAACACACTCACAGCTCTCTGTCATCTCTCTCTCTCTCTGAGAAACACACTCACAGCTCTCTGTCATCTCTCTCTCTCTCTCTCGCTCTGAAACACACTCACAACTCTCTGTCATCTCTCTCTCTGAAATACATTCACAGCTCTTTCTCTCTCCGAAACACACTCACAGCTCTCTGTCATCTCTCTCTCTTTCTCCGAAACACACTCACAGCTCTCTGTCATCTGTCTCTCTCTCTCTCCGAAACGCACTCACATCTCTGTGTCATCTCTCTCTCTCTCTCTCGCTCTGAAACACACTCACAGCTCTCTGCCATCTCTCTCTCTCTCTCTCTCGCTCTGAAAGACACTCACAGCTCTCTATCATCTCTCTCTCTCTCTGAAACACACTCACAGCTCACTGTCATCTCTCTCTCTCTCTGAGAAACACACTCACAGCTCTCTGTCATCTCTCTCTCTCTCTCTCGCTCTGAAACACACTCACAGCTCTCTGTCATCTCTCTCTCTCTCTCTCGCTCTCTCTGAGAAACACACTCACAGCTCTCTGTCATCTCTCTCTCTCTCTGAGAAACACACTCACAGCTCTCTGTCATCTCTCTCTCTCTCTCGCTCTGAAACACACTCACAGCTCTCTGCCATCTCTCTCTCTCTCTCTCTCGCTCTGAAACACACTCACAGTTCTCTGTCATCTCTCTCGCTCTCTCTCTCTGAAACACACTCACAGCTCACTGTCATCTCTCTCTCTCTCTCTGAGAAACACACTCACAGCTCTCTGTCATCTCTCTCTCTCTCTCTCTCTCTCGCTCTGAAACACACTCACAGCTCTCTGTCATCCCTCCCTCTCTCTCTCTCTCCGAAACACACTCACAGCTCTCTGTCATCTCTCTCTCTCTCTCTCGCTCTGAAACACACTCACAGCTCTCTGTCATCTCTCTCTCTCTCTCTCTCTGAGAAACACACTCACAGCTCTCTGTCATCTCTCTCTCTCTCTCTCTGAGAAACACACTCACAGCTCTCTGTCATCTCTCTCTCTCTCTCTCTGAAACACACTCACAGCTCTCTGTCATCTCTCTCTCTCGCTCTGAAACACACTCACAGCTCTCTGTCGTCTCTCTCTCTCTCTGAGAAACACACTCACAGCTCTCTGTCATCTCTCTCTCTCTCTCTCTCTCCGAAACACACTCACAGCTCTCTGTCATCTCTCTCTCTCGCTCTGAAACACACTCACAGCTCTCTGCCATCTCTCTCTCTCTCTGAGAAACACACTCACAGCTTTCTGTCATCTCTCTCTCTCTCTCCGAAACACACTCACAGCTCTCTGTAATCTCTCTCTCTCTCTCTATGAGAAAAACACTCACAGCTCTCTGTCATCTCTCTCTCTCGCTCTGAAACACACTCACAGCTCTCTGTCATCTCTCTCTCTCTCTCTCTCTGAGAAACACACTCACAGCTCACTGTCCTCTCTCTCTCTCTCTCTCCGAAACACACTCACAGCTCTCTGTCATCTCTCTCTCTCTCTCTCTCTGAAACACACTCCCAGCTCTCTCTCTCTCTGAGAAACACACTCACTGCTCTCTGTCATCTCTCTCTCTCTCTCTCTCGCTCTGAAACACAATCACAGCTCTCTGTCATCCCCCTCTCTCTCTCTCTCCGAAACACACTCACAGCTCTCTGTCATCTCTCTCTCTCTCTCTCTCGCTCTGAAACACAATCACAGCTCTCAGTCATCTATCTCTCTCTCTCTCTCCGAAACACACTCACAGCTCTCTGTCATCTCTCTCTCTCTCTCTCTCGCTCTGAAACACAATCAGAGCTCTCTGTCATCTCTCTCTCTCTCTCTCTCCGAAACACGCTCACAGCTCTCTGCCATCTCTCTCTCTCTCTCTCTCTCTCCGAAACACAATCACAGCTCTCTGTCATCTCTCTCTCTCTCTCTCTCTCTCCGAAACACACTCACAGCTCTCTGTCATCTCTCTCTCTCTCTCGCTCTGAAACACACTCACAGCTCTCTGTCATCTCTCTCTCTCGCTCTGAAACACACTCACAGCTCTCTGTCATCTCTCTCTCTCTCTCTCTGAAACACACTCACAGCTCTCTGTCATCTCTCTCTCTCTCTCGCTCTCTCTCCGAAACACACTCACAGCTCTCTGTCATCTCTCTCTCACTCTCTCTCTCCGAAACACACTCACAGCTCTCTGTCATCTCTCTCTCTCTCTCTCTGAGAAACACACTCACAGCTCTCTGTCATCTCTCTCTCTCTCTCCGAAACACACTCACAGCTCTCTGTCATCTCTCTCTCTCGCTCTGAAACACACTCACAGCTCTCTGTCATCTCTCTCTCTCTCTCTGAGAAGCACACTCACAGCTCTCTGTCATCTCTCTCTCTCTCTCTCTGAGAAACACACTCACAGCTCTCTGTCATCTCTCTCTCTCTCTCCGATACACACTCACAGCTCTCTGTCATCTCTCTCTCTCTCTCTCTCTGAGAAACACACTCACAGCTCTCTGTCATCTCTCTCTCTCTCTCTCTCTCGCTCTGAAACACACTCACAGCTCTCTGTCATCCCTCCCTCTCTCTCTCTCCGAAACACACTCACAGCTCTCTGTCATCTCTCTCTCTCTCTCTCGCTCTGAAACACACTCACAGCTCTCTGTCATCTCTCTCTCTCTCTCTCTCTGAGAAACACACTCACAGCTCTCTGTCATCTCTCTCTCTCTCTCTCTGAGAAACACACTCACAGCTCTCTGTCATCTCTCTCTCTCTCTCTCTGAAACACACTCACAGCTCTCTGTCATCTCTCTCTCTCGCTCTGAAACACACTCACAGCTCTCTGTCGTCTCTCTCTCTCTCTGAGAAACACACTCACAGCTCTCTGTCATCTCTCTCTCTCTCTCTCTCTCCGAAACACACTCACAGCTCTCTGTCATCTCTCTCTCTCGCTCTGAAACACACTCACAGCTCTCTGTCATCTCTCTCTCTCTCTGAGAAACACACTCACAGCTTTCTGTCATCTCTCTCTCTCTCTCCGAAACACACTCACAGCTCTCTGTAATCTCTCTCTCTCTCTCTATGAGAAAAACACTCACAGCTCTCTGTCATCTCTCTCTCTCGCTCTGAAACACACTCACAGCTCTCTGTCATCTCTCTCTCTCTCTCTCTCTGAGAAACACACTCACAGCTCACTGTCATCTCTCTCTCTCTCTCTCCGAAACACACTCACAGCTCTCTGTCATCTCTCTCTCTCTCTCTCTGAAACACACTCCCAGCTCTCTCTCTCTCTGAGAAACACACTCACTGCTCTCTGTCATCTCTCTCTCTCTCTCTCTCGCTCTGAAACACAATCACAGCTCTCTGTCATCCCCCTCTCTCTCTCTCTCCGAAACACACTCACAGCTCTCTGTCATCTCTCTCTCTCTCTCTCTCGCTCTGAAACACAATCACAGCTCTCAGTCATCTATCTCTCTCTCTCTCTCCGAAACACACTCACAGCTCTCTGTCATCTCTCTCTCTCTCTCTCTCGCTCTGAAACACAATCAGAGCTCTCTGTCATCTCTCTCTCTCTCTCTCTCCGAAACACGCTCACAGCTCTCTGCCATCTCTCTCTCTCTCTCTCTCTCTCTCTCCGAAACACAATCACAGCTCTCTGTCATCTCTCTCTCTCTCTCTCTCTCTCCGAAACACACTCACAGCTCTCTGTCATCTCTCTCTCTCTCTCGCTCTGAAACACACTCACAGCTCTCTGTCATCTCTCTCTCTCGCTCTGAAACACACTCACAGCTCTCTGTCATCTCTCTCTCTCTCTCTCTGAAACACACTCACAGCTCTCTGTCATCTCTCTCTCTCTCTCGCTCTCTCTCCGAAACACACTCACAGCTCTCTGTCATCTCTCTCTCACTCTCTCTCTCCGAAACACACTCACAGCTCTCTGTCATCTCTCTCTCTCTCTCTCTGAGAAACACACTCACAGCTCTCTGTCATCTCTCTCTCTCTCTCCGAAACACACTCACAGCTCTCTGTCATCTCTCTCTCTCGCTCTGAAACACACTCACAGCTCTCTGTCATCTCTCTCTCTCTCTCTGAGAAGCACACTCACAGCTCTCTGTCATCTCTCTCTCTCTCTCTCTGAGAAACACACTCACAGCTCTCTGTCATCTCTCTCTCTCTCTCCGAAACACACTCACAGCTCTCTGTCATCTCTCTCTCTCTCTCTCTCTGAGAAACACACTCACAGCTCTCTGTCATCTCTCTCTCTCTCTCTCTCTGAGAAACACACTCACAGCTCTCTGTCATCTCTCTCTCTCTCTCCGAAACACACTCACAGCTCTCTGTCATCTCTCTCCCTCTCTCTCTCTCTCCGAAACACACTCACAGCTCTCTGTCATCTCTCTCTCTCTCTCTCTCTCTGAAACACACTCTCAGCTCTCGCTCTCTCTGAGAAACACACTCACAGCTCTCTGTCATCTCTCTCTCTCTCTCTCTCGCTCTGAAACACAATCACAGCTCTCTGTCATCTCTCTCTCTCTCTCTCTCCGAAACACACTCACAGCTCTCTGTCATCTCTCTCTCTCTCTCGCTCTGAAACACAATCACAGCTCTCTGTCATCTCTCTCTCTCTCCGAAACACACTCACAGCTCTCTGTCGTCTCTCTCTCTCTCTCTCTCCGAAACACACTCACAGCTCTCTGTCATCTCTCTCTCTCTCTCTCTCTCTCCGAAACACACTCACAGCTCTCTGTCATCTCTCTCTCGCTCTGAAACACACTCACAGCTCTCTGTCATCTCTCTCTCTCTCTCTCTCTCTGAAACACACTCACAGCTCTCTGTCATCTCTCTCTCTCTCTCTCTCACTCTGAAACAGACTCACAGCTCTCTGTCATCTCTCTCTCTCTGAGAAACACACTCACAGCTCTCTGTCATCTCTCTCTCTCTGTCTCTCCGAAACACACTCACAGCTCTCTGTCATCTCTCTCTCTCTCTCTCTCTCGCTCGCTCTGAAACACACTCACAGCTCTCTGTCATCTCTCTCTCTCTCTCTCTCTCGCTCGCTCTGAAACACACTCACAGCTCTCTGTCATCTCTCTCTCTCTCTCTCTCTCGCTCGCTCTGAAACACACTCACAGCTCTCTGTCATCTCTCTCTCTCTCTCTCTCTGAAACACACTCACTGCTCTCTGTCATCTCTCTCTCTCTCTCTCTGAGAAACACACTCACAGCTCTCTGTCATCTATCTCTCTCTCTCTCTCTCACTCTGAAACACACTCACTGCTCTCTGTCATCTCTCTCTCTATTTCTCTGAGAAACACACTCACAGCTCTCTGTCATCTTTCTCTCTCTCTGAGAAACACACTCACAGCTCTCTGTCATCTCTCTCTCTCTCTCTCTCTCGCTCTGAAACACACTCACAGCTCTCTGTCATCTCTATCTCTCTCGTTCTGAAACACACTCACAGCTCTCTGTCATCTCTCTCTCTCTCTGAGAAACACACTCACGGCTCTCTGTCATCTCTCTCTCTCTCTCGCTCTGAAACACACTCACAGCTCTCTGTCATCTCTCTCTCTCTCTCGCTCTCTCTGAGAAACACACTCACAGCTCTCTGTCATCTCTCTCTCTCTCTCTCTCTCTGAAACACACTCACAGCTCTCTGTCATCTCTCTCTCTCTCTCTCTCTCCGAAACACACTCACAGCTCTCTGTCATCTCTCTCTCTCGCTCGCTCTCTCTGAGAAACACACTCACAGCTCTCTGTCATCTCTCTCTCTCTCTCTCTCTCTGAAACACACTCACAGCTCTCTGTCATCTCTCTCTCTCTCTCTCGCTCTGAAACACACTCACAGCTCTCTGCCATCTCTCTCTCTCTCTCCGAAACACACTCACAGCTCTCTGTCATCTCTCTCTCTCTCTCTCTCTCCGAAACACACTCACAGCTCTCTGTCATCTCTCTCTCTCTCTCTCTCTCCGAAACACACTCACAGCTCTCTGTCATCTCTCTCTCTCTCCGAAACACACTCACAGCTCTCTGCCATCTCTCTCTCTCTCCGAAACACACTCACAGCTCTCTGTCATCTCTCTCTCTCTCTCTCCGAAACACACTCACAGCTCTCTGTCATCTCTCTCTCTCTCACTCTCAAACACACTCACAGCTCTCTGTCATCTCTCTCTCTCTCTCTCTCTCTCTCCGAAACACACTCACAGCTCTCTGTCATCTCTCTCTCTCTCTCTCCGAAACACACTCACAGCTCTCTGTCATCTCTCTCTCTCTCTCTCGCTCTGAAACACACTCACAGCTCTCTGTCATCTCTCTCTCTCTCTGAGAAACACACTCACAGCTCTCTGTCATCTCTCTCTCTCTCTCTCTGAAACACACTCACAGCTCTCTGTCATCTCTCTCTCTCTCTCTCGCTCTGAAACACACTCTCAGCTCTCGCTCTCTCTGAGAAACACACTCACAGCTCTCTGTCATCTCTCTCTCTCTCTCCGAAACACACTCACAGCTCTCTGACATCTCTCTCTCTCTCTCTCTCTCTCACTCTGAAACACACTCACAGCTCTCTGTCATCTCTCTCTCTCACTCTGAAACACACTCACAGCTCTCTGTCATCTCTCTCTCTCTCTCTCTCTGAGAAACACACTCACATCTCTCTGTCATCTCTCTCTCTCTCTCTCTCGCTCTGAAACACACCCACAGCTCTCTGTCATCTCTCTCTCTCCCTCTCACTCTGAAACACACTCACAGCTCTCTGTCATCTCTCTCTCTCTCTCCGAAACACGCACAGCTCTCTGTCATCTCTCTCTCTCTCTCTGAAACACACTCTCAGCTCTCTCTCTCTCTGAGAAACACACTCACAGCTCTCTGTCATCTCTCTCTCTCGCTCTGAAACACACTCACAGCTCTCTGTCATCTCTCTCTCTCTCTCTCTCTGAGAAACACACTCACAGCTCACTGTCATCTCTCTCTCTCTCTCTCCGAAACACACTCACAGCTCTCTGTCATCTCTCTCTCTCTCTCTCTGAAACACACTCCCAGCTCTCTCTCTCTCTGAGAAACACACTCACTGCTCTCTGTCATCTCTCTCTCTCTCTCCGAAACACACTCACAGCTCTCTGTCATCTCTCTCTCTCTCTCTCTCGCTCTGAAACACAATCACAGCTCTCAGTCATCTATCTCTCTCTCTCTCTCCGAAACACACTCACAGCTCTCTGTCATCTCTCTCTCTCTCTCTCTCGCTCTGAAACACAATCAGAGCTCTCTGTCATCTCTCTCTCTCTCTCTCTCCGAAACACGCTCACAGCTCTCTGCCATCTCTCTCTCTCTCTCTCTCTCTCCGAAACACAATCACAGCTCTCTGTCATCTCTCTCTCTCTCTCTCTCTCTCCGAAACACACTCACAGCTCTCTGTCATCTCTCTCTCTCTCTCGCTCTGAAACACACTCACAGCTCTCTGTCATCTCTCTCTCTCGCTCTGAAACACACTCACAGCTCTCTGTCATCTCTCTCTCTCTCTCTCTGAAACACACTCACAGCTCTCTGTCATCTCTCTCTCTCTCTCGCTCTCTCTCCGAAACACACTCACAGCTCTCTGTCATCTCTCTCTCACTCTCTCTCTCCGAAACACACTCACAGCTCTCTGTCATCTCTCTCTCTCTCTCTCTGAGAAACACACTCACAGCTCTCTGTCATCTCTCTCTCTCTCTCCGAAACACACTCACAGCTCTCTGTCATCTCTCTCTCTCGCTCTGAAACACACTCACAGCTCTCTGTCATCTCTCTCTCTCTCTCTGAGAAGCACACTCACAGCTCTCTGTCATCTCTCTCTCTCTCTCTCTGAGAAACACACTCACAGCTCTCTGTCATCTCTCTCTCTCTCTCTCTCTCGCTCTGAAACACACTCACAGCTCTCTGTCATCCCTCCCTCTCTCTCTCTCCGAAACACACTCACAGCTCTCTGTCATCTCTCTCTCTCTCTCTCGCTCTGAAACACACTCACAGCTCTCTGTCATCTCTCTCTCTCTCTCTCTCTGAGAAACACACTCACAGCTCTCTGTCATCTCTCTCTCTCTCTCTCTGAGAAACACACTCACAGCTCTCTGTCATCTCTCTCTCTCTCTCTCTGAAACACACTCACAGCTCTCTGTCATCTCTCTCTCTCGCTCTGAAACACACTCACAGCTCTCTGTCGTCTCTCTCTCTCTCTGAGAAACACACTCACAGCTCTCTGTCATCTCTCTCTCTCTCTCTCTCTCCGAAACACACTCACAGCTCTCTGTCATCTCTCTCTCTCGCTCTGAAACACACTCACAGCTCTCTGTCATCTCTCTCTCTTTGAGAAACACACTCACAGCTTTCTGTCATCTCTCTCTCTCTCTCCGAAACACACTCACAGCTCTCTGTAATCTCTCTCTCTCTCTCTATGAGAAAAACACTCACAGCTCTCTGTCATCTCTCTCTCTCGCTCTGAAACACACTCACAGCTCTCTGTCATCTCTCTCTCTCTCTCTCTCTCCGAAACACACTCACAGCTCTCTGTCATCTCTCTCTCTCTCTCTCTGAAACACACTCCCAGCTCTCTCTCTCTCTGAGAAACACACTCACTGCTCTCTGTCATCTCTCTCTCTCTCTCTCTCGCTCTGAAACACAATCACAGCTCTCTGTCATCCCCCTCTCTCTCTCTCTCCGAAACACACTCACAGCTCTCTGTCATCTCTCTCTCTCTCTCTCTCGCTCTGAAACACAATCACAGCTCTCAGTCATCTATCTCTCTCTCTCTCTCCGAAACACACTCACAGCTCTCTGTCATCTCTCTCTCTCTCTCTCTCGCTCTGAAACACAATCAGAGCTCTCTGTCATCTCTCTCTCTCTCTCTCTCCGAAACACGCTCACAGCTCTCTGCCATCTCTCTCTCTCTCTCTCTCTCTCCGAAACACAATCACAGCTCTCTGTCATCTCTCTCTCTCTCTCTCTCTCTCCGAAACACACTCACAGCTCTCTGTCATCTCTCTCTCTCTCTCTCGCTCTGAAACACACTCACAGCTCTCTGTCATCTCTCTCTCTCGCTCTGAAACACACTCACAGCTCTCTGTCATCTCTCTCTCTCTCTCTCTGAAACACACTCACAGCTCTCTGTCATCTCTCTCTCTCTCTCGCTCTCTCTCCGAAACACACTCACAGCTCTCTGTCATCTCTCTCTCACTCTCTCTCTCCGAAACACACTCACAGCTCTCTGTCATCTCTCTCTCTCTCTCTCTGAGAAACACACTCACAGCTCTCTGTCATCTCTCTCTCTCTCTCCGAAACACACTCACAGCTCTCTGTCATCTCTCTCTCTCGCTCTGAAACACACTCACAGCTCTCTGTCATCTCTCTCTCTCTCTCTGAGAAGCACACTCACAGCTCTCTGTCATCTCTCTCTCTCTCTCTCTGAGAAACACACTCACAGCTCTCTGTCATCTCTCTCTCTCTCCGAAACACACTCACAGCTCTCTGTCATCTCTCTCTCTCTCTCTCTCTGAGAAACACACTCACAGCTCTCTGTCATCTCTCTCTCTCTCTCTCTCTGAGAAACACACTCACAGCTCTCTGTCATCTCTCTCTCTCTCTCCGAAACACACTCACAGCTCTCTGTCATCTCTCTCCCTCTCTCTCTCTCTCCGAAACACACTCACAGCTCTCTGTCATCTCTCTCTCTCTCTCTCTCTCTGAAACACACTCTCAGCTCTCGCTCTCTCTGAGAAACACACTCACAGCTCTCTGTCATCTCTCTCTCTCTCTCTCTCGCTCTGAAACACAATCACAGCTCTCTGTCATCTCTCTCTCTCTCTCTCTCCGAAACACACTCACAGCTCTCTGTCATCTCTCTCTCTCTCTCGCTCTGAAACACAATCACAGCTCTCTGTCATCTCTCTCTCTCTCCGAAACACACTCACAGCTCTCTGTCGTCTCTCTCTCTCTCTCTCTCCGAAACACACTCACAGCTCTCTGTCATCTCTCTCTCTCTCTCTCGCTCTGAAACACACTCACAGCTCTCTGTCATCTCTCTCTCTCTCTCTCTCTCTGAAACACACTCACAGCTCTCTGTCATCTCTCTCTCTCTCTCTCTCACTCTGAAAGAGACTCACAGCTCTCTGTCATCTCTCTCTCTCTGAGAAACACACTCACAGCTCTCTGTCATCTCTCTCTCTCTGTCTCTCCGAAACACACTCACAGCTCTCTGTCATCTCTCTCTCTCTCTCTCTCTCGCTCGCTCTGAAACACACTCACAGCTCTCTGTCATCTCTCTCTCTCTCTCTCTCTCGCTCGCTCTGAAACACACTCACAGCTCTCTGTCATCTCTCTCTCTCTCTCTCTCTCGCTCGCTCTGAAACACACTCACAGCTCTCTGTCATCTCTCTCTCTCTCTCTCTCTGAAACACACTCACTGCTCTCTGTCATCTCTCTCTCTCTCTCTCTGAGAAACACTCACAGCTCTCTGTCATCTATCTCTCTCTCTCTCTCTCACTCTGAAACACACTCACTGCTCTCTGTCATCTCTCTCTCTATTTCTCTGAGAAACACACTCACAGCTCTCTGGCATCTCTCTCTCTCTCTGAGAAACACACTCACAGCTCTCTGTCATCTCTCTCTCTCTCTCTCTCTCGCTCTGAAACACACTCACAGCTCTCTGTCATCTCTCTCTCTCTCGTTCTGAAACACACTCACAGCTCTCTGTCATCTCTCTCTCTCTCTGAGAAACACACTCACGGCTCTCTGTCATCTCTCTCTCTCTCTCGCTCTGAAACACACTCACAGCTCTCTGTCATCTCTCTCTCTCTCTCGCTCTCTCTGAGAAACACACTCACAGCTCTCTGTCATCTCTCTCTCTCTCTCTCTCTCTGAAACACACTCACAGCTCTCTGTCATCTCTCTCTCTCTCTCTCTCTCCGAAACACACTCACAGCTCTCTGTCATCTCTCTCTCTCGCTCGCTCTCTCTGAGAAACACACTCACAGCTCTCTGTCATCTCTCTCTCTCTCTCTCTCTCTGAAACACACTCACAGCTCTCTGTCATCTCTCTCTCTCTCTCTCGCTCTGAAACACACTCACAGCTCTCTGCCATCTCTCTCTCTCTCTCCGAAACACACTCACAGCTCTCTGTCATCTCTCTCTCTCTCTCTCTCTCCGAAACACACTCACAGCTCTCTGTCATCTCTCTCTCTCTCTCTCTCTCCGAAACACACTCACAGCTCTCTGTCATCTCTCTCTCTCTCCGAAACACACTCACAGCTCTCTGCCATCTCTCTCTCTCTCTCTCTCTCCGAAACACACTCACAGCTCTCTGTCATCTCTCTCTCTCTCTCCGAAACACACTCACAGCTCTCTGTCATCTCTCTCTCTCTCACTCTCAAACACACTCACAGCTCTCTGTCATCTCTCTCTCTCTCTCTCTCCGAAACACACTCACAGCTCTCTGTCATCTCTCTCTCTCTCTCTCCGAAACACACTCACAGCTCTCTGTCATCTCTCTCTCTCTCTCTCGCTCTGAAACACACTCACAGCTCTCTGTCATCTCTCTCTCTCTCTGAGAAACACACTCACAGCTCTCTGTCATCTCTCTCTCTCTCTCTCTGAAACACACTCACAGCTCTCTGTCATCTCTCTCTCTCTCTCTCGCTCTGAAACACACTCTCAGCTCTCGCTCTCTCTGAGAAACACACTCACAGCTCTCTGTCATCTCTCTCTCTCTCTCCGAAACACACTCACAGCTCTCTGTCATCTCTCTCTCTCTCTCTCTCTCTCACTCTGAAACACACTCACAGCTCTCTGTCATCTCTCTCTCTCACTCTGAAACACACTCACAGCTCTCTGTCATCTCTCTCTCTCTCTCTCTCTGAGAAACACACTCACATCTCTCTGTCATCTCTCTCTCTCTCTCTCTCGCTCTGAAACACACCCACAGCTCTCTGTCATCTCTCTCTCTCCCTCTCACTCTGAAACACACTCACAGCTCTCTGTCATCTCTCTCTCTCTCTCCGAAACACGCACAGCTCTCTGTCATCTCTCTCTCTCTCTCTGAAACACACTGTCAGCTCTCTCTCTCTCTGAGAAACACACTCACAGCTCTCTGTCATCTCTCTCTCTCTCTCTCTCTGAAACACACTCACAGCTCTCTGTCATCTCTCTCTCTCTCACTCTGAAACACACTCACAGCTCTCTGTCATCTCTCTCTCCGAAACACACTCACAGCTCTCTGTCATCTCTCTCTCTCTCTCTCGCTCTGAAACACACTCACAGCTCTCTGTCATCTCTCTCTCTCTCTCTCTCTCCGAAACACACTCACAGCTCTCTGTCATCTCTCTCTCTCTCTCTCTCGCTCTGAAACACAATCAGAGCTCTCTGTCATCTCTCTCTCTCTCTCTCTCCGAAACACGCTCACAGCTCTCTGCCATCTCTCTCTCTCTCTCTCTCTCCGAAACACAATCACAGCTCTCTGTCATCTCTCTCTCTCTCTCTCTCCGAAACACATTCACAGCTCTCTGTCATCTCTCTCTCTCTCTCGCTCTGAAACACACTCACAGCTCTCTGTCATCTCTCTCTCTCGCTCTGAAACACACTCACAGCTCTCTGTCATCTCTCTCTCTCTCTCTCTCTGAAACACACTCACAGCTCTCTGTCATCTCTCTCTCTCTCTCTCGCTCTCTCTCCGAAACACACTCACAGCTCTCTGTCATCTCTCTCTCTCACTCTCTCTCTCCGAAACACACTCACAGCTCTCTGTCATCTCTCTCTCTCTCTCTCTGAGAAACACACTCACAGCTCTCTGTCATCTCTCTCTCTCTCTCCGAAACACACTCACAGCTCTCTGTCATCTCTCTCTCTCGCTCTGAAACACACTCACAGCTCTCTGTCATCTCTCTCTCTCTCTCTGAGAAACACACTCACAGCTCTCTGTCATCTCTCTCTCTCTCTCTCTCTGAGAAACACACTCACAGCTCTCTGTCATCTCTCTCTCTCTCTCCGAAACACACTCACAGCTCTCTGTCATCTCTCTCCCTCTCTCTCTCTCTCCGAAACACACTCACAGCTCTCTGTCATCTCTCTCTCTCTCTCTCTCTGAAACACACTCTCAGCTCTCGCTCTCTCTGAGAAACACACTCACAGCTCTCTGTCATCTCTCTCTCTCTCTCTCTCGCTCTGAAACACAATCACAGCTCTCTGTCATCTCTCTCTCACTCTCTCCGAAACACACTCACAGCTCTCTGTCATCTCTCTCTCTCTCTGAAACACACTCACAGCTCTCTGTCATCTCTCTCTCTCTCTGAGAAACACACTCACAGCTCTCTGTCATCTCTCTCTCTCTCCGAAACACACTCACAGCTCTCTGTCATCTCTCTCTCTCTCTCTCTCTCTGAAACACACTCACAGCTCTCTGTCATCTCTCTCTCTCACTCTCTCGCTCTGAAACACACTCACAGCTCTCTGTCATCTCTCTCTCTCGCTCCGAAACACACTCACAGCTCTCTGTCATCTCTCTCTCTCTCTCTCCGAAACACACTCACAGCTCTCTGTCATCTCTCTCTCTCTCGCTCCGAAACACACTCACAGCTCTCTGTCATCTCTCTCTCTCTCTCTCTGAAACACACTCACAGCTCTCTGTCATCTGTCTCTCTCTCTCTCCGAAACACACTCACAGCTCTCTATCATCTCTCTCTCTCTCTCTCCGAAACACACTCACAGCTCTCTGTCATCTCTCTCTCTCTCTGAGAAACACACTCACAGCTCTCTGTCATCTCTCTCTCTCTCTCTCTCTCTGAAACACACTCACAGCTCTCTGTCATCTCTCTCTCTCTCTCGCTCTGAAACACACTCACAGCTCTCTGTCATCTCTCTCTCTCTCTCTCTCTGAAACACACTCACAGCTCTCTGTCATCTCTCTCTCTCTCTGAGAAACACACTCACAGCTCTCTGTCATCTCTCTCTCTCTCTCGCTCTGAAACACACTCACAACTCTCTGTCATCTCTCTCTCTCTCTCTCTGAAATACACTCACAGCTCTCTCTCTCTCCGAAACACACTCACAGCTCTGTCATCTCTCTCTCTCTCTCCGAAACACACTCACAGCTCTCTGTCATCTGTCTCTCTCTCTCTCTCTCTCTCCGAAACGCACTCACATCTCTCTGTCATCTCTCTCCCTCTCTCTCTCGCTCTGAAACACACTCACAGCTCTCTGCCATCTCTCTCTCTCTCTCTCTCGCTCTGAAACACACTCACAGCTCTCTGTCATCTCTCTCTCTCTCTCTGAAACACACTCACAGCTCACTGTCATCTCTCTCTCTCTCTGAGAAACACACTCACAGCTCTCTGTCATCTCTCTCTCTCTCTCTCTCGCTC
This sequence comes from Scyliorhinus torazame, assembly GCF_047496885.1. NCBI lineage: Eukaryota > Metazoa > Chordata > Chondrichthyes > Carcharhiniformes > Scyliorhinidae > Scyliorhinus > Scyliorhinus torazame. The sequence continues at coordinate 120,292,408 of NC_092716.1, forward strand.
TGAAACACACTCACAGCTCTCTGTCATCTCTCTCTCTCTCTCTCTCCGAAACACACTCACAGCTCTCTGTCATCTCTCTCTCTCTCTCTCGCTCTCTCTGAGAAACACACTCACAGCTCTCTGTCATCTCTCTCTCTCTCTGAGAAACACACTCACAGCTCTCTGTCATCTCTCTCTCTGAAACACACTCACAGCTCTCTGTCATCTCTCTCTCTCTCCGAAACACACTCACAGCTCTCTGTCATCTCTCTCTCTCGTTCTGAAACACACTCACAGCTCTCTGTCATCTCTCTCTCTCTCTCTCTCGTTCTGAAACACACTCACAGCTCTCTGTCATCTCTCTCTCTCGCTCTGAAACACACTCACAGCTCTCTGTCATCTCTCTCTCTCTCCGAAACACACTCACAGCTCTCTATCATCTCTCTCTCTCTCTCCGAAACGCACTCACAGCTCTCTGTCATCTCTCTCTCTCTCTGAGAAACACACTCACAGCTCTCTGTCATCTCTCTCTCTCTCTGAAACACACTCACAGCTCTCTGTCATCTCTCTCTCTCTCTGAGAAACACACTCACATCTCTCTGTCATCTCTCTCTCTCTCTCGCTCTGAAACACACTCACAGCTCTCTGTCATCTCTCTCTCTCCCTGAGAAACACACTCACAGCTCTCTGTCATCTCTCTCTCTCTCTGAGAAACACACTCACAGCTCTCTGTCATCTCTCTCTCTCTCTCGCTCTGAAACACACTCACAGCTCTCTGTCATCTCTCTCTCTCTCTGTCTCTGAAACACACTCACAGCTCTCTGTTATCTCTCTCTCTCTCTCGCTCTGAAACACAATCACAGCTCTCTGTCATCTCTCTCTCTCTCTCTCTCCGAAACACACTCACGCTCTCTGTCATCTCTCTCTCTCTCTGAGAAACACACTCACAGCTCTCTGTCATCTCTCTCTCTCTCTCTCGCTCTGAAACACACTCACAACTCTCTGTCATCTCTCTCTCTCTCTCTCTCTGAAATACACTCACAGCTCTCTCTCTCTCCGAAACACACTCACAGCTCTCTGTCATCTCTCTCTCTCTCTCTCTCGCTCTGAAACACTCACAACTCTCTGTCATCTCTCTCTCTCTCTCTCTCTCTGAAATACACTCACAGCTCTCTCTCTCTCCGAAACACATTCACAGCTCTCTGTCATCTGTCTCTCTCTCTCTCTCTCTCCGAAACGCACTCACATCTCTCTGTCATCTCTCTCTCTCTCTCTCTCGCTCTGAAACACACTCACAGCTCTCTGCCATCTCTCTCTCTCTCTCTCTCGCTCTGAAACACACTCACAGCTCTCTGTCATCTCTCTCTCTCTCTCTCTCTGAAACACACTCACAGCTCACTGTCATCTCTCTCTCTCTCTGAGAAACACACTCACAGCTCTCTGTCATCTCTCTCTCTCTCTCTCGCTCTGAAACACACTCACAGCTCTCTGTCATCTCTCTCTCTCTCTCTCTCTCGCTCTGAAACACACTCACAGCTCTCTGTCATCTCTCTCTCTCTCTCCGAAACACACTCACAGCTCTCTGTCATCTCTCTCTCTCTCTCTCTCTCGCTCTGAAACACACTCACAGCTCTCTGTCATCTCTCTCTCTCTCTCTCTCTCGCTCTGAAACACACTCACAGCTCTCTGTCATCTCTCTCTCTCTCTCCGAAACACACTCACAGCTCTCTGTCATCTCTCTCTCTCTCTCTCTCTCGCTCTGAAACACAATCACAGCTCTCTGTCATCTCTCTCTCTCTCTCCGAAACACACTCACAGCTCTCTGTCATCTCTCTCTCTCTCTGAGAAACACACTCACAGCTCTCTGTCATCTCTCTCTCTCTCTCTCTCTGAAACACACTCACAGCTCTCTGTCATCTCTCTCTCTCTCCGAAACACACTCACAGCTCTCTGTCATCTCTCTCTCTCTCTCTCTCTCGTTCTGAAACACACTCACAGCTCTCTGTCATCTCTCCCTCTCTCTCTCTCGTTCTGAAACACACTCACAGCTCTCTGTCATCTCTCTCTCTCGCTCTGAAACACACTCACAGCTCTCTGTCATCTCTCTCTCTCTCCGAAACACACTCACAGCTCTCTGTCATCTCTCTCTCTCTCTCTCTCTGAGAAACACACTCACAGCTCTCTGTCATCTCTCTCTCTCTCTCTCTCTCCGAAACACACTCACAGCTCACTGTCATCTCTCTCTCTCACTCTATCTCTCCGAAACACACTCACAGCTCTCTGTCATTTCTCTCTCTCTCTCTCTGAGAAACACACTCACAGCTCTCTGTCATCTCTCTCTCTCTCTCCGAAACACACTCACAGCTCTCTGTCATCTCTCTCTCTCGCTCTGAAACACACTCACAGCTCTCTGTCATCTCTCTCTCTCTCTCTCTGAGAAACACACTCACAGCTCTCTGTCATCTCTCTCTCTCTCGCTCTGAAACACACTCACAGCTCTCTGTCATCTCTCTCTCTCTCTCTCTCCGAAACACACTCACAGCTCTCTATCATCTCTCTCTCTCTCTCCGAAACACACTCACAGCTCTCTGTCATCTCTCTCTCTCTCTGAGAAACACACTCACAGCTCTCTGTCATCTCTCTCTCTCTCTCTCTCTCTCCGAAACACACTAACAGCTCTCTGTCATCTCTCTCTCTCTCTGAGAAACACACTCACAGCTCTCTGTCATCTCTCTCTCTCTCTCTCTCTCTCTGAAACACACTCACAGCTCTCTGTCATCTCTCTCTCTCTCTGAGAAACACACTCACAGCTCTCTGTCATCTCTCTCTCTCTCTCTCTCCGAAACACACTCGCAGCTCTCTGTCATCTCTCTCTCTCTCTGAGAAACACACTCACAGCTCTCTGTCATCTCTCTCTCTCTCTCTCTCCGAAACACACTCACAGCTCTCTGTCATCTCTCTCTCTCTCTGAGAAACACACTCACAGCTCTCTGTCATCTCTCTCTCTCTCTCTCTCTGAAACACACTCACAGCTCTCTGTCATCTCTCTCTCTCTCTGAGAAACACACTCACAGCTCTCTGTCATCTCTCTCTCTCTCTCTCTCCGAAACACACTCACAGCTCTCTGTCATCTCTCTCTCTCTCTGAGAAACACACTCACAGCTCTCTGTCATCTCTCTCTCTCTCTCTCTCTGAAACACACTCACAGCTCTCTGTCATCTCTCTCTCTCCCTGAGAAACACACTCACAGCTCTCTGTCATCTCTCTCTCTCCCTGAGAAACACACTCACAGCTCTCTGTCATCTCTCTCTCTCTCTGAGAAACACACTCACAGCTCTCTGTCATCTCTCTCTCTCTCGCTCTGAAACACACTCACAGCTCTCTGTCATCTCTCTCTCTCTCTCTCTCTCTGAAACACACTCACAGCTCTCTGTCATCTCTCTCTCTCTCTCTCTCTGAGAAACACACTCACAGCTCTCTGTCATCTCTCTCTCTCTCTCCGAAACACACTCACAGCTCTCTGTCATCTCTCTCTCTCTCTCTCGCTCTGAAACACACTCACAACTCTCTGTCATCTCTCTCTCTGAAATACATTCACAGCTCTTTCTCTCTCCGAAACACACTCACAGCTCTCTGTCATCTCTCTCTCTTTCTACGAAACACACTCACAGCTCTCTGTCATCTGTCTCTCTCTCTCTCTCTCTCTCCGAAACACACTCACAGCTCTCTGTCATCTCTCTCTCTCTCTCGCTCTGAAACACACTCACAGCTCTCTGCCATCTCTCTCTCTCTCTCTCTCGCTCTGAAAGACACTCACAGCTCTCTGTCATCTCTCTCTCTCTCTGAAACACACTCACAGCTCACTGTCATCTCTCTCTCTCTCTGAGAAACACACTCACAGCTCTCTGTCATCTCTCTCTCTCTCTCTCTCGCTCTGAAACACACTCACAGCTCTCTGTCATCTCTCTCTCTCTGAAACACACTCACAGCTCTCTGTCATCTCTCTCGCTCTCTCTGAGAAACACACTCACAGCTCTCTGTCATCTCTCTCTCTCTCTGAGAAACACACTCACAGCTCTCTGTCATCTCTCTCTCTCTCTCGCTCTGAAACACACTCACAGCTCTCTGCCATCTCTGCCATCTCTCTCTCTCGCTCTGAAACACACTCACAGCTCTCTGTCATCTCTCTCGCTCTCTCTCTCTGAAACACACTCACAGCTCACTGTCATCTCTCTCTCTCTCTGAGAAACACACTCACAGCTCTCTGTCATCTCTCTCTCTCGCTCTGAAACACACTCACAGCTCTCTGTCATCTCTCTCTCTCTCTCTCTCGCTCTGAAACACACTCACAGCTCTCTGTCATCTCTCTCTCTCTCTCCGAAACACACTCACAGCTCTCTGTCATCTCTCTCTCTCGCTCTGAAACACACTCACAGCTCTCTCTCTCTCCGAAACACACTCACAGCTCTCTGTCATCTCTCTCTCTCGCTCTGAAACACACTCACAGCTCTCTGTCATCTCTCTCTCTCGCTCTGAAACACACTCACAGCTCTCTGTCATCTCTCTCTCTCTCTCTGAGAAACACACTCACAGCTCTCTCTCTCTCCGAAACACACTCACAGCTCTCTGTCATCTCTCTCTCTCTCTCTCTCTGAGAAACACACTCACAGCTCTCTGTCATCTCTCTCTCTCTCTCTCTCTGAGAAACACACTCACAGCTCTCTGTCATCTCTCTCTCTCTCTCTCTGAAACACACTCACAGCTCTCTGTCATCTCTCTCTCTCGCTCTGAAACACACTCACAGCTCTCTGTCGTCTCTCTCTCTCTCTCTGAGAAACACACTCACAGCTCTCTGTCATCTCTCTCTCTCTCTCTCTCTCCGAAACACACTGACAGCTCTCTGTCATCTCTCTCTCTCGCTCTGAAACACACTCACAGCTCTCTGTCATCTCTCTCTCTCTCTGAGAAACACACTCACAGCTTTCTGTCATCTCTCTCTCTCTCTCCGAAACACACTCACAGCTCTCTGTAATCTCTCTCTCTCTCTCTATGAGAAAAACACTCACAGCTCTCTGTCATCTCTCTCTCTCGCTCTGAAACACACTCACAGCTCTCTGTCATCTCTCTCTCTCTCTCTCTCTGAGAAACACACTCACAGCTCTCTGTCATCTCTCTCTCTCTCTCCGAAACACACTCACAGCTCTCTGTCATCTCTCTCTCTCTCTCTCTGAGAAATACACTCACAGCTCTCTGTCATCTCTCTCTCTCTCTCTCTGAAACACACTCACAGCTCTCTGTCATCTCTCTCTCTCTCTCTCTGAGAAATACACTCACAGCTCTCTGTCATCTCTCTCTCTCTCTCTGAGAAACACACTCACTGCTCTCTGTCATCTCTCTCTCTCTCTCTCTCTCGCTCTGAAACACAATCACAGCTCTCAGTCATCTCTCTCTCTCTCTCTCTCCGAAACACACTCACAGCTCTCTGTCATCTCTCTCTCTCTCTCTCTCGCTCTGAAACACATTCAGAGCTCTCTGTCATCTCTCTCTCTCTCTCTCTCCGAAACACGCTCACAGCTCTCTGCCATCTCTCTCTCTCTCTCTCTCTCCGAAACACAATCACAGCTCTCTGTCATCTCTCTCTCTCTCTCTCTCTCTCCGAAACACACTCACAGCTCTCTGTCATCTCTCTCTCTCTCTCGCTCTGAAACACACTCACAGCTCTCTGTCATCTCTCTCTCTCTCTCTCTGAAACACACTCACAGCTCTCTGTCATCTCTCTCTCTCTCTCGCTCTCTCTCCGAAACACACTCACAGCTCTCTGTCATCTCTCTCTCTCACTCTCTCTCTCCGAAACACACTCACAGCTCTCTGTCATCTCTCTCTATCTCTCTCTGAGAAACACACTCACAGCTCTCTGTCATCTCTCTCTCTCTCTCCGAAACACACTGACAGCTCTCTGTCATCTCTCTCTCTCGCTCTGAAACACACTCACAGCTCTCTGTCATCTCTCTCTCTCTCTGAGAAACACACTCACAGCTTTCTGTCATCTCTCTCTCTCTCTCCGAAACACACTCACAGCTCTCTGTAATCTCTCTCTCTCTCTCTATGAGAAAAACACTCACAGCTCTCTGTCATCTCTCTCTCTCGCTCTGAAACACACTCACAGCTCTCTGTCATCTCTCTCTCTCTCTCTCTCTGAGAAACACACTCACAGCTCTCTGTCATCTCTCTCTCTCTCTCCGAAACACACTCACAGCTCTCTGTCATCTCTCTCTCTCTCTCTCTGAGAAATACACTCACAGCTCTCTGTCATCTCTCTCTCTCTCTCTCTGAAACACACTCACAGCTCTCTGTCATCTCTCTCTCTCTCTCTCTGAGAAATACACTCACAGCTCTCTGTCATCTCTCTCTCTCTCTCTGAGAAACACACTCACTGCTCTCTGTCATCTCTCTCTCTCTCTCTCTCTCGCTCTGAAACACAATCACAGCTCTCAGTCATCTCTCTCTCTCTCTCTCTCCGAAACACACTCACAGCTCTCTGTCATCTCTCTCTCTCTCTCTCTCGCTCTGAAACACATTCAGAGCTCTCTGTCATCTCTCTCTCTCTCTCTCTCCGAAACACGCTCACAGCTCTCTGCCATCTCTCTCTCTCTCTCTCTCTCCGAAACACAATCACAGCTCTCTGTCATCTCTCTCTCTCTCTCTCTCTCTCCGAAACACACTCACAGCTCTCTGTCATCTCTCTCTCTCTCTCGCTCTGAAACACACTCACAGCTCTCTGTCATCTCTCTCTCTCTCTCTCTGAAACACACTCACAGCTCTCTGTCATCTCTCTCTCTCTCTCGCTCTCTCTCCGAAACACACTCACAGCTCTCTGTCATCTCTCTCTCTCACTCTCTCTCTCCGAAACACACTCACAGCTCTCTGTCATCTCTCTCTATCTCTCTCTGAGAAACACACTCACAGCTCTCTGTCATCTCTCTCTCTCTCTCCGAAACACACTCACAGCTCTCTGTCATCTCTCTCTCTCGCTCTGAAACACACTCACAGCTCTCTGTCATCTCTCTCTCTCTCTCTGAGAAACACACTCACAGCTCTCTGTCATCTCTCTCTCTCTCTCTCTGAGAAACACACTCACAGCTCTCTGTCATCTCTCTCTCTCTCTCCGAAACACACTCACAGCTCTCTGTCATCTCTCCCTCTCTCTCTCTCGTTCTGAAACACACTCACAGCTCTCTGTCATCTCTCTCTCTCTCTCTGAGAAACACACTCACAGCTCTCTGTCATCTCTCTCTCTCTCTCCGAAACACACTCACAGCTCTCTGTCATCTCTCTCTCTCTCTCTGAGAAACACACTCACAGCTCTCTGTCATCTCTCTCTCTCTCTCCGAAACACACTCACAGCTCTCTGTCATCTCTCTCTCTCTCTCTCTCTGAGAAACACACTCACAGCTCTCTGTCATCTCTCTCTCTCTCTCTCTCTGAAACACACTCTCAGCTCTCGCTCTCTCTGAGAAACACACTCACAGCTCTCTGTCATCTCTCTCTCTCTCTCTCTCGCTCTGAAACACAATCACAGCTCTCTGTCATCTCTCTCTCTCTCTCTCTCCGAAACACACTCACAGCTCTCTGTCATCTCTCTCTCTCTCTCGCTCTGAAACACAATCACAGCTCTCTGTCATCTCTCTCTCTCTCTCTCTCTCCGAAACACACTCACAGCTCTCTGTCGTCTCTCTCTCTCTCTCTCTCTCTGAAACACACTCACAGCTCTCTGTCATCTCTCTCTCTCTCTCTCGCTCTGAAACACACTCACAGCTCTCTGTCATCTCTCTCTCTCTCTCTCTCTCCGAAACACACTCACAGCTCTCTGTCATCTCTCTCTCTCTCTCTCTCACTCTGAAACAGACTCACAGCTCTCTGTCATCTCTCTCTCTCTGAGAAACACACTCACAGCTCTCTGTCATCTCTCTCTCTCTGTCTCTCCGAAACACACTCACAGCTCTCTGTCATCTCTCTCTCTCTCTCTGAAACACACTCACAGCTCTCTGTCATCTCTCTCTCTCTGAGAAACACAATCACAGCTCTCAGTCATCTCTCTCTCTCTCTCTCCGAAACACACTCACAGCTCTCTGTCATCTCTCTCCCTCTCGCTCTGAAACACAATCACAGCTCTCTGTCATCTCTCTCTCTCTCTCTCTCCGAAACACGCTCACAGCTCTCTGCCATCTCTCTCTCTCTCTCTCTCTCCGAAACACAATCACAGCTCTCTGTCATCTCTCTCTCTCTCTCTCCGAAACACACTCACAGCTCTCTGTCATCTCTCTCTCTCTCTCGCTCTGAAACACACTCACAGCTCTCTGTCATCTCTCTCTCTCGCTCTGAAACACACTCACAGCTCTCTGTCATCTCTCTCTCTCTCTGAAACACACTCACAGCTCTCTGTCATCTCTCTCTCTCTCGCTCTCTCTCCGAAACACACTCACAGCTCTCTGTCATCTCTCTCTCTCACTCTCTCTCTCCGAAACACACTCACAGCTCTCTGTCATCTCTCTCTCTCTCTCTCTGAGAAACACACTCACAGCTCTCTGTCATCTCTCTCTCTCTCTCCGAAACACACTCACAGCTCTCTGTCATCTCTCTCTCTCGCTCTGAAACACACTCACAGCTCTCTGTCACCTCTCTCTCTCTCTCTGAGAAACACACTCACAGCTCTCTGTCATCTCTCTCTCTCTCTCTCTGAGAAACACACTCACAGCTCTCTGTCATCTCTCTCTCTCTCTCCGAAACACACTCACAGCTCTCTGTCATCTCTCTCTCTCTCTGAGAAACACACTCACAGCTCTCTGTCATCTCTCTCTCTCTCTCTCTCTGAGAAACACACTCACAGCTCTCTGTCATCTCTCTCTCCGAAACACACTCACAGCTCTCTGTCATCTCTCTCCCTCTCTCTCTCTCTCCGAAACACACTCACAGCTCTCTGTCATCTCTCTCTCTCTCTCTCTCTCTCTGAAACACACTCTCAGCTCTCGCTCTCTCTGAGAAACACACTCACAGCTCTCTGTCATCTCTCTCTCTCTCTCTCTCGCTCTGAAACACAATCACAGCTCTCTGTCATCTCTCTCTCTCTCTCTCTCCGAAACACACTCACAGCTCTCTGTCATCTCTCTCTCTCTCTCGCTCTGAAACACAATCACAGCTCTCTGTCATCTCTCTCTCTCTCTCTCTCTCCGAAACACACTCACAGCTCTCTGTCGTCTCTCTCTCTCTCTCTCTCCGAAACACACTCACAGCTCTCTGTCATCTCTCTCTCTCTCTCTCGCTCTGAAACACACTCACAGCTCTCTGTCATCTCTCTCTCTCTCTCTCTCTCCGAAACACACTCACAGCTCTCTGTCATCTCTCTCTCTCTCTCTCTCTCACTCTGAAACAGACTCACAGCTCTCTGTCATCTCTCTCTCTCTCTCTCGCTCTGAAACACACTCACAGCTCTCTGTCATCTCTCTCTCTCTGAGAAACACACTCACAGCTCTCTGTCATCTCTCTCTCTCTGTCTCTCCGAAACACACTCACAGCTCTCTGTCATCTCTCTCTCTCTCTCTGAAACACACTCACAGCTCCCTGTCATCTCTCTCTCTCTCTCTCTCTCGCTCTGAAACACACTCACAGCTCTCTGTCATCTCTCTCTCTCTCTCTGAAACACACTCACTGCTCTCTGTCATCTCTCTCTCTCTCTCTCTGAGAAACACACTCACAGCTCTCTGTCATCTCTCTCTCTCTCTCTCTCTCACTCTGAAACACACTCACAGCTCTCTGTCATCTCTCTCTCTCTCTCTCTGAGAAACACACTCACAGCTCTCTGTCATCTCTCTCTCTCTCTCTCTCTCACTCTGAAACACACTCACAGCTCTCTGTCATCTCTCTCTCTCTCTCTGAAACACACTCACTGCTCTCTGTCATCTCTCTCTCTCTCTCTCTGAGAAACACACTCACAGCTCTCTGTCATCTCTCTCTCTCTCTCTCTCTCACTCTGAAACACACTCACAGCTCTCTGTCATCTCTCTCTCTCTCTCTCTCTCGCTCTGAAACACACTCACAGCTCCCTGTCATCTCTCTCTCTCTCTCTCTCTCGCTCTGAAACACACTCACAGCTCTCTGTCATCTCTCTCTCTCTCTCTGAAACACACTCACTGCTCTCTGTCATCTCTCTCTCTCTCTCTCTGAGAAACACACTCACAGCTCTCTGTCATCTCTCTCTCTCTCTCTCTCTCACTCTGAAACACACTCACAGCTCTCTGTCATCTCTCTCTCTCTCTCTCTGAGAAACACACTCACAGCTCTCTGTCATCTCTCTCTCTCTCTCTCTCTCACTCTGAAACACACTCACAGCTCTCTGTCATCTCTCTCTCTCTCTCTCTCACTCTGAAACACACTCACAGCTCTCTGTCATCTCTCTATTTCTCTGAGAAACACACTCACAGCTCTCTGTCATCTCTCTCTCTCTCTGAGAAACACACTCACAGCTCTCTGTCATCTCTCTCTCTCTCTCTCTCGCTCTGAAACACACTCACAGCTCTCTGTCATCTCTCTCTCTCGTTCTGAAACACACTCACAGCTCTCTGTCATCTCTCTCTCTCTCTGAGAAACACACTCACGGCTCTCTGTCATCTCTCTCTCTCTCTCGCTCTGAAACACACTCACAGCTCTCTGTCATCTCTCTCTCTCTCTCGCTCTCTCTGAGAAACACACTCACAGCTCTCTGTCATCTCTCTCTCTCTCTCTCTCTCTGAAACACACTCACAGCTCTCTGTCATCTCTCTCTCTCTCTCTCCGAAACACACTCACAGCTCTCTGTCATCTCTCTCTCTCGCTCGCTCTCTCTGAGAAACACACTCACAGCTCTCTGTCATCTCTCTCTCTCTCTCTCGCTCTGAAACACACTCACAGCTCTCTGCCATCTCTCTCTCTCTCTCTCTCCGAAACACACTCACAACTCTCTGTCATCTCTCTCTCTCTCTCTCTCTCCGAAACACACTCACAGCTCTCTGTCATCTCTCTCTCTCTCTCTCTCCGAAACACACTCACAGCTCTCTGTCATCTCTCTCTCTCTCCGAAACACACTCACAGCTCTCTGCCATCTCTCTCTCTCTCTCTCTCCGAAACACACTCACAGCTCTCTGTAATCTCTCTCTCTCTCTCTCCGAAACACACTCACAGCTCTCTGTCATCTCTCTCTCTCTCTCTCTCTCACTCTCAAACACACTCACAGCTCTCTGTCATCTCTCTCTCTCTCTCTCTCTCCGAAACACACTCACAGCTCTCTGTCATCTCTCTCTCTCTCTCTCCGAAACACACTCACAGCTCTCTGTCATCTCTCTCTCTCTCTCTCGCTCTGAAACACACTCACAGCTCTCTGTCATCTCTCTCTCTCTCTGAGAAACACACTCACAGCTCTCTGTCATCTCTCTCTCTCTCTCTCTGAAACACACTCACAGCTCTCTGTCATCTCTCTCTCTCTCTCTCGCTCTGAAACACACTCTCAGCTCTCGCTCTCTCTGAGAAACACACTCACAGCTCTCTGTCATCTCTCTCTCTCTCTCCGAAACACACTCACAGCTCTCTGTCATCTCTCTCTCTCTCTCACTCTGAAACACACTCACAGCTCTCTGTCATCTCTCTCTCTCACTCTGAAACACACTCACAGCTCTCTGTCATCTCTCTCTCTCTCTCTCTCTGAGAAACACACTCACATCTCTCTGTCATCTCTCTCTCTCTCTCGCTCTAAAACACACTCACAGCTCTCTGTCATCTCTCTCTCTCCCTCTCACTCTGAAACACACTCACAGCTCTCTGTCATCTCTCTCTCTCTCTCCGAAACACGCACAGCTCTCTGTCATCTCTCTCTCTCTCTCTGAAACACACTCTCAGCTCTCTCTCTCTCTGAGAAACACACTCACAGCTCTCTGTCATCTCTCTCTCTCTCTCTCTCTGAAACACACTCACAGCTCTCTGTCATCTCTCTCTCTCTCACTCTGAAACACACTCACAGCTCTCTGTCATCTCTCTCTCTCTCTCTCTCCGAAACACACTCACAGCTCTCTGTCATCTCTCTCTCTCTCTCTCGCTCTGAAACACACTCACAGCTCTCTGTCATCTCTCTCTCTCTCCGAAACACACTCACAGCTCTCTGTCATCTCTCTCTCTCTCTCTCTCTCGCTCTGAAACACAATCAGAGCTCTCTGTCATCTCTCTCTCTCTCTCTCTCCGAAACACACTCACAGCTCTCTGCCATCTCTCTCTCTCCGAAACACAATCACAGCTCTCTGTCATCTCTCTCTCTCTCTCTCTCTCTCTCCGAAACACACTCACAGCTCTCTGTCATCTCTCTCTCTCTCTCGCTCTGAAACACACTCACAGCTCTCTGTCATCTCTCTCTCTCGCTCTGAAACACACTCACAGCTCTCTGTCATCTCTCTCTCTCTCTCTCTGAAACACACTCACAGCTCTCTGTAATCTCTCTCTCTCTCTCGCTCTCTCTCCGAAACACACTCACAGCTCTCTGTCATCTCTCTCTCTCACTCTCTCTCTCCGAAACACACTCACAGCTCTCTGTCATCTCTCTCTCTCTCTCTCTGAGAAACACACTCACAGCTCTCTGTCATCTCTCTCTCTCTCTCCGAAACACACTCACAGCTCTCTGTCATCTCTCTCTCTCGCTCTGAAACACACTCACAGCTCTCTGTCATCTCTCTCTCTCTCTCTGAGAAACACACTCACAGCTCTCTGTCATCTCTCTCTCTCTCTCTCTGAGAAACACACTCACAGCTCTCTGTCATCTCTCTCTCTCTCTACGAAACACACTCACAGCTCTCTGTCATCTCTCTCTCTCTCTCTCTCTGAGAAACACACTCACAGCTCTCTGTCATCTCTCTCTCTCTCTCTCTCTGAGAAACACACTCACAGCTCTCTGTCATCTCTCTCTCTCTCTCCGAAACACACTCACAGCTCTCTGTCATCTCTCTCCCTCTCTCTCTCTCTCCGAAACACACTCACAGCTCTCTGTCATCTCTCTCTCTCTCTCTCTCTCTGAAACACACCCTCAGCTCTCGCTCTCTCTGAGAAACACACTCACAGCTCTCTGTCATCTCTCTCTCTCTCTCTCTCGCTCTGAAACACAATCACAGCTCTCTGTCATCTCTCTCTCTCTCTCTCTCTCTCCGAAACACACTCACAGCTCTCTGTCGTCTCTCTCTCTCTCTCTCTCCGAAACACACTCACAGCTCTCTGTCATCTCTCTCTCTCTCTCTCGCTCTGAAACACACTCACAGCTCTCTGTCATCTCTCTCTCTCTCTCTCTCCGAAACACACTCACAGCTCTCTGTCATCTCTCTCTCTCTCTCTCTCACTCTGAAACAGACTCACAGCTCTCTGTCATCTCTCTCTCTCTGAGAAACACACTCACAGCTCTCTGTCATCTCTCTCTCTCTATCTCTCCGAAACACACTCACAGCTCTCTGTCATCTCTCTCTCTCTCTCTGAAACACACTCACAGCTCCCTGTCATCTCTCTCTCTCTCTCTCTCTCTCGCTCTGAAACACACTCACAGCTCTCTGTCATCTCTCTCTCTCTCTCTCTCTCTGAAACACACTCACAGCTCTCTGTCATCTCTCTCTCTCTCTCTCTGAGAAACACACTCACAGCTCTCTGTCATCTCTCTCTCTCTCTCTCTCACTCTGAAACACACTCACAGCTCTCTGTCATCTCTCTCTCTCTCTCTCTCACTCTGAAACACACTCACAGCTCTCTGTCATCTCTCTCTCTCTCTCTCTCTGAAACACACTCACAGCTCTCTGTCATCTCTCTCTCTCTCTCTCTCTCGCTCTGAAACACAATCACAGCTCTCTGTCATCTCTCTCTCTCTCTCTCTCTCTCCGAAACACACTCACAGCTCTCTGTCGTCTCTCTCTCTCTCTCTCTCCGAAACACACTCACAGCTCTCTGTCATCTCTCTCTCTCTCTCTCTCACTCTGAAACAGACTCACAGCTCTCTGTCATCTCTCTCTCTCTGAGAAACACACTCACAGCTCTCTGTCATCTCTCTCTCTCTGTCTCTCCGAAACACACTCACAGCTCTCTGTCATCTCTCTCTCTCTCTCTGAAACACACTCACAGCTCCCTGTCATCTCTCTCTCTCTCTCTCTCTCGCTCTGAAACACACTCACAGCTCTCTGTCATCTCTCTCTCTCTCTCTGAAACACACTCACTGCTCTCTGTCATCTCTCTCTCTCTCTCTCTGAGAAACACACTCACAGCTCTCTGTCATCTCTCTCTCTCTCTCTCTCTCGCTCTGAAACACACTCACAGCTCTCTGTCATCTCTCTCTCTCTCTCTGAAACACACTCACAGCTCTCTGTCATCTCTCTCTCTCTCTCCGAAACACACTCACAGCTCTCTGTCATCTCTCTCTCTCTCTCACTCTGTAACACACTCACAGCTCTCTGTCATCTCTCTCTCTCACTCTGAAACACACTCACAGCTCTCTGTCATCTCTCTCTCTCTCTCTCTCTGAGAAACACACTCACATCTCTCTGTCATCTCTCTCTCTCTCTCGCTCTGAAACACACTCACAGCTCTCTGTCATCTCTCTCTCTCCCTCTCACTCTGAAACACACTCACAGCTCTCTGTCATCTCTCTCTCTCTCTCCGAAACACGCACAGCTCTCTGTCATCTCTCTCTCTCTCTCTGAAACACACTCTCAGCTCTCTCTCTCTCTGAGAAACACACTCACAGCTCTCTGTCATCTCTCTCTCTCTCTCTCTCTGAAACACACTCACAGCTCTCTGTCATCTCTCTCTCTCTCACTCTGAAACACACTCACAGCTCTCTGTCATCTCTCTCTCTCTCTCTCTCCGAAACACACTCACAGCTCTCTGTCATCTCTCTCTCTCTCTCTCGCTCTGAAACACACTCACAGCTCTCTGTCATCTCTCTCTCTCTCTCTCTCTCCGAAACACACTCACAGCTCTCTGTCATCTCTCTCTCTCTCTCTCTCTCGCTCTGAAACACAATCAGAGCTCTCTGTCATCTCTCTCTCTCTCTCTCTCCGAAACACACTCACAGCTCTCTGCCATCTCTCTCTCTCCGAAACACAATCACAGCTCTCTGTCATCTCTCTCTCTCTCTCTCTCTCTCTCCGAAACACACTCACAGCTCTCTGTCATCTCTCTCTCTCTCTCGCTCTGAAACACACTCACAGCTCTCTGTCATCTCTCTCTCTCGCTCTGAAACACACTCACAGCTCTCTGTCATCTCTCTCTCTCTCTCTCTGAAACACACTCACAGCTCTCTGTAATCTCTCTCTCTCTCTCTCGCTCTCTCTCCGAAACACACTCACAGCTCTCTGTCATCTCTCTCTCTCACTCTCTCTCTCCGAAACACACTCACAGCTCTCTGTCATCTCTCTCTCTCTCTCTCTGAGAAACACACTCACAGCTCTCTGTCATCTCTCTCTCTCTCTCTCTGAGAAACACACTCACAGCTCTCTGTCATCTCTCTCTCTCTCTACGAAACACACTCACAGCGCTCTGTCATCTCTCTCTCTCTCTCTCTCTGAGAAACACACTCACAGCTCTCTGTCATCTCTCTCTCTCTCTCTCTCTGAGAAACACACTCACAGCTCTCTGTCATCTCTCTCTCTCTCTCCGAAACACACTCACAGCTCTCTGTCATCTCTCTCCCTCTCTCTCTCTCTCCGAAACACACTCACAGCTCTCTGTCATCTCTCTCTCTCTCTCTCTCTCTGAAACACACCCTCAGCTCTCGCTCTCTCTGAGAAACACACTCACAGCTCTCTGTCATCTCTCTCTCTCTCTCTCTCGCTCTGAAACACAATCACAGCTCTCTGTCATCTCTCTCTCTCTCTCTCTCTCTCCGAAACACACTCACAGCTCTCTGTCGTCTCTCTCTCTCTCTCTCTCCGAAACACACTCACAGCTCTCTGTCATCTCTCTCTCTCTCTCTCGCTCTGAAACACACTCACAGCTCTCTGTCATCTCTCTCTCTCTCTCTCTCCGAAACACACTCACAGCTCTCTGTCATCTCTCTCTCTCTCTCTCTCACTCTGAAACAGACTCACAGCTCTCTGTCATCTCTCTCTCTCTGAGAAACACACTCACAGCTCTCTGTCATCTCTCTCTCTCTATCTCTCCGAAACACACTCACAGCTCTCTGTCATCTCTCTCTCTCTCTCTGAAACACACTCACAGCTCCCTGTCATCTCTCTCTCTCTCTCTCTCTCTCTCTCTGAAACACACTCACAGCTCTCTGTCATCTCTCTCTCTCTCTCTCTGAGAAACACACTCACAGCTCTCTGTCATCTCTCTCTCTCTCTCTCTCACTCTGAAACACACTCACAGCTCTCTGTCATCTCTCTCTCTCTCTCTCTCACTCTGAAACACACTCACAGCTCTCTGTCATCTCTCTCTCTCTCTCTCTCTGAAACACACTCACAGCTCTCTGTCATCTCTCTCTCTCTCTCTCTCGCTCTGAAACACAATCACAGCTCTCTGTCATCTCTCTCTCTCTCTCTCTCTCTCCGAAACACACTCACAGCTCTCTGTCGTCTCTCTCTCTCTCTCTCTCCGAAACACACTCACAGCTCTGTCATCTCTCTCTCTCTCTCTCTCTGCGAAACACACTCACAGCTCTCTGTCGTCTCTCTCTCTCTCTCTCTCCGAAACACACTCACAGCTCTCTGTCATCTCTCTCTCTCTCTCTCTCACTCTGAAACAGACTCACAGCTCTCTGTCATCTCTCTCTCTCTGAGAAACACACTCACAGCTCTCTGTCATCTCTCTCTCTCTGTCTCTCCGAAACACACTCACAGCTCTCTGTCATCTCTCTCTCTCTCTCTGAAACACACTCACAGCTCCCTGTCATCTCTCTCTCTCTCTCTCTCTCGCTCTGAAACACACTCACAGCTCTCTGTCATCTCTCTCTCTCTCTCTGAAACACACTCACTGCTCTCTGTCATCTCTCTCTCTCTCTCTCTGAGAAACACACTCACAGCTCTCTGTCATCTCTCTCTCTCTCTCTCTCTCTCACTCTGAAACACACTCACAGCTCTCTGTCATCTCTCTCTCTCTCTCTCTGAGAAACACACTCACAGCTCTCTGTCATCTCTCTCTCTCTCTCTCTCTCTCACTCTGAAACACACTCACAGCTCTCTGTCATCTCTCTCTCTCTGAAACACACTCACAGCTCTCTGTCATCTCTCTCTCTCTCTCTCTGAAACACACTCACAGCTCTCTGTCATCTCTCTCTCTCTCTCTCGCTCTGAAACACACTCTCAGCTCTCGCTCTCTCTGAGAAACACACTCACAGCTCTCTGTCATCTCTCTCTCTCTCTCCGAAACACACTCACAGCTCTCTGTCATCTCTCTCTCTCTCTCACTCTGAAACACACTCACAGCTCTCTGTCATCTCTCTCTCTCACTCTGAAACACACTCACAGCTCTCTGTCATCTCTCTCTCTCTCTCTCTCTGAGAAACACACTCACATCTCTCTGTCATCTCTCTCTCTCTCTCGCTCTGAAACACACTCACAGCTCTCTGTCATCTCTCTCTCTCCCTCTCACTCTGAAACACACTCACAGCTCTCTGTCATCTCTCTCTCTCTCTCCGAAACACGCACAGCTCTCTGTCATCTCTCTCTCTCTCTCTGAAACACACTCTCAGCTCTCTCTCTCTCTGAGAAACACACTCACAGCTCTCTGTCATCTCTCTCTCTCTCTCTCTCTCTGAAACACACTCACAGCTCTCTGTCATCTCTCTCTCTCTCACTCTGAAACACACTCACAGCTCTCTGTCATCTCTCTCTCTCTCTCTCCGAAACACACTCACAGCTCTCTGTCATCTCTCTCTCTCTCTCTCGCTCTGAAACACACTCACAGCTCTCTGTCATCTCTCTCTCTCTCTCTCTCTCCGAAACACACTCACAGCTCTCTGTCATCTCTCTCTCTCTCTCTCTCTCGCTCTGAAACACAATCAGAGCTCTCTGTCATCTCTCTCTCTCTCTCTCTCCGAAACACACTCACAGCTCTCTGCCATCTCTCTCTCTCCGAAACACAATCACAGCTCTCTGTCATCTCTCTCTCTCTCTCTCTCTCTCCGAAACACACTCACAGCTCTCTGTCATCTCTCTCTCTCTCTCGCTCTGAAACACACTCACATCTCTCTGTCATCTCTCTCTCTCTCTCTCTGAAACACACTCACAGCTCTCTGTAATCTCTCTCTCTCTCTCTCTGAAACACACTCACAGCTCTCTGTAATCTCTCTCTCTCTCTCGCTCTCTCTCCGAAACACACTCACAGCTCTCTGTCATCTCTCTCTCTCACTCTCTCTCTCCGAAACACACTCACAGCTCTCTGTCATCTCTCTCTCTCTCTCTCTGAGAAACACACTCACAGCTCTCTGTCATCTCTCTCTCTCTCTCCGAAACACACTCACAGCTCTCTGTCATCTCTCTCTCTCGCTCTGAAACACACTCACAGCTCTCTGTCATCTCTCTCTCTCTCTCCGAAACACGCACAGCTCTCTGTCATCTCTCTCTCTCTCTCTGAAACACACTCTCAGCTCTCTCTCTCTCTGAGAAACACACTCACAGCTCTCTGTCATCTCTCTCTCTCTCTCTCTCTGAAACACACTCACAGCTCTCTGTCATCTCTCTCTCTCTCACTCTGAAACACACTCACAGCTCTCTGTCATCTCTCTCTCTCTCTCTCTCCGAAACACACTCACAGCTCTCTGTCATCTCTCTCTCTCTCTCTCGCTCTGAAACACACTCACAGCTCTCTGTCATCTCTCTCTCTCTCTCTCTCTCCGAAACACACTCACAGCTCTCTGTCATCTCTCTCTCTCTCTCTCTCTCGCTCTGAAACACAATCAGAGCTCTCTGTCATCTCTCTCTCTCTCTCTCTCCGAAACACACTCACAGCTCTCTGCCATCTCTCTCTCTCCGAAACACAATCACAGCTCTCTGTCATCTCTCTCTCTCTCTCTCTCTCTCTCCGAAACACACTCACAGCTCTCTGTCATCTCTCTCTCTCTCTCGCTCTGAAACACACTCACAGCTCTCTGTCATCTCTCTCTCTCGCTCTGAAACACACTCACAGCTCTCTGTCATCTCTCTCTCTCTCTCTCTGAAACACACTCACAGCTCTCTGTAATCTCTCTCTCTCTCTCTCGCTCTCTCTCCGAAACACACTCACAGCTCTCTGTCATCTCTCTCTCTCACTCTCTCTCTCCGAAACACACTCACAGCTCTCTGTCATCTCTCTCTCTCTCTCTCTGAGAAACACACTCACAGCTCTCTGTCATCTCTCTCTCTCTCTCCGAAACACACTCACAGCTCTCTGTCATCTCTCTCTCTCGCTCTGAAACACACTCACAGCTCTCTGTCATCTCTCTCTCTCTCTCTGAGAAACACACTCACAGCTCTCTGTCATCTCTCTCTCTCTCTCTCTGAGAAACACACTCACAGCTCTCTGTCATCTCTCTCTCTCTCTACGAAACACACTCACAGCTCTCTGTCATCTCTCTCTCTCTCTCTCTCTGAGAAACACACTCACAGCTCTCTGTCATCTCTCTCTCTCTCTCTCTCTGAGAAACACACTCACAGCTCTCTGTCATCTCTCTCTCTCTCTCCGAAACACACTCACAGCTCTCTGTCATCTCTCTCCCTCTCTCTCTCTCTCCGAAACACACTCACAGCTCTCTGTCATCTCTCTCTCTCTCTCTCTCTCTGAAACACACCCTCAGCTCTCGCTCTCTCTGAGAAACACACTCACAGCTCTCTGTCATCTCTCTCTCTCTCTCTCTCGCTCTGAAACACAATCACAGCTCTCTGTCATCTCTCTCTCTCTCTCTCTCTCTCTCCGAAACACACTCACAGCTCTCTGTCGTCTCTCTCTCTCTCTCTCTCCGAAACACACTCACAGCTCTCTGTCATCTCTCTCTCTCTCTCTCGCTCTGAAACACACTCACAGCTCTCTGTCATCTCTCTCTCTCTCTCTCTCCGAAACACACTCACAGCTCTCTGTCATCTCTCTCTCTCTCTCTCTCACTCTGAAACAGACTCACAGCTCTCTGTCATCTCTCTCTCTCTGAGAAACACACTCACAGCTCTCTGTCATCTCTCTCTCTCTATCTCTCCGAAACACACTCACAGCTCTCTGTCATCTCTCTCTCTCTCTCTGAAACACACTCACAGCTCCCTGTCATCTCTCTCTCTCTCTCTCTCTCTCGCTCTGAAACACACTCACAGCTCTCTGTCATCTCTCTCTCTCTCTCTCTCTCTGAAACACACTCACAGCTCTCTGTCATCTCTCTCTCTCTCTCTCTGAGAAACACACTCACAGCTCTCTGTCATCTCTCTCTCTCTCTCTCTCACTCTGAAACACACTCACAGCTCTCTGTCATCTCTCTCTCTCTCTCTCTCACTCTGAAACACACTCACAGCTCTCTGTCATCTCTCTCTCTCTCTCTCTCTGAAACACACTCACAGCTCTCTGTCATCTCTCTCTCTCTCTCTCTCGCTCTGAAACACAATCACAGCTCTCTGTCATCTCTCTCTCTCTCTCTCTCTCTCCGAAACACACTCACAGCTCTCTGTCGTCTCTCTCTCTCTCTCTCTCCGAAACACACTCACAGCTCTGTCATCTCTCTCTCTCTCTCTCTCTGCGAAACACACTCACAGCTCTCTGTCGTCTCTCTCTCTCTCTCTCTCCGAAACACACTCACAGCTCTCTGTCATCTCTCTCTCTCTCTCTCTCACTCTGAAACAGACTCACAGCTCTCTGTCATCTCTCTCTCTCTGAGAAACACACTCACAGCTCTCTGTCATCTCTCTCTCTCTGTCTCTCCGAAACACACTCACAGCTCTCTGTCATCTCTCTCTCTCTCTCTGAAACACACTCACAGCTCCCTGTCATCTCTCTCTCTCTCTCTCTCTCGCTCTGAAACACACTCACAGCTCTCTGTCATCTCTCTCTCTCTCTCTGAAACACACTCACTGCTCTCTGTCATCTCTCTCTCTCTCTCTCTGAGAAACACACTCACAGCTCTCTGTCATCTCTCTCTCTCTCTCTCTCTCTCACTCTGAAACACACTCACAGCTCTCTGTCATCTCTCTCTCTCTCTCTCTGAGAAACACACTCACAGCTCTGTCATCTCTCTCTCTCTCTCTCTCTCTCACTCTGAAACACACTCACAGCTCTCTGTCATCTCTCTCTCTCTGAAACACACTCACAGCTCTCTGTCATCTCTCTCTCTCTCTCTCTGAAACACACTCACAGCTCTCTGTCATCTCTCTCTCTCTCTCTCGCTCTGAAACACACTCTCAGCTCTCGCTCTCTCTGAGAAACACACTCACAGCTCTCTGTCATCTCTCTCTCTCTCTCCGAAACACACTCACAGCTCTCTGTCATCTCTCTCTCTCTCTCACTCTGAAACACACTCACAGCTCTCTGTCATCTCTCTCTCTCACTCTGAAACACACTCACAGCTCTCTGTCATCTCTCTCTCTCTCTCTCTCTGAGAAACACACTCACATCTCTCTGTCATCTCTCTCTCTCTCTCGCTCTGAAACACACTCACAGCTCTCTGTCATCTCTCTCTCTCCCTCTCACTCTGAAACACACTCACAGCTCTCTGTCATCTCTCTCTCTCTCTCCGAAACACGCACAGCTCTCTGTCATCTCTCTCTCTCTCTCTGAAACACACTCTCAGCTCTCTCTCTCTCTGAGAAACACACTCACAGCTCTCTGTCATCTCTCTCTCTCTCTCTCTCTCTCTGAAACACACTCACAGCTCTCTGTCATCTCTCTCTCTCTCACTCTGAAACACACTCACAGCTCTCTGTCATCTCTCTCTCTCTCTCTCCGAAACACACTCACAGCTCTCTGTCATCTCTCTCTCTCTCTCTCGCTCTGAAACACACTCACAGCTCTCTGTCATCTCTCTCTCTCTCTCTCTCTCCGAAACACACTCACAGCTCTCTGTCATCTCTCTCTCTCTCTCTCTCTCGCTCTGAAACACAATCAGAGCTCTCTGTCATCTCTCTCTCTCTCTCTCTCCGAAACACACTCACAGCTCTCTGCCATCTCTCTCTCTCCGAAACACAATCACAGCTCTCTGTCATCTCTCTCTCTCTCTCTCTCTCTCCGAAACACACTCACAGCTCTCTGTCATCTCTCTCTCTCTCTCGCTCTGAAACACACTCACATCTCTCTGTCATCTCTCTCTCTCTCTCTCTGAAACACACTCACAGCTCTCTGTAATCTCTCTCTCTCTCTCTCTGAAACACACTCACAGCTCTCTGTAATCTCTCTCTCTCTCTCGCTCTCTCTCCGAAACACACTCACAGCTCTCTGTCATCTCTCTCTCTCACTCTCTCTCTCCGAAACACACTCACAGCTCTCTGTCATCTCTCTCTCTCTCTCTCTGAGAAACACACTCACAGCTCTCTGTCATCTCTCTCTCTCTCTCCGAAACACACTCACAGCTCTCTGTCATCTCTCTCTCTCGCTCTGAAACACACTCACAGCTCTCTGTCATCTCTCTCTCTCTCTCTGAGAAACACACTCACAGCTCTCTGTCATCTCTCTCTCTCTCTCTCTGAGAAACACACTCACAGCTCTCTGTCATCTCTCTCTCTCTCTACGAAACACACTCACAGCTCTCTGTCATCTCTCTCTCTCTCTCTCTCTGAGAAACACACTCACAGCTCTCTGTCATCTCTCTCTCTCTCTCTCTCTGAGAAACACACTCACAGCTCTCTGTCATCTCTCTCTCTCTCTCCGAAACACACTCACAGCTCTCTGTCATCTCTCTCCCTCTCTCTCTCTCTCCGAAACACACTCACAGCTCTCTGTCATCTCTCTCTCTCTCTCTCTGAAACACACTCTCAGCTCTCGCTCTCTCTGAGAAACACACTCACAGCTCTCTGTCATCTCTCTCTCTCTCTCTCTCGCTCTGAAACACAATCACAGCTCTCTGTCATCTCTCTCTCTCTCTCTCTCTCTCCGAAACACACTCACAGCTCTCTGTCGTCTCTCTCTCTCTCTCTCTCCGAAACACACTCACAGCTCTCTGTCATCTCTCTCTCTCTCTCTCGCTCTGAAACACACTCACAGCTCTCTGTCATCTCTCTCTCTCTCTCTCTCCGAAACACACTCACAGCTCTCTGTCATCTCTCTCTCTCTCTCTCTCACTCTGAAACAGACTCACAGCTCTCTGTCATCTCTCTCTCTCTGAGAAACACACTCACAGCTCTCTGTCATCTCTCTCTCTCTCTCTGAAACACACTCACAGCTCCCTGTCATCTCTCTCTCTCTCTCTCTCTCTCGCTCTGAAACACACTCACAGCTCTCTGTCATCTCTCTATTTCTCTGAGAAACACACTCACAGCTCTCTGTCATCTCTCTCTCTCTGAAACACACTCACAGCTCTCTGTCATCTCTCTCTCTCTCTCTCTCTCGCTCTGAAACACACTCACAGCTCTCTGTCATCTCTCTCTCTCTCGCTCTGAAACACACTCACAGCTCTCTGTCATCTCTCTCTCTCTCTCGCTCTCTCTGAGAAACACACCCACAGCTCTCTGTCATCTCTCTCTCTCTCTCTCTCTGAAACACACTCACAGCTCCCTGTCATCTCTCTCTCTCTCTCTCTCCGAAACACACTCACAGCTCTCTGTCATCTCTCTCTCTCGCTCTCTCTCTCTGAGAAACACACTCACAGCTCTCTGTCATCTCTCTCTCTCTCTCCGAAACACACTCACAGCTCTCTGTCATCTCTCTCTCTCTCGCTCTGAAACACACTCACAGCTCTCTGTCATCTCTCTCTCTCTCTCTCGCTCTGAAACACACTCACAGCTCTCTGCCATCTCTCTCTCTCTCTCTCTCTCCGAAACACACTCACAGCTCTCTGTCATCTCTCTCTCTCTCTCTCTCTCCGAAACACACTCACAGCTCTCTGTCATCTCTCTCTCTCTCTCCGAAACACACTCACAGCTCTCTGTCATCTCTCTCTCTCTCCGAAACACACTCACAGCTCTCTGCCATCTCTCTCTCTCTCTCTCTCTCCGAAACACACTCACAGCTCTCTGTCATCTCTCTCTCTCTCTCTCTCTCTCTCACTCTGAAACACACTCACAGCTCTCTGTCATCTCTCTCTCTCTCCCTCTCTCACTCTGAAACACACTCACAGCTCTCTGTCATCTCTCTCTCTCTCTCTCTCTGAGAAACACACTCACAGCTCTCTGTCATCTAACTCTCTCTCTCTCTCCGAAACACACTTACAGCTCTCTGTCATCTCTCTCTCTCGCTCTGAAACACACTCACAGCTCTCTGTTATCTCTCTCTCTCTCTCTCTCTCTCACTCTGAAACACACTCACAGCTCTCTGTCATCTCTCTCTCTCTCTCTCTCACTCTGAAACACACTCACAGCTCTCTGTCATCTCTCTCTCTCTCTCTCACTCTGAAACACACTCACAGCTCTCTGTCATCTCTCTCTCTCTCTCCGAAACACACTCACAGCTCTCTGTCATCTCTCTCTCTCTCTCTGAAACACACTCTCAGCTCTCTCTCTCTCTGAGAAACACACTCACAGCTCTCTGTCATCTCTCTCTCTCTCTCTCTCTGAAACACACTCACAGCTCTCTGTCATCTCTTTCTCTCTCACTCTGAAACACACTAACAGCTCTCTGTCATCTCTCTCTCTCTCTCTCCGAAACACACTCACAGCTCTCTGTCATCTCTCTCTCTCTCTCTCGCTCTGAAACACACTCACAGCTCTCTGTCATCTCTCTCTCTCTCTCTCTCTCTGAAACACACTCACAGCTCTCTGTCATCTCTCTCTCTCTCTCTCTGAGAAACACACTCACAGCTCTCTGTCATCTCTCTCTCTCTCTCTCGCTCTGAAACACACTCACAGCTCTCTGTCATCTCTCTCTCTCTCTCGCTCTCTCTGAGAAACACACTCACAGCTCTCTGTCATCTCTCTCTCTCTCTCTCTCTCTGAAACACACTCACAGCTCTCTGTCATCTCTCTCTCTCTCTCTCTCTCTCCGAAACACACTCACAGCTCTCTGTCATCTCTCTCTCTCGCTCGCTCTCTCTGAGAAACACACTCACAGCTCTCTGTCATCTCTCTCTCTCTCTCTCGCTCTGAAACACACTCACAGCTCTCTGCCATCTCTCTCTCTCTCTCTCTCTCCGAAACACACTCACAGCTCTCTGTCATCTCTCTCTCTCTCTCTCCGAAACACACTCACAGCTCTCTGTCATCTCTCTCTCTCTCTCTCCGAAACACACTCACAGCTCTCTGTCATCTCTCTCTCTCTCCGAAACACACTCACAGCTCTCTGCCATCTCTCTCTCTCTCTCTCTCCGAAACACACTCACAGCTCTCTGTAATCTCTCTCTCTCTCTCTCCGAAACACACTCACAGCTCTCTGTCATCTCTCTCTCTCTCTCTCTCTCACTCTCAAACACACTCACAGCTCTCTGTCATCTCTCTCTCTCTCTCTCTCTCCGAAACACACTCACAGCTCTCTGTCATCTCTCTCTCTCTCTCTCCGAAACACACTCACAGCTCTCTGTCATCTCTCTCTCTCTCTCACTCTGAAACACACTCACAGCTCTCTGTCATCTCTCTCTCTCACTCTGAAACACACTCACAGCTCTCTGTCATCTCTCTCTCTCTCTCTCTCTGAGAAACACACTCACATCTCTCTGTCATCTCTCTCTCTCTCTCGCTCTGAAACACACTCACAGCTCTCTGTCATCTCTCTCTCTCCCTCTCACTCTGAAACACACTCACAGCTCTCTGTCATCTCTCTCTCTCTCTCCGAAACACGCACAGCTCTCTGTCATCTCTCTCTCTCTCTCTGAAACACACTCTCAGCTCTCTCTCTCTCTGAGAAACACACTCACAGCTCTCTGTCATCTCTCTCTCTCTCTCTCTCTCTCTGAAACACACTCACAGCTCTCTGTCATCTCTCTCTCTCTCACTCTGAAACACACTCACAGCTCTCTGTCATCTCTCTCTCTCTCTCTCCGAAACACACTCACAGCTCTCTGTCATCTCTCTCTCTCTCTCTCGCTCTGAAACACACTCACAGCTCTCTGTCATCTCTCTCTCTCTCTCTCTCTCCGAAACACACTCACAGCTCTCTGTCATCTCTCTCTCTCTCTCTCTCTCGCTCTGAAACACAATCAGAGCTCTCTGTCATCTCTCTCTCTCTCTCTCTCCGAAACACACTCACAGCTCTCTGCCATCTCTCTCTCTCCGAAACACAATCACAGCTCTCTGTCATCTCTCTCTCTCTCTCTCTCTCTCCGAAACACACTCACAGCTCTCTGTCATCTCTCTCTCTCTCTCGCTCTGAAACACACTCACATCTCTCTGTCATCTCTCTCTCTCTCTCTCTGAAACACACTCACAGCTCTCTGTAATCTCTCTCTCTCTCTCTCTGAAACACACTCACAGCTCTCTGTAATCTCTCTCTCTCTCTCGCTCTCTCTCCGAAACACACTCACAGCTCTCTGTCATCTCTCTCTCTCACTCTCTCTCTCCGAAACACACTCACAGCTCTCTGTCATCTCTCTCTCTCTCTCTCTGAGAAACACACTCACAGCTCTCTGTCATCTCTCTCTCTCTCTCCGAAACACACTCACAGCTCTCTGTCATCTCTCTCTCTCGCTCTGAAACACACTCACAGCTCTCTGTCATCTCTCTCTCTCTCTCTGAGAAACACACTCACAGCTCTCTGTCATCTCTCTCTCTCTCTCTCTGAGAAACACACTCACAGCTCTCTGTCATCTCTCTCTCTCTCTACGAAACACACTCACAGCTCTCTGTCATCTCTCTCTCTCTCTCTCTCTGAGAAACACACTCACAGCTCTCTGTCATCTCTCTCTCTCTCTCTCTCTGAGAAACACACTCACAGCTCTCTGTCATCTCTCTCTCTCTCTCCGAAACACACTCACAGCTCTCTGTCATCTCTCTCCCTCTCTCTCTCTCTCCGAAACACACTCACAGCTCTCTGTCATCTCTCTCTCTCTCTCTCTGAAACACACTCTCAGCTCTCGCTCTCTCTGAGAAACACACTCACAGCTCTCTGTCATCTCTCTCTCTCTCTCTCTCGCTCTGAAACACAATCACAGCTCTCTGTCATCTCTCTCTCTCTCTCTCTCTCTCCGAAACACACTCACAGCTCTCTGTCGTCTCTCTCTCTCTCTCTCTCCGAAACACACTCACAGCTCTCTGTCATCTCTCTCTCTCTCTCTCGCTCTGAAACACACTCACAGCTCTCTGTCATCTCTCTCTCTCTCTCTCTCCGAAACACACTCACAGCTCTCTGTCATCTCTCTCTCTCTCTCTCTCACTCTGAAACAGACTCACAGCTCTCTGTCATCTCTCTCTCTCTGAGAAACACACTCACAGCTCTCTGTCATCTCTCTCTCTCTCTCTGAAACACACTCACAGCTCCCTGTCATCTCTCTCTCTCTCTCTCTCTCTCGCTCTGAAACACACTCACAGCTCTCTGTCATCTCTCTATTTCTCTGAGAAACACACTCACAGCTCTCTGTCATCTCTCTCTCTCTGAAACACACTCACAGCTCTCTGTCATCTCTCTCTCTCTCTCTCTCTCGCTCTGAAACACACTCACAGCTCTCTGTCATCTCTCTCTCTCTCGCTCTGAAACACACTCACAGCTCTCTGTCATCTCTCTCTCTCTCTCGCTCTCTCTGAGAAACACACCCACAGCTCTCTGTCATCTCTCTCTCTCTCTCTCTCTGAAACACACTCACAGCTCCCTGTCATCTCTCTCTCTCTCTCTCTCCGAAACACACTCACAGCTCTCTGTCATCTCTCTCTCTCGCTCTCTCTCTCTGAGAAACACACTCACAGCTCTCTGTCATCTCTCTCTCTCTCTCCGAAACACACTCACAGCTCTCTGTCATCTCTCTCTCTCTCGCTCTGAAACACACTCACAGCTCTCTGTCATCTCTCTCTCTCTCTCTCGCTCTGAAACACACTCACAGCTCTCTGCCATCTCTCTCTCTCTCTCTCTCTCCGAAACACACTCACAGCTCTCTGTCATCTCTCTCTCTCTCTCTCTCTCCGAAACACACTCACAGCTCTCTGTCATCTCTCTCTCTCTCTCCGA
The DNA here is from genome assembly GCF_047496885.1 of Scyliorhinus torazame. Taxonomy (NCBI): domain Eukaryota; kingdom Metazoa; phylum Chordata; class Chondrichthyes; order Carcharhiniformes; family Scyliorhinidae; genus Scyliorhinus; species Scyliorhinus torazame. The sequence goes on from NC_092716.1 coordinate 120,320,617, forward strand.
AACACACTCACAGCTCTCTGTCATCTCTCTCTCTCTCCGAAACACACTCACAGCTCTCTGCCATCTCTCTCTCTCTCTCTCTCTCCGAAACACACTCACAGCTCTCTGTCATCTCTCTCTCTCTCTCTCTCTCTCTCACTCTGAAACACACTCACAGCTCTCTGTCATCTCTCTCTCTCTCCCTCTCTCACTCTGAAACACACTCACAGCTCTCTGTCATCTCTCTCTCTCTCTCTCTCTGAGAAACACACTCACAGCTCTCTGTCATCTAACTCTCTCTCTCTCTCCGAAACACACTTACAGCTCTCTGTCATCTCTCTCTCTCGCTCTGAAACACACTCACAGCTCTCTGTTATCTCTCTCTCTCTCTCTCTCTCTCACTCTGAAACACACTCACAGCTCTCTGTCATCTCTCTCTCTCTCTCTCTCACTCTGAAACACACTCACAGCTCTCTGTCATCTCTCTCTCTCTCTCTCACTCTGAAACACACTCACAGCTCTCTGTCATCTCTCTCTCTCTCTCCGAAACACACTCACAGCTCTCTGTCATCTCTCTCTCTCTCTCTGAAACACACTCTCAGCTCTCTCTCTCTCTGAGAAACACACTCACAGCTCTCTGTCATCTCTCTCTCTCTCTCTCTCTGAAACACACTCACAGCTCTCTGTCATCTCTTTCTCTCTCACTCTGAAACACACTAACAGCTCTCTGTCATCTCTCTCTCTCTCTCTCCGAAACACACTCACAGCTCTCTGTCATCTCTCTCTCTCTCTCTCGCTCTGAAACACACTCACAGCTCTCTGTCATCTCTCTCTCTCTCTCTCTCTCTGAAACACACTCACAGCTCTCTGTCATCTCTCTCTCTCTCTCTCTGAGAAACACACTCACAGCTCTCTGTCATCTCTCTCTCTCTCTCTCGCTCTGAAACACACTCACAGCTCTCTGTCATCTCTCTCTCTCTCTCGCTCTCTCTGAGAAACACACTCACAGCTCTCTGTCATCTCTCTCTCTCTCTCTCTCTCTGAAACACACTCACAGCTCTCTGTCATCTCTCTCTCTCTCTCTCTCTCTCCGAAACACACTCACAGCTCTCTGTCATCTCTCTCTCTCGCTCGCTCTCTCTGAGAAACACACTCACAGCTCTCTGTCATCTCTCTCTCTCTCTCTCGCTCTGAAACACACTCACAGCTCTCTGCCATCTCTCTCTCTCTCTCTCTCTCCGAAACACACTCACAGCTCTCTGTCATCTCTCTCTCTCTCTCTCCGAAACACACTCACAGCTCTCTGTCATCTCTCTCTCTCTCTCTCCGAAACACACTCACAGCTCTCTGTCATCTCTCTCTCTCTCCGAAACACACTCACAGCTCTCTGCCATCTCTCTCTCTCTCTCTCTCCGAAACACACTCACAGCTCTCTGTAATCTCTCTCTCTCTCTCTCCGAAACACACTCACAGCTCTCTGTCATCTCTCTCTCTCTCTCTCTCTCACTCTCAAACACACTCGCAGCTCTCTGTCATCTCTCTCTCTCTCTCTCTCTCCGAAACACACTCACAGCTCTCTGTCATCTCTCTCTCTCTCTCTCCGAAACACACTCACAGCTCTCTGTCATCTCTCTCTCTCTCTCTCGCTCTGAAACACACTCACAGCTCTCTGTCATCTCTCTCTCTCTCTGAGAAACACACTCACAGCTCTCTGTCATCTCTCTCTCTCTCTCTCTGAAACACACTCACAGCTCTCTGTCATCTCTCTCTCTCTCTCTCGCTCTGAAACACACTCTCAGCTCTCGCTCTCTCTGAGAAACACACTCACAGCTCTCTGTCATCTCTCTCTCTCTCTCCGAAACACACTCACAGCTCTCTGTCATCTCTCTCTCTCTCTCACTCTGAAACACACTCACAGCTCTCTGTCATCTCTCTCTCTCACTCTGAAACACACTCACAGCTCTCTGTCATCTCTCTCTCTCTCTCTCTCTGAGAAACACACTCACATCTCTCTGTCATCTCTCTCTCTCTCTCGCTCTGAAACACACTCACAGCTCTCTGTCATCTCTCTCTCTCCCTCTCACTCTGAAACACACTCACAGCTCTCTGTCATCTCTCTCTCTCTCTCCGAAACACGCACAGCTCTCTGTCATCTCTCTCTCTCTCTCTGAAACACACTCTCAGCTCTCTCTCTCTCTGAGAAACACACTCACAGCTCTCTGTCATCTCTCTCTCTCTCTCTCTCTGAAACACACTCACAGCTCTCTGTCATCTCTCTCTCTCTCACTCTGAAACACACTCACAGCTCTCTGTCATCTCTCTCTCTCTCTCTCCGAAACACACTCACAGCTCTCTGTCATCTCTCTCTCTCTCTCTCGCTCTGAAACACACTCACAGCTCTCTGTCATCTCTCTCTCTCTCTCTCTCTCCGAAACACACTCACAGCTCTCTGTCATCTCTCTCTCTCTCTCTCTCTCGCTCTGAAACACAATCAGAGCTCTCTGTCATCTCTCTCTCTCTCTCTCTCCGAAACACACTCACAGCTCTCTGCCATCTCTCTCTCTCCGAAACACAATCACAGCTCTCTGTCATCTCTCTCTCTCTCTCTCTCTCTCCGAAACACACTCACAGCTCTCTGTCATCTCTCTCTCTCTCTCGCTCTGAAACACACTCACATCTCTCTGTCATCTCTCTCTCTCTCTCTCTGAAACACACTCACAGCTCTCTGTAATCTCTCTCTCTCTCTCTCTGAAACACACTCACAGCTCTCTGTAATCTCTCTCTCTCTCTCGCTCTCTCTCCGAAACACACTCACAGCTCTCTGTCATCTCTCTCTCTCACTCTCTCTCTCCGAAACACACTCACAGCTCTCTGTCATCTCTCTCTCTCTCTCTCTGAGAAACACACTCACAGCTCTCTGTCATCTCTCTCTCTCTCTCCGAAACACACTCACAGCTCTCTGTCATCTCTCTCTCTCGCTCTGAAACACACTCACAGCTCTCTGTCATCTCTCTCTCTCTCTCTGAGAAACACACTCACAGCTCTCTGTCATCTCTCTCTCTCTCTCTCTGAGAAACACACTCACAGCTCTCTGTCATCTCTCTCTCTCTCTACGAAACACACTCACAGCTCTCTGTCATCTCTCTCTCTCTCTCTCTCTGAGAAACACACTCACAGCTCTCTGTCATCTCTCTCTCTCTCTCTCTCTGAGAAACACACTCACAGCTCTCTGTCATCTCTCTCTCTCTCTCCGAAACACACTCACAGCTCTCTGTCATCTCTCTCCCTCTCTCTCTCTCTCCGAAACACACTCACAGCACTCTGTCATCTCTCTCTCTCTCTCTCTCTGAAACACACTCTCAGCTCTCGCTCTCTCTGAGAAACACACTCACAGCTCTCTGTCATCTCTCTCTCTCTCTCTCTCGCTCTGAAACACAATCACAGCTCTCTGTCATCTCTCTCTCTCTCTCTCTCTCCGAAACACACTCACAGCTCTCTGTCGTCTCTCTCTCTCTCTCTCTCCGAAACACACTCACAGCTCTCTGTCATCTCTCTCTCTCTCTCTCGCTCTGAAACACACTCACAGCTCTCTGTCATCTCTCTCTCTCTCTCTCTCCGAAACACACTCACAGCTCTCTGTCATCTCTCTCTCTCTCTCTCTCACTCTGAAACAGACTCACAGCTCTCTGTCATCTCTCTCTCTCTGAGAAACACACTCACAGCTCTCTGTCATCTCTCTCTCTCTATCTCTCCGAAACACACTCACAGCTCTCTGTCATCTCTCTCTCTCTCTCTCTGAAACACACTCACAGCTCCCTGTCATCTCTCTCTCTCTCTCTCTCTCTCGCTCTGAAACACACTCACAGCTCTCTGTCATCTCTCTCTCTCTCTTTCTCTCTGAAACACACTCACAGCTCTCTGTCATCTCTCTCTCTCTCTCTCTGAGAAACACACTCACAGCTCTCTGTCATCTCTCTCTCTCTCTCTCTCACTCTGAAACACACTCACAGCTCTCTGTCATCTCTCTCTCTCTCTCTCTCACTCTGAAACACACTCACAGCTCTCTGTCATCTCTCTATTTCTCTGAGAAACACACTCACAGCTCTCTGTCATCTCTCTCTCTCTGAAACACACTCACAGCTCTCTGTCATCTCTCTCTCTCTCTCTCTCTCGCTCTGAAACACACTCACAGCTCTCTGTCATCTCTCTCTCTCTCGCTCTGAAACACACTCACAGCTCTCTGTCATCTCTCTCTCTCTCTCGCTCTCTCTGAGAAACACACTCACAGCTCTCTGTCATCTCTCTCTCTCTCTCTCTCTGAAACACACTCACAGCTCCCTGTCATCTCTCTCTCTCTCTCTCCGAAACACACTCACAGCTCTCTGTCATCTCTCTCTCTCGCTCTCTCTCTCTGAGAAACACACTCACAGCTCTCTGTCATCTCTCTCTCTCTCTCCGAAACACACTCACAGCTCTCTGTCATCTCTCTCTCTCTCGCTCTGAAACACACTCACAGCTCTCTGTCATCTCTCTCTCTCTCTCTCTCGCTCTGAAACACACTCACAGCTCTCTGCCATCTCTCTCTCTCTCTCTCTCTCCGAAACACACTCACAGCTCTCTGTCATCTCTCTCTCTCTCTCTCTCTCCGAAACACACTCACAGCTCTCTGTCATCTCTCTCTCTCTCTCTCTCTCTCCGAAACACACTCACAGCTCTCTGTCATCTCTCTCTCTCTCCGAAACACACTCACAGCTCTCTGCCATCTCTCTCTCTCTCTCTCTCTCCGAAACACACTCACAGCTCTCTGTCATCTCTCTCTCTCTCTCTCACTCTGAAACACACTCACAGCTCTCTGTCATCTCTCTCTCTCTCTCTCTCTCACTCTGAAGCACACTCACAGCTCTCTGTCATCTCTCTCTCTCTCTCTCTCTGAGAAACACACTCACAGCTCTCTGTCATCTAACTCTCTCTCTCTCTCCGAAACACACTTACAGCTCTCTGTCATCTCTCTCTCTCGCTCTGAAACACACTCACAGCTCTCTGTTATCTCTCTCTCTCTCTCTCTCTCACTCTGAAACACACTCACAGCTCTCTGTCATCTCTCTCTCTCTCTCTCTCACTCTGAAACACACTCACAGCTCTCTGTCATCTCTCTCTCTCTCTCTCACTCTGAAAAACACTCACAGCTCTCTGTCATCTCTCTCTCTCTCTCCGAAACACACTCACAGCTCTCTGTCATCTCTCTCTCTCTCTCTGAAACACACTCTCAGCTCTCTCTCTCTCTGAGAAACACACTCACAGCTCTCTGTCATCTCTCTCTCTCTCTCTCTCTGAAACACACTCACAGCTCTCTGTCATCTCTTTCTCTCTCACTCTGAAACACACTAACAGCTCTCTGTCATCTCTCTCTCTCTCTCTCCGAAACACACTCACAGCTCTCTGTCATCTCTCTCTCTCTCTCTCGCTCTGAAACACACTCACAGCTCTCTGTCATCTCTCTCTCTCTCTCTCTCTCTGAAACACACTCACAGCTCTCTGTCATCTCTCTCTCTCTCTCTGAGAAACACACTCACAGCTCTCTGTCATCTCTCTCTCTCTCTCTCACTCTGAAACACACTCACAGCTCTCTGTCATCTCTCTCTCTCTCACTCTGAAACACACTCACAGCTCTCTGTCATCTCTCTATTTCTCTGAGAAACACACTCACAGCTCTCTGTCATCTCTCTCTCTCCCTGAGAAACACACTCACAGCTCTCTGTCATCTCTCTCTCTCTCTCGCTCTGAAACACACTCACAGCTCTCTGTCATCTCTCTCTCTCTCGTTCTGAAACACACTCACAGCTCTCTGTCATCTCTCTCTCTCTCTCTGAGAAACACACTCACGGCTCTCTGTCATCTCTCTCTCTCTCGCTCTGAAACACACTCACAGCTCTCTGTCATCTCTCTCTCTCTCTCTCTCTGAAACACACTCACAGCTCTCTGTCATCTCTCTCTCTCTCTCTCTCTCTCCGAAACACACTCACAGCTCTCTGTCATCTCTCTCTCTCGCTCGCTCTCTCTGAGAAACACACTCACAGCTCTCTGTCATCTCTCTCTCTCTCTCTCTCTCCGAAACACACTTACAGCTCTCTGTCATCTCTCTCTCTCTCTCTCTCTCTCCGAAACACACTCACAGCTCTCTGACATCTCTCTCTCTCTCCGAAACACACTCACAGCTCTCTGCCATCTCTCTCTCTCTCTCTCTCTCCGAAACACACTCACAGCTCTCTGTCATCTCTCTCTCTCTCTCTCTCTCACTCTGAAACACACTCACAGCTCTCTGTCATCTCTCTCTCTCTCTCTCTCCGAAACACACTCACAGCTCTCTGTCATCTCTCTCTCTCTCTCTCTCTCCGAAACACACTCACAGCTCTCTGTCATCTCTCTCTCTCTCTATCCGAAACACACTCACAGCTCTCTGTCATCTCTCTCTCGCTCTGAAACACACTCACAGCTCTCTGTCATCTCTCTCTCTCTCTGAGAAACACACTCACAGCTCTCTGTCATCTCTCTCTCTCTCTCCGAAACACACTCACAGCTCTCTGTCATCTCTCTCTCTCTCTCTCTCGCTCTGAAACACACTCTCAGCTCTCGCTCTCTCTGAGAAACACACTCACAGCTCTCTGTCATCTCTCTCTCTCTCTCCGAAACACACTCACAGCTCTCTGTCATCTCTCTCTCTCTCTCTCTCTCTCACTCTGAAACACACTCACAGCTCTCTGTCATCTCTCTCTCTCTCTCACTCTGAAACACACTCACAGCTCTCTGTCATCTCTCTCTCTCTCTCTCGCTCCGAAACACACTCACAGCTCTCTGTCATCTCTCTCTCTCTCTCTCTCTCGCTCTGAAACACACTCTCAGCTCTCGCTCTCTCTGAGAAACACACTCACAGCTCTCTGTCATCTCTCTCTCTCTCTCCGAAACACACTCACAGCTCTCTGTCATCTCTCTCTCTCTCTCGCTCTCACTCTGAAACACACTCACAGCTCTCTGTCATCTCTCTCTCTCTCACTCTGAAACACACTCACAGCTCTCTGTCATCTCTCTATTTCTCTGAGAAACACACTCACAGCTCTCTGTCATCTCTCTCTCTCTCTCTCCCTGAGAAACACACTCACAGCTCTCTGTCATCTCTCTCTCTCTCTCTCTCGTTCTGAAACACACTCACAGCTCTCTGTCATCTCTCTCTCTCTCTGAGAAACACACTCACGGCTCTCTGTCATCTCTCTCTCTCTCGCTCTGAAACACACTCACAGCTCTCTGTCATCTCTCTCTCTCTCTCGCTCTCTCTGAGAAACACACTCACAGCTCTCTGTCATCTCTCTCTCTCTCTCTCTGAAACACACTCACAGCTCTCTGTCATCTCTCTCTCTCGCTCGCTCTCTCTGAGAAACAAACTCACAGCTCTCTGTCATCTCTCTCTCTCTGAAACACACTCACAGCTCTCTGTCATCTCTCTCTCTCTGAAACACACTCACAGCTCTCTGTCATCTCTCTCTCTCTGAAACACACTCACAGCTCTCTGTCATCTCTCTCTCTCTCTGAGAAACACACTCACGGCTCTCTGTCATCTCTCTCTCTCTCGCTCTGAAACACACTCACAGCTCTCTGTCATCTCTCTCTCTCGCTCTCTCTGAGAAACACACTCACAGCTCTCTGTCATCTCTCTCTCTCTCTCTCTGAAACACACTCACAGCTCTCTGTCATCTCTCTCTCTCTCTCTCTCTCTCTGAAACACACTCACAGCTCTCTGTCATCTCTCTCTCTCTCTCTCTCGCTCTGAAACACACTCACAGCTCTCTGCCATCTCTCTCTCTCTCTCTCTCTCCGAAACACACTCACAGCTCTCTGTCATCTCTCTCTCTCTCTATCCGAAACACACTCACAGCTCTCTGTCATCTCTCGCTCTGAAACACACTCACAGCTCTCTGTCATCTCTCTCTCTCTCTGAGAAACACACTCACAGCTCTCTGTCATCTCTCTCTCTCTCTCCGAAACACACTCACAGCTCTCTGTCATCTCTCTCTCTCTCTCTCTCTCGCTCTGAAACACACTCTCAGCTTTCGCTCTCTCTGAGAAACACACTCACAGCTCTCTGTCATCTCTCTCTCTCTCTCCGAAACACACTCACAGCTCTCTGTCATCTCTCTCTCTCTCTCTCTCTCTCACGCTGAAACACACTCACAGCTCTGTCATCTCTCTCTCTCTCTCACTCTGAAACACACTCACAGCTCTCTGTCATCTCTCTCTCTCTCACTGTGAAACACACTCACAGCTCTCTGTCATCTCTCAATTTCTCTGAGAAACACACTCACAGCTCTCTGTCATCTCTCTCTCTCTCTCTCTCTCGCTCTGAAACACACTCACAGCTCTCTGTCATCTCTCTCTCTCTCGTTCTGAAACACACTCACAGCTCTCTGTCATCTCTCTCTCTCTCGCTCTGAAACACACTCACAGCTCTCTGTCATCTCTCTCTCTCTCTCGCTCTCTCTGAGAAACACACTCACAGCTCTCTGTCATCTCTCTCTCTCTCTCTCTCTCTGAAACACACTCACAGCTCTCTGTCATCTCTCTCTCTCTCTCTCTCCGAAACACACTCACAGCTCTCTGTCATCTCTCTCTCTCGCTCGCTCTCTCTGAGAAACACACTCACAGCTCTCTGTCATCTCTCTCTCTCTCTCTCTCCGAAACACACTCACAGCTCTCTGTCATCTCTCTCTCTCTCTCTCTCGCTCTGAAACACACTCACAGCTCTCTGCCATCTCTCTCTCTCTCTCTCTCCGAAACACACTCACAGCTCTCTGTCATCTCTCTCTCTCTCTCTCTCTCCGAAACACACTTACAGCTCTCTGTCATCTCTCTCTCTCTCTCTCACTCTGAAACACACTCACAGCTCTCTGTCATCTCTCTCTCTCTCTGAGAAACACACTCACAGCTCTCTGTCATCTCTCTCTCTCTCTCTCTCGCTCTGAAACACACTCACAGCTCTCTGCCATCTCTCTCTCTCTCTCTCTCCGAAACACACTCACAGCTCTCTGTCATCTCTCTCTCTCTCTCTCTCTCCGAAACACACTCACAGCTCTCTGTCGTCTCTCTCTCTCTCTCTCTCCGAAACACACTCACAGCTCTCTGTCATCTCTCTCTCTCTCTCTCGCTCTGAAACACACTCACAGCTCTCTGTCATCTCTCTCTCTCTCTCTCTCCGAAACACACTCACAGCTCTCTGTCATCTCTCTCTCTCTCTCTCTCACTCTGAAACAGACTCACAGCTCTCTGTCATCTCTCTCTCTCTGAGAAACACACTCACAGCTCTCTGTCATCTCTCTCTCTCTATCTCTCCGAAACACACTCACAGCTCTCTGTCATCTCTCTCTCTCTCTCTCTGAAACACACTCACAGCTCCCTGTCATCTCTCTCTCTCTCTCTCTCTCTCGCTCTGAAACACACTCACAGCTCTCTGTCATCTCTCTCTCTCTCTCTCTCTCTGAAACACACTCACAGCTCTCTGTCATCTCTCTCTCTCTCTCTCTGAGAAACACACTCACAGCTCTCTGTCATCTCTCTCTCTCTCTCTCTCACTCTGAAACACACTCACAGCTCTCTGTCATCTCTCTCTCTCTCTCTCTCACTCTGAAACACACTCACAGCTCTCTGTCATCTCTCTATTTCTCTGAGAAACACACTCACAGCTCTCTGTCATCTCTCTCTCTCTGAAACACACTCACAGCTCTCTGTCATCTCTCTCTCTCTCTCTCTCTCGCTCTGAAACACACTCACAGCTCTCTGTCATCTCTCTCTCTCTCGCTCTGAAACACACTCACAGCTCTCTGTCATCTCTCTCTCTCTCTCGCTCTCTCTGAGAAACACACTCACAGCTCTCTGTCATCTCTCTCTCTCTCTCTCTCTGAAACACACTCACAGCTCCCTGTCATCTCTCTCTCTCTCTCTCTCCGAAACACACTCACAGCTCTCTGTCATCTCTCTCTCTCGCTCTCTCTCTCTGAGAAACACACTCACAGCTCTCTGTCATCTCTCTCTCTCTCTCCGAAACACACTCACAGCTCTCTGTCATCTCTCTCTCTCTCGCTCTGAAACACACTCACAGCTCTCTGTCATCTCTCTCTCTCTCTCTCGCTCTGAAACACACTCACAGCTCTCTGCCATCTCTCTCTCTCTCTCTCTCTCCGAAACACACTCACAGCTCTCTGTCATCTCTCTCTCTCTCTCTCTCTCCGAAACACACTCACAGCTCTCTGTCATCTCTCTCTCTCTCTCTCTCTCTCCGAAACACACTCACAGCTCTCTGTCATCTCTCTCTCTCTCCGAAACACACTCACAGCTCTCTGCCATCTCTCTCTCTCTCTCTCTCTCCGAAACACACTCACAGCTCTCTGTCATCTCTCTCTCTCTCTCTCTCTCTCTCACTCTGAAACACACTCACAGCTCTCTGTCATCTCTCTCTCTCTCTCTCTCTCACTCTGAAGCACACTCACAGCTCTCTGTCATCTCTCTCTCTCTCTCTCTCTGAGAAACACACTCACAGCTCTCTGTCATCTAACTCTCTCTCTCTCTCCGAAACACACTTACAGCTCTCTGTCATCTCTCTCTCTCGCTCTGAAACACACTCACAGCTCTCTGTTATCTCTCTCTCTCTCTCTCTCTCACTCTGAAACACACTCACAGCTCTCTGTCATCTCTCTCTCTCTCTCTCTCACTCTGAAACACACTCACAGCTCTCTGTCATCTCTCTCTCTCTCTCTCACTCTGAAACACACTCACAGCTCTCTGTCATCTCTCTCTCTCTCTCCGAAACACACTCACAGCTCTCTGTCATCTCTCTCTCTCTCTCTGAAACACACTCTCAGCTCTCTCTCTCTCTGAGAAACACACTCACAGCTCTCTGTCATCTCTCTCTCTCTCTCTCTCTGAAACACACTCACAGCTCTCTGTCATCTCTTTCTCTCTCACTCTGAAACACACTAACAGCTCTCTGTCATCTCTCTCTCTCTCTCTCCGAAACACACTCACAGCTCTCTGTCATCTCTCTCTCTCTCTCTCGCTCTGAAACACACTCACAGCTCTCTGTCATCTCTCTCTCTCTCTCTCTCTCTGAAACACACTCACAGCTCTCTGTCATCTCTCTCTCTCTCTCTGAGAAACACACTCACAGCTCTCTGTCATCTCTCTCTCTCTCTCTCACTCTGAAACACACTCACAGCTCTCTGTCATCTCTCTCTCTCTCACTCTGAAACACACTCACAGCTCTCTGTCATCTCTCTATTTCTCTGAGAAACACACTCACAGCTCTCTGTCATCTCTCTCTCTCCCTGAGAAACACACTCACAGCTCTCTGTCATCTCTCTCTCTCTCTCGCTCTGAAACACACTCACAGCTCTCTGTCATCTCTCTCTCTCTCGTTCTGAAACACACTCACAGCTCTCTGTCATCTCTCTCTCTCTCTCTGAGAAACACACTCACGGCTCTCTGTCATCTCTCTCTCTCTCGCTCTGAAACACACTCACAGCTCTCTGTCATCTCTCTCTCTCTCTCTCTCTGAAACACACTCACAGCTCTCTGTCATCTCTCTCTCTCTCTCTCTCTCTCCGAAACACACTCACAGCTCTCTGTCATCTCTCTCTCTCGCTCGCTCTCTCTGAGAAACACACTCACAGCTCTCTGTCATCTCTCTCTCTCTCTCTCTCTCCGAAACACACTTACAGCTCTCTGTCATCTCTCTCTCTCTCTCTCTCTCTCCGAAACACACTCACAGCTCTCTGACATCTCTCTCTCTCTCCGAAACACACTCACAGCTCTCTGCCATCTCTCTCTCTCTCTCTCTCTCCGAAACACACTCACAGCTCTCTGTCATCTCTCTCTCTCTCTCTCTCTCACTCTGAAACACACTCACAGCTCTCTGTCATCTCTCTCTCTCTCTCTCTCCGAAACACACTCACAGCTCTCTGTCATCTCTCTCTCTCTCTCTCTCTCCGAAACACACTCACAGCTCTCTGTCATCTCTCTCTCTCTCTATCCGAAACACACTCACAGCTCTCTGTCATCTCTCTCTCGCTCTGAAACACACTCACAGCTCTCTGTCATCTCTCTCTCTCTCTGAGAAACACACTCACAGCTCTCTGTCATCTCTCTCTCTCTGTCCGAAACACACTCACAGCTCTCTGTCATCTCTCTCTCTCTCTCTCTCGCTCTGAAACACACTCTCAGCTCTCGCTCTCTCTGAGAAACACACTCACAGCTCTCTGTCATCTCTCTCTCTCTCTCCGAAACACACTCACAGCTCTCTGTCATCTCTCTCTCTCTCTCTCTCTCTCACTCTGAAACACACTCACAGCTCTCTGTCATCTCTCTCTCTCTCTCACTCTGAAACACACTCACAGCTCTCTGTCATCTCTCTCTCTCTCTCTCGCTCCGAAACACACTCACAGCTCTCTGTCATCTCTCTCTCTCTCTCTCTCTCGCTCTGAAACACACTCTCAGCTCTCGCTCTCTCTGAGAAACACACTCACAGCTCTCTGTCATCTCTCTCTCTCTCTCCGAAACACACTCACAGCTCTCTGTCATCTCTCTCTCTCTCTCGCTCTCACTCTGAAACACACTCACAGCTCTCTGTCATCTCTCTCTCTCTCACTCTGAAACACACTCACAGCTCTCTGTCATCTCTCTATTTCTCTGAGAAACACACTCACAGCTCTCTGTCATCTCTCTCTCTCTCTCTCCCTGAGAAACACACTCACAGCTCTCTGTCATCTCTCTCTCTCTCTCTCTCGTTCTGAAACACACTCACAGCTCTCTGTCATCTCTCTCTCTCTGAGAAACACACTCACGGCTCTCTGTCATCTCTCTCTCTCTCGCTCTGAAACACACTCACAGCTCTCTGTCATCTCTCTCTCTCTCTCGCTCTCTCTGAGAAACACACTCACAGCTCTCTGTCATCTCTCTCTCTCTCTCTCTGAAACACACTCACAGCTCTCTGTCATCTCTCTCTCTCGCTCGCTCTCTCTGAGAAACAAACTCACAGCTCTCTGTCATCTCTCTCTCTCTGAAACACACTCACAGCTCTCTGTCATCTCTCTCTCTCTGAAACACACTCACAGCTCTCTGTCATCTCTCTCTCTCTGAAACACACTCACAGCTCTCTGTCATCTCTCTCTCTCTCTGAGAAACACACTCACGGCTCTCTGTCATCTCTCTCTCTCTCGCTCTGAAACACACTCACAGCTCTCTGTCATCTCTCTCTCTCTCTCGCTCTCTCTGAGAAACACACTCACAGCTCTCTGTCATCTCTCTCTCTCTCTCTCTGAAACACACTCACAGCTCTCTGTCATCTCTCTCTCTCTCTCTCTCTCTCTGAAACACACTCACAGCTCTCTGTCATCTCTCTCTCTCTCTCTCTCGCTCTGAAACACACTCACAGCTCTCTGCCATCTCTCTCTCTCTCTCTCTCTCCGAAACACACTCACAGCTCTCTGTCATCTCTCTCTCTCTCTATCCGAAACACACTCACAGCTCTCTGTCATCTCTCTCTCGCTCTGAAACACACTCACAGCTCTCTGTCATCTCTCTCTCTCTCTGAGAAACACACTCACAGCTCTCTGTCATCTCTCTCTCTCTCTCCGAAACACACTCACAGCTCTCTGTCATCTCTCTCTCTCTCTCTCTCTCGCTCTGAAACACACTCTCAGCTTTCGCTCTCTCTGAGAAACACACTCACAGCTCTCTGTCATCTCTCTCTCTCTCTCCGAAACACACTCACAGCTCTCTGTCATCTCTCTCTCTCGTTCTGAAACACACTCACAGCTCTCTGTCATCTCTCAATTTCTCTGAGAAACACACTCACAGCTCTCTGTCATCTCTCTCTCTCTCTCTCTCTCGCTCTGAAACACACTCACAGCTCTCTGTCATCTCTCTCTCTCGTTCTGAAACACACTCACAGCTCTCTGTCATCTCTCTCTCTCTCGCTCTGAAACACACTCACAGCTCTCTGTCATCTCTCTCTCTCTCTCGCTCTCTCTGAGAAACACACTCACAGCTCTCTGTCATCTCTCTCTCTCTCTCTCTCTCTGAAACACACTCACAGCTCTCTGTCATCTCTCTCTCTCTCTCTCTCCGAAACACACTCACAGCTCTCTGTCATCTCTCTCTCTCGCTCGCTCTCTCTGAGAAACACACTCACAGCTCTCTGTCATCTCTCTCTCTCTCTCTCTCCGAAACACACTCACAGCTCTCTGTCATCTCTCTCTCTCTCTCTCTCGCTCTGAAACACACTCACAGCTCTCTGCCATCTCTCTCTCTCTCTCTCTCCGAAACACACTCACAGCTCTCTGTCATCTCTCTCTCTCTCTCTCTCTCCGAAACACACTTACAGCTCTCTGTCATCTCTCTCTCTCTCTCTCACTCTGAAACACACTCACAGCTCTCTGTCATCTCTCTCTCTCTCTGAGAAACACACTCACAGCTCTCTGTCATCTCTCTCTCTCTCTCCGAAACACACTCACAGCTCTCTGTCATCTCTCTCTCTCTCGCTCTGAAACACACTCTCAGCTCTCGCTCTCTCTGAGAAACGCACTCACAGCTCTCTGTCATCTCTCTCTCTCGCTCCGAAACACACTCACAGCTCTCTGTCATCTCTCTCTCTCTCTCTCTCTCTCTCACTCTGAAACACACTCACAGCTCTCTGTCATCTCTCTCTCTCTCTCTCTCTCACTCTGAAACACACTCACAGCTCTCTGTCATCTCTCTCTCTCTCTCCGAAACACACTCACAGCTCTCTGTCATCTCTCTCTCTCTCTCTGAAACACACTCTCAGCTCTCTCTCTCTCTGAGAAACACACTCACAGCTCTCTGTCATCTCTCTCTCTCTCTCTCTCTCTCTGAAACACACTCACAGCTCTCTGTCATCTCTCTCTCTCTCACTCTGAAACACACTCACAGCTCTCTGTCATCTCTCTCTCTCTCTCTCCGAAACACACTCACAGCTCTCTGTCATCTCTCTCTCTCTCTCTCTCTGAAACACACTCACAGCTCTCTGTCATCTCTCTCTCTCTCTCTCTGAGAAACACACTCACAGCTCTCTGTCATCTCTCTCTCTCTCACTCTGAAACACACTCACAGCTCTCTGTCATCTCTCTCTCTCTCACTCTGAAACACACTCACAGCTCTCTGTCATCTCTCTATTTCTCTGAGAAACACACTCACAGCTCTCTGTCATCTCTCTCTCTCCCTGAGAAACACACTCACAGCTCTCTGTCATCTCTCTCTCTCTCTCTCTCTCGCTCTGAAACACACTCACAGCTCTCTGTCATCTCTCTCTCTCTCGTTCTGAAACACACTCACAGCTCTCTGTCATCTCTCTCTCTCTCTGAGAAACACACTCACGGCTCTCTGTCATCTCTCTCTCTCTCTCGCTCTGAAACACACTCACAGCTCTCTGTCATCTCTCTCTCTCTCGCTCTCTCTGAGAAACACACTCACAGCTCTCTGTCATCTCTCTCTCTCTCTCTCTCTCTCTGAAACACACTCACAGCTCTCTGTCATCTCTCTCTCTTTCTCTCTACGAAACACACTCACAGCTCTCTGTCATCTCTCTCTCTCGCTCGCTCTCTCTGAGAAACACACTCACAGCTCTCTGTCATCTCTCTCTCTCTCTCTCGCTCTGAAACACACTCACAGCTCTCTGCCATCTCTCTCTCTCTCTCTCTCTCCGAAACACACTCACAGCTCTCTGTCATCTCTCTCTCTCTCTCTCTCTCCGAAACACACTTACAGCTCTCTGTCATCTCTCTCTCTCTCTCTCTCTCTCCGAAACACACTCACAGCTCTCTGACATCTCTCTCTCTCTCCGAAACACACTCACAGCTCTCTGCCATCTCTCTCTCTCTCTCTCTCTCTCCGAAACACACTCACAGCTCTCTGTCATCTCTCTCTCTCTCTCACTCTGAAACACACTCACAGCTCTCTGTCATCTCTCTCTCGCTCTGAAACACACTCACAGCTCTCTGTCATCTCTCTCTCTCTCTGAGAAACACACTCACAGCTCTCTGTCATCTCTCTCTCTCTCTCTCTCTCTCGCTCTGAAACACACTCTCAGCTCTCTGTCATCTCTCTCTCTCTCTCCGAAACACACTCACAGCTCTCTGTCATCTCTCTCTCTCTCTCTCTCTCTCACTCTGAAACACACTCACAGCTCTCTGTCATCTCTCTCTCTCTCTCACTCTGAAACACACTCACAGCTCTCTGTCATCTCTCTCTCTCTCACTCTGAAACACACTCACAGCTCTCTGTCATCTCTCTATTTCTCTGAGAAACACACTCACAGCTCTCTGTCATCTCTCTCTCTCCCTGAGAAACACACTCACAGCTCTCTGTCATCTCTCTCTCTCTCTCTCATTCGCTCTGAAACACACTCACAGCTCTCTGTCATCTCTCTCTCTCTCGTTCTGAAACACACTCACAGCTCTCTGTCATCTCTCTCTCTCTCTGAGAAACACACTCACGGCTCTCTGTCATCTCTCTCTCTCTCGCTCTGAAACACACTCACAGCTCTCTGTCATCTCTCTCTCTCTCTCGCTCTCTCTGAGAAACACACTCACAGCTCTCTGTCATCTCTCTCTCTCTCTCTCTCTCTCTGAAACACACTCACAGCTCTCTGTCATCTCTCTCTCTCCGAAACACACTCACAGCTCTCTGTCATCTCTCTCTCTCGCTCGCTCTCTCTGAGAAACACACTCACAGCTCTCTGTCATCTCTCTCTCTCTCTCTCGCTCTGAAACACACTCACAGCTCTCTGCCATCTCTCTCTCTCTCTCTCCGAAACACACTCACAGCTCTCTGTCATCTCTCTCTCTCTCTCTCTCTCTCCGAAACACACTCACAGCTCTCTGTCATCGCTCTCTCTCTCCGAAACACACTCACAGCTCTCTGCCATCTCTCTCTCTCTCTCTCTCTCCGAAACACACTCACAGCTCTCTGTCATCTCTCTCTCTCTCTCTCTCACTCTGAAACACACTCACAGCTCTGTCATCTCTCTCTCTCTCTCTCTCCGAAACACACTCACAGCTCTCTGTCATCTCTCTCTCTCTCTCTCTCTCCGAAACACACTCACAGCTCTCTGTCATCTCTCTCTCTCTCTCTCTCCGAAACACACTCACAGCTCTCTGTCATCTCTCTCTCGCTCTGAAACACACTCACAGCTCTCTGTCATCTCTCTCTCTCTCTGAGAAACACACTCACAGCTCTCTGTCATCTCTCTCTCTCTCTCCGAAACACACTCACAGCTCTCTGTCATCTCTCTCTCTCTCTCTCGCTCTGAAACACACTCTCAGCTCTCGCTCTCTCTGAGAAACACACTCACAGCTCTCTGTCATCTCTCTCTCTCTCTCTCTCTCTCACTCTGAAACACACTCACAGCTCTCTGTCATCTCTCTCTCTCTCTCACTCTGAAACACACTCACAGCTCTCTGTCATCTCTCTCTCTCTCTCTCTCTGAGAAACACACTCACAGCTCTCTGTCATCTCTCTCTCTCTCCGAAACACACTTACAGCTCTCTGTCATCTCTCTCTCTCGCTCTGAAACACACTCACAGCTCTCTGTCATCTCTCTCTCTCTCTCTCACTCTGAAACACACTCACAGCTCTCTGTCATCTCTCTCTCTCTCTCTCTCACTCTGAAACACACTCACAGCTCTCTGTCATCTCTCTCTCTCACTCTGAAACACACTCACAGCTCTCTGTCATCTCTCTCTCTCTCTCCGAAACACACTCACAGCTCTCTGTCATCTCTCTCTCTCTCTCTGAAACACACTCTCAGCTCTCTCTCTCTCTGAGAAACACACTCACAGCTCTCTGTCATCTCTCTCTCTCTCTCTCTCTGAAACACACTCACAGCTCTCTGTCATCTCTCTCTCTCTCTCTCTCTCTCCGAAACACACTCACAGCTCTCTGTCATCTCTCTCTCTCTCTCTCCGAAACACACTCACAGCTCTCTGTCATCTCTCTCTCTCTCTCTCGCTCTGAAACACACTCACAGCTCTCTGTCATCTCTCTCTCTCTCCGAAACACACTCACAGCTCTCTGTCATCTCTCTCTCTCGCTCTGAAACACACTCACAGCTCTCTGTCATCTCTCTCTCTCTCTCTGAGAAACACACTCACAGCTCTCTGTCATCTCTCTCTCTCTCTCTCTCTGAAACACACTCACAGCTCTCTGTCATCTCTCTCTCTCGCTCTGAAACACACTCACAGCTCTCTGTCATCTCTCTCTGTCTCTCTCTCTCTGAAACACACTCTCAGCTCTCGCTCTCTCTGAGAAACACACTCACAGCTCTCTGTCATCTCTCTCTCTCTCTCTCACTCTGAAACACACTCACAGCTCTCTGTCATCTCTCTCTCTCTCTCTCCGAAACACACTCACAGCTCTCTGTCATCTCTCTCTCTCTCTCTCTCTCACTCTGAAACACACTCACAGCTCTCTGTCATCTCTCTCTCTCTCTCCGAAACACACTCACAGCTCTCTGTCATCTCTCTCTCTCACTCTGAAACACACTCACAGCTCTCTGTCATCTCTCTCTCTCTCTGAGAAACACACTCACAGCTCTCTGTCATCTCTCTCTCTCTCTCCGAAACACACTCACAGCTCTCTGTCATCTCTCTCTCTCTCTGAGAAACACACTCACAGCTCTCTGTCATCTCTCTCTCTCTCTCTCTCGCTCCGAAACACACTCACAGCTCTCTGTCATCTCTCTCTCTCTGTCTCTCTGAAACACACTCACAGCTCTCTGTCATCTCTCTCTCTCTCTGAGAAACACACTCACAGCTCTCTGTCATCTCTCTCTCTCTCTCTCTCTCACTCCGAAACACACTCACAGCTCTCTGTCATCTCTCTCTCTCTCTCTCTCTCTGAAACACACTCACAGCTCTCTGTCATCTCTCTCTCTCTCTGAGAAACACACTCACAGCTCTCTGTCATCTCTCTCTCTCTCTCTCTCTCTGAGAAACACACTCACAGCTCTCTGTCATCTCTCTCTCTCTCTCTCTCTCCGAAACACACTCACAGCACTCTGTCATCTCTCTCTCTCTGAGAAACACACTCACAGCTCTCTGTCATCTCTCTCTCTCTCTCTCTCTCTCTCCGAAACACACTCACAGCTCTCTGTCATCTCTCTCTCTCTCTGCGAAACGCACTCACAGCTCTCCGTCATCTCTCTCTCTCTCTCCGAAACACACTCACAGCTCTCTGTCATCTCTCTCTCTCACTGAAACACACTCACAGCTCTCTGTCATCTCTCTCTCTCTCTCTGAGAAACAAACTCACTGCTCTCTGTCATCTCTCTCTCTCTCTCTCGTTCTGAAACACACTCACAGCTCTCTGTCATCTCTCTCTCTCTCTCCGAAACACACTCACAGCTCTCTGTCATCTCTCTCTCTCTCTGAGAAACACACTCACAGCTCTCTGTCATCTCTCTCTCTCTCTCTCTCTCGCTCTGAGACACACTCACAGCTCTCTGTCATCTCTCTCTCTCTGAAACACACTCACAGCTCTCTGTCATCTCTCTCTCTCTCACTCTGAAACACACTCACAGCTCTCTGTCATCTCTCTCTCTCCCTGAGAAACACACTCACAGCTCTCTGTCATCTCTCTCTCTCTCTCTCTCTCGCTCTGAAACACACTCTCAGCTCTCGCTCTCTCTGAGAAACGCACTCACAGCTCTCTGTCATCTCTCTCTCTCTCTCCGAAACACACTCACAGCTCTCTGTCATCTCTCTCTCTCTCTCTCTCACTCTGAAACACACTCACAGCTCTCTGTCATCTCTCTCTCTCTCTCTCTCTCACTCTGAAACACACTCACAGCTCTCTGTCATCTCTCTCTCTCTCTCTCTCTCTCCGAAACACACTTACAGCTCTCTGTCATCTCTCTCTCTCGCTCTGAAACACACTCACAGCTCTCTGTCATCTCTCTCTCTCTCTCTCTCTCACTCTGAAACACACTCACAGCTCTCTGTCATCTCTCTCTCTCTCTCTCTCACTCTGAAACACACTCACAGCTCTCTGTCATCTCTCTCTCTCTCTCTCACTCTGAAACACACTCACAGCTCTCTGTCATCTCTCTCTCTCTCTCGCTCTGAAACACACTCACAGCTCTCTGTCATCTCTCTCTCTCTCGCTCTCTCTGAGAAACACACTCACAGCTCTCTGTCATCTCTCTCTCTCTCTCTCTCTCTGAAACACACTCACAGCTCTCTGTCATCTCTCTCTCTTTCTCTCTCCGAAACACACTCACAGCTCTCTGTCATCTCTCTCTCTCGCTCGCTCTCTCTGAGAAACACACTCACAGCTCTCTGTCATCTCTCTCTCTCTCTCTCGCTCTGAAACACACTCACAGCTCTCTGCCATCTCTCTCTCTCTCTCTCTCCGAAACACACTCACAGCTCTCTGTCATCTCTCTCTCTCTCTCTCTCTCCGAAACACACTTACAGCTCTCTGTCATCTCTCTCTCTCTCTCTCTCTCTCCGAAACACACTCACAGCTCTCTGACATCTCTCTCTCTCTCCGAAACACACTCACAGCTCTCTGCCATCTCTCTCTCTCTCTCTCTCTCCGAAACACACTCACAGCTCTCTGTCATCTCTCTCTCTCTCACTCTGAAACACACTCACAGCTCTCTGTCATCTCTCTCTCTCTCTGAGAAACACACTCACAGCTCTCTGTCATCTCTCTCTCTCTCTCTCTCTCTCGCTCTGAAACACACTCTCAGCTCTCTGTCATCTCTCTCTCTCTCTCCGAAACACACTCACAGCTCTCTGTCATCTCTCTCTCTCTCTCTCTCTCTCACTCTGAAACACACTCACAGCTCTCTGTCATCTCTCTCTCTCTCTCACTCTGAAACACACTCACAGCTCTCTGTCATCTCTCTCTCTCTCACTCTGAAACACACTCACAGCTCTCTGTCATCTCTCTATTTCTCTGAGAAACACACTCACAGCTCTCTGTCATCTCTCTCTCTCTCTCTCTCTCCGAAACACACTCACAGCTCTCTGACATCTCTCTCTCTCTCCGAAACACACTCACAGCTCTCTGCCATCTCTCTCTCTCTCTCTCTCTCCGAAACACACTCACAGCTCTCTGTCATCTCTCTCTCTCTCTCACTCTGAAACACACTCACAGCTCTCTGTCATCTCTCTCTCGCTCTGAAACACACTCACAGCTCTCTGTCATCTCTCTCTCTCTCTGAGAAACACACTCACAGCTCTCTGTCATCTCTCTCTCTCTCTCTCTCGCTCTGAAACACACTCTCAGCTCTCTGTCATCTCTCTCTCTCTCTCCGAAACACACTCACAGCTCTCTGTCATCTCTCTCTCTCTCTCTCTCTCTCACTCTGAAACACACTCACAGCTCTCTGTCATCTCTCTCTCTCTCTCACTCTGAAACACACTCACAGCTCTCTGTCATCTCTCTCTCTCTCACTCTGAAACACACTCACAGCTCTCTGTCATCTCTCTATTTCTCTGAGAAACACACTCACAGCTCTCTGTCATCTCTCTCTCTCTCTCTCTCTCGCTCTGAAACACACTCACAGCTCTCTGTCATCTCTCTCTCTCTCGTTCTGAAACACACTCACAGCTCTCTGTCATCTCTCTCTCTCTCTGAGAAACACACTCACGGCTCTCTGTCATCTCTCTCTCTCTCGCTCTGAAACACACTCACAGCTCTCTGTCATCTCTCTCTCTCTCTCGCTCTCTCTGAGAAACACACTCACAGCTCTCTGTCATCTCTCTCTCTCTCTCTCTGAAACACACTCACAGCTCTCTGTCATCTCTCTCTCTCTCTCTCTCTCTCCGAAACACACTCACAGCTCTCTGTCATCTCTCTCTCTCGCTCTCTCTCTCTGAGAAACACACTCACAGCTCTCTGTCATCTCTCTCTCTCTCTCTCGCTCTGAAACACACTCACAGCTCTCTGCCATCTCTCTCTCTCTCTCTCCGAAACACACTCACAGCTCTCTGTCATCTCTCTCTCTCTCTCTCCGAAACACACTCACAGCTCTCTGTCATCGCTCTCTCTCTCCGAAACACACTCACAGCTCTCTGCCATCTCTCTCTCTCCGAAACACACTCACAGCTCTCTGTCATCTCTCTCTCTCTCTCTCTCTCACTCTGAAACACACTCACAGCTCTGTCATCTCTCTCTCTCTCTCTCTCCGAAACACACTCACAGCTCTCTGTCATCTCTCTCTCTCTCTCTCTCTCTCTCCGAAACACACTCACAGCTCTCTGTCATCTCTCTCTCTCTCTCTCCGAAACACACTCACAGCTCTCTGTCATCTCTCTCTCGCTCTGAAACACACTCACAGCTCTCTGTCATCTCTCTCTCTCTCTGAGAAACACACTCACAGCTCTCTGTCATCTCTCTCTCTCTCTCCGAAACACACTCACAGCTCTCTGTCATCTCTCTCTCTCTCTCTCTCTCTCGCTCTGAAACACACTCTCAGCTCTCGCTCTCTCTGAGAAACACACTCACAGCTCTCTGTCATCTCTCTCTCTCTCTCTCCGAAACACACTCACAGCTCTCTGTCATCTCTCTCTCTCTCTCTCTCTCTCACTCTGAAACACACTCACAGCTCTCTGTCATCTCTCTCTCTCTCTCACTCTGAAACACACTCACAGCTCTCTGTCATCTCTCTCTCTCTCTCTCTCTGAGAAACACACTCACAGCTCTCTGTCATCTCTCTCTCTCTCCGAAACACACTTACAGCTCTCTGTCATCTCTCTCTCTCGCTCTGAAACACACTCACAGCTCTCTGTCATCTCTCTCTCTCTCTCTCACTCTGAAACACACTCACAGCTCTCTGTCATCTCTCTCTCTCTCTCTCTCACTCTGAAACACACTCACAGCTCTCTGTCATCTCTCTCTCTCACTCTGAAACACACTCACAGCTCTCTGTCATCTCTCTCTCTCTCTCCGAAACACACTCACAGCTCTCTGTCATCTCTCTCTCTCTCTCTGAAACACACTCTCAGCTCTCTCTCTCTCTGAGAAACACACTCACAGCTCTCTGTCATCTCTCTCTCTCTCTCTCTCTGAAACACACTCACAGCTCTCTGTCATCTCTCTCTCTCTCTCTCTCCGAAACACACTCACAGCTCTCTGTCATCTCTCTCTCTCTCTCTCCGAAACACACTCACAGCTCTCTGTCATCTCTCTCTCTCTCTCTCGCTCTGAAACACACTCACAGCTCTCTGTCATCTCTCTCTCTCTCTGAGAAACACACTCACATCTCTCTGTCATCTCTCTCTCTCTCTCCGAAACACACTCACAGCTCTCTGTCATCTCTCTCTCTCTCTCTGAGAAACACACTCACAGCTCTCTGTCATCTCTCTCTCTCCCACTCCGAAACACACTCACAGCTCTCTGTCATCTCTCTCTCTCACTCTGAAACACACTCACAGCTCTCTGTCATCTCTCTCTCTCTCTCTCTCTCACTCTGAAACACACTCACAGCTCTCTGTCATCTCTCTCTCTCTCTCTCTCGCTCTGAAACACACTCACAGCTCTCTGTCATCTCTCTCTCTCTCGTTCTGAAACACACTCACAGCTCTGTCATCTCTCTCTCTCTCTCTCTCTGAAACACACTCTCCGCTCTCTCTCTCTCTGAGAAACACACTCACAGCTCTCTGTCATCTCTCTCTCTCTCTCTCCCTGAAACACACTCACAGCTCTCTGTCATCTCTCTCTCTCTCACTCTGAAACACACTCACAGCTCTCTGTCACCTCTCTCTCTCTCTCTCTCTCTGAAACACACTCTCAGCTCTCGCTCTCTCTGAGAAACACACTCACAGCTCTCTGTCATCTCTCTCTCTCTCTCCGAAACACACTCACAGCTCTCTGTCATCTCTCTCTCTCTCTCTCCGAAACACACTCACAGCTCTCTGTCATCTCTCTCTCTCTCTCTCTCGCTCTGAAACACACTCACAGCTCTCTGTCATCTCTCTCTCTCTCTCTCCGAAACACACTCACAGCTCTCTGTCATCTCTCTCTCTCTCCGAAACACACTCACAGCTCTCTGTCATCTCTCTCTCTCGCTCTGAAACACACTCACAGCTCTCTGTCATCTCTCTCTCTCTCTCTGAGAAACACACTCACAGCTCTCTGTCATCTCTCTCTCTCTCTCTCTCTGAAACACACTCACAGCTCTCTGTCATCTCTCTCTCTCGCTCTGAAACACACTCACAGCTCTCTGTCATCTCTCTCTGTCTCTCTCTCTCTGAAACACACTCTCAGCTCTCGCTCTCTCTGAGAAACACACTCACAGCTCTCTGTCATCTCTCTCTCTCTCTCTCACTCTGAAACACACTCACAGCTCTCTGTCATCTCTCTCTCTCTCTCTCCGAAACACACTCACAGCTCTCTGTCATCTCTCTCTCTCTCTCTCTCTCACTCTGAAACACACTCACAGCTCTCTGTCATCTCTCTCTCTCTCTCCGAAACACACTCACAGCTCTCTGTCATCTCAATCTCTCACTCTGAAACACACTCACAGCTCTCTGTCATCTCTCTCTCTCTCTGAGAAACACACTCACAGCTCTCTGTCATCTCTCTCTCTCTCTCCGAAACACACTCACAGCTCTCTGTCATCTCTCTCTCTCTCTGAGAAACACACTCACAGCTCTCTGTCATCTCTCTCTCTCTCTCTCTCGCTCCGAAACACACTCACAGCTCTCTGTCATCTCTCTCTCTCTGTCTCTCTGAAACACACTCACAGCTCTCTGTCATCTCTCTCTCTCTCTGAGAAACACACTCACAGCTCTCTGTCATCTCTCTCTCTCTCTCTCTCTCACTCCGAAACACACTCACAGCTCTCTGTCATCTCTCTCTCTCTCTCTCTCTCTGAAACACACTCACAGCTCTCTGTCATCTCTCTCTCTCTCTGAGAAACACACTCACAGCTCTCTGTCATCTCTCTCTCTCTCTCTCTCTCTGAGAAACACACTCACAGCTCTCTGTCATCTCTCTCTCTCTCTCTCTCTCTCCGAAACACACTCACAGCTCTCTGTCATCTCTCTCTCTCTGAGAAACACACTCACAGCTCTCTGTCATCTCTCTCTCTCTCTCCGAAACACACTCACAGCTCTCTGTCATCTCTCTCTCTCTCTGCGAAACGCACTCACAGCTCTCCGTCATCTCTCTCTCTCTCTCCGAAACACACTCACAGCTCTCTGTCATCTCTCTCTCTCACTGAAACACACTCACAGCTCTCTGTCATCTCTCTCTCTCTCTCTGAGAAACAAACTCACAGCTCTCTGTCATCTCTCTCTCTCTCTCTCGTTCTGAAACACACTCACAGCTCTCTGTCATCTCTCTCTCTCTCTCCGAAACACACTCACAGCTCTCTGTCATCTCTCTCTCTCTCTGAGAAACACACTCACAGCTCTCTGTCATCTCTCTCTCTCTCTCTCTCTCGCTCTGAGACACACTCACAGCTCTCTGTCATCTCTCTCTCTCTGAAACACACTCACAGCTCTCTGTCATCTCTCTCTCTCTCACTCTGAAACACACTCACAGCTCTCTGTCATCTCTCTCTCTCCCTGAGAAACACACTCACAGCTCTCTGTCATCTCTCTCTCTCTCTCTCTCTCGCTCTGAAACACACTCACAGCTCTCTGTCATCTCTCTCTCTCGTTCCGAAACACACTCACAGCTCTCTGTCATCTCTCTCTCTGTCTGAGAAACACACTCACGGCTCTCTGTCATCTCTCTCTCTCTCGCTCTGAAACACACTCACAGCTCTCTGTCATCTCTCTCTCTCTCTCGCTCTCTCTGAGAAACACACTCACAGCTCTCTGTCATCTCTCTCTCTCGCTCGCTCTCTCTGAGAAACACACTCACAGCTCTCTGTCATCTCTCTCTCTCTCTCTCGCTCTGAAACACACTCACAGCTCTCTGCCAGCTCTCTCTCTCTCCGAAACACACTCACAGCTCTCTGTCATCGCTCTCTCTCTCCGAAACACACTCACAGCTCTCTGCCATCTCTCTCTCTCTCTCTCTCTCCGAAACACACTCACAGCTCTCTGTCATCTCTCTCTCTCTCTCTCTCTCACTCTGAAACACACTCACAGCTCTGTCATCTCTCTCTCTCTGAAACACACTCACAGCTCTCTGTCATCTCTCTCTCTCTCTCTCTCTCTCCGAAACACACTCACAGCTCTCTGTCATCTCTCTCTCTCTCTCTCCGAAACACACTCACAGCTCTCTGTCATCCCTCTCTCTCTCTCGTTCTGAAACACACTCACAGCTCTCTGTCATCTCTCTCTCTCTCTCTCCGAAACACACTCACAGCTCTCTGTCATCTCTCTCTCTCTCTCTCTCTCGCTCTGAAACACACTCTCAGCTCTCTGTCATCTCTCTCTCTCTCTCCGAAACACACTCACAGCTCTCTGTCATCTCTCTCTCTCTCTCTCTCTCACTCTGAAACACACTCACAGCTCTCTGTCATCTCTCTCTCTCTCTCACTCTGAAACACACTCACAGCTCTCTGTCATCTCTCTCTCTCTCTCTCTCTCTGAGAAACACACTCACAGCTCTCTGTCATCTCTCTCTCTCTCTCTCTCCGAAACACACTTACAGCTCTCTGTCATCTCTCTCTCTCTCTCTGAAACACACTCACAGCTCTCTGTCATCTCTCTCTCTCTCTCTCTCTCACTCTGAAACACACTCACAGCTCTCTGTCATCTCTCTCTCTCTCTCACTCTGAAACACACTCACAGCTCTCTGTCATCTCTCTCTCTCTCTCTCACTCTGAAACACACTCACAGCTCTCTGTCATCTCTCTCTCTCTCTCCGAAACACACTCACAGCTCTCTGTCATCTCTCTCTCTCTCTCTCTGAAACACACTCTCAGCTCTCTCTCTCTCTGAGAAACACACTCACAGCTCTCTGTCATCTCTCTCTCTCTCTCTCTCTGAAACACACTCACAGCTCTCTGTCATCTCTCTCTCTCTCACTCTGAAACACACTCACAGCTCTCTGTCATCTCTCTCTCTCTCTGAAACACACTCACAGCTCTCTGTCATCTCTCTCTCGCTCTGAAACACACTCACAGCTCTCTGTCATCTCTCTCTCTCTCTCTCTCTCTGAAACACACTCACAGCTCTCTGTTATCTCTCTCTCTCTCTCTCTCCGAAACACACTCACAGCTCTCTGTCATCTCTCTCTCTCTCTCTCCGAAACACACTCACAGCTCTCTGTCATCTCTCTCTCTCTCTCTCGCTCTGAAACACACTCACAGCTCACTGTCATCTCTCTCTCTCTCTCTCTCTGAGAAACACACTCACAGCTCTCTGTCATCTCTCTCTCTCTCTCTCTCTCCGAAACACACTCACAGCTCTCTGTCATCTCTCTCTCTCTCTCTCTCTCACTCTGAAACACACTCACAGCTCTCTGTCATCTCTCTCTCTCTCTCTCACTCTGAAACACACTCACAGCTCTCTGTCATCTCTCTCTCTCTCTCTCACTCTGAAACACACTCACAGCTCTCTGTCATCTCTCTCTCTCTCTCCGAAACACACTCACAGCTCTCTGTCATCTCTCTCTCTCTCTCTCTCTCTCTCTGAAACACACTCTCCGCTCTCTCTCTCTCTGAGAAACACACTCACAGCTCTCTGTCATCTCTCTCTCTCTCTCTCCCTGAAACACACTCACAGCTCTCTGTCATCTCTCTCTCTCTCACTCTGAAACACACTCACAGCTCTCTGTCACCTCTCTCTCTCTCTCTCTCTCTGAAACACACTCTCAGCTCTCGCTCTCTCTGAGAAACACACTCACAGCTCTCTGTCATCTCTCTCTCTCTCTCTCTCGCTCTGAAACACACTCACAGCTCTCTGTCATCTCTCTCTCTCTCTCCGAAACACACTCACAGCTCTCTGTCATCTCTCTCTCTCTCCGAAACACACTCACAGCTCTCTGTCATCTCTCTCTCTCGCTCTGAAACACACTCACAGCTCTCTGTCATCTCTCTCTCTCTCTCTGAGAAACACACTCACAGCTCTCTGTCATCTCTCCCTCTCTCTCTCTCTGAAACACACTCACAGCTCTCTGTCATCTCTCTCTCTCGCTCTGAAACACACTCCCAGCTCTCTGTCATCTCTCTCTCTCTCTCTCTCTGAAACACACTCTCAGCTCTCGCTCTCTCTGAGAAACACACTCACAGCTCTCTGTCATCTCTCTCTCTCTCTCTCACTCTGAAACACAATCACAGCTCTCTGTCATCTCTCTCTCTCTCTCTCTCTCTCTGAGAAACACACTCACAGCTCTCTGTCATCTCTCTCTCTCTCTCTCCGAAACACACTCACAGCTCTCTGTCATCTCTCTCTCTCTCTCTCTCTCACTCTGAAACACACTCACAGCTCTCTGTCATCTCTCTCTCTCTCTCTCTCCGAAACACACTCACAGCTCTCTGTCATCTGTCTCTCTCTCTCCGAAACACACTCACAGCTCTCTGTCATCTCTCTCTCTCACTCTGAAACACACTCACAGCTCTCTGTCATCTCTCTCTCTCTCTGAGAAACACACTCACAGCTCTCTGTCATCTCTCTCTCTCTCTCCGAAACACACTCACAGCTCTCTGTCATCTCTCTCTCTCTCTCTGAGAAACACACTCACAGCTCTCTGTCATCTCTCTCTCTCTCTCTCGCTCCGAAACACACTCACAGCTCTCTGTCATCTCTCTCTCTTTCTCTCTCCGAAACACACTCACAGCTCTCTGTCATCTCTCTCTCTCGCTCGCTCTCTCTGAGAAACACACTCACAGCTCTCTGTCATCTCTCTCTCTCTCTCTCGCTCTGAAACACACTCACAGCTCTCTGCCATCTCTCTCTCTCTCTCTCTCCGAAACACACTCACAGCTCTCTGTCATCTCTCTCTCTCTCTCTCTCTCCGAAACACACTTACAGCTCTCTGTCATCTCTCTCTCTCTCTCTCTCTCTCCGAAACACACTCACAGCTCTCTGACATCTCTCTCTCTCTCCGAAACACACTCACAGCTCTCTGCCATCTCTCTCTCTCTCTCTCTCCGAAACACACTCACAGCTCTCTGTCATCTCTCTCTCTCTCTCACTCTGAAACACACTCACAGCTCTCTGTCATCTCTCTCTCTCTCTGAGAAACACACTCACAGCTCTCTGTCATCTCTCTCTCTCTCTCTCTCTCTCTCGCTCTGAAACACACTCTCAGCTCTCTGTCATCTCTCTCTCTCTCTCCGAAACACACTCACAGCTCTCTGTCATCTCTCTCTCTCTCTCTCTCTCTCACTCTGAAACACACTCACAGCTCTCTGTCATCTCTCTCTCTCTCTCACTCTGAAACACACTCACAGCTCTCTGTCATCTCTCTCTCTCTCACTCTGAAACACACTCACAGCTCTCTGTCATCTCTCTATTTCTCTGAGAAACACACTCACAGCTCTCTGTCATCTCTCTCTCTCTCTCTCTCTCCGAAACACACTCACAGCTCTCTGACATCTCTCTCTCTCTCCGAAACACACTCACAGCTCTCTGCCATCTCTCTCTCTCTCTCTCTCTCCGAAACACACTCACAGCTCTCTGTCATCTCTCTCTCTCTCTCACTCTGAAACACACTCACAGCTCTCTGTCATCTCTCTCTCGCTCTGAAACACACTCACAGCTCTCTGTCATCTCTCTCTCTCTCTGAGAAACACACTCACAGCTCTCTGTCATCTCTCTCTCTCTCTCTCTCTCGCTCTGAAACACACTCTCAGCTCTCTGTCATCTCTCTCTCTCTCTCCGAAACACACTCACAGCTCTCTGTCATCTCTCTCTCTCTCTCTCTCTCTCACTCTGAAACACACTCACAGCTCTCTGTCATCTCTCTCTCTCTCTCACTCTGAAACACACTCACAGCTCTCTGTCATCTCTCTCTCTCTCACTCTGAAACACACTCACAGCTCTCTGTCATCTCTCTATTTCTCTGAGAAACACACTCACAGCTCTCTGTCATCTCTCTCTCTCTCTCTCTCTCGCTCTGAAACACACTCACAGCTCTCTGTCATCTCTCTCTCTCTCGTTCTGAAACACACTCACAGCTCTCTGTCATCTCTCTCTCTCTCTGAGAAACACACTCACGGCTCTCTGTCATCTCTCTCTCTCTCGCTCTGAAACACACTCACAGCTCTCTGTCATCTCTCTCTCTCTCTCGCTCTCTCTGAGAAACACACTCACAGCTCTCTGTCATCTCTCTCTCTCTCTCTCTCTCTCCGAAACACACTCACAGCTCTCTGTCATCTCTCTCTCTCGCTCGCTCTCTCTGAGAAACACACTCACAGCTCTCTGTCATCTCTCTCTCTCTCTCTCGCTCTGAAACACACTCACAGCTCTCTGCCAGCTCTCTCTCTCTCCGAAACACACTCACAGCTCTCTGTCATCGCTCTCTCTCTCCGAAACACACTCACAGCTCTCTGCCATCTCTCTCTCTCTCTCTCTCTCCGAAACACACTCACAGCTCTCTGTCATCTCTCTCTCTCTCTCTCTCTCACTCTGAAACACACTCACAGCTCTGTCATCTCTCTCTCTCTGAAACACACTCACAGCTCTCTGTCATCTCTCTCTCTCTCTCTCTCTCTCCGAAACACACTCACAGCTCTCTGTCATCTCTCTCTCTCTCTCTCCGAAACACACTCACAGCTCTCTGTCATCCCTCTCTCTCTCTCGTTCTGAAACACACTCACAGCTCTCTGTCATCTCTCTCTCTCTCTCTCCGAAACACACTCACAGCTCTCTGTCATCTCTCTCTCTCTCTCTCTCTCGCTCTGAAACACACTCTCAGCTCTCTGTCATCTCTCTCTCTCTCTCCGAAACACACTCACAGCTCTCTGTCATCTCTCTCTCTCTCTCTCTCTCACTCTGAAACACACTCACAGCTCTCTGTCATCTCTCTCTCTCTCTCACTCTGAAACACACTCACAGCTCTCTGTCATCTCTCTCTCTCTCTCTCTCTCTGAGAAACACACTCACAGCTCTCTGTCATCTCTCTCTCTCTCTCTCTCCGAAACACACTTACAGCTCTCTGTCATCTCTCTCTCTCTCTCTGAAACACACTCACAGCTCTCTGTCATCTCTCTCTCTCTCTCTCTCTCACTCTGAAACACACTCACAGCTCTCTGTCATCTCTCTCTCTCTCTCACTCTGAAACACACTCACAGCTCTCTGTCATCTCTCTCTCTCTCTCTCACTCTGAAACACACTCACAGCTCTCTGTCATCTCTCTCTCTCTCTCCGAAACACACTCACAGCTCTCTGTCATCTCTCTCTCTCTCTCTCTGAAACACACTCTCAGCTCTCTCTCTCTCTGAGAAACACACTCACAGCTCTCTGTCATCTCTCTCTCTCTCTCTCTCTGAAACACACTCACAGCTCTCTGTCATCTCTCTCTCTCTCACTCTGAAACACACTCACAGCTCTCTGTCATCTCTCTCTCTCTCTGAAACACACTCACAGCTCTCTGTCATCTCTCTCTCGCTCTGAAACACACTCACAGCTCTCTGTCATCTCTCTCTCTCTCTCTCTCTCTGAAACACACTCACAGCTCTCTGTTATCTCTCTCTCTCTCTCTCTCCGAAACACACTCACAGCTCTCTGTCATCTCTCTCTCTCTCTCTCCGAAACACACTCACAGCTCTCTGTCATCTCTCTCTCTCTCTCTCGCTCTGAAACACACTCACAGCTCTCTGTCATCTCTCTCTCTCTCTCTCTCTGAGAAACACACTCACAGCTCTCTGTCATCTCTCTCTCTCTCTCTCTCTCCGAAACACACTCACAGCTCTCTGTCATCTCTCTCTCTCTCTCTCTCTCACTCTGAAACACACTCACAGCTCTCTGTCATCTCTCTCTCTCTCTCTCACTCTGAAACACACTCACAGCTCTCTGTCATCTCTCTC
The DNA here is from genome assembly GCF_047496885.1 of Scyliorhinus torazame. Classification (NCBI taxonomy): domain Eukaryota; kingdom Metazoa; phylum Chordata; class Chondrichthyes; order Carcharhiniformes; family Scyliorhinidae; genus Scyliorhinus; species Scyliorhinus torazame. The sequence continues at coordinate 120,352,592 of NC_092716.1, forward strand.
TCTCTCTCTCACTCTGAAACACACTCACAGCTCTCTGTCATCTCTCTCTCTCTCTCCGAAACACACTCACAGCTCTCTGTCATCTCTCTCTCTCTCTCTCTCTCTGAAACACACTCTCCGCTCTCTCTCTCTCTGAGAAACACACTCACAGCTCTCTGTCATCTCTCTCTCTCTCTCTCCCTGAAACACACTCACAGCTCTCTGTCATCTCTCTCTCTCTCACTCTGAAACACACTCACAGCTCTCTGTCACCTCTCTCTCTCTCTCTCTCTCTGAAACACACTCTCAGCTCTCGCTCTCTCTGAGAAACACACTCACAGCTCTCTGTCATCTCTCTCTCTCTCTCTCTCGCTCTGAAACACACTCACAGCTCTCTGTCATCTCTCTCTCTCTCTCCGAAACACACTCACAGCTCTCTGTCATCTCTCTCTCTCTCCGAAACACACTCACAGCTCTCTGTCATCTCTCTCTCTCGCTCTGAAACACACTCACAGCTCTCTGTCATCTCTCTCTCTCTCTCTGAGAAACACACTCACAGCTCTCTGTCATCTCTCCCTCTCTCTCTCTCTGAAACACACTCACAGCTCTCTGTCATCTCTCTCTCTCGCTCTGAAACACACTCCCAGCTCTCTGTCATCTCTCTCTCTCTCTCTCTCTGAAACACACTCTCAGCTCTCGCTCTCTCTGAGAAACACACTCACAGCTCTCTGTCATCTCTCTCTCTCTCTCTCACTCTGAAACACAATCACAGCTCTCTGTCATCTCTCTCTCTCTCTCTCTCTCTCTGAGAAACACACTCACAGCTCTCTGTCATCTCTCTCTCTCTCTCTCCGAAACACACTCACAGCTCTCTGTCATCTCTCTCTCTCTCTCTCTCTCACTCTGAAACACACTCACAGCTCTCTGTCATCTCTCTCTCTCTCTCTCTCCGAAACACACTCACAGCTCTCTGTCATCTGTCTCTCTCTCTCCGAAACACACTCACAGCTCTCTGTCATCTCTCTCTCTCACTCTGAAACACACTCACAGCTCTCTGTCATCTCTCTCTCTCTCTGAGAAACACACTCACAGCTCTCTGTCATCTCTCTCTCTCTCTCCGAAACACACTCACAGCTCTCTGTCATCTCTCTCTCTCTCTCTGAGAAACACACTCACAGCTCTCTGTCATCTCTCTCTCTCTCTCTCGCTCCGAAACACACTCACAGCTCTCTGTCATCTCTCTCTCTTTCTCTCTCCGAAACACACTCACAGCTCTCTGTCATCTCTCTCTCTCGCTCGCTCTCTCTGAGAAACACACTCACAGCTCTCTGTCATCTCTCTCTCTCTCTCTCGCTCTGAAACACACTCACAGCTCTCTGCCATCTCTCTCTCTCTCTCTCTCCGAAACACACTCACAGCTCTCTGTCATCTCTCTCTCTCTCTCTCTCTCCGAAACACACTTACAGCTCTCTGTCATCTCTCTCTCTCTCTCTCTCTCTCCGAAACACACTCACAGCTCTCTGACATCTCTCTCTCTCTCCGAAACACACTCACAGCTCTCTGCCATCTCTCTCTCTCTCTCTCTCTCCGAAACACACTCACAGCTCTCTGTCATCTCTCTCTCTCTCTCTCACTCTGAAACACACTCACAGCTCTCTGTCATCTCTCTCTCTCTCTGAGAAACACACTCACAGCTCTCTGTCATCTCTCTCTCTCTCTCTCTCTCTCGCTCTGAAACACACTCTCAGCTCTCTGTCATCTCTCTCTCTCTCTCCGAAACACACTCACAGCTCTCTGTCATCTCTCTCTCTCTCTCTCTCTCTCACTCTGAAACACACTCACAGCTCTCTGTCATCTCTCTCTCTCTCTCACTCTGAAACACACTCACAGCTCTCTGTCATCTCTCTCTCTCTCACTCTGAAACACACTCACAGCTCTCTGTCATCTCTCTATTTCTCTGAGAAACACACTCACAGCTCTCTGTCATCTCTCTCTCTCTCTCTCTCTCCGAAACACACTCACAGCTCTCTGACATCTCTCTCTCTCTCCGAAACACACTCACAGCTCTCTGCCATCTCTCTCTCTCTCTCTCTCTCCGAAACACACTCACAGCTCTCTGTCATCTCTCTCTCTCTCTCACTCTGAAACACACTCACAGCTCTCTGTCATCTCTCTCTCGCTCTGAAACACACTCACAGCTCTCTGTCATCTCTCTCTCTCTCTGAGAAACACACTCACAGCTCTCTGTCATCTCTCTCTCTCTCTCTCTCTCTCGCTCTGAAACACACTCTCAGCTCTCTGTCATCTCTCTCTCTCTCTCCGAAACACACTCACAGCTCTCTGTCATCTCTCTCTCTCTCTCTCTCACTCTGAAACACACTCACAGCTCTCTGTCATCTCTCTCTCTCTCTCACTCTGAAACACACTCACAGCTCTCTGTCATCTCTCTCTCTCTCACTCTGAAACACACTCACAGCTCTCTGTCATCTCTCTATTTCTCTGAGAAACACACTCACAGCTCTCTGTCATCTCTCTCTCTCTCTCTCTCTCGCTCTGAAACACACTCACAGCTCTCTGTCATCTCTCTCTCTCTCGTTCTGAAACACACTCACAGCTCTCTGTCATCTCTCTCTCTCTCTGAGAAACACACTCACGGCTCTCTGTCATCTCTCTCTCTCTCGCTCTGAAACACACTCACAGCTCTCTGTCATCTCTCTCTCTCTCTCGCTCTCTCTGAGAAACACACTCACAGCTCTCTGTCATCTCTCTCTCTCTCTCTCTCTCTCTGAAACACACTCACAGCTCTCTGTCATCTCTCTCTCTCTCTCTCTCTCTCCGAAACACACTCACAGCTCTCTGTCATCTCTCTCTCTCGCTCGCTCTCTCTGAGAAACACACTCACAGCTCTCTGTCATCTCTCTCTCTCTCTCTCGCTCTGAAACACACTCACAGCTCTCTGCCATCTCTCTCTCTCTCTCTCCGAAACACACTCACAGCTCTCTGTCATCTCTCTCTCTCTCTCTCCGAAACACACTCACAGCTCTCTGTCATCGCTCTCTCTCTCCGAAACACACTCACAGCTCTCTGCCATCTCTCTCTCTCTCTCTCTCTCCGAAACACACTCACAGCTCTCTGTCATCTCTCTCTCTCTCTCTCTCTCACTCTGAAACACACTCACAGCTCTGTCATCTCTCTCTCTCTCTCTCTCCGAAACACACTCACAGCTCTCTGTCATCTCTCTCTCTCTCTCTCTCTCTCTCCGAAACACACTCACAGCTCTCTGTCATCTCTCTCTCTCTCTCTCCGAAACACACTCACAGCTCTCTGTCATCTCTCTCTCGCTCTGAAACACACTCACAGCTCTCTGTCATCTCTCTCTCTCTCTGAGAAACACACTCACAGCTCTCTGTCATCTCTCTCTCTCTCTCCGAAACACACTCACAGCTCTCTGTCATCTCTCTCTCTCTCTCTCTCTCTCGCTCTGAAACACACTCTCAGCTCTCGCTCTCTCTGAGAAACACACTCACAGCTCTCTGTCATCTCTCTCTCTCTCTCTCCGAAACACACTCACAGCTCTCTGTCATCTCTCTCTCTCTCTCTCTCTCTCACTCTGAAACACACTCACAGCTCTCTGTCATCTCTCTCTCTCTCTCACTCTGAAACACACTCACAGCTCTCTGTCATCTCTCTCTCTCTCTCTCTCTGAGAAACACACTCACAGCTCTCTGTCATCTCTCTCTCTCTCCGAAACACACTTACAGCTCTCTGTCATCTCTCTCTCTCGCTCTGAAACACACTCACAGCTCTCTGTCATCTCTCTCTCTCTCTCTCACTCTGAAACACACTCACAGCTCTCTGTCATCTCTCTCTCTCTCTCTCTCACTCTGAAACACACTCACAGCTCTCTGTCATCTCTCTCTCTCACTCTGAAACACACTCACAGCTCTCTGTCATCTCTCTCTCTCTCTCCGAAACACACTCACAGCTCTCTGTCATCTCTCTCTCTCTCTCTGAAACACACTCTCAGCTCTCTCTCTCTCTGAGAAACACACTCACAGCTCTCTGTCATCTCTCTCTCTCTCTCTCTCTCTGAAACACACTCACAGCTCTCTGTCATCTCTCTCTCTCTCTCTCTCCGAAACACACTCACAGCTCTCTGTCATCTCTCTCTCTCTCTCTCCGAAACACACTCACAGCTCTCTGTCATCTCTCTCTCTCTCTCTCGCTCTGAAACACACTCACAGCTCTCTGTCATCTCTCTCTCTCTCTGAGAAACACACTCACATCTCTCTGTCATCTCTCTCTCTCTCTCCGAAACACACTCACAGCTCTCTGTCATCTCTCTCTCTCTCTCTGAGAAACACACTCACAGCTCTCTGTCATCTCTCTCTCTCCCACTCCGAAACACACTCACAGCTCTCTGTCATCTCTCTCTCTCACTCTGAAACACACTCACAGCTCTCTGTCATCTCTCTCTCTCTCTCTCTCTCACTCTGAAACACACTCACAGCTCTCTGTCATCTCTCTCTCTCTCTCTCTCGCTCTGAAACACACTCACAGCTCTCTGTCATCTCTCTCTCTCTCGTTCTGAAACACACTCACAGCTCTCTGTCATCTCTCTCTCTCTCTCTCTCTGAGAAACACACTCACAGCTCTCTGTCATCTCTCTCTCTCTCTCTCTCCGAAACACACTCACAGCTCTCTGTCATCTCTCTCTCTCGCTCTGAAACACACTCACAGCTCTCTGTCATCTCTCTCTCTCTCTCTCACTCTGAAACACACTCACAGCTCTCTGTCATCTCTCTCTCTCTCTCTCACTCTGAAACACACTCACAGCTCTCTGTCATCTCTCTCTCTCTCTCCGAAACACACTCACAGCTCTCTGTCATCTCTCTCTCTCTCTCTCTGAAACACACTCTCCGCTCTCTCTCTCTCTGAGAAACACACTCACAGCTCTCTGTCATCTCTCTCTCTCTCTCTCCCTGAAACACACTCACAGCTCTCTGTCATCTCTCTCTCTCTCACTCTGAAACACACTCACAGCTCTCTGTCACCTCTCTCTCTCTCTCTCTCTCTGAAACACACTCTCAGCTCTCGCTCTCTCTGAGAAACACACTCACAGCTCTCTGTCATCTCTCTCTCTCTCTCTCCGAAACACACTCACAGCTCTCTGTCATCTCTCTCTCTCTCTCTCCGAAACACACTCACAGCTCTCTGTCATCTCTCTCTCTCTCTCTCTCGCTCTGAAACACACTCACAGCTCTCTGTCATCTCTCTCTCTCTCTCTCCGAAACACACTCACAGCTCTCTGTCATCTCTCTCTCTCTCCGAAACACACTCACAGCTCTCTGTCATCTCTCTCTCTCGCTCTGAAACACACTCACAGCTCTCTGTCATCTCTCTCTCTCTCTCTGAGAAACACACTCACAGCTCTCTGTCATCTCTCTCTCTCTCTCTCTCTGAAACACACTCACAGCTCTCTGTCATCTCTCTCTCTCGCTCTGAAACACACTCACAGCTCTCTGTCATCTCTCTCTGTCTCTCTCTCTCTGAAACACACTCTCAGCTCTCGCTCTCTCTGAGAAACACACTCACAGCTCTCTGTCATCTCTCTCTCTCTCTCTCACTCTGAAACACACTCACAGCTCTCTGTCATCTCTCTCTCTCTCTCTCCGAAACACACTCACAGCTCTCTGTCATCTCTCTCTCTCTCTCTCTCTCACTCTGAAACACACTCACAGCTCTCTGTCATCTCTCTCTCTCTCTCCGAAACACACTCACAGCTCTCTGTCATCTCAATCTCTCACTCTGAAACACACTCACAGCTCTCTGTCATCTCTCTCTCTCTCTGAGAAACACACTCACAGCTCTCTGTCATCTCTCTCTCTCTCTCCGAAACACACTCACAGCTCTCTGTCATCTCTCTCTCTCTCTGAGAAACACACTCACAGCTCTCTGTCATCTCTCTCTCTCTCTCTCTCGCTCCGAAACACACTCACAGCTCTCTGTCATCTCTCTCTCTCTGTCTCTCTGAAACACACTCACAGCTCTCTGTCATCTCTCTCTCTCTCTGAGAAACACACTCACAGCTCTCTGTCATCTCTCTCTCTCTCTCTCTCTCACTCCGAAACACACTCACAGCTCTCTGTCATCTCTCTCTCTCTCTCTCTCTCTGAAACACACTCACAGCTCTCTGTCATCTCTCTCTCTCTCTGAGAAACACACTCACAGCTCTCTGTCATCTCTCTCTCTCTCTCTCTCTCTGAGAAACACACTCACAGCTCTCTGTCATCTCTCTCTCTCTCTCTCTCCGAAACACACTCACAGCTCTCTGTCATCTCTCTCTCTCTGAGAAACACACTCACAGCTCTCTGTCATCTCTCTCTCTCTCTCCGAAACACACTCACAGCTCTCTGTCATCTCTCTCTCTCTCTGCGAAACGCACTCACAGCTCTCCGTCATCTCTCTCTCTCTCTCCGAAACACACTCACAGCTCTCTGTCATCTCTCTCTCTCACTGAAACACACTCACAGCTCTCTGTCATCTCTCTCTCTCTCTCTGAGAAACAAACTCACAGCTCTCTGTCATCTCTCTCTCTCTCTCTCGTTCTGAAACACACTCACAGCTCTCTGTCATCTCTCTCTCTCTCTCCGAAACACACTCACAGCTCTCTGTCATCTCTCTCTCTCTCTGAGAAACACACTCACAGCTCTCTGTCATCTCTCTCTCTCTCTCTCTCTCGCTCTGAGACACACTCACAGCTCTCTGTCATCTCTCTCTCTCTGAAACACACTCACAGCTCTCTGTCATCTCTCTCTCTCTCACTCTGAAACACACTCACAGCTCTCTGTCATCTCTCTCTCTCCCTGAGAAACACACTCACAGCTCTCTGTCATCTCTCTCTCTCTCTCTCTCTCTCGCTCTGAAACACACTCACAGCTCTCTGTCATCTCTCTCTCTCGTTCCGAAACACACTCACAGCTCTCTGTCATCTCTCTCTCTCTCTCGCTCTCTCTGAGAAACACACTCACAGCTCTCTGTCATCTCTCTCTCTCTCTCTCTCTCTCCGAAACACACTCACAGCTCTCTGTCATCTCTCTCTCTCGCTCGCTCTCTCTGAGAAACACACTCACAGCTCTCTGTCATCTCTCTCTCTCTCTCTCGCTCTGAAACACACTCACAGCTCTCTGCCAGCTCTCTCTCTCTCCGAAACACACTCACAGCTCTCTGTCATCGCTCTCTCTCTCCGAAACACACTCACAGCTCTCTGCCATCTCTCTCTCTCTCTCTCTCTCCGAAACACACTCACAGCTCTCTGTCATCTCTCTCTCTCTCTCTCTCTCACTCTGAAACACACTCACAGCTCTGTCATCTCTCTCTCTCTGAAACACACTCACAGCTCTCTGTCATCTCTCTCTCTCTCTCCGAAACACACTCACAGCTCTCTGTCATCTCTCTCTCTCTCTCTCCGAAACACACTCACAGCTCTCTGTCATCCCTCTCTCTCTCTCGTTCTGAAACACACTCACAGCTCTCTGTCATCTCTCTCTCTCTCTCTCCGAAACACACTCACAGCTCTCTGTCATCTCTCTCTCTCTCTCTCTCTCGCTCTGAAACACACTCTCAGCTCTCTGTCATCTCTCTCTCTCTCTCCGAAACACACTCACAGCTCTCTGTCATCTCTCTCTCTCTCTCTCTCTCACTCTGAAACACACTCACAGCTCTCTGTCATCTCTCTCTCTCTCTCACTCTGAAACACACTCACAGCTCTCTGTCATCTCTCTCTCTCTCTCTCTCTCTGAGAAACACACTCACAGCTCTCTGTCATCTCTCTCTCTCTCTCTCTCCGAAACACACTTACAGCTCTCTGTCATCTCTCTCTCTCTCTCTGAAACACACTCACAGCTCTCTGTCATCTCTCTCTCTCTCTCTCTCTCACTCTGAAACACACTCACAGCTCTCTGTCATCTCTCTCTCTCTCTCACTCTGAAACACACTCACAGCTCTCTGTCATCTCTCTCTCTCTCTCTCACTCTGAAACACACTCACAGCTCTCTGTCATCTCTCTCTCTCTCTCCGAAACACACTCACAGCTCTCTGTCATCTCTCTCTCTCTCTCTGAAACACACTCTCAGCTCTCTCTCTCTCTGAGAAACACACTCACAGCTCTCTGTCATCTCTCTCTCTCTCTCTCTCTGAAACACACTCACAGCTCTCTGTCATCTCTCTCTCTCTCACTCTGAAACACACTCACAGCTCTCTGTCATCTCTCTCTCTCTCTGAAACACACTCACAGCTCTCTGTCATCTCTCTCTCGCTCTGAAACACACTCACAGCTCTCTGTCATCTCTCTCTCTCTCTCTCTCTCTGAAACACACTCACAGCTCTCTGTTATCTCTCTCTCTCTCTCTCTCCGAAACACACTCACAGCTCTCTGTCATCTCTCTCTCTCTCTCTCCGAAACACACTCACAGCTCTCTGTCATCTCTCTCTCTCTCTCTCGCTCTGAAACACACTCACAGCTCTCTGTCATCTCTCTCTCTCTCTCTCTCTGAGAAACACACTCACAGCTCTCTGTCATCTCTCTCTCTCTCTCTCTCCGAAACACACTCACAGCTCTCTGTCATCTCTCTCTCTCTCTCTCTCTCACTCTGAAACACACTCACAGCTCTCTGTCATCTCTCTCTCTCTCTCTCACTCTGAAACACACTCACAGCTCTCTGTCATCTCTCTCTCTCTCTCTCACTCTGAAACACACTCACAGCTCTCTGTCATCTCTCTCTCTCTCTCCGAAACACACTCACAGCTCTCTGTCATCTCTCTCTCTCTCTCTCTCTCTCTCTGAAACACACTCTCCACTCTCTCTCTCTCTGAGAAACACACTCACAGCTCTCTGTCATCTCTCTCTCTCTCTCTCCCTGAAACACACTCACAGCTCTCTGTCATCTCTCTCTCTCTCACTCTGAAACACACTCACAGCTCTCTGTCACCTCTCTCTCTCTCTCTCTCTCTGAAACACACTCTCAGCTCTCGCTCTCTCTGAGAAACACACTCACAGCTCTCTGTCATCTCTCTCTCTCTCTCTCTCGCTCTGAAACACACTCACAGCTCTCTGTCATCTCTCTCTCTCTCTCCGAAACACACTCACAGCTCTCTGTCATCTCTCTCTCTCTCCGAAACACACTCACAGCTCTCTGTCATCTCTCTCTCTCGCTCTGAAACACACTCACAGCTCTCTGTCATCTCTCTCTCTCTCTCTGAGAAACACACTCACAGCTCTCTGTCATCTCTCCCTCTCTCTCTCTCTGAAACACACTCACAGCTCTCTGTCATCTCTCTCTCTCGCTCTGAAACACACTCCCAGCTCTCTGTCATCTCTCTCTCTCTCTCTCTGAAACACACTCTCAGCTCTCGCTCTCTCTGAGAAACACACTCACAGCTCTCTGTCATCTCTCTCTCTCTCTCTCACTCTGAAACACAATCACAGCTCTCTGTCATCTCTCTCTCTCTCTCTCTCTCTCTCTGAGAAACACACTCACAGCTCTCTGTCATCTCTCTCTCTCTCTCTCCGAAACACACTCACAGCTCTCTGTCATCTCTCTCTCTCTCTCTCTCTCACTCTGAAACACACTCACAGCTCTCTGTCATCTCTATCTCTCTCTCTCTCCGAAACACACTCACAGCTCTCTGTCATCTGTCTCTCTCTCTCCGAAACACACTCACAGCTCTCTGTCATCTCTCTCTCTCACTCTGAAACACACTCACAGCTCTCTGTCATCTCTCTCTCTCTCTGAGAAACACACTCACAGCTCTCTGTCATCTCTCTCTCTCTCTCCGAAACACACTCACAGCTCTCTGTCATCTCTCTCTCTCTCTCTGAGAAACACACTCACAGCTCTCTGTCATCTCTCTCTCTCTCTCTCGCTCCGAAACACACTCACAGCTCTCTGTCATCTCTCTCTCTCTCTCTCTCTGAAACACACTCACAGCTCTCTGTCATCTCTCTCTCTCCGAAACACACTCACAGCTCTCTGTCATCTCTCTCTCTCTGAGAAACACACTCACAGCTCTCTGTCATCTCTCTCTCTCTCTCTCTCCGAAACACACTCACAGCTCTCTGTCATCTCTCTCTCTCTCTGCGAAACACACTCACAGCTCTCCGTCATCTCTCTCTCTCTCTCCAAAACACACTCACAGCTCTCTGTCATCTCTCTCTCTCTCTCTCTCACTGAAACACACTCACAGCTCTCTGTCATCTCTCTCTCTCTCTCTGAGAAACAAACTCACAGCTCTCTGTCATCTCTCTCTCTCTCTCTCGTTCTGAAACACACTCACAGCTCTCTGTCATCTCTCTCTCTCTCTCCGAAACACACTCACAGCTCTCTGTCATCTCTCTCTCTCTCTGAGAAACACACTCACAGCTCTCTGTCATCTCTCTCTCTCTCTCTCGCTCTGAAACACACTCACAGCTCTCTGTCATCTCTCTCTCTCTCTCTCTCTCGCTCTGAAACACACTCACAGCTCTCTGTCATCTCTCTCTCTCTGAAACACACTCACAGCTCTCTGTCATCTCTCTCTCTCTCTCTCGTTCTGAAACACACTCACAGCTCTCTGTCATCTCTCTCTCTCTCTCCGAAACACACTCACAGCTCTCTGTCATCTCTCTCTCTCTCTCTGAAACACACTCACAGCTCTCTGTCATCTCTCTCTCTCTCTCTCCGAAACACACTCACAGCTCTCTGTCATCTCTCTCTCTCTCTCTGAAACACACTCACAGCTCTCTGTCATCTCTCTCTCTCTCTCTCTGAGAAACACACTCACAGCTCTCTGTCATCTCTCTCTCTCTCTCTCTCTGAAACACACTCACAGCTCTCTGTCATCCCTCTCTCTCTCTCGTTCTGAAACACACTCACAGCTCTCTGTCATCTCTCTCTCTCTCTCTCCGAAACACACTCACAGCTCTCTGTCATCTCTCTCTCTCTCTCTGAAACACACTCACAGCTCTCTGTCATCTCTCTCTCTCTCTGAGAAACACACTCACATCTCTCTGTCATCTCTCTCTCTCTCTCTCTCGCTCTGAAACACACTCACAGCTCTCTGTCATCTCTCTCTCTCTCTCTCTCTCTCCGAAACACACTCACAGCTCTCTGTCATCTCTCTCTCTCCCTCTCTCTGAAACACACTCACAGCTCTCTGTCATCTCTCTCTCTCTCTCTCTCGCTCTGAAACACACTCACAGCTCTCTGTCATCTCTCTCTCTCTCCGAAACACACTCACAGCTCTCTGTCATCTCTCTCTCTCTCTCTCTGAAACACACTCACAGCTCTCTGTCATCTCTCTCTCTCTCTCTCTCGCTCTGAAACACACTCACAGCTCTCTGTCATCTCTCTCTCTCTCTCTCGCTCCGAATCACACTCACAGCTCTCTGTCATCTCTCTCTCTCTCTCCGAAACACACTCACAGCTCTCTGTCATCTCTCTCTCTCTCGCTCCGAAACACACACACAGCTCTCTGTCATCGCTCTCTCTCTCTCCGAAACACACTCACAGCTCTCTCTCATCTCTCCCTCTCTCTCTCTGAAACACACTCACAGCTCTCTGTCATCTCTCTCTCTCTCTCTCTCGCTCTGAAACACACTCACAGCTCTCTGTCATCTCTCTCTCTCTCTCTCTCCGAAACACACTCACAGCTCTCTATCATCTCTCTCTCTCTCCGAAACACACTCACAGCTCTCTGTCATCTCTCTCTCTCTCTGAGAAACACACTCACAGCTCTCTGTCATCTCTCTCTCTCTCTGAAACACACTCACAGCTCTCTGTCATCTCTCTCTCTCTGAGAAACACACTCACATCTCTCTGTCATCTCTCTCTCTCTCTCGCTCTGAAACACACTCACAGCTCTCTGTCATCTCTCTCTCGCCCTGAGAAACACACTCACAGCTCTCTGTCATCTCTCTCTCTCTCTCGCTCTGAAACACACTCACAGCTCTCTGTCATCTCTCTCTCTCTCTCTCTCTGAAACACACTCACAGCTCTCTGTCATCTCTCTCTCTCTCTGAGAAACACACTCACAGCTCTCTGTCATCTCTCTCTCTCTCTCTCGCTCTGAAACACACTCACAACTCTCTGTCATCTCTCTCTCTCTCTCTCTCTGAAATACACTCACAGCTCTCTCTCTCTCCGAAACACACTCACAGCTCTCTGTCATCTCTCTCTCTCTCTGAGAAACACACTCACAGCTCTCTGTCATCTCTCTCTCTCTCTCTCGCTCTAAAACACACTCACAGCTCTCTGTCATCTCTCTCTCTCTCTCTCCGAAACACACTCACAGCTCTCTGTCATCTCTCTCTCTCTCTGAGAAACACACTCACAGCTCTCTGTCATCTCTCTCTCTCTCTCTCTCTCTGAGAAACACACTCACAGCTCTCTGTCATCTCTCTCTCTCTCTCTCTCTCTCCGAAACACACTCACAGCTCTCTGTCATCTCTCTCTCTCTGAGAAACACACTCACAGCTCTCTGTCATCTCTCTCTCTCTCTCTCTCTCTGAAACACACTCACAGCTCTCTGTCATCTCTCTCTCTCTCTCTCTCTCTGAAACACACTCACAGCTCTCTGTCATCTCTCTCTCTCTGAGAAACACACTCACAGCTCTCTGTCATCTCTCTCTCTCTCTCTCTCCGAAACACACTCACAGCTCTCTGTCATCTCTCTCTCTCTCTGCGAAACACACTCACAGCTCTCCGTCATCTCTCTCTCTCTCTCCGAAACACACTCACAGCTCTCTGTCATCTCTCTCTCTCTCTCTCTCACTGAAACACACTCACAGCTCTCTGTCATCTCTCTCTCTCTCTCTGAGAAACAAACTCACAGCTCTCTGTCATCTCTCTCTCTCTCTCTCGTTCTGAAACACACTCACAGCTCTCTGTCATCTCTCTCTCTCTCTCCGAAACACACTCACAGCTCTCTGTCATCTCTCTCTCTCTCTGAGAAACACACTCACAGCTCTCTGTCATCTCTCTCTCTCTCTCTCGCTCTGAAACACACTCACAGCTCTCTGTCATCTCTCTCTCTCTGAAACACACTCACAGCTCTCTGTCATCTCTCTCTCTCTCTCTCGTTCTGAAACACACTCACAGCTCTCTGTCATCTCTCTCTCTCTCTCCGAAACACACTCACAGCTCTCTGTCATCTCTCTCTCTCTCTCTCCGAAACACACTCACAGCTCTCTGTCATCTCTCTCTCTCTCTCTCTGAAACACACTCACAGCTCTCTGTCATCTCTCCATCTCTCTCTCCGAAACACACTCACAGCTCTCTGTCATCTCTCTGTCATCTCTCTCTCTCTCTCTGAGAAACACACTCACAGCTCTCTGTCATCTCTCTCTCTCTCTCTCTGAAACACACTCACAGCTCTCTGTCATCCCTCTCTCTCTCTCGTTCTGAAACACACTCACAGCTCTCTGTCATCTCTCTCTCTCTCTCTCCGAAACACACTCACAGCTCTCTGTCATCTCTCTCTCTCTCTCTGAAACACACTCACAGCTCTCTGTCATCTCTCTCTCTCTCTCTCTCGCTCTGAAACACACTCACAGCTCTCTGTCATCTCTCTCTCTCTCTCTCGCTCCAAATCACACTCACAGCTCTCTGTCATCTCTCTCTCTCTCTCCGAAACACACTCACAGCTCTCTGTCATCTCTCTCTCTCTCGCTCCGAAACACACTCACAGCTCTCTGTCATCGCTCTCTCTCTCTCCGAAACACACTCACAGCTCTCTGTCATCTCTCCCTCTCTCTCTCTGAAACACACTCACAGCTCTCTGTCATCTCTCTCTCTCTCTCTCTCGCTCTGAAACACACTCACAGCTCTCTGTCATCTCTCTCTCTCTCTCTCTCCGAAACACACTCACAGCTCTCTATCATCTCTCTCTCTCTCCGAAACACACTCACAGCTCTCTGTCATCTCTCTCTCTCTCTGAGAAACACACTCACAGCTCTCTGTCATCTCTCTCTCTCTCTGAAACACACTCACAGCTCTCTGTCATTTCTCTCTCTCTGAGAAACACACTCACATCTCTCTGTCATCTCTCTCTCTCTCTCGCTCTGAAACACACTCACAGCTCTCTGTCATCTCTCTCTCGCCCTGAGAAACACACTCACAGCTCTCTGTCATCTCTCTCTCTCTCTCGCTCTGAAACACACTCACAGCTCTCTGTCATCTCTCTCTCTCTCTCTCTCTGAAACACACTCACAGCTCTCTGTCATCTCTCTCTCTCTCTGAGAAACACACTCACAGCTCTCTGTCATCTCTCTCTCTCTCTCTCGCTCTGAAACACACTCACAACTCTCTGTCATCTCTCTCTCTCTCTCTCTCTCTGAAATACACTCACAGCTCTCTCTCTCTCCGAAACACACTCACAGCTCTCTGTCATCTCTCTCTCTCTCTGAGAAACACACTCACAGCTCTCTGTCATCTCTCTCTCTCTCTCTCGCTCTAAAACACACTCACAGCTCTCTGTCATCTCTCTCTCTCTCTCTCCGAAACACACTCACAGCTCTCTGTCATCTCTCTCTCTCTGAGAAACACACTCACAGCTCTCTGTCATCTCTCTCTCTCTCTCTCTCTCTCTGAAACACACTCACAGCTCTCTGTCATCTCTCTCTCTCTCTCTCTCTCTGAAACACACTCACAGCTCTCTGTCATCTCTCTCTCTCTGAGAAACACACTCACAGCTCTCTGTCATCTCTCTCTCTCTCTCTCTCTGCGAAACACACTCACAGCTCTCCGTCATCTCTCTCTCTCTCTCCGAAACACACTCACAGCTCTCTGTCATCTCTCTCTCTCTCTCTCTCACTGAAACACACTCACAGCTCTCTGTCATCTCTCTCTCTCTCTCTGAGAAACAAACTCACAGCTCTCTGTCATCTCTCTCTCTCTCTCTCGTTCTGAAACACACTCACAGCTCTCTGTCATCTCTCTCTCTCTCTCCGAAACACACTCACAGCTCTCTGTCATCTCTCTCTCTCTCTGAGAAACACACTCACAGCTCTCTGTCATCTCTCTCTCTCTGAAACACACTCACAGCTCTCTGTCATCTCTCTCTCTCTCTCTCGTTCTGAAACACACTCACAGCTCTCTGTCATCTCTCTCTCTCTCTCCGAAACACACTCACAGCTCTCTGTCATCTCTCTCTCTCTCTCTCCGAAACACACTCACAGCTCTCTGTCATCTCTCTCTCTCTCTCTCTCTCTGAAACACACTCACAGCTCTCTGTCATCTCTCTCTCTCTCTCTCCGAAACACACTCACAGCTCTCTGTCATCTCTCTCTCTCTCTCTGAGAAACACACTCACAGCTCTCTGTCATCTCTCTCTCTCTCTCTCTGAAACACACTCACAGCTCTCTGTCATCCCTCTCTCTCTCTCGTTCTGAAACACACTCACAGCTCTCTGTCATCTCTCTCTCTCTCTCTCCGAAACACACTCACAGCTCTCTGTCATCTCTCTCTCTCTCTCTGAAACACACTCACAGCTCTCTGTCATCTCTCTCTCTCTCTCTCTGAGAAACACACTCACAGCTCTCTGTCATCTCTCTCTCTCTCTGAGAAACACACTCACATCTCTCTGTCATCTCTCTCTCTCTCTCGCTCTGAAACACACTCACAGCTCTCTGTCATCTCTCTCTCTCTCTCTCTCCGAAACACACTCACAGCTCTCTGTCACCTCTCTCTCTCTCTCTCTCTGAAACACACTCACAGCTCTCTGTCATCTCTCTCTCTCTCTCTGAGAAACACACTCACAGCTCTCTGTCATCTCTCTCTCTCTCCGAAACACACTCACAGCTCTGTCATCTCTCTCTCTCTCTCTCTCTCTCTGAAACACACTCACAGCTCTCTGTCATCTCTCTCTCTCTCTCTCTCTCTCTCGCTCTGAAACACACTCACAGCTCTCTGTCATCTCTCTCTCGCTCCGAAACACACTCACAGCTCTCTGTCATCTCTCTCTCTCTCTCCGAAACACACTCACAGCTCTCTGTCATCTCTCTCTCTCTCGCTCCGAAACACACTCACAGCTCTCTGTCATCTCTCTCTCTCTCTCTCTCGCTCTGAAACACACTCACAGCTCTCTGTCATCTCTCTCTCTCTCTCTCTCTCCGAAACACACTCACAGCTCTCTGTCATCTCTCTCTCTCTCTGAGAAACACACTCACAGCTCTCTGTCATCTCTCTCTCTCTCTCTCTCTCCGAAACACACTCACAGCTCTCTATCATCTCTCTCTCTCTCTCCGAAACACACTCACAGCTCTCTGTCATCTCTCTCTCTCTCTGAGAAACACACTCACAGCTCTCTGTCATCTCTCTCTCTCTCTGAAACACACTCACAGCTCTCTGTCATCTCACTCTCTCTCTCTCTCTCTCTCTGAGAAACACACTCACAGCTCTCTGTCATCTCTCTCTCTCTCTCTCTCTCCGAAACACACTCACAGCTCTCTGTCATCTCTCTCTCTCTGAGAAACACACTCACAGCTCTCTGTCATCTCTCTCTCTCTCTCTCCGAAACACACTCACAGCTCTCTGTCATCTCTCTCTCTCTCTGCGAAACACACTCACAGCTCTCCGTCATCTCTCTCTCTCTCTCCGAAACACACTCACAGTTCTCTGTCATCTCTCTCTCTCTCTCTGAGAAACACACTCACAGCTCTCCGTCATCTCTCTCTCTCACTCTGAAACACACTCACAGCTCTCTGTCATCTCTCTCTCTCGCTCTGAAACACACTCACAGCTCTCTGTCATCTCTCTCTCTCTCTCTCGTTCTGAAACACACTCACAGCTCTCTGTCATCTCTCTCTCTCTCTCCGAAACACACTCACAGCTCTCTGTCATCTCTCTCTCTCTCTGAGAAACACACTCACAGCTCTCTGTCATCTCTCTCTCTCTCTCTCGCTCTGAAACACACTCACAGCTCTCTGTCATCTCTCTCTCTCTGAAACACACTCACAGCTCTCTGTCATCTCTCTCTCTCTCTCTCGTTCTGAAACACACTCACAGCTCTCTGTCATCTCTCTCTCTCTCTCCGAAACACACTCACAGCTCTCTGTCATCTCTCTCTCTCTCTCTGAAACACACTCACAGCTCTCTGTCATCTCTCTCTCTCTCTCTCCGAAACACACTCACAGCTCTCTGTCATCTCTCTCTCTCTCTCTCTGAAACACACTCACAGCTCTCTGTCATCTCTCTCTCTCTCTCTCTGAAACACACTCACAGCTCTCTGTCATCCCTCTCTCTCTCTCGTTCTGAAACACACTCACAGCTCTCTGTCATCTCTCTCTCTCTCTCTCCGAAACACACTCACAGCTCTCTGTCATCTCTCTCTCTCTCTCTGAAACACACTCACAGCTCTCTGTCATCTCTCTCTCTCTCTCTCTGAGAAACACACTCACGGCTCTCTGTCATCTCTCTCTCTCTCTGAGAAACACACTCACATCTCTCTGTCATCTCTCTCTCTCTCTCTCTCGCTCTGAAACACACTCACAGCTCTCTGTCATCTCTCTCTCTCTCTCTCTCCGAAACACACTCACAGCTCTCTGTCATCTCTCTCTCTCTCTCTCTCTGAAACACACTCACATCTCTCTGTCATCTCTCTCTCTCTCTCTGAGAAACACACTCACAGCTCTCTGTCATCTCTCTCTCTCTCCGAAACACACTCACAGCTCTCTGTCATCTCTCTCTCTCTCTCTCTCTGAAACACACTCACAGCTCTCTGTCATCTCTCTCTCTCTCTCTCTCTCGCTCTGAAACACACTCACAGCTCTCTGTCATCTCTCTCTCTCTCTCTCTCGCTCCGAAACACACTCACAGCTCTCTGTCATCTCTCTCTCTCTCTCCGAAACACACTCACAGCTCTCTGTCATCTCTCTCTCTCTCGCTCCGAAACACACTCACAGCTCTCTGTCATCTCTCTCTCTCTCTCTCTCTCGCTCTGAAACACACTCACAGCTCTCTGTCATCTCTCTCTCTCTCTCTCTCTCCGAAACACACTCACAGCTCTCTATCATCTCTCTCTCTCTCTCCGAAACACACTCACAGCTCTCTGTCATCTCTCTCTCTCTCTGAGAAACACACTCACAGCTCTCTGTCATCTCTCTCTCTCTCTGAAACACACTCACAGCTCTCTGTCATCTCTCTCTCTCTCTGAGAAACACACTCACATCTCTCTGTCATCTCTCTCTCTCTCTCGCTCTGAAACACACTCACAGCTCTCTGTCATCTCTCTCTCGCCCTGAGAAACACACTCACAGATCTCTGTCATCTCTCTCTCTCTCTGAGAAACACACTCACAGCTCTCTGTCATCTCTCTCTCTCTCTGGGAAACACACTCACAGCTCTCTGTCATCTCTCTCTCTCTCTCGCTCTGAAACACACTCACAGCTCTCTGTCATCTCTCTCTCTCTCTCGCTCTGAAACACACTCACAGCTCTCTGTCATCTCTCTCTCTCTCTCTCTCCGAAACACACTCACAGCTCTCTGTCATCTCTCTCTCTCTCTCGCTCTGAAACACACTCACAGCTCTCTGTCATCTCTCTCTCTCTCTCTCTCCGAAACACACTCACAGCTCTCTGTCATCTCTCTCTCTCTCTCGCTCTGAAACACACTCACAGCTCTCTGTCATCTCTCTCTCTCTCTCTCTCTGAAACACACTCACAGCTCTCTGTCATCTCTCTCTCTCTGAGAAACACACTCACAGCTCTCTGTCATCTCTCTCTCTCTCCGAAACACACTCACAGCTCTCTGTCATCTCTCTCTCTCTCTCTCTCTCTGAAACACACTCACAGCTCTCTGTCATCTCTCTCTCTCTCTGAGAAACACACTCACAGCTCTCTGACATCTCTCTCTCTCTCTCGCTCTGAAACACACTCACAACTCTCTGTCATCTCAATCTCTCTCTCTCTCTCTGAAATACACTCACAGCTCTCTCTCTCTCCGAAACACACTCACAGCTCTCTGTCATCTCTCTCTCTCTCTGAGAAACACACTCACAGCTCTCTGTCATCTCTCTCTCTCGCTCTAAAACACACTCACAGCTCTCTGTCATCTCTCTCTCTCTCTCCGAAACACACTCACAGCTCTCTGTCATCTGTCTCTCTCTCTCTCTCTCTCTCCAAAACGCACTCACATCTCTCTGTCATCTCTCTCTCTCTCTCTCTCGCTCTGAAACACACTCACAGCTCTCTGCCATCTCTCTCTCTCTCTCTCTCGCTCTGAAACACACTCACAGCTCTCTGTCATCTCTCTCTCTCTCTCTCTCGTTCTGAAACACACTCGCAGCTCTCTGTCATCTCTCTCTCTCGCTCTCTCGCTCTCTCTGAGAAAGACACTCACAGCTCTCTGTCATCTCTCTCTCTCTCTGAGAAACACACTCACAGCTCTCTGTCATCTCTCTCTCTCTCTCTCTCTGAAACACACTCACAGCTCTCTGTCATCTCTCTCTCTCTCCGAAACACACTCACAGCTCTCTGTCATCTCTCTCTCTCTCTCTCTCTCGTTCTGAAACATACTCACAGCTCTCTGTCATCTCTCTCTCTCTCTCTCTCGTTCTGAAACACACTCGCAGCTCTCTGTCATCTCTCTCTCTCGCTCTGAAACACACTCACAGCTCTCTGTCATCTCTCTCTCTCTCCGAAACACACTCACAGCTCTCTGTCATCTCTCTCAATCTCTCTCTCTCTGAGAAAAACACTCACAGCTCTCTGTCATCTCTCTCTCTCTCTCTCTCTCTGAGAAACACACTCACAGCTCTCTGTCATCTCTCTCTCTCTCTCTCTCTCCGAAACACACACACAGCTCTCTGTCATCTCTCTCTCTCTCTGAGAAACACACTCACAGCTCTCTGTCATCTCTCTCTCTCGCTCTGAAACACACTCACAGCTCTCTGTCATCTCTCTCTCTCTCTCTCTCTGAGAAACACACTCACAGCTCTCTGTCATCTCTCTCTCTCTCTCTCCGAAACACACTCACAGCTCTCTGTCATCTCTCTCTCTCGCTCTGAAACACACTCACAGCTCTCTCTCTCTCCGAAACACACTCACAGCTCTGTCATCTCTCTCTCTCGCTCTGAAACACACTCACAGCTCTCTGTAATCTCTCTCTCTCTCTGAGAAACACACTCACAGCTCTCTGTCATCTCTCTCTCTCTCTCCGAAACACACTCACAGCTCTCTGTCATCTCTCTCTCTCGCTCTGAAACACACTCACAGCTCTCTGTCATCTCTCTCTCTCTCTCTCTCTGAGAAACACACTCACAGCTCTCTGTCATCTCTCTCTCTCTGAGAAACACACTCACAGCTCTCTGTCATCTCTCTCTCTCGCTCTGAAACACACTCACAGCTCTCTGTCGTCTCTCTCTCTCTCTCTGAGAAACACACTCACAGCTCTCTGTCATCTCTCTCTCTCTCTCTCTCTCTCTCCGAAACACACTCACAGCTCTCTGTCATCTCTCTCTCTCGCTCTGAAACACACTCACAGCTCTCTGTCATCTCTCTCTCTCTCTCTCTGAGAAACACACTCACAGCTCTCTGTCATCTCTCTCTCTCTCTCCGAAACACACTCACAGCTCTCTGTCATCTCTCTCTCTCGCTCTGCAACACACTCACAGCTCTCTGTTATCTCTCTCTCTCTCTCTCTGAGAAACACACTCACAGCTCTCTGTCATCTCTCTCTCTCTCTCCGAAACACACTCACAGCTCTCTGTCATCTCTCTCTCTCTCTCTCTGAGAAACACACTCACAGCTCTCTGTCATCTCTCTCTCTCTCTCCGAAACACACTCACAGCTCTCTGTCATCTCTCTCTCTCTCTCTCTGAAACACACTCACAGCTCTCTGTCATCTCTCTCTCTCTCTCTCCGAAACACACTCAGAGCTCTCTGTCATCTCTCTCTCTCTCTCTCTGAGAAACACACTCACAGCTCTCTGTCATCTCTCTCTCTCTCGCTCTGAAACACACTCACAGCTCTCTGTCATCTCTCTCTCTCTCTCGCTCTCTCTGAGAAACACACTCACAGCTCTCTGTCATCTCTCTCTCTCTCTCTCTCTGAAACACACTCACAGCTCTCTGTCATCTCTCTCTCTCTCTCTCTCTCCGAAACACACTCACAGCTCTCTGTCATCTCTCTCTCTCGCTCGCTCTCTCTGAGAAACACACTCACAGCTCTCTGTCATCTCTCTCTCTCTCTCTCGCTCTGAAACACACTCACAGCTCTCTGCCATCTCTCTCTCTCTCTCTCTCCGAAACACACTCACAGCTCTCTGTCATCTCTCTCTCTCTCTCTCTCTCCGAAACACACTCACAGCTCTCTGTCATCTCTCTCTCTCTCTCTCTTTCTCCGAAACACACTCACAGCTCTCTGTCATCTCTCTCTCTCTCCGAAACACACTCACAGCTCTCTGCCATCTCTCTCTCTCTCTCTCTCTCTCCGAAACACACTCACAGCTCTCTGTCATCTCTCTCGCTCTCTCTCTCTCCGAAACACACTACCAGCTCTCTGTCATCTCTCTCTCTCTCTCTCTCTCACTCTGAAACACACTCACAGCTCTCTGTCATCTCTCTCTCTCTCTCTCTCCGAAACACACTCACAGCTCTCTGTCATCTCTCTCTCTCTCTCTCTCGCTCTGAAACACACTCACAGCTCTCTGCCATCTCTCTCTCTCTCTCTCTCGCTCTGAAACACACTCACAGCTCTCTGTCATCTCTCTCTCTCTCTCTCTCTGAAACACACTCACAGCTCACTGTCATCTCTCTCTCTCTCTGAGAAACACACTCACAGCTCTCTGTCATCTCTCTCTCTCTCTCTCTCTCGCTCTGAAACACACTCACAGCTCTCTGTCATCTCTCTCTCTCTCTCTCTCACTCTGAAACACGCTCACAGCTCTCTGTCATCTCTCTCTCTCTCTCCGAAACACACTCACAGCTCTCTGTCCTCTCTCTCTCTCTCTCTCTCGCTCTCTCGGAGAAACACACTCACAGCTCTCTGTCATCTCTCTCTCTCTCTGAGAAACACACTCACAGCTCTCTGTCATCTCTCTCTCTCTGAAACACACTCACAGCTCTCTGTCATCTCTCTCTCTCTCCGAAACACACTCACAGCTCTCTGTCATCTCTCTCTCTCTCTCGTTCTGAAACACACTCACAGCTCTCTGTCATCTCTCTCTCTCTCTCTCTCGTTCTGAAACACACTCACAGCTCTCTGTCATCTCTCTCTCTCGCTCTGAAACACACTCACAGCTCTCTGTCATCTCTCTCTCTCCGAAACACACTCACAGCTCTCTGTCATCTCTCTCTCTCTCTCTCTCTGAGAAACACACTCACAGCTCTCTGTCATCTCTCTCTCTCTCTCTCTGAGAAACACACTCACAGCTCTCTGTCATCTCTCTCTCTCTCTCTCTCTCTCTCCGAAACACACTCACAGCTCTCTGTCATCTCTCTCTCTCTCTGAGAAACACACTCACAGCTCTCTGTCATCTCTCTCTCTCGCTCTGAAACACACTCACAGCTCTCTGTCATCTCTCTCTCTCTCTCTCTCTCCGAAACACACTCACAGCTCTCTGTCATCTCTCTCTCGCTCTCTCTCCGAAACACACTCACAGCTCTCTGTCATCTCTCTCTCTCGCTCTGAAACACACTCACAGCTCTCTCTCTCTCCGAAACACACTCACAGCTCTCTGTCATCTCTCTCTCTCGCTCTGAAACACACTCACAGCTCTCTGTCATCTCTCTCTCTCTCTCTGAGAAACACACTCACAGCTCTCTCTCTCTCCGAAACACACTCACAGCTCTCTGTCATCTCTCTCTCTCTCTCTCTCTCTGAGAAACACACTCACAGCTCTCTGTCATCTCTCTCTCTCTCTCTCTCTGAGAAACACACTCACAGCTCTCTGTCATCTCTCTCTCTCTCTGAAACGCACTCACAGCTCTCTGTCATCTCTCTCTCTCATCTCTCTCTCTCGCTCTGAAACACACTCACAGCTCTCTGTCGTCTCTCTCTCTCTCTCTGAGAAACACACTTACAGCTCTCTGTCATCTCTCTCTCTCTCTCTCTCTCCGAAACACACTCACAGCTCTCTGTCATCTCTCTCTCGCTCTGAAACACACTCACAGCTCTCTGTCATCTCTCTCTCTCTCTCTGAGAAACACACTCACAGCTCTCTGTCATCTCTCTCTCTCTCTCTCTCCGAAACACACTCACAGCTCTCTGTAATCTCTCTCTCTCTCTCTATGAGAAACACACTCACAGCTCTCTGTCATCTCTCTCTCTCGCTCTGAAACACACTCACAGCTCTCTGTTATCTCTCTCTCTCTCTCTCTGAGAAACACACTCACAGCTCTCTGTCATCTCTCTCTCTCTCTCCGAAACACACTCACAGCTCTCTGTCATCTCTCTCTCTCACTCTGAAACACACTCACAGCTCTCTGTCATCTCTCTCTCTCACTCTGAAACACACTCACAGCTCTCTGTCATCTCTCTCTCTCTCGTTCTGAAACACACTCACAGCTCTCTGTCATCTCTCTCTCTCTCTGAGAAACACACTCACGGCTCTCTGTCATCTCTCTCTCTCTCGCTCTGAAACACACTCACAGCTCTCTGTCATCTCTCTCTCTCTCTCGCTCTCTCTGAGAAACACACTCACAGCTCTCTGTCATCTCTCTCTCTCTCTCTCTCTGAAACACACTCACAGCTCTCTGTCATCTCTCTCTCTCTCTCTCTCTCTCCGAAACACACTCACAGCTCTCTGTCATCTCTCTCTCTCGCTCGCTCTCTCTGAGAAACACACTCACAGCTCTCTGTCATCTCTCTCTCTCTCTCTGAGAAACACACTTACAGCTCTCTGTCATCTCTCTCTCTCTCTCTCTCTCTCCGAAACACACTCACAGCTCTCTGTCATCTCTCTCTCGCTCTGAAACACACTCACAGCTCTCTGTCATCTCTCTCTCTCTCTCTCTGAGAAACACACTCACAGCTCTCTGTCATCTCTCTCTCTCTCTCTCTCCGAAACACACTCACAGCTCTCTGTAATCTCTCTCTCTCTCTCTATGAGAAACACACTCACAGCTCTCTGTCATCTCTCTCTCTCGCTCTGAAACACACTCACAGCTCTCTGTTATCTCTCTCTCTCTCTCTCTGAGAAACACACTCACAGCTCTCTGTCATCTCTCTCTCTCTCTCCGAAACACACTCACAGCTCTCTGTCATCTCTCTCTCTCTCTCTCTGAGAAACACACTCACAGCTCTCTGTCATCTCTCTCTCTCTCTCTCTCTCTGAGAAACACACTCACAGCTCTCTGTCATCTCTCTCTCTCTCTCTCCGAAACACACTCACAGCTCTCTGTCATCTCTCTCTCGCTCTGAAACACACTCACAGCTCTCTGTCATCTCTCTCTCTCTCGTTCTGAAACACACTCACAGCTCTCTGTCATCTCTCTCTCTCTCTGAGAAACACACTCACGGCTCTCTGTCATCTCTCTCTCTCTCGCTCTGAAACACACTCACAGCTCTCTGTCATCTCTCTCTCTCTCTCGCTCTCTCTGAGAAACACACTCACAGCTCTCTGTCATCTCTCTCTCTCTCTCTCTCTGAAACACACTCACAGCTCTCTGTCATCTCTCTCTCTCTCTCTCTCTCTCCGAAACACACTCACAGCTCTCTGTCATCTCTCTCTCTCGCTCGCTCTCTCTGAGAAACACACTCACAGCTCTCTGTCATCTCTCTCTCTCTCTCTCGCTCTGAAACACACTCACAGCTCTCTGCCATCTCTCTCTCTCTCTCTCTCCGAAACACACTCACAGCTCTCTGTCATCTCTCTCTCTCTCTCTCTCCGAAACACACTCACAGCTCTCTGTCATCTCTCTCTCTCTCTCTCCGAAACACACTCACAGCTCTCTGTTATCTCTCTCTCTCTCCGAAACACACACACAGCTCTCTGCCATCTCTCTCTCTCTCTCTCCGAAACACACTCACAGCTCTCTGTCATCTCTCTCTCTCTCTCTCTCTCCGAAACACACTCACAGCTCTCTGTCATCTCTCTCTCTCTCACTCTGAAACACACTCACAGCTCTCTGTCATCTCTCTCTCTCTCTCTCTCCCCGAAACACACTCACAGCTCTCTGTCATCTCTCTCTCTCTCTCTCTCTCTCTCCGAAACACACTCACAGCTCTCTGTCATCTCTCTCTCTCTCTCTCCGAAACACACTCACAGCTCTCTGTCATCTCTCTCTCTCTCTCTCGCTCTGAAACACACTCACAGCTCTCTGTCATCTCTCTCTCTCTCTCCGAAACACACTCACAGCTCTCTGTCATCTCTCTCTCTCTCTCTCTCCGAAACACACTTACAGCTCTCTGTCATCTCTCTCTCTCGCTCTGAAACACACTCACAGCTCTCTGTCATCTCTCTCTCTCTCTCTCACTCTGAAACACACTCACAGCTCTCTGTCATCTCTCTCTTTCTCTCCGAAACACACTCACAGCTCTCTGTCATCTCTCTCTCTCTCTCTGAAACACACTCTCAGCTCTCTCTCTCTCTGAGAAACACACTCACAGCTCTCTGTCATCTATCTCTCTCTCACTCTGAAACAAACTCACAGCTCTCTGTCATCTCTCTCTCTCTCTCTCCGAAACACACTCACAGCTCTCTGTCATCTCTCTCTCTCTCTCTCTCCGAAACACACTCACAGCTCTCTGTCATCTCTCTCTCTCTGAGAAACACACTCACAGCTCTCTGTCATCTCTCTCTCTCCGAAACACACTCACAGCTCTCTGTCATCTCTCTCTCTCTCTGCGAAACACACTCACAGCTCTCCGTCATCTCTCTCTCTCTCTCCGAAACACACTCACAGCTCTCTGTCATCTCTCTCTCTCTCTCTCTCACTGAAACACACTCACAGCTCTCAGTCATCTCTCTCTCTCTCTCTGAGAACCAAACTCACAGCTCTCTGTCATCTCTCTCTCTCTCTCTCGTTCTGAAACACACTCACAGCTCTCTGTCATCTCTCTCTCTCTCGTTCTGAAACACACTCACAGCTCTCTGTCATCTCTCTCTCATATCTCTCGCTCTGAAACACACTCACAGCTCTCTGTCATCTCTCTCTCTCTCTCTCTGAAACACACTCACAGCTCTCTGTTATCTCTCTCTCTCTCTCTCTCTCTCCGAAACACACTCACAGCTCTCTGTCATCTCTCTCTCTCTCTCTCCGAAACACACTCACAGCTCTCTGTCATCTCTCTCTCTCTGAAACACACTCACAGCTCTCTGTCATCTCTCTCTCTCTCTGAGAAACACACTCACATCTCTCTGTCATCTCTCTCTCTCTCTCCGAAACACACTCACAGCTCTCTGTCATCTCTCTCTCTCTCTCTCGCTCTGAAACACACTCTCAGCTCTCGCTCTCTCTGAGAAACACACTCACAGCTCTCTGTCATCTCTCTCTCTCTCTCCGAAACACACTCACAGCTCTCTGTCATCTCTCTCTCTCACTCTGAAACACACTCACAGCTCTCTGTCATCTCTCTCTCTCTCTCTCTCTCTCACTCTGAAACACACTCACAGCTCTCTGTCATCTCTCTCTCTCTGAGAAACACACTCACAGCTCTCTGTCATCTCTCTCTCTCTGAGAAACACACTCACAGCTCTCTGTCATCTCTCTCTCTCTCTCTCTCTCCGAAACACACTCACAGCTCTCTGTCATCTCTCTCTCTCTCTCCGAAACACACTCACAGCTTTCTGTCGTCTCTCTCTCTCTCTGCGAAACACACTCACAGCTCTCCGTCATCTCTCTCTCTCTCTGCGAAACACACTCACAGCTCTCTGTCATCTCTCTCTCTCACTCTGAAACACACTCACAGCTCTCTGTCATCTCTCTCTCTCTCTCTCTCTCTCACTCTGAAACACACTCACAGCTCTCCGTCATCTCTCTCTCTCTCTGCGAAACACACTCACAGCTCTCTGTCATCTCTCTCTCTCTCTGAGAAACACACTCACAGCTCTCTGTCATCTCTCTCTCTCTGTCTCTCTGAAACACACTCACAGCTCTCTGTCATCTCTCTCTCTCTCTGAGAAACACACTCACAGCTCTCTGTCATCTCTCTCTCTCTCTGAGAAACACAATCACAGCTCTCTGTCATCTCTCTCTCTCTCTCTCTCTCTGAAACACACTCACAGCTCTCTGTCATCTCTCTCTCTCTCTGAGAAACACACTCACAGCTCTCTGTCATCTCTCTCTCTCTCTCTCTGAGAAACACACTCACAGCTCTCTGTCATCTCTCTCTCTCTCTCTCTCTCTCCGAAACACACTCACAGCTCTCTGTCATCTCTCTCTCTCTCTCTCTCTCTCCGAAACACACTCACAGCTCTCTGTCATCTCTCTCTCTCTGAGAAACACACTCACAGCTCTCTGTCATCTCTCTCTCTCTCTCTCTCTCCGAAACACACTCACAGCTCTCTGTCATCTCTCTCTCTCTCTGCGAAACACACTCACAGCTCTCCGTCATCTCTCTCTCTCTCTCCGAAACACACTCACAGCTCTCTGTCATCTCTCTCTCTCTCTCACTGAAACACACTCACAGCTCTCAGTCATCTCTCTCTCTCTCTCTCTGAGAAACAAACTCACAGCTCTCTGTCATCTCTCTCTCTCTCTTTCGTTCTGAAACACACTCACAGCTCTCTGTCATCTCTCTCTCTCTCTCCGAAACACACTCACAGCTCTCTGTCATCTCTCTCTCTCTCTGAGAAACACACTCACAGCTCTCTGTCATCTCTCTCTCTCTCTCTCTCTCTCGCTCTGAAACACACTCACAGCTCTCTGTCATCTCTCTCTCTCTCTCCGAAACACGCTCACAGCTCTCTGTCATCTCTCTCTCTCTCTCTCTCTCCGAAACACACTCACAGCTCTCTGTCATCTCTCTCTCTGAGAAACACACTCACAGCTCTCTGTCATCTCTCTCTCTCTCTCTCTCCGAAACACACTCACAGCTCTCTGTCATCTCTCTCTCACTCTGAAACACACTCACAGCTCTCTGTCATCTCTCTCTCACTCTGAAACACACTCACAGCTCTCTGTCATCTCTCTCTCTCGCTCTGAAACACACTCACAGCTCTCTGTCATCTCTCTCTCTCTCTCTCTCTGAGAAACACACTCACAGCTCTCTGTCATCTCTCTCTCTCTCTGAGAAACACACTCACAGCTCTCTGTCATCTCTCTCTCTCTCCGAAACACACTCACAGCTCTCTGTCATCTCTCTCTCTCGCTCTGAAACACACTCACAGCTCTCTGTCATCTCTCTCTCTCTCTCCGAAACACACTCACAGCTCTCTGTCATCTCTCTCTCTCTCTCTCTCCGAAACACACTCACAGCTCTCTGTCATCTCTCTCTCTCTCTGAGAAACACACTCACGGCTCTCTGTCATCTCTCTCTCTCTCTCTCCGAAACACACTCACAGCTCTCTGTCATCTCTCTCGCTCTGAAACACACTCACAGCTCTCTGTCATCTCTCTCTCTCTCTCCGAAACACACTCACAGCTCTCTGTCATCTCTCTCTCTCTCTCTCCGAAACACACTCACAGCTCTCTGTCATCTCTCTCTCTCTCTGAGAAACACACTCACAGCTCTCTGTCATCTCTCTCTCTCTCCGAAACACACTCACAGCTCTCTGTCATCTCTCTCTCTCTCTCCGAAACACACTCACAGCTCTCTGTCATCTCTCTCTCTCTCTCTGAAACACACTCACAGCTCTCCGTCATCTCTCTCTCTCTCTCCGAAACACACTCACAGCTCTCTGTCATCTCTCTCTCTCTGAGAAACAAACTCACAGCTCTCTGTCATCTCTCTCTCTCTCTCTCGTTCTGAAACACACTCACAGCTCTCTGTCATCTCTCTCTCTCTCTGAGAAACACACTCACAGCTCTCTGTCATCTCTCTCTCTCTCTCTCGCTCTGAAACACACTCACAGCTCTCTGTCATCTCTCTCTCTCTGAAACACACTCACAGCTCTCTGTCATCTCTCTCTCTCTCTCTCGCTCTGAAACACACTCACAGCTCTCTGTCATCTCTCTCTCTCTCTCCGAAACACGCTCACAGCTCTCTGTCATCTCTCTCTCTCTCTCTCTCCGAAACACACTCACAGCTCTCTGTCATCTCTCTCTCTCTCTCTGAGAAACACACTCTCTCTCTCTCCGAAACACACTCACAGCTCTCTGTCATCTCTCTCTCTCTCTCTGAAACACACTCACAGCTCTCTGTCATCTCTCTCTCTCTCTCTCTGAGAAACACACTCACAGCTCTCTGTCATCTCTCTCTCTCTCTCTCTGAAACACACTCACAGCTCTCTGTCATCTCTCTCTCTCTCTCGTTCTGAAACACACTCACAGCTCTCTGTCATCTCTCTCTCTCTCTGAGAAACACACTCACAGCTCTCTGTCATCTCTCTCTCTCTCTCTCTCTCTGAGAAACACACTCACAGCTCTCTGTCATCTCTCTCTCTCTCTCTCTCTCTCCGAAACACACTCACAGGTCTCCGTCATCTCTCTCTCTCTGAGAAACACACTCACAGCTCTCTGTCATCTCTCTCTCTCTCTCTCTCTCCGAAACATACTCACAGCTCTCTGTCATCTCTCTCTCTCTCTGCGAAACACACTCACAGCTCTCCGTCATCTCTCTCTCTCTCTCCGAAACACACTCACAGCTCTCTGTCA
The DNA here is from genome assembly GCF_047496885.1 of Scyliorhinus torazame. NCBI lineage: Eukaryota > Metazoa > Chordata > Chondrichthyes > Carcharhiniformes > Scyliorhinidae > Scyliorhinus > Scyliorhinus torazame. The sequence continues at coordinate 120,382,301 of NC_092716.1, forward strand.
TCTCTCTCTCTCACTGAAACACACTCACAGCTCTCTGTCATCTCTCTCTCTCTCTCTGAGAAACAAACTCACAGCTCTCTGTCATCTCTCTCTCTCTCTCTCGTTCTGAAACACACTCACAGCTCTCTGTCATCTCTCTCTCTCTCTCTCCGAAACACACTCACAGCTCTCTGTCATCTCTCCCTCTCTCTGAGAAACACACTCACAGCTCTCTGTCATCTCTCTCTCTCTCTCTCGCTCTGAAACACACTCACAGCTCTCTGTCATCTCTCTCTCTCTGAAACACACTCACAGCTCTCTGTCATCTCTCTCTCTCTCTCTCGCTCTGAAACACACTCACAGCTCTCTGTCATCTCTCTCTCTCTCTCCGAAACACGCTCACAGCTCTCTGTCATCTCTCTCTCTCTCTCTCTCGGAAACACACTCACAGCTCTCTGTCATCTCTCTCTCTCTCTCTGAGAAACACACTCACAGCTCTCTGTCATCTCTCTCTCTCTCTCCGAAACACACTCACAGCTCTCTGTCATCTCTCTCTCTCTCTCTCTCCGAAACACGCTCACAGCTCTCTGTCATCTCTCTCTCTCTCTCTCCGAAACACACTCACAGCTCTCTGTCATCTCGCTCTCTCTCTCTCGTTCTGAAACACACTCACAGCTCTCTGTCATCTCTCTCTCTCTCTGAGAAACACACTCACAGCTCTCTGTCATCTCTCTCTCTCTCTCTCTCTCCGAAACACACTCACAGCTCTCTGTCATCTCTCTCTCTCTCTGAGAAACACACTCACAGCTCTCTGTCATCTCTCTCTCTCTCTCCGAAACACACTCACAGCTCTCTGTCATCTCTCTCTCTCTCTCCGAAACACACTCACAGCTCTCTGTCATCTCTCTCTCTCTCTCTGAAACACACTCACAGCTCTCTGTCATCTCTCTCTCTCTCTCTCTCCGAAACACACTCACAGCTCTCTGTCATCTCTCTCTCTCTCTGAAACACACTCACAGCTCTCTGTCATCTCTCTCTCTCTCTCTCAGAGAAACACACTCACAGCTCTCTGTCATCTCTCTCTCTCTCTCTCTGAAACACACTCACAGCTCTCTGTCATCCCTCTCTCTCGTTCTGAAACACACTCACAGCTCTCTGTCATCTCTCTCTCTCTCTGAGAAACACACTCACGGCTCTCTGTCATCTCTCTCTCTCTCTGAGAAACACACTCACATCTCTCTGTCATCTCTCTCTCTCTCTCTCTCGCTCTGAAACACACTCACAGCTCTCTGTCATCTCTCTCTCTCTCTCTCTCTCCGAAACACACTCACAGCTCTCTGTCATCTCTCTCTCTCTCTCGCTCTGAAACACACTCACAGCTCTCTGTCATCTCTCTCTCTCTCTCTCTCTGAGAAACACACTCACAGCTCTCTGTCATCTCTCTCTCTCTCCGAAACACACTCACAGCTCTCTGTCATCTCTCTCTCTCTCTCTCTCTCTGAAACACACTCACAGCTCTCTGTCATCTCTCTCTCTCTCTCTCTCGCTCTGAAACACACTCACAGCTCTCTGTCATCTCTCTCTCTCTCTCTCGCTCCGAAACACACTCACAGCTCTCTGTCATCTCTCTCTCTCTCTCCGAAACACACTCACAGCTCTCTGTCATCTCTCTCTCTCTCGCTCCGAAACACACTCACAGCTCTCTGTCATCGCTCTCTCTCTCTCCGAAACACACTCACAGCTCTCTGTCATCTCTCTCTCTCTCTCTCTGAAACACACTCACAGCTCTCTGTCATCTCTCTCTCTCTCTCTCGCTCTGAAACACACTCACAGCTCTCTGTCATCTCTCTCTCTCTCTCTCTCCGAAACACACTCACAGCTCTCTATCATCTCTCTCTCTCTCTCCGAAACACACTCACAGCTCTCTGTCATCTCTCTCTCTCTCTGAGAAACACACTCACAGCTCTCTGTCATCTCTCTCTCTCTCTGAAACACACTCACAGCTCTCTGTCATCTCTCTCTCTCTCTGAGAAACACACTCACATCTCTCTGTCATCTCTCTCCCCTCTCGCTCTGAAACACACTCACAGCTCACTGTCATCTCTCTCTCGCCCTGAGAAACACACTCACAGATCTCTGTCATCTCTCTCTCTCTCTGAGAAACACACTCACAGCTCTCTGTCATCTCTCTCTCTCTCTCTCTCCGAAACACACTCACAGCTCTCTGTCATCTCTCTCTCTCTGAGAAACACACTCACAGCTCTCTGTCATCTCTCTCTCTCTCTCGCTCTGAAACACACTCACAGCTCTCTGTCATCTCCCTCTCTCTCTCTCTCTGAAACACACTCACAGCTCTCTGTCATCTCTCTCTCTCTCTCTCTCTCCGAAACACACTCACAGCTCTCTGTCATCTCTCTCTCTCTGAGAAACACACTCACAGCTCTCTGTCATCTCTCTCTCTCTCTCGCTCTGAAACACACTCACAGCTCTCTGTCATCTCCCTCTCTCTCTCTCTCTCTGAAACACACTCTCAGCTCTCTGTCATCTCTCTCTCTCTCTCTCTCCGAAACACACTCACAGCTCTCTGTCATCTCCCTCTCTCTCTCTCTCTGAAACACACTCACAGCTCTCTGTCATCTCTCTCTCTCTCTGAGAAACACACTCACAGCTCTCTGTCATCTCTCTCTCTCTCTCTCGCTCTGAAACACACTCACAACTCTCTGTCATCTCTCTCTCTCTCTCTCTCTCTGAAATACACTCACAGCTCTCTCTCTCTCTCCGAAACACACACACAGCTCTCTGTCATCTCTCTTTCTCTCTGAGAAACACACTCACAGCTCTCTGTCATCTCTCTCTCTCTCTCTCGCTCTGAAACACACTCACAGCTCTCTGTCATCTCTCTCTCTCTCCGAAACACACTCACAGCTCTCTGTCATCTGTCTCTCTCTCTCTCTCTCTCTCCAAAACGCACTCACATCTCTCTGTCATCTCTCTCTCTCTCTCTCTCGCTCTGAAACACACTCACAGCTCTCTGCCATCTCTCTCTCTCTCTCTCTCGCTCTGAAACACACTCACAGCTCTCTGTCATCTCTCTCTCTCTCTCTCTCTGAAACACACTCACAGCTCACTGTCATCTCTCTCTCTCTCTGAGAAACACACTCACAGCTCTCTGTCATCTCTCTCTCTCTCTCTCTCGCTCTCTCTGAGAAACACACTCACAGCTCTCTGTCATCTCCCTCTCTCTCTCTCGCTCTGAAACACACTCACAGCTCTCTGTCATCTCTCTCTCTCTCTGAAACACACTCACAGCTCTCTGTCATCTCTCTCTCTCTCCGAAACACACTCACAGCTCTCTGTCATCTCTCTCTCTCTCTCTCTCGTTCTGAAACACACTCACAGCTCTCTGTCATCTCTCTCTCTCTCTCTCTCGTTCTGAAACACACTCACAGCTCTCTGTCATCTCTCTCTCTCGCTCTGAAACACACTCACAGCTCTCTGTCATCTCTCTCTCTCTCCGAAACACACTCACAGCTCTCTGTCATCTCTCTCTCTCTCTCTCTCTGAGAAACACACTCACAGCTCTCTGTCATCTCTCTCTCTCTCTGAGAAACACACTCACAGCTCTCTGTCATCTCTCTCTCTCTCTGAGAAACACACTCACAGCTCTCTGTCATCTCTCTCTCTCTCTCTCGCTCTGAAACACACTCACAACTCTCTGTCATCTCTCTCTCTCTCTCGCTCTGAAACACACTCACAGCTCTCTGTCATCTCTCTCTCGCTCTGAAACACACTCACAGCTCTCTGTCATCTCTCTCTCTCTCTCTCTCTCTGAGAAACACACTCACAGCTCTCTGTCATCTCTCTCTCTCTCTCTCTCTCTCCGAAACACACTCACAGCTCTCTGTCATCTCTCTCTCTCTGTCTCCGAAACACACTCACAGCTCTCTGTCATCTCTCTCTCTCGCTCTGAAACACACTCACAGCTCTCTCTCTCTCCGAAACACACTCACAGCTCTCTGTCATCTCTCTCTCTCGCTCTGAAACACACTCACAGCTCTCTGTCATCTCTCTCTCTCTCTCTGAGAAACACACTCACAGCTCTCTCTCTCTCCGAAACACACTCACAGCTCTCTGTCATCTCTCTCTCTCTCTCTCTCTGAGAAACACACTCACAGCTCTCTGTCATCTCTCTCTCTCTCTCTCTGAGAAACACACTCACAGCTCTCTGTCATCTCTCTCTCTCTCTCTCTGAAACGCACTCACAGCTCTCTGTCATCTCTCTCTCTCGCTCTGAAACACACTCACATCTCTCTGTCGTCTCTCTCTCTCTCTCTGAGAAACACACTCACAGCTCTCTGTCATCTCTCTCTCTCTCTCTCTCTCCGAAACACACTCACAGCTCTCTGTCATCTCTCTCTCTCTATCCGAAACAAACTCACAGCTCTCTGTAATCTCTCTCTCTCTCTCTATGAGAAACACACTCACAGCTCTCTGTCATCTCTCTCTCTCGCTCTGAAACACACTCACAGCTCTCTGTTATCTCTCTCTCTCTCTGAGAAACACACTCACAGCTCTCTGTCATCTCTCTCTCTCTCTCCGAAACACACTCACAGCTCTCTGTCATCTCTCTCTCTCTCTCTGAAACACACTCCCAGCTCTCTCTCTCTCTGAGAAACACACTCACAGCTCTCTGTCATCTCTCTCTCTCTCGCTCTGAAACACAATCACAGCTCTCTGTCATCCCTCTCTCTCTCTCTCTCCGAAACACACTCACAGCTCTCAGTCATCTCTCTCTCTCTCTCTCTCTCTCCGAAACACACTCACAGCTCTCTGTCATCTCTCTCTCTCTCTCTCGCTCTGAAACACAATCAGAGCTCTCTGTCATCTCTCTCTCTCTCTCTCTCCGAAACACGCTCACAGCTCTCTGCCATCTCTCTCTCTCTCTCTCTCCGAAACACAATCACAGTTCTCTGTCATCTCTCTCTCTCTCTCTCTCCGAAACACACTCACAGCTCTCTGTCATCTCTCTCTCTCTCTCTCGCTCTGAAACACACTCACAGCTCTCTGTCATCTCTCTCTCTCGCTCTGAAACACACTCACAGCTCTCTGTCATCTCTCTCTCTCTCTCTCTGAAACACACTCACAGCTCTCTGTCATCTCTCTCTCTCTCTCGCTCTCTCTCCGAAACACACTCACAGCTCTCTGTCATCTCTCTCTCTCACTCTCTCTCTCCGAAACACACTCACAGCTCTCTGTCATCTCTCTCTCTCTCTCCATGAGAAACACACTCACAGCTCTCTGTCATCTCTCTCTCTCTCTCCGAAACACACTCACAGCTCTCTGTCATCTCTCTCTCTCGCTCTGAAACACACTCACAGCTCTCTGTCATCTCTCTCTCTCTCTCTGAGAAACACACTCACAGCTCTCTGTCATCTCTCTCTCTCGCTCTGAAACACACTCACAGCTCTCTGTCATCTCTCTCTCTCTCTCTGAGAAACACACTCACAGCTCTCTGTCATCTCTCTCTCTCTCTCTGAGAAACACACTCACAGCTCTCTGTCATCTCTCTCTCTCTCTCCGAAACACACTCACAGCTCTCTGTCATCTCTCTCTCTCTCTCCGAAACACACTCACAGCTCTCTGTCATCTCTCTCTCTCTCTCTCTCTGAGAAACACACTCACAGCTCTCTGTCATCTCTCTCTCTCTCTCTCTCGCTCTGAAACGCAATCACAGCTCTCTGTCATCTCTCTCTCTCTCTCTGAGAAACACACTCACAGCTCTCTGTCATCTCTCTCTCTCTCTCTGAGAAACACACTCACAGCTCTCTGTCATCTCTCTCTCTCTCTCCGAAACACACTCACAGCTCTCTGTCATCTCTCTCTCTCTCTCCGAAACACACTCACAGCTCTCTGTCATCTCTCTCTCTCTCTCTCTCTGAGAAACACACTCACAGCTCTCTGTCATCTCTCTCTCTCTCTCTCTCCGAAACACACTCACAGCTCTCTGTCATCTCTCTCTCTCTCTCTCTCTGAGAAACACACTCACAGCTCTCTGTCATCTCTCTCTCTCTCTCGCTCTGAAACACACTCACAGCTCTCTGTCATCTCCCTCTCTCTCTCTCTCTGAAACACACTCACAGCTCTCTGTCATCTCTCTCTCTCTCTCTCTCCGAAACACACTCACAGCTCTCTGTCATCTCTCTCTCTCTGAGAAACACACTCAAAGAACAAAGAACAAAGAAATGTACAGCACAGGAACAGGCCCTTCGGCCCTCCAAGCCCGCGCCGACCATACTGCCCGACTAACACAGCTCTCTGTCATCTCTCTCTCTCTCTCGCTCTGAAACACACTCACAGCTCTCTGTCATCTCCCTCTCTCTCTCTCTCTGAAACACACTCTCAGCTCTCTGTCATCTCTCTCTCTCTCTCTCTCCGAAACACACTCACAGCTCTCTGTCATCTCCCTCTCTCTCTCTCTCTGAAACACACTCACAGCTCTCTGTCATCTCTCTCTCTCTCTGAGAAACACACTCACAGCTCTCTGTCATCTCTCTCTCTCTCTCTCGCTCTGAAACACACTCACAACTCTCTGTCATCTCTCTCTCTCTCTCTCTCTCTGAAATACACTCACAGCTCTCTCTCTCTCCGAAACACACACACAGCTCTCTGTCATCTCTCTTTCTCTCTGAGAAACACACTCACAGCTCTCTGTCATCTCTCTCTCTCTCTCTCGCTCTGAAACACACTCACAGCTCTCTGTCATCTCTCTCTCTCTCCGAAACACACTCACAGCTCTCTGTCATCTGTCTCTCTCTCTCTCTCTCTCTCCAAAACGCACTCACATCTCTCTGTCATCTCTCTCTCTCTCTCTCTCGCTCTGAAACACACTCACAGCTCTCTGCCATCTCTCTCTCTCTCTCTCGCTCTGAAACACACTCACAGCTCTCTGTCATCTCTCTCTCTCTCTCTCTCTGAAACACACTCACAGCTCTCTGTCATCTCTCTCTCTCTCGCTCTGAAACACAATCACAGCTCTCTGTCATCCCTCTCTCTCTCTCTCTCCGAAACACACTCACAGCTCTCAGTCATCTCTCTCTCTCTCTCTCTCTCTCCGAAACACACTCACAGCTCTCTGTCATCTCTCTCTCTCTCTCTCGCTCTGAAACACAATCAGAGCTCTCTGTCATCTCTCTCTCTCTCTCTCTCCGAAACACGCTCACAGCTCTCTGCCATCTCTCTCTCTCTCTCTCTCCGAAACACAATCACAGTTCTCTGTCATCTCTCTCTCTCTCTCTCTCTCTCTCCGAAACACACTCACAGCTCTCTGTCATCTCTCTCTCTCTCTCTCGCTCTGAAACACACTCACAGCTCTCTGTCATCTCTCTCTCTCGCTCTGAAACACACTCACAGCTCTCTGTCATCTCTCTCTCTCTCTCTCTGAAACACACTCACAGCTCTCTGTCATCTCTCTCTCTCTCTCGCTCTCTCTCCGAAACACACTCACAGCTCTCTGTCATCTCTCTCTCTCACTCTCTCTCTCCGAAACACACTCACAGCTCTCTGTCATCTCTCTCTCTCTCTCCATGAGAAACACACTCACAGCTCTCTGTCATCTCTCTCTCTCTCTCCGAAACACACTCACAGCTCTCTGTCATCTCTCTCTCTCGCTCTGAAACACACTCACAGCTCTCTGTCATCTCTCTCTCTCTCTCTGAGAAACACACTCACAGCTCTCTGTCATCTCTCTCTCTCGCTCTGAAACACACTCACAGCTCTCTGTCATCTCTCTCTCTCTCTCTGAGAAACACACTCACAGCTCTCTGTCATCTCTCTCTCTCTCTCTGAGAAACACACTCACAGCTCTCTGTCATCTCTCTCTCTCCGAAACACACTCACAGCTCTCTGTCATCTCTCTCTCTCTCTCCGAAACACACTCACAGCTCTCTGTCATCTCTCTCTCTCTCTCTCTCTGAGAAACACACTCACAGCTCTCTGTCATCTCTCTCTCTCTCTCTCTCGCTCTGAAACGCAATCACAGCTCTCTGTCATCTCTCTCTCTCTCTCTGAGAAACACACTCACAGCTCTCTGTCATCTCTCTCTCTCTCTCTGAGAAACACACTCACAGCTCTCTGTCATCTCTCTCTCTCTCTCCGAAACACACTCACAGCTCTCTGTCATCTCTCTCTCTCTCTCCGAAACACACTCACAGCTCTCTGTCATCTCTCTCTCTCTCTCTCTCTGAGAAACACACTCACAGCTCTCTGTCATCTCTCTCTCTCTCTCTCTCCGAAACACACTCACAGCTCTCTGTCATCTCTCTCTCTCTCTCTCTCTGAGAAACACACTCACAGCTCTCTGTCATCTCTCTCTCTCTCTCGCTCTGAAACACACTCACAGCTCTCTGTCATCTCCCTCTCTCTCTCTCTCTGAAACACACTCACAGCTCTCTGTCATCTCTCTCTCTCTCTCTCTCCGAAACACACTCACAGCTCTCTGTCATCTCTCTCTCTCTGAGAAACACACTCACAGCTCTCTGTCATCTCTCTCTCTCTCTCGCTCTGAAACACACTCACAGCTCTCTGTCATCTCCCTCTCTCTCTCTCTCTGAAACACACTCTCAGCTCTCTGTCATCTCTCTCTCTCTCTCTCTCCGAAACACACTCACAGCTCTCTGTCATCTCCCTCTCTCTCTCTCTCTGAAACACACTCACAGCTCTCTGTCATCTCTCTCTCTCTCTGAGAAACACACTCACAGCTCTCTGTCATCTCTCTCTCTCTCTCTCGCTCTGAAACACACTCACAACTCTCTGTCATCTCTCTCTCTCTCTCTCTCTCTGAAATACACTCACAGCTCTCTCTCTCTCCGAAACACACACACAGCTCTCTGTCATCTCTCTTTCTCTCTGAGAAACACACTCACAGCTCTCTGTCATCTCTCTCTCTCTCTCTCGCTCTGAAACACACTCACAGCTCTCTGTCATCTCTCTCTCTCTCCGAAACACACTCACAGCTCTCTGTCATCTGTCTCTCTCTCTCTCTCTCTCTCCAAAACGCACTCACATCTCTCTGTCATCTCTCTCTCTCTCTCTCTCGCTCTGAAACACACTCACAGCTCTCTGCCATCTCTCTCTCTCTCTCTCTCGCTCTGAAACACACTCACAGCTCTCTGTCATCTCTCTCTCTCTCTCTCTCTGAAACACACTCACAGCTCACTGTCATCTCTCTCTCTCTCTGAGAAACACACTCACAGCTCTCTGTCATCTCTCTCTCTCGCTCTGAAACACACTCACAGCTCTCTGTCATCTCTCTCTCTCTCTCTCTCTCGCTCTGAAACACACTCACAGCTCTCTGTCATCTCTCTCTCTCTCTCCGAAACACACTCACAGCTCTCTGTCATCTCTCTCTCTCTCTCTCTCGCTCTCTCTGAGAAACACACTCACAGCTCTCTGTCATCTCCCTCTCTCTCTCTCGCTCTGAAACACACTCACAGCTCTCTGTCATCTCTCTCTCTCTCTGAGAAACACACTCACAGCTCTCTGTAATCTCTGTCTCTCTCTCTCTCTGAAACACACTCACAGCTCTCTGTCATCTCTCTCTCTCTCCGAAACACACTCACAGCTCTCTGTCATCTCTCTCTCTCTCTCTCTCGTTCTGAAACACACTCACAGCTCTCTGTCATCTCTCTCTCTCTCTCTCTCGTTCTGAAACACACTCACAGCTCTCTGTCATCTCTCTCTCTCGCTCTGAAACACACTCACAGCTCTCTGTCATCTCTCTCTCTCTCCGAAACACACTCACAGCTCTCTGTCATCTCTCTCTCTCTCTCTCTCTGAGAAACACACTCACAGCTCTCTGTCATCTCTCTCTCTCTCTCTCTCTCTGAGAAACACACTCACAGCTCTCTGTCATCTCTCTCTCTCTCTCTCGCTCTGAAACACACTCACAACTCTCTGTCATCTCTCTCTCTCTCGCTCTGAAACACACTCACAGCTCTCTGTCATCTCTCTCTCGCTCTGAAACACACTCACAGCTCTCTGTCATCTCTCTCTCTCTCTCTCTCTCTGAGAAACACACTCACAGCTCTCTGTCATCTCTCTCTCTCTCTCTCTCTCTCCGAAACACAGTCACAGCTCTCTGTCATCTCTCTCTCTCTCTCTCCGAAACACACTCACAGCTCTCTGTCATCTCTCTCTCTCGCTCTGAAACACACTCACAGCTCTCTCTCTCTCCGAAACACACTCACAGCTCTCTGTCATCTCTCTCTCTCGCTCTGAAACACACTCACAGCTCTCTGTCATCTCTCTCTCTCTCTCTGAGAAACACACTCACAGCTCTCTCTCTCTCCGAAACACACTCACAGCTCTCTGTCATCTCTCTCTCTCTCTCTCTCTGAGAAACACACTCACAGCTCTCTGTCATCTCTCTCTCTCTCTCTCTGAGAAACACACTCACAGCTCTCTGTCATCTCTCTCTCTCTCTCTCTGAAACGCACTCACAGCTCTCTGTCATCTCTCTCTCGCTCTGAAACACACTCACATCTCTCTGTCGTCTCTCTCTCTCTCTCTGAGAAACACACTCACAGCTCTCTGTCATCTCTCTCTCTCTCTCTCTCTCCGAAACACACTCACAGCTCTCTGTCATCTCTCTCTCTCTATCCGAAACAAACTCACAGCTCTCTGTAATCTCTCTCTCTCTCTCTATGAGAAACACACTCACAGCTCTCTGTCATCTCTCTCTCTCGCTCTGAAACACACTCACAGCTCTCTGTTATCTCTCTCTCTCTCTCTCTCTCTGAGAAACACACTCACAGCTCTCTGTCATCTCTCTCTCTCTCTCCGAAACACACTCACAGCTCTCTGTCATCTCTCTCTCTCTCTCTCTGAAACACACTCCCAGCTCTCTCTCTCTCTGAGAAACACACTCACAGCTCTCTGTCATCTCTCTCTCTCTCGCTCTGAAACACAATCACAGCTCTCTGTCATCCCTCTCTCTCTCTCTCTCCGAAACACACTCACAGCTCTCAGTCATCTCTCTCTCTCTCTCTCTCTCTCCGAAACACACTCACAGCTCTCTGTCATCTCTCTCTCTCTCTCTCGCTCTGAAACACAATCAGAGCTCTCTGTCATCTCTCTCTCTCTCTCTCTCCGAAACACGCTCACAGCTCTCTGCCATCTCTCTCTCTCTCTCTCTCCGAAACACAATCACAGTTCTCTGTCATCTCTCTCTCTCTCTCTCTCTCTCCGAAACACACTCACAGCTCTCTGTCATCTCTCTCTCTCTCTCTCGCTCTGAAACACACTCACAGCTCTCTGTCATCTCTCTCTCTCGCTCTGAAACACACTCACAGCTCTCTGTCATCTCTCTCTCTCTCTCTCTGAAACACACTCACAGCTCTCTGTCATCTCTCTCTCTCTCTCGCTCTCTCTCCGAAACACACTCACAGCTCTCTGTCATCTCTCTCTCTCACTCTCTCTCTCCGAAACACACTCACAGCTCTCTGTCATCTCTCTCTCTCTCTCCATGAGAAACACACTCACAGCTCTCTGTCATCTCTCTCTCTCTCTCCGAAACACACTCACAGCTCTCTGTCATCTCTCTCTCTCTCTCTGAGAAACACACTCACAGCTCTCTGTCATCTCTCTCTCTCGCTCTGAAACACACTCACAGCTCTCTGTCATCTCTCTCTCTCTCTCTGAGAAACACACTCACAGCTCTCTGTCATCTCTCTCTCTCTCTCTGAGAAACACACTCACAGCTCTCTGTCATCTCTCTCTCTCTCTCCGAAACACACTCACAGCTCTCTGTCATCTCTCTCTCTCTCTCCGAAACACACTCACAGCTCTCTGTCATCTCTCTCTCTCTCTCTCTCTGAGAAACACACTCACAGCTCTCTGTCATCTCTCTCTCTCTCTCTCTCGCTCTGAAACGCAATCACAGCTCTCTGTCATCTCTCTCTCTCTCTCTCTCCGAAACACACTCACAGCTCTCTGTCATCTCTCTCTCTCTCTCGCTCTGAAACACAATCACAGCTCTCTGTCATCTCTCTCTCTCTCTCTCTCTCTCCGAAACACACTCACAGCTCTCTGTCGTCTCTCTCTCTCTCTCTCTCCGAAACACACTCACAGCTCTCTGTCATCTCTCTCTCTCTCTCTCGCTCTGAAACACACTCACAGCTCTCTGTCATCTCTCTCTCTCTCTCCGAAACACACTCACAGCTCACTGTCATCTCTCTCTCTCTCTCTCTCACTCTGAAACAGATTCACAGCTCTCTGTCATCTCTCTCTCTCTGAGAAACACACTCACAGCTCTCTGTCATCTCTCTCTCTCTCTCTCTCCGAAACACACTCACAGCTCTCTGTCATCTCTCTCTCTCTCTCTGAAACACACTCACAGCTCTCTGTCATCTCTCTCTCTCTCTCTCGCTCTGAAACACACTCACAGCTCTCTGTCATCTCTCTCTCTCTCTCTCTCTCTCTGAAACACACTCACAGCTCTCTGTCATCTCTCTCTCTCTCTCTCTGAGAAACACACTCACAGCTCTCTGTCATCTCTCTCTCTCTCTCTCTCACTCTGAAACACACTCACAGCTCTCTGTCATCTCTCACTCTCTCTCTCTCACTGTGAAACACACTCACAGCTCTCTGTCATCTCTCTATTTCTCTGAGAAACACACTCACAGCTCTCTGTCATCTCTCTCTCTCTCTCTCTCGCTCTGAAACATTCACAGCTCTCTGTCATCTCTCTCTCTCTCGTTCTGAAACACACTCACAGCTCTCTGTCATCTCTCTCTCTCTCTGAGAAACACACTCACGGCTCTCTGTCATCTCTCTCTCTCTCGCTCTGAAACACACTCACATCTCTCTGTCATCTCTCTCTCTCTCTCGCTCTCTCTGAGAAACACACTCACAGCTCTCTGTCATCTCTCTCTCTCTCTCTCTCCGAAACACACTCACAGCTCTCTGTCATCTCTCTCTCTCGCTCGCTCTCTCTGAGAAACACACTCACAGCTCTCTGTCATCTCTCTCTCTCTCTCTCGCTCTGAAACACATTCACAGCTCTCTGCCATCTCTCTCTCTCTCTCTCTCTCCGAAACACACTCACAGCTCTCTGTCATCTCTCTCTCTCTCTCCGAAACACACTCACAGCTCTCTGTCATCTCTCTCTCTCTCTCTCTCTCCGAAACACACTCACAGCTCTCTGTCATCTCTCTCTCTCTCCGAAACACACTCACAGCTCTCTGCCATCTCTCTCTCTCTCTCTCTCTCCGAAACACACTCACAGCTCTCTGTCATCTCTCTCTCTCTCTCTCTCTCCGAAACACACTCACAGCTCTCTGTCATCTCTCTCTCTCTCTCTCTCACTCTGAAACACACTCACAGCTCTCTGTCATCTCTCTCTCTCTCTCTCTCCGAAACACACTCACAGCTCTCTGTCATCTCTCTCTCTCTCTCTCTGAGAAACACACTCACAGCTCTCTGTCATCTCTCTCTCTCGCTCTGAAACACACTCACAGCTCTCTGTCATCTCTCTCTCTCTCTCTCTCTGAAACACACTCACAGCTCTCTGTCATCTCTCTCTCTCTCTCTCTCTCCGAAACACACTCACAGCTCTCTGTCATCTCTCTCTCTCTCGCTCTGAAACACACTCTCAGCTCTCGCTCTCTCTGAGAAACACACTCACAGCTCTCTGTCATCTCTCTCTCTCCGAAACACACTCACAGCTCTCTGTCATCTCTCTCTCTCTCTCTCTCTCTCACTCTGAAACACACTCACAGCTCTCTGTCATCTCTCTCTCTCTCTCTCTCTCTCACTCTGAAACACACTCACAGCTCTCTGTCATCTCTCTCTCTCTCTCTCTCACTCTGAAACACACTCACAGCTCTCTGTCATCTCTCTCTCTCTCTCTCACTCTGAAACACACTCACAGCTCTCTGTCATCTCTCTCTCTCTCTCCGAAACACACTCACAGCTCTCTGTCATCTCTCTCTCTCTCTCTGAAACACACTCTCAGCTCTCTCTCTCTCTGAGAAACACACTCACAGCTCTCTGTCATCTCTCTCTCTCTCTCTCTCTCTGAAATACACTCACAGCTCTCTCTCTCTCCGAAACACACTCACAGCTCTCTGTCATCTCTCTCTCACTCTCCGAAACACACTCACAGCTCTCTGTCATCTCTCTCTCTCGCTCTGAAACACACTCACAGCTCTCTGTCATCTCTCTCTCTCTCTGAGAAACACACTCACAGCTCTCTGTCATCTCTCTCTCTCTCTCTCTCTGAGAAACACACTCACAGCTCTCTGTCATCTCTCTCTCTCTCTCCGAAACACACTCACAGCTCTCTGTCATCTCTCTCCCTCTCTCTCTCTCTCCGAAACACACTCACAGCTCTCTGTCATCTCTCTCTCTCTCTCTCTCTGAAACACACTCACAGCTCTCTGTCATCTCTCTCTCTCTCTGAGAAACACACTCACAGCTCTCTGTCATCTCTCTCTCTCTCCGAAACACACTCACAGCTCTCTGTCATCTCTCTCTCTCTCTCTCTCTCTGAAACACACTCACAGCTCTCTGTCATCTCTCTCTCTCGCTCTGAAACACACTCACAGCTCTCTGTCATCTCTCTCTCTCTCTCTCGCTCCGAAACACACTCACAGCTCTCTGTCATCTCTCTCTCTCTCTCCGAAACACACTCACAGCTCTCTGTCATCTCTCTCTCTCTCGCTCCGAAACACACTCACAGCTCTCTGTCATCGCTCTCTCTCTCTCCGAAACACACTCACAGCTCTCTGTCATCTCTCTCTCTCTCTCTCTCTGAAACACACTCACAGCTCTCTGTCATCTCTCTCTCTCTCTCTCGCTCTGAAACACACTCACAGCTCTCTGTCATCTCTCTCTCTCTCTCGCTCCGAAACACACTCACAGCTCTCTGTCATCTCTCTCTCTCTCTCTCTGAAACACACTCACAGCTCTCTGTCATCTCTCTCTCTCTCTCTCGCTCTGAAACACACTCACAGCTCTCTGTCATCTCTCTCTCTCGCTCTGAAACACACTCACAGCTCTCTGTCATCTCTCTCTCTCTCTCTGAGAAACACACTCACAGCTCTCTCTCTCTCCGAAACACACTCACAGCTCTCTGTCATCTCTCTCTCTCTCTCTCTCTGAGAAACACACTCACAGCTCTCTGTCATCTCTCTCTCTCTCTCTCTGAGAAACACACTCACAGCTCTCTGTCATCTCTCTCTCTCTCTCTCTGAAACGCACTCACAGCTCTCTGTCATCTCTCTCTCGCTCTGAAACACACTCACATCTCTCTGTCGTCTCTCTCTCTCTCTCTGAGAAACACACTCACAGCTCTCTGTCATCTCTCTCTCTCTCTCTCTCTCCGAAACACACTCACAGCTCTCTGTCATCTCTCTCTCTCTATCCGAAACAAACTCACAGCTCTCTGTAATCTCTCTCTCTCTCTCTATGAGAAACACACTCACAGCTCTCTGTCATCTCTCTCTCTCGCTCTGAAACACACTCACAGCTCTCTGTTATCTCTCTCTCTCTCTCTCTCTCTGAGAAACACACTCACAGCTCTCTGTCATCTCTCTCTCTCTCTCCGAAACACACTCACAGCTCTCTGTCATCTCTCTCTCTCTCTCTCTGAAACACACTCCCAGCTCTCTCTCTCTCTGAGAAACACACTCACAGCTCTCTGTCATCTCTCTCTCTCTCGCTCTGAAACACAATCACAGCTCTCTGTCATCCCTCTCTCTCTCTCTCTCCGAAACACACTCACAGCTCTCAGTCATCTCTCTCTCTCTCTCTCTCTCTCCGAAACACACTCACAGCTCTCTGTCATCTCTCTCTCTCTCTCTCGCTCTGAAACACAATCAGAGCTCTCTGTCATCTCTCTCTCTCTCTCTCTCCGAAACACGCTCACAGCTCTCTGCCATCTCTCTCTCTCTCTCTCTCCGAAACACAATCACAGTTCTCTGTCATCTCTCTCTCTCTCTCTCTCTCTCCGAAACACACTCACAGCTCTCTGTCATCTCTCTCTCTCTCTCTCGCTCTGAAACACACTCACAGCTCTCTGTCATCTCTCTCTCTCGCTCTGAAACACACTCACAGCTCTCTGTCATCTCTCTCTCTCTCTCTCTGAAACACACTCACAGCTCTCTGTCATCTCTCTCTCTCTCTCGCTCTCTCTCCGAAACACACTCACAGCTCTCTGTCATCTCTCTCTCTCACTCTCTCTCTCCGAAACACACTCACAGCTCTCTGTCATCTCTCTCTCTCTCTCCATGAGAAACACACTCACAGCTCTCTGTCATCTCTCTCTCTCTCTCCGAAACACACTCACAGCTCTCTGTCATCTCTCTCTCTCTCTCTGAGAAACACACTCACAGCTCTCTGTCATCTCTCTCTCTCGCTCTGAAACACACTCACAGCTCTCTGTCATCTCTCTCTCTCTCTCTGAGAAACACACTCACAGCTCTCTGTCATCTCTCTCTCTCTCTCTGAGAAACACACTCACAGCTCTCTGTCATCTCTCTCTCTCTCTCCGAAACACACTCACAGCTCTCTGTCATCTCTCTCTCTCTCTCCGAAACACACTCACAGCTCTCTGTCATCTCTCTCTCTCTCTCTCTCTGAGAAACACACTCACAGCTCTCTGTCATCTCTCTCTCTCTCTCTCTCGCTCTGAAACGCAATCACAGCTCTCTGTCATCTCTCTCTCTCTCTCCGAAACACACTCACAGCTCTCTGTCATCTCTCTCTCTCTCTCGCTCTGAAACACAATCACAGCTCTCTGTCATCTCTCTCTCTCTCTCTCTCTCTCCGAAACACACTCACAGCTCTCTGTCGTCTCTCTCTCTCTCTCTCTCCGAAACACACTCACAGCTCTCTGTCATCTCTCTCTCTCTCTCTCGCTCTGAAACACACTCACAGCTCTCTGTCATCTCTCTCTCTCTCTCCGAAACACACTCACAGCTCACTGTCATCTCTCTCTCTCTCTCTCTCACTCTGAAACAGACTCACAGCTCTCTGTCATCTCTCTCTCTCTGAGAAACACACTCACAGCTCTCTGTCATCTCTCTCTCTCTCTCTCTCCGAAACACACTCACAGCTCTCTGTCATCTCTCTCTCTCTCTCTGAAACACACTCACAGCTCTCTGTCATCTCTCTCTCTCTCTCTCGCTCTGAAACACACTCACAGCTCTCTGTCATCTCTCTCTCTCTCTCTCTCTCTCTGAAACACACTCACAGCTCTCTGTCATCTCTCTCTCTCTCTCTCTGAGAAACACACTCACAGCTCTCTGTCATCTCTCTCTCTCTCTCTCTCACTCTGAAACACACTCACAGCTCTCTGTCATCTCTCACTCTCTCTCTCTCACTGTGAAACACACTCACAGCTCTCTGTCATCTCTCTATTTCTCTGAGAAACACACTCACAGCTCTCTGTCATCTCTCTCTCTCTCTCTCTCGCTCTGAAACACATTCACAGCTCTCTGTCATCTCTCTCTCTCTCGTTCTGAAACACACTCACAGCTCTCTGTCATCTCTCTCTCTCTCTGAGAAACACACTCACGGCTCTCTGTCATCTCTCTCTCTCTCGCTCTGAAACACACTCACATCTCTCTGTCATCTCTCTCTCTCTCTCGCTCTCTCTGAGAAACACACTCACAGCTCTCTGTCATCTCTCTCTCTCTCTCTCTCCGAAACACACTCACAGCTCTCTGTCATCTCTCTCTCTCGCTCGCTCTCTCTGAGAAACACACTCACAGCTCTCTGTCATCTCTCTCTCTCTCTCTCGCTCTGAAACACATTCACAGCTCTCTGCCATCTCTCTCTCTCTCTCTCTCTCCGAAACACACTCACAGCTCTCTGTCATCTCTCTCTCTCTCTCCGAAACACACTCACAGCTCTCTGTCATCTCTCTCTCTCTCTCTCTCTCCGAAACACACTCACAGCTCTCTGTCATCTCTCTCTCTCTCCGAAACACACTCACAGCTCTCTGCCATCTCTCTCTCTCTCTCTCTCTCCGAAACACACTCACAGCTCTCTGTCATCTCTCTCTCTCTCTCTCTCTCCGAAACACACTCACAGCTCTCTGTCATCTCTCTCTCTCTCTCTCTCACTCTGAAACACACTCACAGCTCTCTGTCATCTCTCTCTCTCTCTCTCTCCGAAACACACTCACAGCTCTCTGTCATCTCTCTCTCTCTCTCTCTGAGAAACACACTCACAGCTCTCTGTCATCTCTCTCTCTCGCTCTGAAACACACTCACAGCTCTCTGTCATCTCTCTCTCTCTCTCTCTCTGAAACACACTCACAGCTCTCTGTCATCTCTCTCTCTCTCTCTCTCTCTCCGAAACACACTCACAGCTCTCTGTCATCTCTCTCTCTCTCGCTCTGAAACACACTCTCAGCTCTCGCTCTCTCTGAGAAACACACTCACAGCTCTCTGTCATCTCTCTCTCTCCGAAACACACTCACAGCTCTCTGTCATCTCTCTCTCTCTCTCTCTCTCTCACTCTGAAACACACTCACAGCTCTCTGTCATCTCTCTCTCTCTCTCTCTCTCTCACTCTGAAACACACTCACAGCTCTCTGTCATCTCTCTCTCTCTCTCTCTCACTCTGAAACACACTCACAGCTCTCTGTCATCTCTCTCTCTCTCTCTCACTCTGAAACACACTCACAGCTCTCTGTCATCTCTCTCTCTCTCTCCGAAACACACTCACAGCTCTCTGTCATCTCTCTCTCTCTCTCTGAAACACACTCTCAGCTCTCTCTCTCTCTGAGAAACACACTCACAGCTCTCTGTCATCTCTCTCTCTCTCTCTCTCTCTGAAATACACTCACAGCTCTCTCTCTCTCCGAAACACACTCACAGCTCTCTGTCATCTCTCTCTCACTCTCCGAAACACACTCACAGCTCTCTGTCATCTCTCTCTCTCGCTCTGAAACACACTCACAGCTCTCTGTCATCTCTCTCTCTCTCTGAGAAACACACTCACAGCTCTCTGTCATCTCTCTCTCTCTCTCTCTCTGAGAAACACACTCACAGCTCTCTGTCATCTCTCTCTCTCTCTCCGAAACACACTCACAGCTCTCTGTCATCTCTCTCCCTCTCTCTCTCTCTCCGAAACACACTCACAGCTCTCTGTCATCTCTCTCTCTCTCTCTCTCTGAAACACACTCACAGCTCTCTGTCATCTCTCTCTCTCTCTGAGAAACACACTCACAGCTCTCTGTCATCTCTCTCTCTCTCCGAAACACACTCACAGCTCTCTGTCATCTCTCTCTCTCTCTCTCTCTCTGAAACACACTCACAGCTCTCTGTCATCTCTCTCTCTCGCTCTGAAACACACTCACAGCTCTCTGTCATCTCTCTCTCTCTCTCTCGCTCCGAAACACACTCACAGCTCTCTGTCATCTCTCTCTCTCTCTCCGAAACACACTCACAGCTCTCTGTCATCTCTCTCTCTCTCGCTCCGAAACACACTCACAGCTCTCTGTCATCGCTCTCTCTCTCTCCGAAACACACTCACAGCTCTCTGTCATCTCTCTCTCTCTCTCTCTGAAACACACTCACAGCTCTCTGTCATCTCTCTCTCTCTCTCTCGCTCTGAAACACACTCACAGCTCTCTGTCATCTCTCTCTCTCTCTCGCTCCGAAACACACTCACAGCTCTCTGTCATCTCTCTCTCTCTCTCTCTGAAACACACTCACAGCTCTCTGTCATCTCTCTCTCTCTCTCTCGCTCTGAAACACACTCACAGCTCTCTGTCATCTCTCTCTCTCTCTCTCTCCGAAACACACTCACAGCTCTCTGTCATCTCTCTCTCTCTCTGAGAAACACACTCACAGCTCTCTGTCATCTCTCTCTCTCTCTGAAACACACTCACAGCTCTCTGTCATCTCTCTCTCTCTCTGAGAAACACACTCACATCTCTCTGTCATCTCTCTCCCCTCTCGCTCTGAAACACACTCACAGCTCACTGTCATCTCTCTCTCGCCCTGAGAAACACACTCACAGATCTCTGTCATCTCTCTCTCTCTCTGAGAAACACACTCACAGATCTCTGTCATCTCTCTCTCTCTGAGAAACACACTCACAGCTCTCTGTCATCTCTCTCTCTCTCTCGCTCTGAAACACACTCACAGCTCTCTGTCATCTCCCTCTCTCTCTCTCTCTGAAACACACTCACAGCTCTCTGTCATCTCTCTCTCTCTCTGAGAAACACACTCACAGCTCTCTGTCATCTCTCTCTCTCTCTCTCGCTCTGAAACACACTCACAACTCTCTGTCATCTCTCTCTCTCTCTCTCTCTCTGAAATACACTCACAGCTCTCTCTCTCTCCGAAACACACTCACAGCTCTCTGTCATCTCTCTTTCTCTCTGAGAAACACACTCACAGCTCTCTGTCATCTCTCTCTCTCTCTCTCGCTCTGAAACACACTCACAGCTCTCTGTCATCTGTCTCTCTCTCTCTCTCTCTCTCTCCAAAACGCACTCACATCTCTCTGTCATCTCTCTCTCTCTCTCTCGCTCTGAAACACACTCACAGCTCTCTGCCATCTCTCTCTCTCTCTCTCTATCGCTCTGAAACACACTCACAGCTCTCTGTCATCTCTCTCTCTCTCTCTCTCTGAAACACACTCACAGCTCACTGTCATCTCTCTCTCTCTCTGAGAAACACACTCACAGCTCTCTGTCATCTCTCTCTCTCGCTCTGAAACACACTCACAGCTCTCTGTCATCTCTCTCTCTCTCTCTGAAACACACTCACAGCTCACTGTCATCTCTCTCTCTCTCTGAGAAACACACTCACAGCTCTCTGTCATCTCTCTCTCTCGCTCTGAAACACACTCACAGCTCTCTGTCATCTCTCTCTCTCTCTCTCTCGCTCTGAAACACACTCACAGCTCTCTGTCATCTCTCTCTCTCTCTCCGAAACACACTCACAGCTCTCTGTCATCTCTCTCTCTCTGAGAAACACACTCACAGCTCTCTGTCATCTCTCTCTCTCTCGCTCTCTCTGAGAAACACACTCACAGCTCTCTGTCATCTCTCTCTCTCTCTGAGAAACACACTCACAGCTCTCTGTAATCTCTGTCTCTCTCTCTCTCTGAAACACACTCACAGCTCTCTGTCATCTCTCTCTCTCTCCGAAACACACTCACAGCTCTCTGTCATCTCTCTCTCTCTCTCTCGTTCTGAAACACACTCACAGCTCTCTGTCATCTCTCTCTCTCTCTCTCTCTCGTTCTGAAACACACTCACAGCTCTCTGTCATCTCTCTCTCTCGCTCTGAAACACACTCACAGCTCTCTGTCATCTCTCTCTCTCTCCGAAACACACTCACAGCTCTCTGTCATCTCTCTCTCTCTCTCTCTGAGAAACACACTCACAGCTCTCTGTCATCTCTCTCTCTCTCTCTCTCTCTGAGAAACACACTCACAGCTCTCTGTCATCTCTCTCTCTCTCTCTCTCTGAGAAACACACTCACAGCTCTCTGTCATCTCTCTCTCTCTCTCTCTCCGAAACACACTCACAGCTCTCTGTCATCTCTCTCTCTCGCTCTGAAACACACTCACAGCTCTCTGTCATCTCTCTCTCTCTCTCTCTCTCTCCGAAACACACTCACAGCTCTCTGTCATCTCTCTCTCTCTCTCTCCGAAACACACTCACAGCTCTCTGTCATCTCTCTCTCTCGCTCTGAAACACACTCACAGCTCTCTCTCTCTCCGAAACACACTCACAGCTCTCTGTCATCTCTCTCTCTCGCTCTGAAACACACTCACAGCTCTCTGTCATCTCTCTCTCTCTCTCTGAGAAACACACTCACAGCTCTCTCTCTCTCCGAAACACACTCACAGCTCTCTGTCATCTCTCTCTCTCTCTCTCTGAGAAACACACTCACAGCTCTCTGTCATCTCTCTCTCTCTCTCCGAAACACACTCACAGCTCTCTGTCATCGCTCTCTCTCTCTCTCTGAGAAACACACTCACAGCTCTCTGTCATCTCTCTCTCTCTCTCTCTCTCGCTCTGAAACACACTCACAGCTCTCTGTCATCTCTCTCTCTCTCTCTCTGAGAAACACACTCACAGCTCTCTGTCATCTCTCTCTCTCTCTCTCTCTGAGAAACACACTCACAGCTCTCTGTCATCTCTCTCTCTCTCTCTCTCCGAAACACACTCACAGCTCTCTGTCATCTCTCTCTCTCTCTCTCTGAGAAACACACTCACAGCTCTCTGTCATCTCTCTCTCTCTCTCTCTCTCGCTCTGAAACACACTCACAGCTCTCTGTCATCTCTCTCTCTCTCTCTCTCTCTGAAACGCACTCACAGCTCTCTGTCGTCTCTCTCTCTCTCTCTGAGAAACACACTCACAGCTCTCTGTCATCTCTCTCTCTCTCTCTCTCTCCGAAACACACTCACAGCTCTCTGTCATCTCTCTCTCGCTCTGAAACACACTCACAGCTCTCTGTCATCTCTCTCTCTCTCTCTCTGAGAAACACACTCACAGCTCTCTGTCATCTCTCTCTCTCTATCCGAAACAAACTCACAGCTCTCTGTCATCTCTCTCTCTCGCTCTGAAACACACTCACAGCTCTCTGTTATCTCTCTCTCTCTGAGAAACACACTCACAGCTCTCTGTCATCTCTCTCTCTCTCTCCGAAACACACTCACAGCTCTCTGTCATCTCTCTCTCTCTCTCACTCTGAAACACACTCACAGCTCTCTGTCATCTCTCTCTCTCTCTCTGAGAAACACACTCTCTCTCTCTCCGAAACACACTCACAGCTCTCTGTCATCTCTCTCTCTCTCTCTCTCGCTCTGAAACACAATCACAGCTCTCTGTCATCCCTCTCTCTCTCTCTCTCCGAAACACACTCACAGCTCTCTGTCATCTCTCTCTCTCTCTCGCTCTGAAACACAATCACAGCTGTCAGTCATCTCTCTCTCTCTCTCTCCGAAACACACTCACAGCTCTCTGTCATCTCTCTCTCTCTCTCTCTCGCTCTGAAACACAATCAGAGCTCTCTGTCATCTCTCTCTCTCTCTCGCTCCGAAACACGCTCACAGCTCTCTGCCATCTCTCTCTCTCTCTCTCTCCGAAACACAATCACAGTTCTCTGTCATCTCTCTCTCTCTCTCTCTCCGAAACACACTCACAGCTCTCTGTCATCTCTCTCTCTCTCTCGCTCTGAAACACACTCACAGCTCTCTGTCATCTCTCTCTCTCGCTCTGAAACACACTCACAGCTCTCTGTCATCTCTCTCTCTCTCTCTGAAACACACTCACAGCTCTCTGTCATCTCTCTCTCTCTCTCGCTCTCTCTCCGAAACACACTCACAGCTCTCTGTCATCTCTCTCTCTTACTCTCTCTCTCCGAAACACACTCACAGCTCTCTGTCATCTCTCTCTCTCTCTCCATGAGAAACACACTCACAGCTCTCTGTCATCTCTCTCTCTCTCTCCGAAACACACTCACAGCTCTCTGTCATCTCTCTCTCTCGCTCTGAAACACACTCACAGCTCTCTGTCATCTCTCTCTCTCTCTCTGAGAAACACACTCACAGCTCTCTGTCATCTCTCTCTCTCTCTCTCTCCGAAACACACTCACAGCTCTCTGTCATCTCTCTCTCTCTCTCTCTCTCTGAGAAACACACTCACAGCTCTCTGTCATCTCTCTCTCTCTCTCTCTCTGAGAAACACACTCACAGCTCTCTGTCATCTCTCTCTCTCTCTCTCTCGCTCTGAAACGCAATCACAGCTCTCTGTCATCTCTCTCTCTCTCTCTCTCCGAAACACACTCACAGCTCTCTGTCATCTCTCTCTCTCTCTCGCTCTGAAACACAATCACAGCTCTCTGTCATCTCTCTCTCTCTCTCTCTCTCTCTCCGAAACACACTCACAGCTCTCTGTCGTCTCTCTCTCTCTCTCTCTCCGAAACACACTCACAGCTCTCTGTCATCTCTCTCTCTCTCTCTCGCTCTGAAACACACTCACAGCTCTCTGTCATCTCTCTCTCTCTCTCTCTCTCCGAAACACACTCACAGCTCTCTGTCATCTCTCTCTCTCTCTCTCTCACTCTGAAACAGACTCACAGCTCTCTGTCATCTCTCTCTCTCTGAGAAACACACTCACAGCTCTCTGTCATCTCTCTCTCTCTCTCTCGCTCTGAAACACACTCACAGCTCTCTGTCATCTCTCTCTCTCTCCGAAACACACTCACAGCTCTCTGTCATCTCTCTCTCTCTCTCTCTCACTCTGAAACAGACTCACAGCTCTCTGTCATCTCTCTCTCTCTGAAAAACACACTCACAGCTCTCTGTCATCTCTCTCTCTCTGTCTCTCCGAAACACACTCACAGCTCTCTGTCATCTCTCTCTCTCTCTCTGAAACACACTCACAGCTCCCTGTCATCTCTCTCTCTCTCGCTCTGAAACACACTCACAGCTCTCTGTCATCTCTCTCTCTCTCTCTCTCTGAAACACACTCACAGCTCTCTGTCATCTCTCTCTCTCTCTCTCTCTGAGAAACACACTCACAGCTCTCTGTCATCTCTCTCTCTCTCTCTCTGAAACACACTCACAGCTCTCTGTCATCTCTCTCTCTCTCTCTCTCACTCTGAAACACACTCACAGCTCTCTGTCATCTCTCTATTTCTCTGAGAAACACACTCACAGCTCTCTGTCATCTCTCTCTCTCTCTCTCTCTCGCTCTGAAACACACTCTCAGCTCTCGCTCTCTCTGAGAAACACACTCACAGCTCTCTGTCATCTCTCTCTCTCTCGCTCTGAAACACACTCACAGCTCTCTGTCATCTCTCTCTCTCGTTCTGAAACACACTCACAGCTCTCTGTCATCTCTCTCTCTCTCTGAGAAACACACTCACGGCTCTCTGTCATCTCTCTCTCTCTCGCTCTGAAACACACTCACAGCTCTCTGTCATCTCTCTCTCTCTCTCGCTCTCTCTGAGAAACACACTCACAGCTCTCTGTCATCTCTCTCTCTCTCTCTCGCTCTGAAACACACTCACAGCTCTCTGTCATCTCTCTCTCTCTCTCGCTCTCTCTGAGAAACACACTCACAGCTCTCTGTCATCTCTCTCTCTCTCTCTCTCTGAAACACACTCACAGCTCTCTGTCATCTCTCTCTCTCTCTCTCTCCGAAACACACTCACAGCTCTCTGTCATCTCTCTCTCTCGCTCGCTCTCTCTGAGAAACACACTCACAGCTCTCTGTCATCTCTCTCTCTCTCTCTCGCTCTGAAACACACTCACAGCTCTCTGCCATCTCTCTCTCTCTCTCTCTCTCTCCGAAACACACTCACAGCTCTATGTCATCTCTCTCTCTCTCTCCGAAACACACTCACAGCTCTCTGTCATCTCTCTCTCTCTCTCTCTCTCTCCGAAACACACTCACAGCTCTCTGTCATCTCTCTCTCTCTCCGAAACACACTCACAGCTCTCTGCCATCTCTCTCTCTCTCTCTCTCTCCGAAACACACTCACAGCTCTGTCATCTCTCTCTCTCTCTCTCTCTCTCTCCGAAACACACTCACAGCTCCCTGTCATCTCTCTCTCTCTCTCTCTCTCACTCTGAAACACACTCACAGCTCTCTGTCATCTCTCTATCTCTCTCTCTCCGAAACACACTCACAGCTCTCTGTCATCTCTCTCTCTCTCTCTCTGAGAAACACACTCACAGCTCTCTGTCATCTCTCTCTCTCTCTCTCCGAAACACACTCACAGCTCTCTGTCATCTCTCTCTCTCTCTCTCGCTCTGAAACACACTCACAGCTCTCTGTCATCTCTCTCTCTCTCTGAGAAACACACTCACAGCTCTCTGTCATCTCTCTCTCTCTCTCCGAAACACACTCACAGCTCTCTGTCATCTCTCTCTCTCTCTCTCTCTCGCTCTGAAACACACTCTCAGCTCTCGCTCTCTCTGAGAAACACACTCACAGCTCTCTGTCATCTCTCTCTCTCTCTCCGAAACACACTCACAGCTCTCTGTCATCTCTCTCTCTCTCTCTCTCTCTCACTCTGAAACACACTCACAGCTCTCTGTCATCTCTCTCTCTCTCTCTCTCTCTCACTCTGAAACACACTCACAGCTCTCTGTCGTCTCTCTCTCTCTCTCTCTCCGAAACACACTCACAGCTCTCTGTCATCTCTCTCTCTCTCTCTCGCTCTGAAACACACTCACAGCTCTCTGTCATCTCTCTCTCTCCCTCCGAAACACACTCACAGCTCTCTGTCATCTCTCTCTCTCTCTCTCTCTCACTCTGAAACAGACTCACAGCTCTCTGTCATCTCTCTCTCTCTGAGAAACACACTCACAGCTCTCTGTCATCTCTCTCTCTCTATCTCTCCGAAACACACTCACAGCTCTCTGTCATCTCTCTCTCTCTCTCTGAAACACACTCACAGCTGTCTGTCATCTCTCTCTCTCTCTCTCTCTCGCTCTGAAACACACTCACAGCTCTCTGTCATCTCTCTCTCTCTCTCTCTCTCTGAAACCCACTCACAGCTCTCTGTCATCTCTCTCTCTCTCTCTCTGAGAAACACACTCACAGCTCTCTGTCATCTCTCTCTCTCACTCTGAAACACACTCACAGCTCTCTGTCATCTCTCTCTCTCTCTCTCTCACTCTGAAACACACTCACAGCTCTCTGTCATCTCTCTCTCTCTCTCTCTCACTCTGAAACACACTCACAGCTCTCTGTCATCTCTCTCTCACTCTCCGAAACACACTCACAGCTCTCTGTCATCTCTCTCTCTCGCTCGCTCTCTCTGAGAAACACACTCACAGCTCTCTGTCATCTCTCTCTCTCTCTCTCTCTCTGAAACACACTCACAGCTCTCTGTCATCTCTCTCTCACTCTCCGAAACACACTCACAGCTCTCTGTCATCTCTCGCTCTCGCTCGCTCTCTCTGAGAAACACACTCACAGCTCTCTGTCATCTCTCTCTCTCTCTCTCGCTCTGAAACACATTCACAGCTCTCTGCCATCTCTCTCTCTCTCTCTCTCTCTCCGAAACACACTCACAGCTCTCTGTCATCTCTCTCTCTCTCTCCGAAACACACTCACAGCTCTCTGTCATCTCTCTCTCTCTCTCTCTCTCTCCGAAACACACTCACAGCTCTCTGCCATCTCTCTCTCTCTCTCTCTCTCCGAAACACACTCACAGCTCTCTGTCATCTCTCTCTCTCTCTCTCTCTCCGAAACACACTCACAGCTCTCTGTCATCTCTCTCTCTCTCTCTCTCACTCTGAAACACACTCACAGCTCTCTGTCATCTCTCTCTCTCTCTCTCTCCGAAACACACTCACAGCTCTCTGTCATCTCTCTCTCTCTCTCTCTGAGAAACACACTCACAGCTCTCTGTCATCTCTCTCTCTCGCTCTGAAACACACTCACAGCTCTCTGTCATCTCTCTCTCTCTCTCTCTCTGAAACACACTCACAGCTCTCTGTCATCTCTCTCTCTCTCTCTCTCTCCGAAACACACTCACAGCTCTCTGTCATCTCTCTCTCTCTCTCTCCGAAACACACTCACAGCTCTCTGTCATCTCTCTCTCTCTCTCTCGCTCTGAAACACACTCACAGCTCTCTGTCATCTCTCTCTCTCTCTGAGAAACACACTCACAGCTCTCTTTCATCTCTCTCTCTCTCTCCGAAACACACTCACAGCTCTCTGTCATCTCTCTCTCTCTCTCTCGCTCTGAAACACACTCTCAGCTCTCGCTCTCTCTGAGAAACACACTCACAGCTCTCTGTCATCTCTCTCTCTCTCTCCGAAACACACTCACAGCTCTCTGTCATCTCTCTCTCTCTCTCTCTCACTCAGAAACACACTCACAGCTCTCTGTCATCTCTCTCTCTCTCTCTCTCTCACTCTGAAACACACTCACAGCTCTCTGTCATCTCTCTCTCTCTCTCTCTCTGAGAAACACACTCACAGCTCTCTGTCATCTCTCTCTCTCGCTCTGAAACACACTCACAGCTCTCTGTCATCTCTCTCTCTCTCTCTCTCACTCTGAAACACACTCACGGCTCTCTGTCATCTCTCTCTCTCTCTCTCTCACTCTGAAACACACTCACAGCTCTCTGTCATCTCTCTCTCTCTCTCTCTCTGAGAAACACACTCACAGCTCTCTGTCATCTCTCTCTCTCTCTCCGAAACACACTCACAGCTCTCTGTCATCTCTCTCTCTCTCTCTGAAACACACTCTCAGCTCTCTCTCTCTCTGAGAAACACACTCACAGCTCTCTGTCATCTCTCTCTCTCTCTCCGAAACACACTCACAGCTCTCTGTCATCTCTCTCTCTCGCTCTGAAACACACTCACAGCTCTCTGTCATCTCTCTCTCTCTCTCTGAGAAACACACTCACAGCTCTCTGTCATCTCTCTCTCTCTCTCTCTGAGAAACACACTCACAGCTCTCTGTCATCTCTCTCTCTCTCTCCGAAACACACTCACAGCTCTCTGTCATCTCTCTCTCTCTCTCTCTCTGAGAAACACACTCACAGCTCTCTGTCATCTCTCTCTCTCTCTCCGAAACACACTCACAGCTCTCTGTCATCTCTCTCCCTCTCTCTCTCTCTCCGAAACACACTCACAGCTCTCTGTCATCTCTCTCTCTCTCTCTCTCTCTGAAACACACTCTCAGCTCTCGCTCTCTCTGAGAAACACACTCACAGCTCTCTGTCATCTCTCTCTCTCTCTCTCTCGCTCTGAAACACAATCACAGCTCTCTGTCATCTATCTCGCTCTCTCTCTCCGAAACACACTCACAGCTCTCTGTCATCTCTCTCTCTCTCTCGCTCTGAAACACACTCACAGCTCTCTGTCATCTCTCTCTCTCTCTCTCTCTCTCTCACTCAGAAACACACTCACAGCTCTCTGTCATCTCTCTCTCTCTCTCTCTCTCACTCTGAAACACACTCACAGCTCTCTGTCATCTCTCTCTCTCTCTCTCTCTGAGAAACACACTCACAGCTCTCTGTCATCTCTCTCTCTCGCTCTGAAACACACTCACAGCTCTCTGTCATCTCTCTCTCTCACTCTGAAACACACTCACAGCTCTCTGTCATCTCTCTCTCTCTCTCTCTCACTCTGAAACACACTCACAGCTCTCTGTCATCTCTCTCTCTCTCTCTCTCTCTGAGAAACACACTCACAGCTCTCTGTCATCTCTCTCTCTCTCTCCGAAACACACTCACAGCTCTCTGTCATCTCTCTCTCTCTCTCTGAAACACACTCTCAGCTCTCTCTCTCTCTGAGAAACACACTCACAGCTCTCTGTCATCTCTCTCTCTCTCCGAAACACACTCACAGCTCTCTGTCATCTCTCTCTCTCGCTCTGAAACACACTCACAGCTCTCTGTCATCTCTCTCTCTCTCTCTGAGAAACACACTCACAGCTCTCTGTCATCTCTCTCTCTCTCTCCGAAACACACTCACAGCTCTCTGTCATCTCTCTCTCTCTCTCTCTCTCTGAGAAACACACTCACAGCTCTCTGTCATCTCTCTCTCTCTCTCCGAAACACACTCACAGCTCTCTGTCATCTCTCTCCCTCTCTCTCTCTCTCCGAAACACACTCACAGCTCTCTGTCATCTCTCTCTCTCTCTCTCTCTCTGAAACACACTCTCAGCTCTCGCTCTCTCTGAGAAACACACTCACAGCTCTCTGTCATCTCTCTCTCTCTCTCTCTCGCTCTGAAACACAATCACAGCTCTCTGTCATCTCTCTCTCTCTCTCTCTCCGAAACACACTCACAGCTCTCTGTCATCTCTCTCTCTATCTCGCTCTGAAACACAATCACAGCTCTCTGTCATCTCTCTCTCTCTCTCTCTCTCTCCGAAACACACTCACAGCTCTCTGTCGTCTCTCTCTCTCTCTCTCTCTCCGAAACACACTCACAGCTCTCTGTCATCTCTCTCTCTCTCTCTCGCTCTGAAACACACTCACAGCTCTCTGTCATCTCTCTCTCTCTCCGAAACACACTCACAGCTCTCTGTCATCTCTCTCTCTCTCTCTCTCACTCTGAAACAGACTCACAGCTCTCTGTCATCTCTCTCTCTCTGAGAAACACACTCACAGCTCTCTGTCATCTCTCTCTCTCTGAGAAACACACTCACAGCTCTCTGTCATCTCTCTCTCTCTGTCTCTCCGAAACACACTCACAGCTCTCTGTTATCTCTCTCTCTCTCTCTGAAACACACTCACAGCTCCCTGTCATCTCTCTCTCTCTCGCTCTGAAACACACTCACAGCTCTCTGTCATCTCTCTCTCTCTCTCTCTCTGAAACACACTCACAGCTCTCTGTCATCTCTCTCTCTCTCTCTCTGAGAAACACACTCACAGCTCTCTGTCATCTCTCTCTCTCTCTCTCTCACTCTGAAACACACTCACAGCTCTCTGTCATCTCTCTCTCTCACTCTGAAACACACTCACAGCTCTCTGTCATCTCTCTCTCGCCCTGAGAAACACACTCACAGCTCACTGTCATCTCTCTCTCTCTCTGAGAAACACACTCACAGCTCTCTGTCATCTCTCTCTCTCTCACTGAAACACACTCACAGCTCTCTGTCATCTCTCTCTCTCTCTCTCTCGCTCTGAAACACACTCACAGCTCTCTGTCAACTCTCTCTCTCTCGTTCTGAAACACACTCACAGCTCTCTGTCATCTCTCGCTCTCTCTGAGAAACACACTCACGGCTCTCTGTCATCTCTTTCTCTCTCTCTCTCGCTCTGAAACACACTCACAACTCTCTGTCATCTCTCTCTCTCTCGCTCTGAAACACACTCACAGCTCTCTGTCATCTCTCTCTCTCTCGCTCTCTCTGAGAAACACACTCACAGCTCTCTGTCATCTCTCTCTCTCTCTCTCTCTCTGACACACACTCACAGCTCTCTGTCATCTCTCTCTCTCTCGCTCTGAAACACACTCACAGCTCTCTGTCATCTCTCTCTCTCTCGCTCTGAAACACACTCACAGCTCTCTGTCATCTCTCTCTCTCTCTCGCTCTCTCTGAGAAACACACTCACAGCTCTCTGTCATCTCTCTCTCTCTCTCTCTCTGAAACACACTCACAGCTCTCTGTCATCTCTCTCTCTCTCTCTCTCCGAAACACACTCACAGCTCTCTGTCATCTCTCTCTCTCTCTCTCTCTCTCCGAAACACACTCACAGCTCTCTGTCATCTCTCTCTCTTTCCGAAACACACTCACAGCTCTCTGCCATCTCTCTCTCTCTCTCTCTCTCCGAAACACACTCACAGCTCTCTGTCATCTCTCTCTCTCTCTCTCTCTCCGAAACACACTCACAGCTCTCTGTCATCTCTCTCTCTCTCTCTCTCTCACTCTGAAACACACTCACAGCTCTCTGTCATCTCTCTCTCTCTCTCTCCGAAACACACTCACAGCTCTCTGTCATCTCTTTCTCTCTCTCTCTGAGAAACACACTCACAGCTCTCTGTCATCTCTCTCTCTCTCTCTCCGAAACACACTCACAGCTCTCTGTCATCTCTCTCTCTCTCTCTCGCTCTGAAACACACTCACAGCTCTCTGTCATCTCTCTCTCTCTCTGAGAAACACACTCACAGCTCTCTGTCATCTCTCTCTCTCTCTCCGAAACACACTCACAGCTCTCTGTCATCTCCCTCTCTCTCTCTCTGTCGCTCTGAAACACACTCTCAGCTCTCGCTCTCTCTGAGAAACACACTCACAGCTCTCTGTCATCTCTCTCTCTCTCTCCGAAACACACTCACAGCTCTCTGTCATCTCTCTCTCTCTCTCTCACTCTGAAACACACTCACAGCTCTCTGTCATCTCTCTCTCTCTCTCTCTCTCTCACTCTGAAACACACTCACAGCTCTCTGTCATCTCTCTCTCTCTCTCTCTCTGAGAAACACACTCACAGCTCTCTGTCATCTCTCTCTCTCTCTCTCTCCGAAACACACTTACAGCTCTCTGTCATCTCTCTCTCTCGCTCTGAAACACACTCACAGCTCTTGTCATCTCTCTCTCTCTCTCTCTCTCACTCTGAAACACACTCACAGCTCTCTGTCATCTCTCTCTCTCTCTCACTCTGAAACACACTCACAGCTCTCTGTCATCTCTCTCTCTCTCTCTCACTCTGAATCACACTCACAGCTCTCTGTCATCTCTCTCTCTCTCTGAGAAACACACTCACAGCTCTCTGTCATCTCTCTCTCTCTCTCTCTGAGAAACACACTCACAGCTCTCTTTCATCTCTCTCTCTCTCTCCGAAACACACTCACAGCTCTCTGTCATCTCTCTCTCTCTCTCTCTCTGAGAAACACACTCACAGCTCTCTGTCATCTCTCTCTCTCTCTCTCTCTCGCTCTGAAACACACTCACAGCTCTCTGTCATCTCTCTCTCTCTCATTCTGAAACACACTCACAGCTCTCTGTCATCTCTCTCTCTCTCTCCGAAACACACTCACAGCTCTCTGTCATCTCTCTCCCTCTCTCTCTCTCTCCGAAACACACACTCAGCTCTCTGTCATCTCTCTCTCTCTCTCTCTCTGAAACACACTCTCAGCTCTCGCTCTCTCTGAGAAACACACTCACAGCTCTCTGTCATCTCTCTCCCTCTCTCTGAAACACAATCACAGCTCTCTGTCATCTCTCTCTCTCTCTCTCTCCGAAACACACTCACAGCTCTCTGTCATCTCTCTCTCTCTCGCTCTGAAACACAATCACAGCTCTCTGTCATCTCTCTCTCTCTCTCTCTCCGAAACACACTCACAGCTCTCTGTCGTCTCTCTCTCTCTCTCTCTCCGAAACACACTCACAGCTCTCTGTCATCTCTCTCTCTCTCTCCGAAACACACTCACAGCTCTCTGTCATCTCTCTCCCTCTCTCTCTCTCTCCGAAACACACTCACAGCTCTCTGTCATCTCTCTCTCTCTCTCTCTCTGAAACACACTCTCAGCTCTCGCTCTCTCTGAGAAACACACTCACAGCTCTCTGTCATCTCTCTCTCTCTCTCTCTCGCTCTGAAACACAATCACAGCTCTCTGTCATCTCTCTCTCTCTCTCACTCTGAAACACACTCACAGCTCTCTGTCATCTCTCTCTCTCCGAAACACACTCACAGCTCTCTGTCATCTCTCTCTCTCTCTCTGAAACACACTCTCAGCTCTCTCTCTCTCTGAGAAACACACTCACAGCTCTCTGTCATCTCTCTCTCTCTCTCTCTCTGAAACACACTCACAGCTCTCTGTCATCTCTCTCACTCTGAAACACACTCACAGCTCTCTGTCATCTCTCTCTCTCTCTCTCCGAAACACACTCACAGCTCTCTGTCATCTCTCTCTCTCTCTCTCGCTCTGAAACACACTCACAGCTCTCTGTCATCTCTCTCTCTCTCTCTCTCTGAAACACACTCACAGCTCTCTGTTATCTCTCTCTCTCTCTCTCTCTCCGAAACACACTCACAGCTCTCTGTCATCTCTCTCTCTCTCTCTCCGAAACACACTCACAGCTCTCTGTCATCTCTCTCTCTCTCTCTCGCTCTGAAACACACTCACAGCTCTCTGTCATCTCTCTCTCTCTCTCTGAGAAACACACTCACAGCTCTCTGTCATCTCTCTCTCTCTCTCTCTCTGAAACACACTCACAGCTCTCTGTCATCTCTCTCACTCTGAAACACACTCACAGCTCTCTGTCATCTCTCTCTCTCTCTCTCCGAAACACACTCACAGCTCTCTGTCATCTCTCTCTCTCTCTCTCGCTCTGAAACACACTCACAGCTCTCTGTCATCTCTCTCTCTCTCTCTCTCTGAAACACACTCACAGCTCTCTGTTATCTCTCTCTCTCTCTCTCTCTCCGAAACACACTCACAGCTCTCTGTCATCTCTCTCTCTCTCTCTCCGAAACACACTCACAGCTCTCTGTCATCTCTCTCTCTCTCTCTCGCTCTGAAACACACTCACAGCTCTCTGTCATCTCTCTCTCTCTCTGAGAAACACACTCACATCTCTCTGTCATCTCTCTCTCTCTCTCCGAAACACACTCACAGCTCTCTGTCATCTCTCTCTCTCTCTCGCTCTGAAACACACTCACAGCTCTCTGTCATCTCTCTCTCTCTCTGAGAAACACACTCACATCTCTCTGTCATCTCTCTCTCTCTCTCCGAAACACACTCACAGCCATCTGTCATCTCTCTCTCTCTCTCGCTCTGAAACACACTCTCAGCTCTCGCTCTCTCTGAGAAACACACTCACAGCTCTCTGTCATCTCTCTCTCTCTCTCCGAAACACACTCACAGCTCTCTGTCATCTCTCTCTCTCTCTCCGAAACACACTCACAGCTCTCTGTCATCTCTCTCTCTCTCTCTCTCTCACTCTGAAACACACTCACAGCTCTCTGTCATCTCTCTCTCTCTCTCTCTGAGAAACACACTCACAGCTCTGTCATCTCTCTCTCTCTCTCTCTCTCCGAAACACACTCACAGCTCTCTGTCATCTCTCTATCTCGCTCTGAAACACACTCACAGCTCTCTGTCATCTCTCTCTCTCTCTCTCTCTCACTCTGAAACACACTCACAGCTCTCTGTCATCTCTCTCTCTCTCTCTCACTCTGAAACACACTCACAGCTCTCTGTCATCTCTCTCTCTCTCTCTCTCACTCTGAAACACACTCACAGCTCTCTGTCATCTCTCTCTCTCTCTCCGAAACACACTCACAGCTCCCTGTCATCTCTCTCTCTCTCTCTCTCTGAAACACACTCTCCGCTCTCTCTCTCTCTGAGAAACACACTCACAGCTCTCTGTCATCTCTCTCTCTCTCACTGAAACACACTCACAGCTCTCTGTCATCTCTCTCTCTCTCTCTCTCGCTCTGAAACACACTCACAGCTCTCTGTCAACTCTCTCTCTCTCGTTCTGAAACACACTCACAGCTCTCTGTCATCTCTCTCTCTCTCTGAGAAACACACTCACGGCTCTCTGTCATCTCTCTCTCTCTCGCTCTGAAACACACTCACAGCTCTCTGTCATCTCTCTCTCTCTCTCGCTCTCTCTGAGAAACACACTCACAGCTCTCTGTCATCTCTCTCTCTCTCTCTCTCTCTGAAACACACTCACAGCTCTCTGTCATCTCTCTCTCTCTCTCTCCGAAACACACTCACAGCTCTCTGTCATCTCTCTCTCTCGCTCGCTCTCTCTGAGAAACACACTCACAGCTCTCTGTCATCTCTCTCTCTCTCTCTCGCTCTGAAACACACTCACAGCTCTCTGCCATCTCTCTCTCTCTCTCTCTCCGAAACACACTCACAGCTCTCTGTCATCTCTCTCTCTCTCTCTCTCTCTCCGAAACACACTCACAGCTCTCTGTCATCTCTCTCTCTTTCCGAAACACACTCACAGCTCTCTGCCATCTCTCTCTCTCTCTCTCTCTCCGAAACACACTCACAGCTCTCTGTCATCTCTCTCTCTCTCTCTCTCTCCGAAACACACTCACAGCTCTCTGTCATCTCTCTCTCTCTCTCTCTCTCACTCTGAAACACACTCACAGCTCTCTGTCATCTCTCTCTCTCTCTCTCTCCGAAACACACTCACAGCTCTCTGTCATCTCTTTCTCTCTCTCTCTGAGAAACACACTCACAGCTCTCTGTCATCTCTCTCTCTCTCTGAGAAACACACTCACAGCTCTCTGTCATCTCTCTCTCTCTCTCCGAAACACACTCACAGCTCTCTGTCATCTCCCTCTCTCTCTCTCTCTCGCTCTGAAACACACTCTCAGCTCTCGCTCTCTCTGAGAAAGACACTCACAGCTCTCTGTCATCTCTCTCTCTCTCTCCGAAACACACTCACAGCTCTCTGTCATCTCTCTCTCTCTCTCTCACTCTGAAACACACTCACAGCTCTCTGTCATCTCTCTCTCTCTCTCTCTCTCTCACTCTGAAACACACTCACAGCTCTCTGTCATCTCTCTCTCTCTGAGAAACACACTCACAGCTCTCTGTCATCTCTCTCTCTCTCCGAAACACACTTACAGCTCTCTGTCATCTCTCTCTCTCGCTCTGAAACACACTCACAGCTCTTGTCATCTCTCTCTCTCTCTCTCTCTCACTCTGAAACACACTCACAGCTCTCTGTCATCTCTCTCTCTCTCTCACTCTGAAACACACTCACAGCTCTCTGTCATCTCTCTCTCTCTCTCTCACTCTGAAACACACTCACAGCTCTCTGTCATCTCTCTCTCTCTCTGAGAAACACACTCACAGCTCTCTGTCATCTCTCTCTCTCTCTCTCTGAGAAACACACTCACAGCTCTCTTTCATCTCTCTCTCTCTCTTCGAAACACACTCACAGCTCTCTGTCATCTCTCTCTCTCTCTCTCTCTGAGAAACACACTCACAGCTCTCTGTCATCTCTCTCTCTCTCTCTCTCTCGCTCTGAAACACACTCACAGCTCTCTGTCATCTCTCTCTCTCTCATTCTGAAACACACTCACAGCTCTCTGTCATCTCTCTCTCTCTCTCCGAAACACACTCACAGCTCTCTGTCATCTCTCTCTCTCTCTCCGAAAAACACTCACAGCTCTCTGTCATCTCTCTCCCTCTCTCTCTCTCTCCGAAACACACTCACAGCTCTCTGTCATCTCTCTCTCTCTCTCTCTCTGAAACACACTCTCAGCTCTCGCTCTCTCTGAGAAACACACTCACAGCTCTCTGTCATCTCTCTCCCTCTCTCTGAAACACAATCACAGCTCTCTGTCATCTCTCTCTCTCTCTCTCTCTCCGAAACACACTCACAGCTCTCTGTCATCTCTCTCTCTCTCGCTCTGAAACACAATCACAGCTCTCTGTCATCTCTCTCTCTCTCTCTCCGAAACACACTCACAGCTCTCTGTCATCTCTCTCTCTCTCTCCGAAACACACTCACAGCTCTCTGTCATCTCTCTCCCTCTCTCTCTCTCTCCGAAACACACTCACAGCTCTCTGTCATCTCTCTCTCTCTCTCTCTCTGAAACACACTCTCAGCTCTCGCTCTCTCTGAGAAACACACTCACAGCTCTCTGTCATCTCTCTCTCTCTCTCTCTCGCTCTGAAACACAATCACAGCTCTCTGTCATCTCTCTCTCTCTCTCACTCTGAAACACACTCACAGCTCTCTGTCATCTCTCTCTCTCTCTCCGAAACACACTCACAGCTCTCTGTCATCTCTCTCTCTCTCTCTGAAACACACTCTCAGCTCTCTCTCTCTCTGAGAAACACACTCACAGCTCTCTGTCATCTCTCTCTCTCTCTCTCTCTGAAACACACTCACAGCTCCCTGTCATCTCTCTCACTCTGAAACACACTCACAGCTCTCTGTCATCTCTCTCTCTCTCTCTCCGAAACACACTCACAGCTCTCTGTCATCTCTCTCTCTCTCTCTCGCTCTGAAACACACTCACAGCTCTCTGTCATCTCTCTCTCTCTCTCTCTCTGAAACACACTCACAGCTCTCTGTTATCTCTCTCTCTCTCTCTCTCTCCGAAACACACTCACAGCTCTCTGTCATCTCTCTCTCTCTCTCTCCGAAACACACTCACAGCTCTCTGTCATCTCTCTCTCTCTCTCTCGCTCTGAAACACACTCACAGCTCTCTGTCATCTCTCTCTCTCTCTGAAACACACTCTCAGCTCTCTCTCTCTCTGAGAAACACACTCACAGCTCTCTGTCATCTCTCTCTCTCTCTCTCTCCGAAACACACTCACAGCTCTCTGTCATCTCTCTCTCTCTCTCTCGCTCTGAAACACACTCACAGCTCTCTGTCATCTCTCTCTCTCTCTCTCTCTGAAACACACTCACAGCTCTCTGTTATCTCTCTCTCTCTCTCTCTCTCTCTCCGAAACACACTCACAGCTCTCTGTCATCTCTCTCTCTCTCTCTCCGAAACACACTCACAGCTCTCTGTCATCTCTCTCTCTCTCTCTCGCTCTGAAACACACTCACAGCTCTCTGTCATCTCTCTCTCTCTCTGAGAAACACACTCACATCTCTCTGTCATCTCTCTCTCTCTCTCCGAAACACACTCACAGCTCTCTGTCATCTCTCTCTCTCTCGCTCTGAAACACACTCACAGCTCTCTGTCATCTCTCTCTCTCTCTGAGAAACACACTCACATCTCTCTGTCATCTCTCTCTCTCTCTCCGAAACACACTCACAGCCATCTGTCATCTCTCTCTCTCTCTCGCTCTGAAACACACTCTCAGCTCTCGCTCTCTCTGAGAAACACACTCACAGCTCTCTGTCATCTCTCTCTCTCTCTCCGAAACACACTCACAGCTCTCTGTCATCTCTCTCTCTCACTCTGAAACACACTCACAGCTCTCTGTCATCTCTCTCTCTCTCTCTCTCTCACTCTGAAACACACTCACAGCTCTCTGTCATCTCTCTCTCTCTCTCTCTGAGAAACACACTCACAGCTCTGTCATCTCTCTCTCTCTCTCTCTCTCCGAAACACACTCACAGCTCTCTGTCATCTCTCTATCTCGCTCTGAAACACACTCACAGCTCTCTGTCATCTCTCTCTCTCTCTCTCTCTCACTCTGAAACACACTCACAGCTCTCTGTCATCTCTCTCTCTCTCTCTCACTCTGAAACACACTCACAGCTCTCTGTCATCTCTCTCTCTCTCTCTCTCACTCTGAAACACACTCACAGCTCTCTGTCATCTCTCTCTCTCTCTCCGAAACACACTCACAGCTCCCTGTCATCTCTCTCTCTCTCTCTCTCTCTGAAACACACTCTCCGCTCTCTCTCTCTCTGAGAAACACACTCACAGCTCTCTGTCATCTCTCTCTCTCTCTCTCCCTGAAACACACTCACAGCTCTCTGTCATCTCTCATCTCTCTCTCTCTCTGAGAAACACACTCACAGCTCTCTGTCATCTCTCTCTCTCTCTCTCTGAGAAACACACTCACAGCTCTCTTTCATCTCTCTCTCTCTCTCCGAAACACACTCACAGCTCTCTGTCATCTCTCTCTCTCTCTCTCTCTGAGAAACACACTCACAGCTCTCTGTCATCTCTCTCTCTCTCTCTCTCGCTCTGAAACACACTCACAGCTCTCTGTCATCTCTCTCTCTCTCATTCTGAAACACACTCACAGCTCTCTGTCATCTCTCTCTCTCTCTCCGAAACTCACTCACAGCTCTCTGTCATCTCTCTCCCTCTCTCTCTCTCTCCGAAACACACTCACAGCTCTCTGTCATCTCTCTCTCTCTCTCTCTCTCTCTGAAACACACTCACAGCTCTCTGTCATCTCTCTCTCTCTCTCCGAAACACACTCACAGCTCTCTGTCATCTCCCTCTCTCTCTCTCTCTCGCTCTGAAACACACTCTCAGCTCTCGCTCTCTCTGAGAAAGACACTCACAGCTCTCTGTCATCTCTCTCTCTCTCTCCGAAACACACTCACAGCTCTCTGTCATCTCTCTCTCTCTCTCTCACTCTGAAACACACTCACAGCTCTCTGTCATCTCTCTCTCTCTCTCTCTCTCTCACTCTGAAACACACTCACAGCTCTCTGTCATCTCTCTCTCTCTGAGAAACACACTCACAGCTCTCTGTCATCTCTCTCTCTCTCCGAAACACACTTACAGCTCTCTGTCATCTCTCTCTCTCGCTCTGAAACACACTCACAGCTCTTGTCATCTCTCTCTCTCTCTCTCTCTCACTCTGAAACACACTCACAGCTCTCTGTCATCTCTCTCTCTCTCTCACTCTGAAACACACTCACAGCTCTCTGTCATCTCTCTCTCTCTCTCTCACTCTGAAACACACTCACAGCTCTCTGTCATCTCTCTCTCTCTCTGAGAAACACACTCACAGCTCTCTGTCATCTCTCTCTCTCTCTCTCTGAGAAACACACTCACAGCTCTCTTTCATCTCTCTCTCTCTCTTCGAAACACACTCACAGCTCTCTGTCATCTCTCTCTCTCTCTCTCTCTGAGAAACACACTCACAGCTCTCTGTCATCTCTCTCTCTCTCTCTCTCTCGCTCTGAAACACACTCACAGCTCTCTGTCATCTCTCTCTCTCTCATTCTGAAACACACTCACAGCTCTCTGTCATCTCTCTCTCTCTCTCCGAAACACACTCACAGCTCTCTGTCATCTCTCTCTCTCTCTCCGAAACACACTCACAGCTCTCTGTCATCTCTCTCCCTCTCTCTCTCTCTCCGAAACACACTCACAGCTCTCTGTCATCTCTCTCTCTCTCTCTCTCTGAAACACACTCTCAGCTCTCGCTCTCTCTGAGAAACACACTCACAGCTCTCTGTCATCTCTCTCCCTCTCTCTGAAACACAATCACAGCTCTCTGTCATCTCTCTCTCTCTCTCTCTCCGAAACACACTCACAGCTCTCTGTCATCTCTCTCTCTCTCGCTCTGAAACACAATCACAGCTCTCTGTCATCTCTCTCTCTCTCTCTCCGAAACACACTCACAGCTCTCTGTCATCTCTCTCTCTCTCTCCGAAACACACTCACAGCTCTCTGTCATCTCTCTCCCTCTCTCTCTCTCTCCGAAACACACTCACAGCTCTCTGTCATCTCTCTCTCTCTCTCTCTCTGAAACACACTCTCAGCTCTCGCTCTCTCTGAGAAACACACTCACAGCTCTCTGTCATCTCTCTCTCTCTCTCTCTCGCTCTGAAACACAATCACAGCTCTCTGTCATCTCTCTCTCTCTCTCACTCTGAAACACACTCACAGCTCTCTGTCATCTCTCTCTCTCTCTCCGAAACACACTCACAGCTCTCTGTCATCTCTCTCTCTCTCTCTGAAACACACTCTCAGCTCTCTCTCTCTCTGAGAAACACACTCACAGCTCTCTGTCATCTCTCTCTCTCTCTCTCTCTGAAACACACTCACAGCTCCCTGTCATCTCTCTCACTCTGAAACACACTCACAGCTCTCTGTCATCTCTCTCTCTCTCTCTCCGAAACACACTCACAGCTCTCTGTCATCTCTCTCTCTCTCTCTCGCTCTGAAACACACTCACAGCTCTCTGTCATCTCTCTCTCTCTCTCTCTCTGAAACACACTCACAGCTCTCTGTTATCTCTCTCTCTCTCTCTCTCTCCGAAACACACTCACAGCTCTCTGTCATCTCTCTCTCTCTCTCTCCGAAACACACTCACAGCTCTCTGTCATCTCTCTCTCTCTCTCTCGCTCTGAAACACACTCACAGCTCTCTGTCATCTCTCTCTCTCTCTGAAACACACTCTCAGCTCTCTCTCTCTCTGAGAAACACACTCACAGCTCTCTGTCATCTCTCTCTCTCTCTCTCTCCGAAACACACTCACAGCTCTCTGTCATCTCTCTCTCTCTCTCTCGCTCTGAAACACACTCACAGCTCTCTGTCATCTCTCTCTCTCTCTCTCTCTGAAACACACTCACAGCTCTCTGTTATCTCTCTCTCTCTCTCTCTCTCTCTCCGAAACACACTCACAGCTCTCTGTCATCTCTCTCTCTCTCTCTCCGAAACACACTCACAGCTCTCTGTCATCTCTCTCTCTCTCTCTCGCTCTGAAACACACTCACAGCTCTCTGTCATCTCTCTCTCTCTCTGAGAAACACACTCACATCTCTCTGTCATCTCTCTCTCTCTCTCCGAAACACACTCACAGCTCTCTGTCATCTCTCTCTCTCTCGCTCTGAAACACACTCACAGCTCTCTGTCATCTCTCTCTCTCTCTGAGAAACACACTCACATCTCTCTGTCATCTCTCTCTCTCTCTCCGAAACACACTCACAGCCATCTGTCATCTCTCTCTCTCTCTCGCTCTGAAACACACTCTCAGCTCTCGCTCTCTCTGAGAAACACACTCACAGCTCTCTGTCATCTCTCTCTCTCTCTCCGAAACACACTCACAGCTCTCTGTCATCTCTCTCTCTCACTCGGAAACACACTCACAGCTCTCTGTCATCTCTCTCTCTCTCTCTCTCTCACTCTGAAACACACTCACAGCTCTCTGTCATCTCTCTCTCTCTCTCTCTGAGAAACACACTCACAGCTCTGTCATCTCTCTCTCTCTCTCTCTCTCCGAAACACACTCACAGCTCTCTGTCATCTCTCTATCTCGCTCTGAAACACACTCACAGCTCTCTGTCATCTCTCTCTCTCTCTCTCTCTCACTCTGAAACACACTCACAGCTCTCTGTCATCTCTCTCTCTCTCTCTCACTCTGAAACACACTCACAGCTCTCTGTCATCTCTCTCTCTCTCTCTCTCACTCTGAAACACACTCACAGCTCTCTGTCATCTCTCTCTCTCTCTCCGAAACACACTCACAGCTCCCTGTCATCTCTCTCTCTCTCTCTCTCTCTGAAACACACTCTCCGCTCTCTCTCTCTCTGAGAAACACACTCACAGCTCTCTGTCATCTCTCTCTCTCTCTCTCCCTGAAACACACTCACAGCTCTCTGTCATCTCTCATCTCTCTCTCTCTCTGAGAAACACACTCACAGCTCTCTGTCATCTCTCTCTCTCTCTCTCTGAGAAACACACTCACAGCTCTCTTTCATCTCTCTCTCTCTCTCCGAAACACACTCACAGCTCTCTGTCATCTCTCTCTCTCTCTCTCTCTGAGAAACACACTCACAGCTCTCTGTCATCTCTCTCTCTCTCTCTCTCTCGCTCTGAAACACACTCACAGCTCTCTGTCATCTCTCTCTCTCTCATTCTGAAACACACTCACAGCTCTCTGTCATCTCTCTCTCTCTCTCCGAAACTCACTCACAGCTCTCTGTCATCTCTCTCCCTCTCTCTCTCTCTCCGAAACACACTCACAGCTCTCTGTCATCTCTCTCTCTCTCTCTCTCTCTCTGAAACACACTCACAGCTCTCTGTCATCTCTCTCTCTCTCATTCTGAAACACACTCACAGCTCTCTGTCATCTCTCTCTCTCTCTCCGAAACACACTCACAGCTCTCTGTCATCTCTCTCTCTCTCTCTCTCTGAAACACACTCTCAGCTCTCGCTCTCTCTGAGAAACACACTCACAGCTCTCTGTCATCTCTCTCTCTCTCTCTGAAACACAATCACAGCTCTCTGTCATCTCTCTCTCTCTCTCTCTCCGAAACACACTCACAGCTCTCTGTCATCTCTCTCTCTCTCGCTCTGAAACACAATCACAGCTCTCTGTCATCTCTCTCTCTCTCTCTCTCCGAAACACACTCACAGCTCTCTGTCGTCTCTCTCTCTCTCTCTCTCCGAAACACACTCACAGCTCTCTGTCATCTCTCTCTCTCTCTCCGAAACACACTCACAGCTCTCTGACATCTCTCTCCCTCTCTCTCTCTCTCCGAAACACACTCACAGCTCTCTGTCATCTCTCTCTCTCTCTCTCTCTCTCTGAAACAC
The DNA here is from genome assembly GCF_047496885.1 of Scyliorhinus torazame. Classification (NCBI taxonomy): domain Eukaryota; kingdom Metazoa; phylum Chordata; class Chondrichthyes; order Carcharhiniformes; family Scyliorhinidae; genus Scyliorhinus; species Scyliorhinus torazame. The sequence goes on from NC_092716.1 coordinate 120,425,687, forward strand.
ACTCTCAGCTCTCGCTCTCTCTGAGAAACACACTCACAGCTCTCTGTCATCTCTCTCTCTCTCTCTGAAACACAATCACAGCTCTCTGTCATCTCTCTCTCTCTCGCTCTGAAACACAATCACAGCTCTCTGTCATCTCTCTCTCTCTCTCTCTCCGAAACACACTCACAGCTCTCTGTCATCTCTCTCCCTCTCTCTCTCTCTCCGAAACACACTCACAGCTCTCTGTCATCTCTCTCTCTCTCTCTCTCTGAAACACACTCTCAGCTCTCGCTCTCTCTGAGAAACACACTCACAGCTCTCTGTCATCTCTCTCTCTCTCTCTCTCGCTCTGAAACACAATCACAGCTCTCTGTCATCTCTCTCTCTCTCTCACTCTGAAACACACTCACAGCTCTCTGTCATCTCTCTCTCTCTCTCCGAAACACACTCACAGCTCTCTGTCATCTCTCTCTCTCTCTCTGAAACACACTCTCAGCTCTCTCTCTCTCTGAGAAACACACTCACAGCTCTCTGTCATCTCTCTCTCTCTCTCTCTCTGAAACACACTCACAGCTCTCTGGCATCTCTCTCACTCTGAAACACACTCACAGCTCTCTGTCATCTCTCTCTCTCTCTCTCCGAAACACACTCACAGCTCTCTGTCATCTCTCTCTCTCTCTCTCGCTCTGAAACACACTCACAGCTCTCTGTCATCTCTCTCTCTCTCTCTCTCTGAAACACACTCACAGCTCTCTGTTATCTCTCTCTCTCTCTCTCTCTCCGAAACACACTCACAGCTCTCTGTCATCTCTCTCTCTCTCTCTCCGAAACACACTCACAGCTCTCTGTCATCTCTCTCTCTCTCTCTCGCTCTGAAACACACTCACAGCTCTCTGTCATCTCTCTCTCTCTCTCTCTCACTCTGAAACACACTCACAGCTCTCTGTCATCTCTCTCTCTCTCTCCGAAACACACTCACAGCTCCCTGTCATCTCTCTCTCTCTCTCTCTCTCTGAAACACACTCTCCGCTCTCTCTCTCTCTGAGAAACACACTCACAGCTCTCTGTCATCTCTCTCTCTCTCTCTCCCTGAAACACACTCACAGCTCTCTGTCATCTCTCATCTCTCTCTCTCTCTGAGAAACAGACTCACAGCTCTCTGTCATCTCTCTCTCTCTCTCTCTGAGAAACACACTCACAGCTCTCTTTCATCTCTCTCTCTCTCTCCGAAACACACTCACAGCTCTCTGTCATCTCTCTCTCTCTCTCTCTCTGAGAAACACACTCACAGCTCTCTGTCATCTCTCTCTCTCTCTCTCTCTCGCTCTGAAACACACTCACAGCTCTCTGTCATCTCTCTCTCTCTCATTCTGAAACACACTCACAGCTCTCTGTCATCTCTCTCTCTCTCTCCGAAACTCACTCACAGCTCTCTGTCATCTCTCTCCCTCTCTCTCTCTCTCCGAAACACACTCACAGCTCTCTGTCATCTCTCTCTCTCTCTCTCTCTCTCTGAAACACACTCACAGCTCTCTGTCATCTCTCTCTCTCTCTCCGAAACACACTCACAGCTCTCTGTCATCTCCCTCTCTCTCTCTCTCTCGCTCTGAAACACACTCTCAGCTCTCGCTCTCTCTGAGAAAGACACTCACAGCTCTCTGTCATCTCTCTCTCTCTCTCCGAAACACACTCACAGCTCTCTGTCATCTCTCTCTCTCTCTCTCACTCTGAAACACACTCACAGCTCTCTGTCATCTCTCTCTCTCTCTCTCTCTCTCACTCTGAAACACACTCACAGCTCTCTGTCATCTCTCTCTCTCTGAGAAACACACTCACAGCTCTCTGTCATCTCTCTCTCTCTCCGAAACACACTTACAGCTCTCTGTCATCTCTCTCTCTCGCTCTGAAACACACTCACAGCTCTTGTCATCTCTCTCTCTCTCTCTCTCTCTCTCTCACTCTGAAACACACTCACAGCTCTCTGTCATCTCTCTCTCTCTCTCACTCTGAAACACACTCACAGCTCTCTGTCATCTCTCTCTCTCTCTCTCACTCTGAAACACACTCACAGCTCTCTGTCATCTCTCTCTCTCTCTGAGAAACACACTCACAGCTCTCTGTCATCTCTCTCTCTCTCTCTCTGAGAAACACACTCACAGCTCTCTTTCATCTCTCTCTCTCTCTTCGAAACACACTCACAGCTCTCTGTCATCTCTCTCTCTCTCTCTCTCTGAGAAACACACTCACAGCTCTCTGTCATCTCTCTCTCTCTCTCTCTCTCGCTCTGAAACACACTCACAGCTCTCTGTCATCTCTCTCTCTCTCATTCTGAAACACACTCACAGCTCTCTGTCATCTCTCTCTCTCTCTCCGAAACACACTCACAGCTCTCTGTCATCTCTCTCTCTCTCTCCGAAACACACTCACAGCTCTCTGTCATCTCTCTCCCTCTCTCTCTCTCTCCGAAACACACTCACAGCTCTCTGTCATCTCTCTCTCTCTCTCTCTCTGAAACACACTCTCAGCTCTCGCTCTCTCTGAGAAACACACTCACAGCTCTCTGTCATCTCTCTCCCTCTCTCTGAAACACAATCACAGCTCTCTGTCATCTCTCTCTCTCTCTCTCTCCGAAACACACTCACAGCTCTCTGTCATCTCTCTCTCTCTCGCTCTGAAACACAATCACAGCTCTCTGTCATCTCTCTCTCTCTCTCTCCGAAACACACTCACAGCTCTCTGTCATCTCTCTCTCTCTCTCCGAAACACACTCACAGCTCTCTGTCATCTCTCTCCCTCTCTCTCTCTCTCCGAAACACACTCACAGCTCTCTGTCATCTCTCTCTCTCTCTCTCTCTGAAACACACTCTCAGCTCTCGCTCTCTCTGAGAAACACACTCACAGCTCTCTGTCATCTCTCTCTCTCTCTCTCTCGCTCTGAAACACAATCACAGCTCTCTGTCATCTCTCTCTCTCTCTCACTCTGAAACACACTCACAGCTCTCTGTCATCTCTCTCTCTCTCTCCGAAACACACTCACAGCTCTCTGTCATCTCTCTCTCTCTCTCTGAAACACACTCTCAGCTCTCTCTCTCTCTGAGAAACACACTCACAGCTCTCTGTCATCTCTCTCTCTCTCTCTCTCTGAAACACACTCACAGCTCCCTGTCATCTCTCTCACTCTGAAACACACTCACAGCTCTCTGTCATCTCTCTCTCTCTCTCTCCGAAACACACTCACAGCTCTCTGTCATCTCTCTCTCTCTCTCTCGCTCTGAAACACACTCACAGCTCTCTGTCATCTCTCTCTCTCTCTCTCTCTGAAACACACTCACAGCTCTCTGTTATCTCTCTCTCTCTCTCTCTCTCCGAAACACACTCACAGCTCTCTGTCATCTCTCTCTCTCTCTCTCCGAAACACACTCACAGCTCTCTGTCATCTCTCTCTCTCTCTCTCGCTCTGAAACACACTCACAGCTCTCTGTCATCTCTCTCTCTCTCTGAAACACACTCTCAGCTCTCTCTCTCTCTGAGAAACACACTCACAGCTCTCTGTCATCTCTCTCTCTCTCTCTCTCCGAAACACACTCACAGCTCTCTGTCATCTCTCTCTCTCTCTCTCGCTCTGAAACACACTCACAGCTCTCTGTCATCTCTCTCTCTCTCTCTCTCTGAAACACACTCACAGCTCTCTGTTATCTCTCTCTCTCTCTCTCTCTCCGAAACACACTCACAGCTCTCTGTCATCTCTCTCTCTCTCTCTCCGAAACACACTCACAGCTCTCTGTCATCTCTCTCTCTCTCTCTCGCTCTGAAACACACTCACAGCTCTCTGTCATCTCTCTCTCTCTCTGAGAAACACACTCACATCTCTCTGTCATCTCTCTCTCTCTCTCCGAAACACACTCACAGCTCTCTGTCATCTCTCTCTCTCTCGCTCTGAAACACACTCACAGCTCTCTGTCATCTCTCTCTCTCTCTGAGAAACACACTCACAACTCTCTGTCATCTCTCTCTCTCTCTCCGAAACACACTCACAGCCATCTGTCATCTCTCTCTCTCTCTCGCTCTGAAACACACTCTCAGCTCTCGCTCTCTCTGAGAAACACACTCACAGCTCTCTGTCATCTCTCTCTCTCTCTCCGAAACACACTCACAGCTCTCTGTCATCTCTCTCTCTCACTCTGAAACACACTCACAGCTCTCTGTCATCTCTCTCTCTCTCTCTCTCTCACTCTGAAACACACTCACATCTCTCTGTCATCTCTCTCTCTCTCTCTCTGAGAAACACACTCACAGCTCTGTCATCTCTCTCTCTCTCTCTCTCTCCGAAACACACTCACAGCTCTCTGTCATCTCTCTATCTCGCTCTGAAACACACTCACAGCTCTCTGTCATCTCTCTCTCTCTCTCTCTCTCACTCTGAAACACACTCACAGCTCTCTGTCATCTCTCTCTCTCTCTCTCACTCTGAAACACACTCACAGCTCTCTGTCATCTCTCTCTCTCTCTCTCTCACTCTGAAACACACTCACAGCTCTCTGTCATCTCTCTCTCTCTCTCCGAAACACACTCACAGCTCCCTGTCATCTCTCTCTCTCTCTCTCTCTCTGAAACACACTCTCCGCTCTCTCTCTCTCTGAGAAACACACTCACAGCTCTCTGTCATCTCTCTCTCTCTCTCTCCCTGAAACACACTCACAGCTCTCTGTCATCTCTCATCTCTCTCTCTCTCTGAGAAACACACTCACAGCTCTCTGTCATCTCTCTCTCTCTCTCTCTGAGAAACACACTCACAGCTCTCTTTCATCTCTCTCTCTCTCTCCGAAACACACTCACAGCTCTCTGTCATCTCTCTCTCTCTCTCTCTCTGAGAAACACACTCACAGCTCTCTGTCATCTCTCTCTCTCTCTCTCTCTCGCTCTGAAACACACTCACAGCTCTCTGTCATCTCTCTCTCTCTCATTCTGAAACACACTCACAGCTCTCTGTCATCTCTCTCTCTCTCTCCGAAACTCACTCACAGCTCTCTGTCATCTCTCTCCCTCTCTCTCTCTCTCCGAAACACACTCACAGCTCTCTGTCATCTCTCTCTCTCTCTCTCTCTCTCTGAAACACACTCACAGCTCTCTGTCATCTCTCTCTCTCTCATTCTGAAACACACTCACAGCTCTCTGTCATCTCTCTCTCTCTCTCCGAAACACACTCACAGCTCTCTGTCATCTCTCTCTCTCTCTCTCTCTGAAACACACTCTCAGCTCTCGCTCTCTCTGAGAAACACACTCACAGCTCTCTGTCATCTCTCTCTCTCTCTCTGAAACACAATCACAGCTCTCTGTCATCTCTCTCTCTCTCTCTCTCCGAAACACACTCACAGCTCTCTGTCATCTCTCTCTCTCTCGCTCTGAAACACAATCACAGCTCTCTGTCATCTCTCTCTCTCTCTCTCTCCGAAACACACTCACAGCTCTCTGTCGTCTCTCTCTCTCTCTCTCTCCGAAACACACTCACAGCTCTCTGTCATCTCTCTCTCTCTCTCCGAAACACACTCACAGCTCTCTGTCATCTCTCTCCCTCTCTCTCTCTCTCCGAAACACACTCACAGCTCTCTGTCATCTCTCTCTCTCTCTCTCTCTCTCTGAAACACACTCTCAGCTCTCGCTCTCTCTGAGAAACACACTCACAGCTCTCTGTCATCTCTCTCTCTCTCTCTGAAACACAATCACAGCTCTCTGTCATCTCTCTCTCTCTCGCTCTGAAACACAATCACAGCTCTCTGTCATCTCTCTCTCTCTCTCTCTCCGAAACACACTCACAGCTCTCTGTCATCTCTCTCCCTCTCTCTCTCTCTCCGAAACACACTCACAGCTCTCTGTCATCTCTCTCTCTCTCTCTCTCTGAAACACACTCTCAGCTCTCGCTCTCTCTGAGAAACACACTCACAGCTCTCTGTCATCTCTCTCTCTCTCTCTCTCGCTCTGAAACACAATCACAGCTCTCTGTCATCTCTCTCTCTCTCTCACTCTGAAACACACTCACAGCTCTCTGTCATCTCTCTCTCTCTCTCCGAAACACACTCACAGCTCTCTGTCATCTCTCTCTCTCTCTCTGAAACACACTCTCAGCTCTCTCTCTCTCTGAGAAACACACTCACAGCTCTCTGTCATCTCTCTCTCTCTCTCTCTCTGAAACACACTCACAGCTCTCTGTCATCTCTCTCACTCTGAAACACACTCACAGCTCTCTGTCATCTCTCTCTCTCTCGCTCTGAAACACAATCACAGCTCTCTGTCATCTCTCTCTCTCTCTCTCTCCGAAACACACTCACAGCTCTCTGTCATCTCTCTCCCTCTCTCTCTCTCTCCGAAACACACTCACAGCTCTCTGTCATCTCTCTCTCTCTCTCTCTCTGAAACACACTCTCAGCTCTCGCTCTCTCTGAGAAACACACTCACAGCTCTCTGTCATCTCTCTCTCTCTCTCTCTCGCTCTGAAACACAATCACAGCTCTCTGTCATCTCTCTCTCTCTCTCACTCTGAAACACACTCACAGCTCTCTGTCATCTCTCTCTCTCTCTCCGAAACACACTCACAGCTCTCTGTCATCTCTCTCTCTCTCTCTGAAACACACTCTCAGCTCTCTCTCTCTCTGAGAAACACACTCACAGCTCTCTGTCATCTCTCTCTCTCTCTCTCTCTGAAACACACTCACAGCTCTCTGTCATCTCTCTCACTCTGAAACACACTCACAGCTCTCTGTCATCTCTCTCTCTCTCTCTCGCTCTGAAACACACTCACAGCTCTCTGTCATCTCTCTCTCTCTCTCTCTCTGAAACACACTCACAGCTCTCTGTTATCTCTCTCTCTCTCTCTCTCTCCGAAACACACTCACAGCTCTCTGTCATCTCTCTCTCTCTCTCTCCGAAACACACTCACAGCTCTCTGTCATCTCTCTCTCTCTCTCTCGCTCTGAAACACACTCACAGCTCTCTGTCATCTCTCTCTCTCTCTGAAACACACTCTCAGCTCTCTCTCTCTCTGAGAAACACACTCACAGCTCTCTGTCATCTCTCTCTCTCTCTCTCGCTCTGAAACACACTCACAGCTCTCTGTCATCTCTCTCTCTCTCTGAGAAACACACTCACATCTCTCTGTCATCTCTCTCTCTCTCTCCGAAACACACTCACAGCTCTCTGTCATCTCTCTCTCTCTCTCGCTCTGAAACACACTCTCAGCTCTCGCTCTCTCTGAGAAACACACTCACAGCTCTCTGTCATCTCTCTCTCTCTCCGAAACACACTCACAGCTCTCTGTCATCTCTCTCTCTCACTCTGAAACACACTCACAGCTCTCTGTCATCTCTCTCTCTCTCTCTCTCTCACTCTGAAACACACTCACAGCTCTCTGTCATCTCTCTCTCTCTCTCTCTGAGAAACACACTCACAGCTCTGTCATCTCTCTCTCTCTCTCTCTCCGAAACACACTCACAGCTCTCTGTCATCTCTCTATCTCGCTCTGAAACACACTCACAGCTCTCTGTCATCTCTCTCTCTCTCTCTCTCTCACTCTGAAACACACTCACAGCTCTCTGTCATCTCTCTCTCTCTCTCTCACTCTGAAACACACTCACAGCTCTCTGTCATCTCTCTCTCTCTCTCTCACTCTGAAACACACTCACAGCTCTCTGTCATCTCTCTCTCTCTCTCCGAAACACACTCACAGCTCCCTGTCATCTCTCTCTCTCTCTCTCTCTCTCTCTGAAACACACTCTCCGCTCTCTGTCATCTCTCTCTCTCTCTCTGAGAAACACACTCACAGCTCTCTGTCATCTCTCTCTCTCTCTCTCCCTGAAACACACTCACAGCTCTCTGTCATCTCTCTCTCTCTCACTCTGAAACACACTCACAGCTCTCTGTCATCTCTCTCTCTCTCTCTCTCTGAAACACACTCTCAGCTCTCGCTCTCTCTGAGAAACACACTCACAGCTCTCTGTCATCTCTCTCTCTCTCTCTCCGAAACACACTCACAGCTCTCTGTCATCTCTCTCTCTCTCTCTCTCTCTCCGAAACACACTCACAGCTCTCTGTCATCTCTCTCTCTCTCTCTCTCGCTCTGAAACACACTCACAGCTCTCTGTCATCTCTCTCTCTCTCTCCGAAACACACTCACAGCTCTCTGTCATCTCTCTCTCTCTCCGAAACACACTCACAGCTCTCTGTCATCTCTCTCTCTCGCTCTGAAACACACTCACAGCTCTCTGTCATCTCTCTCTCTCTCTCTGAGAAACACACTCACAGCTCTCTGTCATCTCTCTCTCTCTCTCTCTCTGAAACACACTCACAGCTCTCTGTCATCTCTCTCTCTCGCTCTGAAACACACTCACAGCTCTCTGTCATCTCTCTCTCTCTCTCTCTCTCTCTGAAACACACTCTCAGCTCTCGCTCTCTCTGAGAAACACACTCACAGCTCTCTGTCATCTCTCTCTATCTCTCTCTCTCTCACTCTGAAACACACTCACAGCTCTCTGTCATCTCTCTCTCTCTCTCTCCGAAACACACTCACAGCTCTCTGTCATCTCTCTCTCTCTCTCTCTCTCACTCTGAAACACACTCACAGCTCTCTGTCATCTCTCTCTCTCTCCGAAACACACTCACAGCTCTCTGTCATCTGTCTCTCTCTCTCCGAAACACACTCACAGCTCTCTGTCATCTCTCTCTCTCACTCTGAAACACACTCACAGCTCTCTGTCATCTCTCTCTCTCTCTGAGAAACACACTCACAGCTCTCTGTCATCTCTTTCTCTCTCTCCGAAACACACTCACAGCTCTCTGTCATCTCTCTCTCTCTCTGAGAAACACACTCACAGCTCTCTGTCATCTCTCTCTCTCTCGCTCCGAAACACACTCACAGCTCTCTGTCATCTCTCTCTCTCTCTGAGAAACACACTCACAGCTCTCTGTCATCTCTCTCTCTCTCGCTCCGAAACACAATCACAGCTCTCTGTCATCTCTCTCTCTCTCTCTCTGAAACACACTCACAGCTCTCTGTCATCTCTCTCTCTCTCGCTCCGAAACACAATCACAGCACTCTGTCATCTCTCTCTCTCTCTCTCTGAAACACACTCACAGCTCTCTGTCATCTCTCTCTCTCTCTGAGAAACACACTCACAGCTCTCTGTCATCTCTCTCTCTCTCTCTCTGAGAAACACACTCACAGCTCTCTGTCATCTCTCTCTCTCTCTCTCTCTCTCCGAAACACACTCACAGCTCTCTGTCATCTCTCTCTCTCTGAGAAACACACTCACAGCTCTCTGTCATCTCTCTCTCTCTCTCTCTCCGAAACACACTCACAGCTCTCTGTCATCTCTCTCTCTCTCTGCGAAACACACTCACAGCTCCCCGTCATCTCTCTCTCTCTCTCCGAAACACACTCACAGCTCTCTGTCATCTCTCTCTCTCTCTCTCTCACTGAAACACACTCACAGCTCTCTGTCATCTCTCTCTCTCTCTCTGAGAAACAAACTCACAGCTCTCTGTCATCTCTCTCTCTCTCTCTCGTTCTGAAACACACTCACAGCTCTCTGTCATCTCTCTCTCTCTCTCCGAAACACAGTCACAGCTCTCTGTCATCTCTCTCTCTCTCTCTCTCTGAGAAACACACTCACAGCTCTCTGTCATCTCTCTCTCTCTCTCTCTCTCGCTCTGAAACACACTCACAGCTCTCTGTCATCTCTCTCTCTCTGAAACACACTCACAGCTCTCTGTCATCTCTCTCTCTCTCTCTCGCTCTGAAACACACTCACAGCTCTCTGTCATCTCTCTCTCTCTCTCCGAAACACGCTCACAGCTCTCTGTCATCTCTCTCTCTCTCTCCGAAACACACTCACAGCTCTCTGTCATCTCTCTCTCTCTCTCTGAGAAACACACTCACAGCTCTCTGTCATCTCTCTCTCTCTCTCCGAAACACACTCACAGCTCTCTGTCATCTCTCTCTCTCTCTCTCTCCGAAACACGCTCACAGCTCTCTGTCATCTCTCTCTCTCTCTCTCTCTCCGAAACACACTTACAGCTCTCTGTCATCTCTCTCTCTCGCTCTGAAACACACTCACAGCTCTTGTCATCTCTCTCTCTCTCTCTCTCTCACTCTGAAACACACTCACAGCTCTCTGTCATCTCTCTCTCTCTCTCACTCTGAAACACACTCACAGCTCTCTGTCATCTCTCTCTCTCTCTCTCTCTCACTCTGAAACACACTCACAGCTCTCTGTCATCTCTCTCTCTCTCTGAGAAACACACTCACAGCTCTCTGTCATCTCTCTCTCTCGCTCTGAAACACACTCACAGCTCTCTATCATCTCTCTCTCTCTCTCTCACTCTGAAACACACTCACAGCTCTCTGTCATCTCTCTCTCTCTCTGAGAAACACACTCACAGCTCTCTTTCATCTCTCTCTCTCTCTCCGAAACACACTCACAGCTCTCTGTCATCTCTCTCTCTCTCTCTCTCTGAGAAACACACTCACAGCTCTCTGTCATCTCTCTCTCTCTCTCTCTCTCGCTCTGAAACACACTCACAGCTCTCTGTCATCTCTCTCTCTCTCATTCTGAAACACACTCACAGCTCTCTGTCATCTCTCTCTCTCTCTCCGAAACACACTCACAGCTCTCTGTCATCTCTCTCCCTCTCTCTCTCTCTCCGAAACACACTCACAGCTCTCTGTCATCTCTCTCTCTCTCTCTCTCTGAAACACACTCTCAGCTCTCGCTCTCTCTGAGAAACACACTCACAGCTCTCTGTCATCTCTCTCTCTCTCTCTCTCCGAAACACACTCACAGCTCTCTGTCATCTCTCTCTCTCTCTCGCTCTGAAACACACTCACAGCTCTCTGTCATCTCTCTCTCTCTCTCTCTCCGAAACACACTCACAGCTCTCTGTCATCTCTCTCTCTCTCTCTCGCTCTGAAACACAATCACAGCTCTCTGTCATCTCTCTCTCTCTCTCTCTCGCTCTGAAACACAATCACAGCTCTCTGTCATCTCTCTCTCTCTCTCTCTCCGAAACACACTCACAGCTCTCTGTCATCTCTCTCTCTCTCTCGCTCTGAAACACAATCACAGCTCTCTGTCATCTCTCTCTCTCTCTCACTCTGAAACACACTCACAGCTCTCTGTCATCTCTCTCTCTCTCTCCGAAACACACTCACAGCTCTCTGTCATCTCTCTCTCTCTCTCCGAAACACACTCACAGCTCTCTGTCATCTCTCTCCCTCTCTCTCTCTCTCCGAAACACACTCACAGCTCTCTGTCATCTCTCTCTCTCTCTCTCTCTGAAACACACTCTCAGCTCTCGCTCTCTCTGAGAAACACACTCACAGCTCTCTGTCATCTCTCTCTCTCTCTCGCTCTGAAACACAATCACAGCTCTCTGTCATCTCTCTCTCTCGCTCACTCTGAAACACACTCACAGCTCTCTGTCATCTCTCTCTCTCTCTCCGAAACACACTCACAGCTCTCTGTCATCTCTCTCTCTCTCTCTGAAACACACTCTCAGCTCTCTCTCTCTCTGAGAAACACACTCACAGCTCTCTGTCATCTCTCTCTCTCTCTCTCTCTGAAACACACTCACAGCTCTCTGTCATCTCTCTCACTCTGAAACACACTCACAGCTCTCTGTCATCTCTCTCTCTCTCTCTCCGAAACACACTCACAGCTCTCTGTCATCTCTCTCTCTCTCTCTCGCTCTGAAACACACTCACAGCTCTCTGTCATCTCTCTCTCTCTCTCTCTCTCTGAAACACACTCACAGCTCTCTGTTATCTCTCTCTCTCTCTCTCTCTCCGAAACACACTCACAGCTCTCTGTCATCTCTCTCTCTCTCTCTCGCTCTGAAACACACTCACAGCTCTCTGTCATCTCTCTCTCTCTCTGAGAAACACACTCACATCTCTCTGTCATCTCTCTCTCTCCGAAACACACTCACAGCTCTCTGTCATCTCTCTCTCTCTCTCGCTCTGAAACACACTCTCAGCTCTCGCTCTCTCTGAGAAACACACTCACAGCTCTCTGTCATCTCTCTCTCTCTCTCTCTCCGAAACACACTCACAGCTCTCTGTCATCTCTCTCTCTCGCTCGGAAACACACTCACAGCTCTCTGTCATCTCTCTCTCTCTCTCTCTCTCACTCTGAAACACACTCACAGCTCTCTGTCATCTCTCTCTCTCTCTCTCACTCTGAAACACACTCACAGCTCTCTGTCATCTCTCTCTCTCTCTCTCACTCTGAAACACACTCACAGCTCTCTGTCATCTCTCTCTCTCTCTCCGAAACACACTCACAGCTCTCTGTCATCTATCTCTCTCTCTCTCTCTCTGAAACACGCTCTCCGCTCTCTCTCTCTCTGAGAAACACACTCACAGCTCTCTGTCATCTATCTCTCTCTCTCCCTGAAACACACTCACAGCTCTCTGTCATCTCTCTCTCTCTCACTCTGAAACACACTCACAGCTCTCTGTAATCTCTCTCTCTCGCTCTCTCTCCGAAACACACTCACAGCTCTCTGTCATCTCTCTCTCTCTCTCTCTCGCTCTGAAACACACTCACAGCTCTCTGTCATCTCTCTCTCTCTCTCCGAAACACACTCACAGCTCTCTGTCATCTCTCTCTCTCTCCGAAACACACTCACAGCTCTCTGTCATCTCTCTCTCTCGCTCTGAAACACACTCACAGCTCTCTGTCATCTCTCTCTCTCTCTCTGAGAAACACACTCACAGCTCTCTGTCATCTCTCTCTCTCTCTCTCTCTGAAACACACTCACAGCTCTCTGTCATCTCTCTCTCTCGCTCTGAAACACACTCACAGCTCTCTGTCATCTCTCTCTCTCTCTCTCTCTGAAACACACTCTCAGCTCTCGCTCTCTCTGAGAAACACACTCACAGCTCTCTGTCATCTCTCTCTCTCTCTCTCTCTCACTCTGAAACACACTCACAGCTCTCTGTCATCTCTCTCTCTCTCTCTCCGAAACACACTCACAGCTCTCTGTCATCTCTCTCTCTCTCTCTCTCTCACTCTGAAACACACTCACAGCTCTCTGTCATCTCTCTCTCTCTCCGAAACACACTCACAGCTCTCTGTCATCTGTCTCTCTCTCTCCGAAACACACTCACAGCTCTCTGTCATCTCTCTCTCTCACTCTGAAACACACTCACAGCTCTCTGTCATCTCTCTCTCTCTCTGAGAAACATACTCACAGCTCTCTGTCATCTCTTTCTCTCTCTCCGAAACACACTCACAGCTCTCTGTCATCTCTCTCTCTCTCTGAGAAACACACTCACAGCTCTCTGTCATCTCTCTCTCTCTCGCTCCGAAACACACTCACAGCTCTCTGTCATCTCTCTCTCTCTCTCTCTCGCTCTGAAACACACTCACAGCTCTCTCTCGCTCTGAAACACACTCACAGCTCTCTGTCATCTCTCTCTCTCTCTGAGAAACACACTCACAGCTCTCTGTCATCTCTCTCTCTCTCTCTCTCTCACTCCAAAACACACTCACAGCTCTCTGTCATCTCTCTCTCTCTCTCTGAAACACACTCACAGCTCTCTGTCATCTCTCTCTCTCTCTGAGAAACACACTCACAGCTCTCTGTCATCTCTCTCTCTCTCTCCGAAACACACTCACAGCTCTCTGTCATCTCTCTCTCTCTCTCTCTCGCTCTGAAACACACTCACAGCTCTCTGTCATCTCTCTCTCTCTCTCTCTCTCCGAAACACACTCACAGCTCTCTGTCATCTCTCTCTCTCTGAGAAACACACTCACAGCTCTCTGTCATCTCTCTCTCTCTCTCCGAAACACACTCACAGCTCTCTGTCATCTCTCTCTCTCTCTGCGAAACACACTCACAGCTCCCCGTCATCTCTCTCTCTCTCTCCGAAACACACTCACAGCTCTCTGTCATCTCTCTCTCTCTCTCTCTCACTGAAACACACTCACAGCTCTCTGTCATCTCTCTCTCTCTCTCTGAGAAACAAACTCACAGCTCTCTGTCATCTCTCTCTCTCTCTGAGAAACACACTCACAGCTCTCTGTCATCTCTCTCTCTCTCTCTCTCTCACTCTGAAACACACTCTCAGCTCTCTGTCATCTCTCTCTCTCTCTCTCCGAAACACACTCACAGCTCTCTGTCATCTCTCTCTCTCCCTCTCCGAACCACACTCACAGCTCTCTGTCATCTCTCTCTCTCTCTCTCCGAAACACACTCTCAGCTCTCTGTCATCTCTCTCTCTCTCTCTCTGAAACACACTCTCAGCTCTCTGTCATCTCTCTCTCTCTCGCTCTGAAACACACTCACAGCTCTCTGTCATCTCTCTCTCTCTCTCTCGCTCTGAAACACACTCACAGCTCTCTGTCATCTCTCTCTCTCTGAAACACACTCACAGCTCTCTGTCATCTCTCTCTCTCTCTCTCGCTCTGAAACACACTCACAGCTCTCTGTCATCTCTCTCTCTCTCTCCGAAACACGCTCACAGCTCTCTGTCATCTCTCTCTCTCTCTCTCTCCGAAACACACTCACAGCTCTCTGTCATCTCTCTCTCTCTCTCTGAGAAACACACTCACAGCTCTCTGTCATCTCTCTCTCTCTCTCCAAAACACACTCACAGCTCTCTGTCATCTCTCTCTCTCTCTCTCTCCGAAACACACTCACAGCTCTCTGTCATCTCGCTCTCTCTCTCTCTCTCTCGTTCTGAAACACACTCACAGCTCTCTGTCATCTCTCTCTCTCTCTCTGAGAAACACACTCACAGCTCTCTGTCATCTCTCTCTCTCTCTCTCTCTCCGAAACACACTCACAGCTCTCTGTCATCTCTCTCTCTCTCTGAGAAACACACTCACAGCTCTCTGTCATCTCTCTCTTTCTGAAACACACTCACAGCTCTCGGTCATCTCTCTCTCTCTCTCTCTCCGAAACACACTCACAGTTCTCTGTCATCTCTCTCTCTCTCTCTGAAACACACTCACAGCTCTCTGTCATCTCTCTCTCTCTCTCTCTCTCTGAGAAACACACTCACAGCACTCTGTCATCTCTCTCTCTCTCTCTCTCTCTGAGAAACACACTCACAGCTCTCTGTCATCTCTCTCTCTCTCTCTCTCTCTCCGAAACACACTCACAGCTCTCTGTCATCTCTCTCTCTCTCTCCGAAACACACTCACAGCTCTCTGTCATCTCTCTCTCTCTCTGCGAAACACACTCACAGCTCCCCGTCATCTCTCTCTCTCTCTCTCTCTCACTGAAACACACTCACAGCTCTCTGTCATCTCTCTCTCTCTCTCTCCGAAACACACTCACAGCTCTCTGTCATCTCTCTCTCTCTCTCTCTCACTGAAACACACTCACAGCTCTCTGTCATCTCTCTCTCTCTCTCTGAGAAACAAACTCACAGCTCTCTGTCATCTCTCTCTCTCTCTCTCGTTCTGAAACACACTCACAGCTCTCTGTCATCTCTCTCTCTCTCTCCGAAACACAGTCACAGCTCTCTGTCATCTCTCTCTCTCTCTGAGAAACACACTCACAGCTCTCTGTCATCTCTCTCTCTCTCTCTCTCTCGCTCTGAAACACA
The DNA here is from genome assembly GCF_047496885.1 of Scyliorhinus torazame. Taxonomy (NCBI): domain Eukaryota; kingdom Metazoa; phylum Chordata; class Chondrichthyes; order Carcharhiniformes; family Scyliorhinidae; genus Scyliorhinus; species Scyliorhinus torazame. Next base: position 120,441,276 of record NC_092716.1, read on the forward strand.
CTCACAGCTCTCTGTCATCTCTCTCTCTCTGAAACACACTCACAGCTCTCTGTCATCTCTCTCTCTCTCTCTCGCTCTGAAACACACTCACAGCTCTCTGTCATCTCTCTCTCTCTCTCCGAAACACGCTCACAGCTCTCTGTCATCTCTCTCTCTCTCTCTCTCCGAAACACACTCACAGCTCTCTGTCATCTCTCTCTCTCTCTCTGAGAAACACACTCACAGCTCTCTGTCATCTCTCTCTCTCTCTCCGAAACACACTCACAGCTCTCTGTCATCTCTCTCTCTCTCTCTCTCCGAAACACGCTCACAGCTCTCTGTCATCTCTCTCTCTCTCTCTCTCCGAAACACACTTACAGCTCTCTGTCATCTCTCTCTCTCGCTCTGAAACACACTCACAGCTCTTGTCATCTCTCTCTCTCTCTCTCTCTCTCACTCTGAAACACACTCACAGCTCTCTGTCATCTCTCTCTCTCTCTCACTCTGAAACACACTCACAGCTCTCTGTCATCTCTCTCTCTCTCTCTCACTCTGAAACACACTCACAGCTCTCTGTCATCTCTCTCTCTCTCTGAGAAACACACTCACAGCTCTCTGTCATCTCTCTCTCTCTCTCTCTGAGAAACACACTCACAGCTCTCTTTCATCTCTCTCTCTCTCTCCGAAACACACTCACAGCTCTCTGTCATCTCTCTCTCTCTCTCTCTCTCTGAGAAACACACTCACAGCTCTCTGTCATCTCTCTCTCTCTCTCGCTCTGAAACACACTCACAGCTCTCTGTCATCTCTCTCTCTCTCATTCTGAAACACACTCACAGCTCTCTGTCATCTCTCTCTCTCTCCGAAACACACTCACAGCTCTCTGTCATCTCTCTCTCTCTCTCTCTGAAACACACTCTCAGCTCTCGCTCTCTCTGAGAAACACACTCACAGCTCTCTGTCATCTCTCTCTCTCTCTCTCTCGCTCTGAAACACAATCACAGCTCTCTGTCATCTCTCTCTCTCTCTCTCTCCGAAACACACTCACAGCTCTCTGTCATCTCTCTCTCTCTCTCGCTCTGAAACACAATCACAGCTCTCTGTCATCTCTCTCTCTCTCTCTCTCCGAAACACACTCACAGCTCTCTGTCATCTCTCTCTCTCTCTCCGAAACACACTCACAGCTCTCTGTCATCTCTCTCCCTCTCTCTCTCTCTCTCCGAAACACACTCACAGCTCTCTGTCATCTCTCTCTCTCTCTCTCTCTGAAACACACTCTCAGCTCTCGCTCTCTCTGAGAAACAAACTCACAGCTCTCTGTCATCTCTCTCTCTCTCTCGCTCTGAAACACAATCACAGCTCTCTGTCATCTCTCTCTCTCTCTCACTCTGAAACACACTCACAGCTCTCTGTCATCTCTCTCTCTCTCTCCGAAACACACTCACAGCTCTCTGTCATCTCTCTCTCACTCTGAAACACACCCACAGCTCTCTGTCATCTCTCTCTCTCCCTCTCACTCTGAAACACACTCACAGCTCTCTGTCATCTCTCTCTCTCTCTCCGAAACACGCACAGCTCTCTGTCATCTCTCTCTCTCTCTCTGAAACACACTCTCAGCTCTCTCTCTCTCTGAGAAACACACTCACAGCTCTCTGTCATCTCTCTCTCTCTGAAACACACTCACAGCTCTCTGTCATCTCTCTCACTCTGAAACACACTCACAGCTCTCTGTCATCTCTCTCTCTCTCTCTCCGAAACACACTCACAGCTCTCTGTCATCTCTCTCTCTCTCTCTCGCTCTGAAACACACTCACAGCTCTCTGTCATCTCTCTCTCTCTCTCTCTCTCTGAAACTCACTCACAGCTCTCTGTTATCTCTCTCTCTCTCTCTCTCTCCGAAACACACTCACAGCTCTCTGTCATCTCTCTCTCTCTCTCTCGCTCTGAAACACACTCACAGCTCTCTGTCATCTCTCTCTCTCTCTGAGAAACAAACTCACATCTCTCTGTCATCTCTCTCTCTCTCTCCGAAACACACTCACAGCTCTCTGTCATCTCTCTCTCTCTCTCGCTCTGAAACACACTCTCAGCTCTCGCTCTCTCTGAGAAACACACTCACAGCTCTCTGTCATCTCTCTCTCTCTCTCTCTCTCACTCTGAAACACACTCACAGCTCTCTGTCATCTCTCTCTCTCTCTGAGAAACACACTCACAGCTCTCTGTCATCTCTCTCTCTCTCTCTCTCCGAAACACACTCACAGCTCTCTGTCATCTCTCTCTCTCGCTCTGAAACACACTCACAGCTCTCTGTCATCTCTCTCTCTCTCTCTCTCTCACTCTGAAACACACTCACAGCTCTCTGTCATCTCTCTCTCTCTCTCTCACTCTGAAACACACTCACAGCTCTCTGTCATCTCTCTCTCTCTCTCTCACTCTGAAACACACTCACAGCTCTCTGTCATCTCTCTCTCTCTCTCCGAAACACACTCACAGCTCTCTGTCATCTCTCTCTCTCTCTCTCTCTCTGAAACACGCTCTCCGCTCTCTCTCTCTCTGAGAAACACACTCACAGCTCTCTGTCATCTCTCTCTCTCTCTCCCTGAAACACACTCACAGCTCTCTGTCATCTCTCTCTCTCTCTCTCCGAAACACACTCACAGCTCTCTGTCATCTCTCTCTCTCTCTCTCTCGCTCTGAAACACACTCACAGCTCTCTGTCATCTCTCTCTCTCTCTCCGAAACACACTCACAGCTCTCTGTCATCTCTCTCTCTCTCCGAAACACACTCACAGCTCTCTGTCATCTCTCTCTCTCGCTCTGAAACACACTCACAGCTCTCTGTCATCTCTCTCTCTCTCTCTGAGAAACACACTCACAGCTCTCTGTCATCTCTCTCTCTCGCTCTGAAACACACTCACAGCTCTCTGTCATCTCTCTCTCTCACTCTCTCTCTGAAACACACTCTCAGCTCTCGCTCTCTCTGAGAAACACACTCACAGCTCTCTGTCATCTCTCTCTCTCTCTCTCTCTCACTCTGAAACACACTCACAGCTCTCTGTCATCTCTCTCTCTCTCTCTCCGAAACACACTCACAGCTCTCTGTCATCTCTCTCTCTCTCTCTCTCTCTCACTCTGAAACACACTCACAGCTCTCTGTCATCTCTCTCTCTCTCCGAAACACACTCACAGCTCTCTGTCATCTGTCTCTCTCTCTCCGAAACACACTCACAGCTCTCTGTCATCTCTCTCTCTCACTCTGAAACACACTCACAGCTCTCTGTCATCTCTCTCTCTCTCTGAGAAACACACTCACAGCTCTCTGTCATCTCTTTCTCTCTCTCCGAAACACACTCACAGCTCTCTGCCATCTCTCTCTCTCTCTGAGAAACACACTCACAGCTCTCTGTCATCTCTCTCTCTCTCGCTCCGAAACACACTCACAGCTCTCTGTCATCTCTCTCTCTCTGTCTCTCTGAAACGCACTCACAGCTCTCTGTCATCTCTCTCTCTCTCTCGCTCCGAAACACACTCACAGCTCTCTGTCATCTCTCTCTCTCTGTCTCTCTGAAACACACTCACAGCTCTCTGTCATCTCTCTCTCTCTCTCTCCCTCCGAAACACACTCACAGCTCTCTGTCATCTCTCTCTCTCTCTCTCACTCCAAAACACACTCACAGCTCTCTGTCATCTCTCTCTCTCTCTCTGAAACACCCTCACAGCTCTCTGTCATCTCTCTCTCTCTCTGAGAAACACACTCACAGCTCTCTGTCATCTCTCTCTCTCTCTCTCTGAGAAACACACTCACAGCTCTCTGTCATCTCTCTCTCTCTCTCTCTCCGAAACACACTCACAGCTCTCTGTCATCTCTCTCTCTCTGAGAAACACACTCACAGCTCTCTGTCATCTCTCTCTCTCTCTCCGAAACACACTCACAGCTCTCTGTCATCTCTCTCTCTCTCTGCGAAACACACTCACAGCTCCCCGTCATCTCTCTCTCCGAAACACACTCACAGCTCTCTGTCATCTCTCTCTCTCTCTCTCTCACTGAAACACACTCACAGCTCTCTGTCATCTCTCTCTCTCTCTCTGAGAAACAAACTCACAGCTCTCTGTCATCTCTCTCTCTCTTTCTCTCTCTCGCTCTGAAACACACTCACAGCTCTCTGTCATCTCTCTCTCTCTGAAACACACTCACAGCTCTCTGTCATCTCTCTCTCTCTCTCTCGCTCTGAAACACACTCACAGCTCTCTGTCATCTCTCTCTCTCTCTCCGAAACACGCTCACAGCTCTCTGTCATCTCTCTCTCTCTCTCTCTCCGAAACACACTCACAGCTCTCTGTCATCTCTCTCTCTCTCTCTGAGAAACACACTCACAGCTCTCTGTCATCTCTCTCTCTCTCCAAAACACACTCACAGCTCTCTGTCATCTCTCTCTCTCTCTCTCTCCGAAACACGCTCACAGCTCTCTGTCATCTCTCTCTCTCTCTCTCTCCGAAACACACTCACAGCTCTCTGTCATCTCTCTCTCTCTGAGAAACACACTCACAGCTCTCTGTCATCTCTCTCTCTCTCTCCGAAACACACTCACAGCTCTCTGTCATCTCTCTCTCACTCTGCGAAACACACTCACAGCTCCCCGTCATCTATCTCTCTCTCTCCGAAACACACTCACAGCTCTCTGTCATCTCTCTCTCTCTCTCTCTCACTGAAACACACTCACAGCTCTCTGTCATCTCTCTCTCTCTCTCTGAGAAACAAACTCACAGCTCTCTGTCATCTCTCTCTCTCTTTCTCTCTCTCGCTCTGAAACACACTCACAGCTCTCTGTCATCTCTCTCTCTCTGAAACACACTCACAGCTCTCTGTCATCTCTCTCTCTCTCTCTCGCTCTGAAACACACTCACAGCTCTCTGTCATCTCTCTCTCTCTCTCCGAAACACGCTCACAGCTCTCTGTCATCTCTCTCTCTCTCTCTCTCCGAAACACACTCACAGCTCTCTGTCATCTCTCTCTCTCTCTCTGAGAAACACACTCACAGCTCTCTGTCATCTCTCTCTCTCTCCAAAACACACTCACAGCTCTCTGTCATCTCTCTCTCTCTCTCTCTCCGAAACACGCTCACAGCTCTCTGTCATCTCTCTCTCTCTCTCTCTGAAACACACTCACAGCTCTCTGTCATCTCTCTCTCTCTCTCTCTCCCTGAGAAACACACTCACAGCTCTCTGTCATCTCTCTCTCTCTCTCTGAGAAACACACTCACAGCTCTCTGTCATCTCTCTCTCTCTCTCCAAAACACACTCACAGCTCTCTGTCATCTCTCTCTCTCTCTCTCTGAGAAACACACTCACAGCTCTCTGTCATCTCTCTCTCTCTCCGAAACACACTCACAGCTCTCTGTCATCTCTCTCTCTCTCTCTCTCTCTCTGAAACACACTCACAGCTCTCTGTCATCGCTCTCTCTCTCTCTCGCTCTGAAACACACTCACAGCTCTCTGTCATCTCTCTCTCTCTCTCTCGCTCCGAAACACACTCACAGCTCTCTGTCATCGCTCTCTCTCTCTCCGAAACACACTCACAACTCTCTGTCATCTCTCTCTCTCTCTCTGAAACACACTCACAGCTCTCTGTCATCTCTCTCTCTCTCTCTCTCTCTCGCTCTGAAACACACTCACAGCTCTCTGTCATCTCTCTCTCTCTCTCTCTCCGAAACACACTCACAGCTCTCTATCATCTCTCTCTCTCTCTCCGAAACACACTCACAGCTCTCTGTCATCTCTCTCTCTCTCTGAGAAACACACTCACAGCTCTCTGTCATCTCCCTCTCTCTGAAACACACTCACAGCTCTCTGTCATCTCTCTCTCTCTCTGAGAAACACACTCACATCTCTCTGTCATCTCTCTCTCTCTCTCGCTCTGAAACACACTCACAGCTCTCTGTCATCTCTCTCTCGCCCTGAGAAACACACTCACAGATCTCTGTCATCTCTCTCTCTCTCTGAGAAACACACTCACAGCTCTCTGTCATCTCTCTCTCTCTCTCGCTCTGAAACACACTCACAGCTCTCTGTCATCTCTCTCTCTCTCTCTCTCTCTGAAACACACTCACAGCTCTCTGTCATCTCTCTCTCTCTCTCTCTGAAACACACTCACAGCTCTCTGCCATCTCTCTCTCTCTCTCTCTGAAACACACTCACAGCTCTCTGTCATCTCTCTCTCTCTCTCTCTGAAACACACTCACAGCTCTCTGTCATCTCTCTCTCTCTCTCTCTCTGAGAAACACACTCACAGCTCTCTGTCATCTCTCTCTCTCTCTCTCTCTCGCTCTGAAACACACTCACAACTCTCTGTCATCTCTCTCTCTCTCTCTCTCTCTGAAACACACTCACAGCTCTCTGTCATCTCTCTCTCTCTCTCTCTGAAACACACTCACAGCTCTCTGCCATCTCTCTCTCTCTCTCTCTCTCTGAAATACACTCACAGATCTCTCTCTCTCCGAAACACACTCACAGCTCTCTGTCATCTCTCTCTCTCTCTGAGAAACACACTCACAGCTCTCTGTCATCTCTCTCTCTCTCTCTCTCTCTGAAACACACTCACAGCTCTCTGTCATCTCTCTCTCTCTCTCTCTCTGAAACACACTCACAGCTCTCTGTCATCCCTCTCTCTCTCTCGTTCTGAAACACACTCACAGCTCTCTGTCATCTCTCTCTCTCTCTGAGAAACACACTCACGGCTCTCTGTCATCTCTCTCTCTCTCTCTGTCTCGCTCTGAAACACACTCACAGCTCTCTGTCATCTCTCTCTCTCTCTCTCTCTCCGAAACACACTCACAGCTCTCTGTCATCTCTCTCTCTCTCTCTCTCTGAAACACACTCACAGCTCTCTGTCATCTCTCTCTCTCTCTGAGAAACACACTCACAGCTCTGTCATCTCTCTCTCTCTCCGAAACACACTCACAGCTCTCTGTCATCTCTCTCTCTCTCTCTCTCTCTCTGAAACACACTCACAGCTCTCTGTCATCTCTCTCTCTCTCTCTCTCTGAAACACACTCACAGCTCTCTGTCATCTCTCTCTCTCTCTCTCGCTCTGAAACACACTCACAGCTCTCTGTCATCTCTCTCTCTCTCTCGCTCTGAAACACACTCACAGCTCTCTGTCATCTCTCTCTCTCTCTCTCTCGCTCTGAAACACACTCACAACTCTCTGTCATCTCTCTCTCTCTCTCTCTCTCTCTGAAATACACTCACAGCTCTCTCTCTCTCCGAAACACACTCACAGCTCTCTGTCATCTCTCTCTCTCGCTCTGAAACACACTCACAGCTCTCTGTCGTCTCTCTCTCTCTCTCTGAGAAACACACTCACAGCTCTCTGTCATCTCTCTCTCTCTCTCTCTCTCCGAAACACACTCACAGCTCTCTGTCATCTCTCTCTCGCTCTGAAACACACTCACAGCTCTCTGTTATCTCTCTCTCTCTCTCTCTCTCACTCTGAAACACACTCACAGCTCTCTGTCATCTCTCTCTCTCTCTCTCTCTGAGAAACACACTCACAGCTCTCTGTCATCTCTCTCTCTCTCTCCGAAACACACTCACAGCTCTCTGTCATCTCTCTCTCTCTCTCTCTGAGAAACACACTCACAGCTCTCTGTCATCTCTCTCTCTCGCTCTGAAACACAATCACAGCTCTCTGTCATCCCTCTCTCTCTCTCTCTCCGAAACACACTCACAGCTCTCTGTCATCTCTCTCTCTCTCTCTCGCTCTGAAACACAATCACAGCTGTCAGTCATCTCTCTCTCTCTCTCTCTCCGAAACACACTCACAGCTCTCTGTCATCTCTCTCTCTCTCTCTCGCTCTGAAACACAATCACAGCTGTCAGTCATCTCTCTCTCTCTCTCTCTCTGAAACACACTCTCAGCTCTCTGTCATCTCTCTCTCTCTCTCTCTCCGAAACACGCTCACAGCTCTCTGCCATCTCTCTCTCTCTCTCTCTCCGAAACACAATCACAGTTCTCTGTCATCTCTCTCTCTCTCTCTCTCTCTCTCCGAAACACACTCACAGCTCTCTGTCATCTCTCTCTCTCTCTCTCTCGCTCTGAAACACACTCACAGCTCTCTGTCATCTCTCTCTCTCGCTCTGAAACACACTCACAGCTCTCTGTCATCTCTCTCTCTCTCTCTCTGAAACACACTCACAGCTCTCTGTCATCTCTCTCTCTCTCTCGCTCTCTCTCCGAAACAAACTCACAGCTCTCTGTCATCTCTCTCTCTCACTCTCTCTCTCCGAAACACACTCACAGCTCTCTGTCATCTCTCTCTCTCTCTCCATGAGAAACACACTTACAGCTCTCTGTCATCTCTCTCTCTCTCTCCGAAACACACTCACAGCTCTCTGTCATCTCTCTCTCTCGCTCTGAAACACACTCACAGCTCTCTGTCATCTCTCTCTCTCTCTCTGAGAAACACACTCACAGCTCTCTGTCATCTCTCTCTCTCTCTATCTGAGAAACACACTCACAGCTCTCTGTCATCTCTCTCTCTCTCTCCGAAACACACTCACAGCTCTCTGTCATCTCTCTCTCTCTCTCTCTCTGAGAAACACACTCACAGCTCTCTGTCATCTCTCTCTCTCTCTCTCTGAGAAACACACTCACAGCTCTCTGTCATCTCTCTCTCTCTCTCTCCGAAACACACTCACAGCTCTCTGTCATCTCTCTCCCTCTCTCTCTCTCTCCGAAACACACTCACAGCTCTCTGTCATCTCTCTCTCTCTCCCTCTCTCTGAAACACACTCTCAGCTCTCGCTCTCTCTGAGAAACACACTCACAGCTCTCTGTCATCTCTCTCTCTCTCTCTCTCTCGCTCTGAAACACAATCACAGCTCTCTGTCATCTCTCTCTCTCTCTCTCTCCGAAACACACTCACAGCTCTCTGTCATCTCTCTCTCTCTCTCGCTCTGAAACACAATCACAGCTCTCTGTCATCTCTCTCTCTCTCCGAAACACACTCACAGCTCTCTGTCGTCTCTCTCTCTCTCTCTCTCCGAAACACACTCACAGCTCTCTGTCATCTCTCTCTCTCTCTCTCTCCGAAACACACTCACAGCTCTCTATCATCTCTCTCTCTCTCTCCGAAACACACTCACAGCTCTCTGTCATCTCTCTCTCTCTCTGAGAAACACACTCACAGCTCTCTGTCATCTCCCTCTCTCTGAAACACACTCACAGCTCTCTGTCATCTCTCTCTCTCTCTGAGAAACACACTCACATCTCTCTGTCATCTCTCTCTCTCTCTCGCTCTGAAACACACTCACAGCTCTCTGTCATCTCTCTCTCGCCCTGAGAAACACACTCACAGATCTCTGTCATCTCTCTCTCTCTCTGAGAAACACACTCACAGCTCTCTGTCATCTCTCTCTCTCTCTCGCTCTGAAACACACTCACAGCTCTCTGTCATCTCTCTCTCTCTCTCTCTCTCTGAAACACACTCACAGCTCTCTGTCATCTCTCTCTCTCTCTCTCTGAAACACACTCACAGCTCTCTGCCATCTCTCTCTCTCTCTCTCTGAAACACACTCACAGCTCTCTGTCATCTCTCTCTCTCTCTCTCTGAAACACACTCACAGCTCTCTGTCATCTCTCTCTCTCTCTCTCTTTGAGAAACACACTCACAGCTCTCTGTCATCTCTCTCTCTCTCTCTCTCTCGCTCTGAAACACACTCACAACTCTCTGTCATCTCTCTCTCTCTCTCTCTCTCTGAAACACACTCACAGCTCTCTGTCATCTCTCTCTCTCTCTCTCTGAAACACACTCACAGCTCTCTGCCATCTCTCTCTCTCTCTCTCTCTCTGAAATACACTCACAGATCTCTCTCTCTCCGAAACACACTCACAGCTCTCTGTCATCTCTCTCTCTCTCTGAGAAACACACTCACAGCTCTCTGTCATCTCTCTCTCTCTCTCTCTCTCTCTGAAACACACTCACAGCTCTCTGTCATCTCTCTCTCTCTCTCTCTCTGAAACACACTCACAGCTCTCTGTCATCCCTCTCTCTCTCGTTCTGAAACACACTCACAGCTCTCTGTCATCTCTCTCTCTCTCTGAGAAACACACTCACGGCTCTCTGTCATCTCTCTCTCTCTCTCTGTCTCGCTCTGAAACACACTCACAGCTCTCTGTCATCTCTCTCTCTCTCTCTCTCTCTCCGAAACACATTCACAGCTCTCTGTCATCTCTCTCTCTCTCTCTCTCTGAAACACACTCACAGCTCTCTGTCATCTCTCTCTCTCTCTGAGAAACACACTCACAGCTCTGTCATCTCTCTCTCTCTCCGAAACACACTCACAGCTCTCTGTCATCTCTCTCTCTCTCTCTCTCTCTCTGAAACACACTCACAGCTCTCTGTCATCTCTCTCTCTCTCTCTCTCTGAAACACACTCACAGCTCTCTGTCATCTCTCTCTCTCTCTCTCGCTCTGAAACACACTCACAGCTCTCTGTCATCTCTCTCTCTCTCTCGCTCTGAAACACACTCACAGCTCTCTGTCATCTCTCTCTCTCTCTCTCTCTCTCTGAAACACACTCACAGCTCTCTGTCATCTCTCTCTCTCTCTCTCTCTGAAACACACTCACAGCTCTCTGTCATCTCTCTCTCTCTCTCTCTCTCCGAAACACACTCACAGCTCTCTGTCATCTCTCTCTCTCTCTCGCTCTGAAACACAATCACAGCTCTCTGTCATCTCTCTCTCTCTCCGAAACACACTCACAGCTCTCTGTCGTCTCTCTCTCTCTCTCTCTCCGAAACACACTCACAGCTCTCTGTCATCTCTCTCTCTCTCTCTCTCCGAAACACACTCACAGCTCTCTATCATCTCTCTCTCTCTCTCCGAAACACACTCACAGCTCTCTGTCATCTCTCTCTCTCTCTGAGAAACACACTCACAGCTCTCTGTCATCTCCCTCTCTCTGAAACACACTCACAGCTCTCTGTCATCTCTCTCTCTCTCTGAGAAACACACTCACATCTCTCTGTCATCTCTCTCTCTCTCTCGCTCTGAAACACACTCACAGCTCTCTGTCATCTCTCTCTCGCCCTGAGAAACACACTCACAGATCTCTGTCATCTCTCTCTCTCTCTGAGAAACACACTCACAGCTCTCTGTCATCTCTCTCTCTCTCTCGCTCTGAAACACACTCACAGCTCTCTGTCATCTCTCTCTCTCTCTCTCTCTCTGAAACACACTCACAGCTCTCTGTCATCTCTCTCTCTCTCTCTCTGAAACACACTCACAGCTCTCTGCCATCTCTCTCTCTCTCTCTCTGAAACACACTCACAGCTCTCTGTCATCTCTCTCTCTCTCTCTCTGAAACACACTCACAGCTCTCTGTCATCTCTCTCTCTCTCTCTCTTTGAGAAACACACTCACAGCTCTCTGTCATCTCTCTCTCTCTCTCTCTCTCGCTCTGAAACACACTCACAACTCTCTGTCATCTCTCTCTCTCTCTCTCTCTCTGAAACACACTCACAGCTCTCTGTCATCTCTCTCTCTCTCTCTCTGAAACACACTCACAGCTCTCTGCCATCTCTCTCTCTCTCTCTCTCTCTGAAATACACTCACAGATCTCTCTCTCTCCGAAACACACTCACAGCTCTCTGTCATCTCTCTCTCTCTCTGAGAAACACACTCACAGCTCTCTGTCATCTCTCTCTCTCTCTCTCTCTCTCTGAAACACACTCACAGCTCTCTGTCATCTCTCTCTCTCTCTCTCTCTGAAACACACTCACAGCTCTCTGTCATCCCTCTCTCTCTCGTTCTGAAACACACTCACAGCTCTCTGTCATCTCTCTCTCTCTCTGAGAAACACACTCACGGCTCTCTGTCATCTCTCTCTCTCTCTCTGTCTCGCTCTGAAACACACTCACAGCTCTCTGTCATCTCTCTCTCTCTCTCTCTCTCTCCGAAACACATTCACAGCTCTCTGTCATCTCTCTCTCTCTCTCTCTCTGAAACACACTCACAGCTCTCTGTCATCTCTCTCTCTCTCTGAGAAACACACTCACAGCTCTGTCATCTCTCTCTCTCTCCGAAACACACTCACAGCTCTCTGTCATCTCTCTCTCTCTCTCTCTCTCTCTGAAACACACTCACAGCTCTCTGTCATCTCTCTCTCTCTCTCTCTCTGAAACACACTCACAGCTCTCTGTCATCTCTCTCTCTCTCTCTCGCTCTGAAACACACTCACAGCTCTCTGTCATCTCTCTCTCTCTCTCGCTCTGAAACACACTCACAGCTCTCTGTCATCTCTCTCTCTCTCTCTCTCGCTCTGAAACACACTCACAACTCTCTGTCATCTCTCTCTCTCTCTCTCTCTCTGAAATACACTCACAGCTCTCTCTCTCTCCGAAACACACTCACAGCTCTCTGTCATCTCTCTCTCTCGCTCTGAAACACACTCACAGCTCTCTGTCGTCTCTCTCTCTCTCTCTGAGAAACACACTCACAGCTCTCTGTCATCTCTCTCTCTCTCTCTCCGAAACACACTCACAGCTCTCTGTCATCTCTCTCTCGCTCTGAAACACACTCACAGCTCTCTGTTATCTCTCTCTCTCTCTCTCTCTCACTCTGAAACACACTCACAGCTCTCTGTCATCTCTCTCTCTCTCTCTCTCTGAGAAACACACTCACAGCTCTCTGTCATCTCTCTCTCTCTCTCCGAAACACACTCACAGCTCTCTGTCATCTCTCTCTCTCTCTCTCTGAGAAACACACTCACAGCTCTCTGTCATCTCTCTCTCTCGCTCTGAAACACAATCACAGCTCTCTGTCATCCCTCTCTCTCTCTCTCTCCGAAACACACTCACAGCTCTCTGTCATCTCTCTCTCTCTCTCTCGCTCTGAAACACAATCACAGCTGTCAGTCATCTCTCTCTCTCTCTCTCTCCGAAACACACTCACAGCTCTCTGTCATCTCTCTCTCTCTCTCTCGCTCTGAAACACAATCACAGCTGTCAGTCATCTCTCTCTCTCTCTCTCTCTGAAACACACTCTCAGCTCTCTGTCATCTCTCTCTCTCTCTCTCTCCGAAACACGCTCACAGCTCTCTGCCATCTCTCTCTCTCTCTCTCTCCGAAACACAATCACAGTTCTCTGTCATCTCTCTCTCTCTCTCTCTCTCTCTCCGAAACACACTCACAGCTCTCTGTCATCTCTCTCTCTCTCTCTCTCGCTCTGAAACACACTCACAGCTCTCTGTCATCTCTCTCTCTCGCTCTGAAACACACTCACAGCTCTCTGTCATCTCTCTCTCTCTCTCTCTGAAACACACTCACAGCTCTCTGTCATCTCTCTCTCTCTCTCGCTCTCTCTCCGAAACAAACTCACAGCTCTCTGTCATCTCTCTCTCTCACTCTCTCTCTCCGAAACACACTCACAGCTCTCTGTCATCTCTCTCTCTCTCTCCATGAGAAACACACTTACAGCTCTCTGTCATCTCTCTCTCTCTCTCCGAAACACACTCACAGCTCTCTGTCATCTCTCTCTCTCGCTCTGAAACACACTCACAGCTCTCTGTCATCTCTCTCTCTCTCTCTGAGAAACACACTCACAGCTCTCTGTCATCTCTCTCTCTCTCTATCTGAGAAACACACTCACAGCTCTCTGTCATCTCTCTCTCTCTCTCCGAAACACACTCACAGCTCTCTGTCATCTCTCTCTCTCTCTCTCTCTGAGAAACACACTCACAGCTCTCTGTCATCTCTCTCTCTCTCTCTCTGAGAAACACACTCACAGCTCTCTGTCATCTCTCTCTCTCTCTCTCCGAAACACACTCACAGCTCTCTGTCATCTCTCTCCCTCTCTCTCTCTCTCCGAAACACACTCACAGCTCTCTGTCATCTCTCTCTCTCTCCCTCTCTCTGAAACACACTCTCAGCTCTCGCTCTCTCTGAGAAACACACTCACAGCTCTCTGTCATCTCTCTCTCTCTCTCTCTCTCGCTCTGAAACACAATCACAGCTCTCTGTCATCTCTCTCTCTCTCTCTCTCCGAAACACACTCACAGCTCTCTGTCATCTCTCTCTCTCTCTCGCTCTGAAACACAATCACAGCTCTCTGTCATCTCTCTCTCTCTCCGAAACACACTCACAGCTCTCTGTCGTCTCTCTCTCTCTCTCTCTCCGAAACACACTCACAGCTCTCTGTCATCTCTCTCTCTCTCTCTCGCTCTGAAACACACTCACAGCTCTCTGTCATCTCTCTCTCTCTCTCTCTCTCTCCGAAACACACTCACAGCTCTCTGTCATCTCTCTCTCTCTGAGAAACACACTCACAGCTCTCTGTCATCTCTCTCTCTCTCTCTCTCCGAAACACACTCACAGCTCTCTGTCATCTCTCTCTCTCTCTCTGAAACACACTCACAGCTCTCTGTCATCTCTCTCTCTCTCTCGCTCTGAAACACACTCACAGCTCTCTGTCCTCTCTCTCTCTCTCTCTCTCTGAAACACACTCACAGCTCTCTGTCATCTCTCTCTCTCTCTCTGAGAAACACACTCACAGCTCTCTGTCATCTCTCTCTCTCTCTCTCACTCTGAAACACACTCACAGCTCTCTGTCATCTCTCTCTCACTCTCTCTCTCACTCTGATACACACTCACAGCTCTCTGTCATCTCTCAATTTCTCTGAGAAACACACTCACAGCTCTCTGTCATCTCTCTCTCTCTCTCTCGCTCTGAAACACACTCACAGCTCTCTGTCATCTCTCTCTCTCTCGTTCTGAAACACACTCACAGCTCTCTGTCATCTCTCTCTCTCTCTGAGAAACACACTCACAGCTCTCTGTCATCTCTCTCTAACTCTCTCGCTCTGAAACACACTCACAGCTCTCTGTCATCTCTCTCTCTCTCGTTCTGAAACAAACTCACAGCTCTCTGTCATCTCTCTCTCTCTCTGAGAAACACACTCACGGCTCTCTGTCATCTCTCTCTCTCTCGCTCTGAAACACACTCACAGCTCTCTGTCATCTCTCTCTCTCTCTCTCTCTGAGAAACACACTCACAGCTCTCTGTCATCTCTCTCTCTCTCTCTCTGAAACACACTCACAGCTCTCTGTCATCTCTCTCTCTCTCCCCGAAACACACTCACAGCTCTCTGTCATCTCTCTCTCTCTCTCTCTCTCCGAAACACACTCACAGCTCTCTGTCATCTCTCTCTCTCCGAAACACAATCACAGCTCTCTGTCATCTCTCTCTCTCTCTCTCTCTCTCCGAAACACACTCACAGCTCTCTGTCATCCCTCTCTCTCTCTCTCACTCTGAAACACACTCACAGCTCTCTGTCATCTCTCTCTCTCTCTCTCTCCGAAACACACTCACAGCTCTCTGTCATCTCTCTCTCTCTCTCTCTGAGAAACACACTCACAGCTCTCTGTCATCTCTCTCTCTCGCTCTGAAACACACTCACAGCTCTCTGTCATCTCTCTCTCTCTCTCTCTCTCTGAAACACACTCACAGCTCTCTGTCATCTCTCTCTCTCTCTCTCCGAAACACACTCACAGCTCTCTGTCATCTCTCTCTCTCTCTCTCCGAAACACACTCACAGCTCTCTGTCATCTCTCTCTCTCTCTCTCTCGCTCTGAAACACACTCACAGCTCTCTGTCATCTCTCTCTCTCTCTGAGAAACACACTCACAGCTCTCTTTCATCTCTCTCTCTCTCTCTCTCTCACTCTGAAACACACTCACAGCTCTCTGTCATCTCTCTCTCTCTCTCTCACTCTGAAACACACTCACAGCTCTCTGTCATCTCTCTCTCTCTCTCTCACTCTGAAACACACTCACAGCTCTCTGTCATCTCTCTCTCTCTCTCCGAAACACACTCACAGCTCTCTGTCATCTCTCTCTCTCTCTGAAACACACTCTCCGCTCTCTCTCTCTCTGAGAAACACACTCACAGCTCTCTGTCATCTCTCTCTCTCTCTCTCTCTCCCCCTGAAACACACTCACAGCTCTCTGTCATCTCTCTCTCTCTCACTCTGAAACACACTCACAGCTCTCTGTCATCTCTCTCTCTCTCTCTGAAACACACTCTCAGCTCTCGCTCTCTCTGAGAAACACACTCACAGCTCTCTGTCATCTCTCTCTCTCTCTCTCCGAAACACACTCACAGCTCTCTGTCATCTCTCTCTCTCTCTCTCTCTCCGAAACACACTCACAGCTCTCTGTCATCTCTCTCTCTCTCTCTCTCGCTCTGAAACACACTCACAGATCTCTGTCATCTCTCTCTCTCTCTCCGAAACACACTCACAGCTCTCTGTCATCTCTCTCTCTCTCCGAAACACACTCACAGCTCTCTGTCATCTCTCTCTCTCTCTCTGAGAAACACACTCACAGCTCTCTGTCATCTCTCTCTCTCTCTCTGAAACACACTCACAGCTCTCTGTCATCTCTCTCTCTCGCTCTGAAACACACTCACAGCTCTCTGTCATCTCTCTCTCTCTCTCTCTCTCTGAAACACACTCTCAGCTCTCGCTCTCTCTGAGAAACACACTCACAGCTCTCTGTCATCTCTCTCTCTCTCACTCTGAAACACACTCACAGCTCTCTGTCATCTCTCTCTCTCTCTCTCCGAAACACACTCACAGCTCTCTGTCATCTATCTCTCTCTCTCTCACTCTGAAACACACTCACAGCTCTCTGTCATCTCTCTCTCTCTCTCTCTCCGAAACACACTCACAGCTCTCTGTCATCTGTCTCTCTCTCTCCGAAACACACTCACAGCTCTCTGTCATCTCTCTCTCTCTCTGAGAAACACACTCACAGCTCTCTGTCATCTCTCTCTCTCTCTCTCGCTCTGAAACACACTCACAGCTCTCTGTCATCTCTCTCTCTCCGAAACACACTCACAGCTCTCTGTCATCTCTCTCTCTCTCCGAAACACACTCACAGCTCTCTGTCATCTCTCTCTCTCGCTCTGAAACACACTCACAGCTCTCTGTCATCTCTCTCTCTCTCTCTGAGAAACACACTCACAGCTCTCTGTCATCTCTCTCTCTCTCTCTCTCTGAAACACACTCACAGCTCTCTGTCATCTCTCTCTCTCGCTCTGAAACACACTCACAGCTCTCTGTCATCTCTCTCTCTCTGAGAAACACACTCACAGCTCTCTGTCATCTCTCTCTCTCTCTCTCTCTCACTCTGAAACACACTCACAGCTCTCTGTCATCTCTCTCTCTCTCTCTCCGAAACACACTCACAGCTCTCTGTCATCTCTCTCTCTCTCTCTCTCACTCTGAAACACACTCACAGCTCTCTGTCATCTCTCTCTCTCTCTCTCTCCGAAACACACTCACAGCTCTCTGTCATCTGTCTCTCTCTCTCCGAAACACACTCACAGCTCTCTGTCATCTCTCTCTCTCACTCTGAAACACACTCACAGCTCTCTGTCATCTCTCTCTCTCTCTGAGAAACACACTCACAGCTCTCTGTCATCTCTCTCTCTCTCTCCGAAACACACTCACAGCTCTCTGTCATCTCTCTCTCTCTCTGAGAAACACACTCACAGCTCTCTGTCATCTCTCTCTCTCTCTCGCTCCGAAACACACTCACAGCTCTCTGTCATCTCTCTCTCTCTGTCTCTCTGAAACACACTCACAGCTCTCTGTCATCTCTCTCTCTCTCTCTCCGAAACACACTCACAGCTCTCTGTCATCTCTCTCTCTCTGAGAAACACACTCACAGCTCTCTGTCATCTCTCTCTCTCCGAAACACACTCACAGCTCTCTGTCATCTCTCTCTCTCTCTGCGAAACACACTCACAGCTCTCTGTCATCTCTCTCTCTCTCTCTCTCACTGAAACACACTCACAGCTCTCTGTCATCTCTCTCTCTCTCTCTGAGAATAAAACTCACAGCTCTCTGTCATCTCTCTCTCTCTCTCTCTCGTTCTGAAACACACTCACAGCTCTCTGTCATCTCTCTCTCTCTCTCCGCAACACACTCACAGCTCTCTGTCATCTCTCTCTCTCTCTGAGAAACACACTCACAGCTCTCTGTCATCTCTCTCTCTCTCTCTCTCTCGCTCTGAAACACACTCACAGCTCTCTGTCATCTCTCTCTCTCTGAAACACACTCACAGCTCTCTGTCATCTCTCTCTCTCTCTCTCGCTCTGAAACACACTCACAGCTCTCTGTCATCTCTCTCTCTCTCTCCGAAACACGCTCACAGCTCTCTGTCATCTCTCTCTCTCTCTCTCTCTCCGAAACACACTCACAGCTCTCTGTCATCTCTCTCTCTCTCTCTGAGAAACACACTCACAGCTCTCTGTCATCTCTCTCTCTCTCTCCGAAACACACTCACAGCTCTCTGTCATCTCTCTCTCTCTCCGAAACACGCTCACAGCTCTCTGTCATCTCTCTCTCTCTCTCCGAAACACACTCACAGCTCTCTGTCATCTCGCTCTCTCTCTCTCGTTCTGAAACACACTCACAGCTCTATGTCATCTCTCTTTCTCTCTGAGAAACACACTCACAGCTCTCTGTCATCTCTCTCTCTCTCTCCGAAACACACTCACAGCTCTCTGTCATCTCTCTCTCTCTCTCTGAAACACACTCACAGCTCTCTGTCATCTCTCTCTCTCTCTCTCCGAAACACACTCACAGCTCTCTGTCATCTCTCTCTCTCTCTCTCTGAGAAACACACTCACAGCTCTCTGTCATCCCTCTCTCTCTCTCGTTCTGAAACACACTCACAGCTCTCTGTCATCTCTCTCTCTCTCTCTCTGAGAAACACACTCACAGCTCTCTGTCATCTCTCTCTCTCTCTCCGAAACACACTCACATCTCTCTGTCATCTCTCTCTCTCTCTCTCTCGCTCTGAAACACACTCACAGCTCTCTGCCATCTCTCTCTCTCTCTCTCTCGCTCTGAAACACACTCACAGCTCTCTGTCATCTCTCTCTCTCTCTCTCTCTCTGAAACACACTCACAGCTCTCTGTCATCTCTCTCTCTCTCTCTCTCTCTGAAACACACTCACAGCTCACTGTCATCTCTCTCTCTCTCTGAGAAACACACTCACAGCTCTCTGTCATCTCTCTCTCTCTCTCTCGCTCTGAAACACACTCACAGCTCTCTGTCATCTCTCTCTCTCTCTCTCTCTCGCTCTGAAACACACTCACAGCTCTCTGTCATCTCTCTCTCTCTCTCTCTCTCCGAAACACACTCACAGCTCTCTGTCATCTCTCTCTCTCTCTCTCTCTCTCTGAGAAACACACTCACAGCTCTCTGTCATCTCTCTCTCTCTCTGAAACACACTCACAGCTCTCTGTCATCTCTCTCTCTCTCCGAAACACACTCACAGCTCTCTGTCATCTCTCTCTCTCTCTCTCTCGTTCTGAAACACACTCACAGCTCTCTGTCATCTCTCTCTCTCTCTCGTTCTGAAACACACTCACAGCTCTCTGTCATCTCTCTCTCTCGCTCTGAAACACACTCACAGCTCTCTGTCATCTCTCTCTCTCTCTCTCTGAGAAACACACTCACAGCTCTCTGTCATCTCGCTCTCTCTCTCTCTGAGAAACACACTCACAGCTCTCTGTCATTTCTCTCTCTCTCTCTCTCTCTGAGAAACACACTCACAGCTCTCTGTCATCTCTCTCTCTCGCTCTGAAACACACTCACAGCTCTCTGTCATCTCTCTCTCTCTCTCTCTGAGAAACACACTCACAGCTCTCTGTCATCTCTCTCTCTCTCTCTCGCTCTGAAACACACTCACAGCTCTCTGTCATCTCTCTCTCTCTCTCGTTCTGAAACACACTCACAGCTCTCTGTCATCTCTCTCTCTCTCTCTCTCTGAAACACACTCACAGCTCTCTGTCATCTCTCTCTCTCTCTGAGAAACACACTCACAGCTCTCTGTCATCTCTCTCTCTCTCTCTCTCGCTCTGAAACACACTCACAACTCTCTGTCATCTCTCTCTCTCTCTCTGAAACACACTCACAGCTCTCTGTCATCTCTCTCGCTCTCTCTCGCTCTGAAACACACTCACAGCTCTCTGTCATCTCTCTCTCTCTCTCCGAAACACACTCACAGCTCTCTGTCATCTGTCTCTCTCTCTCTCTCTCTCCAAAACGCACTCACATCTCTCTCTCTCTCTCTCTCGCTCTGAAACACACTCACAGCTCTCTGCCATCTCTCTCTCTCTCTCTCTCGCTCTGAAACACACTCACAGCTCTCTGTCATCTCTCTCTCTCTCTCTCTCTGAAACACACTCACAGCTCACTGTCATCTCTCTCTCTCTCTGAGAAACACACTCACAGCTCTCTGTCATCTCTCTCTCTCTCTCTCTCTCGCTCTGAAACACACTCACAGCTCTCTGTCATCTCTCTCTCTCTCTCTCGCTCTGAAACACACTCACAGCTCTCTGTCATCTCTCTCTCGCCCTGAGAAACACACTCACAGATCTCTGTCATCTCTCTCTCTCTCTGAGAAACACACTCACAGCTCTCTGTCATCTCTCTCTCTCTCTGAGAAACACACTCACAGCTCTCTGTCATCTCTCTCTCTCTCTCTCTCTGAAACACACTCACAGCTCTCTGTCATCTCTCTCTCTCACTCTGAAACACACTCACAGCTCTCTGTCATCTCTCTCTCTCTCTCGCTCTGAAACACACTCACAGCTCTCTGTCATCTCTCTCTCTCTCTCTCTCTGAAACACACTCACAGCTCTCTGTCATCTCTCTCTCTCTCTGAGAAACACACTCAGAACTCTCTGTCATCTCTCTCTCTCTCTCTCTGAAATACACTCACAGCTCTCTCTCTCTCCGAAACACACTCACAGCTCTCTGTCATCTCTCTCTCTCTCTGAGAAACACACTCACAGCTCTCTGTCATCTCTCTCGCTCTGAAACACACTCACAGCTCTCTGTCATCTCTCTCTCTCTCTCCGAAACACACTCACAGCTCTCTGTCATCTGTCTCTCTCTCTCTCCAAAACGCACTCACATCTCTCTCTCTCTCTCTCTCGCTCTGAAACACACTCACAGCTCTCTGCCATCTCTCTCTCTCTCTCTCTCTCTCTGAAACACACTCACAGCTCACTGTCATCTCTCTCTCTCTCTGAGAAACACACTCACAGCTCTCTGTCATCTCTCTCTCTCTCTCTCTCGCTCTGAAACACACTCACAGCTCTCTGTCATCTCTCTCTCTCTCTCTCTCGCTCTGAAACACACTCACAGCTCTCTGTCATCTCTCTCTCTCTCTCTCTCTCTGAGAAACACACTCACAGCTCTATGTCATCTCTCTCTCTCTCTCTCCGAAACACACTCACAGCTCTCTGTAATCTCTCTCTCTCTCTCTATGAGAAACACACTCACAGCTCTCTGTCATCTCTCTCTCTCGCTCTGAAACACACTCACAGCTCTCTGTCATCTCTCTCTCTCTCTCCGAAACACACTCACAGCTCTCTGTCATCTCTCTCTCTCTCTCTCTGAGAAACACACTCACAGCTCTCTGTCATCTCTCTCTCTCTCTCTCTCTCTGAGAAACACACTCACAGCTCTCTGTCATCTCTCTCTCTCTCTCTCTCGCTCCGAAACACAATCACAGCTCTCTGTCATCTCTCTCTCTCTCTCTCGCTCTGAAACACAATCACAGCTGTCAGTCATCTCTCTCTCTCTCTCTCTCCGAAACACACTCACAGCTCTCTGTCATCTCTCTCTCTCTCTCTCTCGCTCTGAAACACAATCAGAGCTCTCTGTCATCTCTCTCTCTCTCTCTCTCCGAAACACGCTCACAGCTCTCTGCCATCTCTCTCTCTCTCTCTCTCTCCGAAACACAATCACAGTTCTCTGTCATCTCTCTCTCTCTCTCTCCGAAACACACTCACAGCTCTCTGTCATCTCTCTCTCTCTCTCTCGCTCTGAAACACACTCACAGCTCTCTGTCATCTCTCTCTCTCGCTCTGAAACACACTCACAGCTCTCTGTCATCTCTCTCTCTTTCTCTCTGAAACACACTCACAGCTCTCTGTCATCTCTCTCTCTCTCTCTCTGTCCGAAACACACTCACAGCTCTCTGTCATCTCTCTCTCTCACTCTCTCTCTCCGAAACACACTCACAGCTCTCTGTCATCTCTCTCTCTCTCTCCATGAGAAACACACTCACAGCTCTCTGTCATCTCTCTCTCTCTCTCCGAAACACACTCACAGCTCTCTGTCATCTCTCTCTCTCGCTCTGAAACACACTCACAGCTCTCTGTCATCTCTCTCTCTCTCTCTGAGAAACACACTCACAGCTCTCTGTCATCTCTCTCTCTCTCTCTCTGAGAAACACACTCACAGCTCTCTGTCATCTCTCTCTCTCTCTCCGAAACACACTCACAGCTCTCTGTCATCTCTCTCTCTCTCTCTCTCTGAGAAACACACTCACAGCTCTCTGTCATCTCTCTCTCTCTCTGAGAAACACACTCACAGCTCTCTGTCATCTCTCTCTCTCTCTCCGAAACACACTCACAGCTCTCTGTCATCTCTCTCCCTCTCTCTCTCTCTCCGAAACACACTCACAGCTCTCTGTCATCTCTCTCTCTCTCCCTCTCTCTGAAACACACTCTCAGCTCTCGCTCTCTCTGAGAAACACACTCACAGCTCTCTGTCATCTCTCTCTCTCTCTCTCTCTCCGAAACACACTCACAGCTCTCTGTCATCTCTCTCTCTCTCTCGCTCTGAAACACAATCACAGCTCTCTGTCATCTCTCTCTCTCTCCGAAACACACTCACAGCTCTCTGTCGTCTCTCTCTCTCTCTCTCTCCGAAACACACTCACAGCTCTCTGTCATCTCTCTCTCTCTCTCTCGCTCTGAAACACACTCACAGCTCTCTGTCATCTCTCTCTCTCTCTCTCTCTCTCCGAAACACACTCACAGCTCTCTGTCATCTCTCTCTCTCTCTCTCTCACTCTGAAACAGACTCACAGCTCTCTGTCATCTCTCTCTCTCTGAGAAACACACTCACAGCTCTCTGTCATCTCTCTCTCTCTCTCTCTCCGAAACACACTCACGGCTCTCTGTCATCTCTCTCTCTCTCGCTCTGAAACACACTCACAGCTCTCTGTCATCTCTCTCTCTCTCTCGCTCTCTCTGAGAAACACACTCACAGCTCTCTGTCATCTCTCTCTCTCTCTCTGAAACACACTCACAGCTCTCTGTCATCTCTCTCTCTCTCCCCGAAACACACTCACAGCTCTCTGTCATCTCTCTCTCTCTCTCTCTCTCCGAAACACACTCACAGCTCTCTGTCATCTCTCTCTCTCCGAAACACACTCACAGCTCTCTGTCATCTCTCTCTCTCTCTCTCTCTCTCCGAAACACACTCACAGCTCTCTGTCATCCCTCTCTCTCTCTCTCACTCTGAAACACACTCACAGCTCTCTGTCATCTCTCTCTCTCTCTCTCTCCGAAACACACTCACAGCTCTCTGTCATCTCTCTCTCTCTCTCTCTGAGAAACACACTCACAGCTCTCTGTCATCTCTCTCTCTCGCTCTGAAACACACTCACAGCTCTCTGTCATCTCTCTCTCTCTCTCTCTGAAACACACTCACAGCTCTCTGTCATCTCTCTCTCTCTCTCTCCGAAACACACTCACAGCTCTCTGTCATCTCTCTCTCTCTCCGAAACACACTCACAGCTCTCTGTCATCTCTCTCTCTCGCTCTGAAACACACTCACAGCTCTCTGTCATCTCTCTCTCTCTCTGAGAAACACACTCACAGCTCTCTTTCATCTCTCTCTCTCTCACTCTGAAACACACTCACAGCTCTCTGTCATCTCTCTCTCTCTCTCTCGCTCTGAAACACACTCACAGCTCTCTGTCATCTCTCTCTCTCTCTCTCTCTCTGAAACACACTCACAGCTCTCTGTCATCTCTCTCTCTCTCTCTCCGAAACACACTCACAGCTCTCTGTCATCTCTCTCTCTCTCTCTCCGAAACACACTCACAGCTCTCTGTCATCTCTCTCTCTCTCTCTCTCGCTCTGAAACACACTCACAGCTCTCTGTCATCTCTCTCTCTCTCTGAGAAACACACTCACAGCTCTCTTTCATCTCTCTCTCTCTCTCTCTCACTCTGAAACACACTCACAGCTCTCTGTCATCTCTCTCTCTCTCTCTCACTCTGAAACACACTCACAGCTCTCTGTCATCTCTCTCTCTCTCTCTCACTCTGAAACACACTCACAGCTCTCTGTCATCTCTCTCTCTCTCTCCGAAACACACTCACAGCTCTCTGTCATCTCTCCCTCTCTCTGAAACACACTCTCCGCTCTCTCTCTGAAACACACTCTCCGCTCTCTCTCTCTCTGAGAAACACACTCACAGCTCTCTGTCATCTCTCTCTCTCTCTCTCTCTCCCTGAAACACACTCACAGCTCTCTGTCATCTCTCTCTCTCTCACTCTGAAACACACTCACAGCTCTCTGTCATCTCTCTCTCTCTCTCTCTGAAACACACTCTCAGCTCTCGCTCTCTCTGAGAAACACACTCACAGCTCTCTGTCATCTCTCTCTCTCTCTCTCTCTCCGAAACACACTCACAGCTCTCTGTCATCTCTCTCTCTCTCTCTCTCTCCGAAACACACTCACAGCTCTCTGTCATCTCTCTCTCTCTCTCTCTCGCTCTGAAACACACTCACAGCTCTCTGTCATCTCTCTCTCTCTCTCCGAAACACACTCACAGCTCTCTGTCATCTCTCTCTCTCTCCGAAACACACTCACAGCTCTCTGTCATCTCTCTCTCTCTCTCTGAGAAACACACTCACAGCTCTCTGTCATCTCTCTCTCTCTCTCTCTGAAACACACTCACAGCTCTCTGTCATCTCTCTCTCTCGCTCTGAAACACACTCACAGCTCTCTGTCATCTCTCTCTCTCTCTCTCTCTGAAACACACTCTCAGCTCTCGCTCTCTCTGAGAAACACACTCACAGCTCTCTGTCATCTCTCTCTCTCTCTCTCCGAAACACACTCACAGCTCTCTGTCATCTCTCTCTCTCTCTCTCTCTCCGAAACACACTCACAGCTCTCTGTCATCTCTCACTCTCTCTCTCTCGCTCTGAAACACACTCACAGCTCTCTGTCATCTCTCTCTCTCTCTCCGAAACACACTCACAGCTCTCTGTCATCTCTCTCTCTCTCCGAAACACACTCACAGCTCTCTGTCATCTCTCTCTCTCTCTCTGAGAAACACACTCACAGCTCTCTGTCATCTCTCTCTCTCTCTCTCTGAAACACACTCACAGCTCTCTGTCATCTCTCTCTCTCGCTCTGAAACACACTCACAGCTCTCTGTCATCTCTCTCTCTCTCTCTCTCTGAAACACACTCTCAGCTCTCGCTCTCTCTGAGAAACACACTCACAGCTCTCTGTCATCTCTCTCTCTCTCACTCTGAAACACACTCACAGCTCTCTGTCATCTCTCTCTCTCTCTCTCCGAAACACACTCACAGCTCTCTGTCATCTATCTCTCTCTCTCTCACTCTGAAACACACTCACAGCTCTCTGTCATCTCTCTCTCTCTCTCTCTCCGAAACACACTCACAGCTCTCTGTCATCTCTCTCTCTCTCTGAGAAACACACTCACAGCTCTCTGACATCTCTCTCTCTCTCTCTCTCGCTCTGAAACACACTCACAGCTCTCTGTCATCTCTCTCTCTCCGAAACACACTCACAGCTCTCTGTCATCTCTCTCTCTCTCCGAAACACACTCACAGCTCTCTGTCATCTCTCTCTCTCGCTCTGAAACACACTCACAGCTCTCTGTCATCTCTCTCTCTCTCTCTGAGAAACACACTCACAGCTCTCTGTCATCTCTCTCTCTCTGAAACACACTCACAGCTCTCTGTCATCTCTCTCTCTCGCTCTGAAACACACTCACAGCTCTCTGTCATCTCTCTCTCTCTCACTCTGAAACACACTCACAGCTCTCTGTCATCTCTCTCTCTCTCTCTCCGAAACACACTCACAGCTCTCTGTCATCTCTCTCTCTCTCTCTCTCACTCTGAAACACACTCACAGCTCTCTGTCTTCTCTCTCTCTCTCTCTCTCCGAAACACACTCACAGCTCTCTGTCATCTGTCTCTCTCTCTCCGAAACACACTCACAGCTCTCTGTCATCTCTCTCTCTCACTCTGAAACACACTCACAGCTCTCTGTCATCTCTCTCTCTCTCTGAGAAACACACTCACAGCTCTCTGTCATCTCTCTCTCTCTCTCCGAAACACACTCACAGCTCTCTGTCATCTCTCTCTCTCTCTGAGAAACACACTCACAGCTCTCTGTCATCTCTCTCTCTCTCTCGCTCCGAAACACACTCACAGCTCTCTGTCATCTCTCTCTCTCTGTCTCTCTGAAACACACTCACAGCTCTCTGTCATCTCTCTCTCTCTCTCTCTCTCTCCGAAACACACTCACAGCTCTCTGTCATCTCTCTCTCTCTGAGAAACACACTCACAGCTCTCTGTCATCTCTCTCTCTCTCTCTCTCTCTCCGAAACACACTCACAGCTCTCTGTCATCTCTCTCTCTCTCTGCGAAACACACTCACAGCTCCCCGTCATCTCTCTCTCTCTCTCCGAAACACACTCACAGCTCTCTGTCATCTCTCTCTCTCTCTCTCTCACTGAAACACACTCACAGCTCTCTGTCATCTCTCTCTCTCTCTCTGAGAAACAAACTCACAGCTCTCTGTCATCTCTCTCTCTCTCTCTCGTTCTGAAACACACTCACAGCTCTCTGTCATCTCTCTCTCTCTCTCCGCAACACACTCACAGCTCTCTGTCATCTCTCTCTCTCACTGAGAAACACACTCACAGCTCTCTGTCATCTCTCTCTCTCTCTCTGTCTCTCGCTCTGAAACACACTCACAGCTCTCTGTCATCTCTCTCTCTCTGAAACACACTCACAGCTCTCTGTCATCTCTCTCTCTCGCTCTGAAACACACTCACAGCTCTCTGTCATCTCTCTCTCTCTCTCCGAAACACACTCACAGCTCTCTGTCATCTCTCTCTCTCTCTCTGAGAAACACACTCACAGCTCTCTGTCATCTCTCTCTCTCTCTCCGAAACACACTCACAGCTCTCTGTCATCTCTCTCTCTCTCCGAAACACGCTCACAGCTCTCTGTCATCTCTCTCTCTCTCTCCGAAACACACTCTCAGCTCTCTGTCATCTCGCTCTCTCTCTCTCGTTCTGAAACACACTCACAGCTCTATGTCATCTCTCTTTCTCTCTGAGAAACACACTCACAGCTCTCTGTCATCTCTCTCTCTCTCTCCGAAACACACTCACAGCTCTCTGTCATCTCTCTCTCTCTCTCTGAAACACACTCACAGCTCTCTGTCATCTCTCTCTCTCTCTCTCCGAAACACACTCACAGCTCTCTGTCATCTCTCTCTCTCTCTGAGAAACACACTCACAGCTCTCTGTCATCTCTCTCTCTCTCTCTCTGAAACACACTCACAGCTCTCTGTCATCCCTCTCTCTCTCTCGTTCTGAAACACACTCACAGCTCTCTGTCATCTCTCTCTCTCTCTCTCTGAGAAACACACTCACAGCTCTCTGTCATCTCTCTCTCTCTCTCTCTGAAACACACTCACAGCTCTCTGTCATCCCTCTCTCTCTCTCGGTCTGAAACACACTCACAGCTCTCTGTCATCTCTCTCTCTCTCTCTCTGAGAAACACACTCACATCTCTCTGTCATCTCTCTCTCTCTCTCTCTCTCCGAAACACACTCACAGCTCTCTGTCATCTCTCTCTCTCTCTCTCTCTGAAACACACTCACATCTCTCTGTCATCTCTCTCTCTCTCTCTCTCTCCGAAACACACTCACAGCTCTCTGTCATCTCTCTCTCTCTCTCTCTCTGAAACACACTCACAGCTCTCTGTCATCTCTCTCTCTCTCTGAGAAACACACTCACAACTCTCTGTCATCTCTCTCTCTCTCCGAAACACACTCACAGCTCTCTGTCATCTCTCTCTCTCTCTCTCTCTCTGAAACACACTCACAGCTCTCTGTCATCTCTCTCTCTCTCTCTCTCGCTCTGAAACACACTCACAGCTCTCTGTCATCTCTCTCTCTCTCTCTCGCTCCGAAACACACTCACAGCTCTCTGTCATCTCTCTCTCTCTCTCCGAAACACACTCACAGCTCTCTGTCATCTCTCTCTCTCTCGCTCCGAAACACACTCACAGCTCTCTGTCATCGCTCTCTCTCTCTCCGAAACACACTCACAACTCTCTGTCATCTCTCTCTCTCTCTCTCTGAAACACACTCACAGCTCTCTGTCATCTCTCTCTCTCTCTCTCTCGCTCTGAAACACACTCACAGCTCTCTGTCATCTCTCTCTCTCTCTCTCTCTCTCCGAAACACACTCACAGCTCTCTATCATCTCTCTCTCTCTCTCCGAAACACACTCACAGCTCTCTGTCATCTCTCTCTCTCTCTCTGAGAAACACACTCACAGCTCTCTGTCATCTCTCTCTCTCTCTGAAACACACTCACAGCTCTCTGTCATCTCTCTCTCTCTCTCTGAGAAACAAACTCACAGCTCTCTGTCATCTCTCTCTCTCTCTCTCGTTCTGAAACACACTCACAGCTCTCTGTCATCTCTCTCTCTCTCTCCGCAACACACTCACAGCTCTCTGTCATCTCTCTCTCTCACTGAGAAACACACTCACAGCTCTCTGTCATCTCTCTCTCTCTCTCTCTCTCTCTCGCTCTGAAACACACTCACAGCTCTCTGTCATCTCTCTCTCTCTGAAACACACTCACAGCTCTCTGTCATCTCTCTCTCTCTCTCTCGCTCTGAAACACACTCACAGCTCTCTGTCATCTCTCTCTCTCTCTCCGAAACACGCTCACAGCTCTCTGTCATCTCTCTCTCTCTCTCTCTCTCCGAAACACACTCACAGCTCTCTGTCATCTCTCTCTCTCTCTCTGAGAAACACACTCACAGCTCTCTGTCATCTCTCTCTCTCTCTCCGAAACACACTCACAGCTCTCTGTCATCTCTCTCTCTCTCCGAAACACACTCACAGCTCTCTGTCATCTCGCTCTCTCTCTCTCGTTCTGAAACACACTCACAGCTCTATGTCATCTCTCTTTCTCTCTGAGAAACACACTCACAGCTCTCTGTCATCTCTCTCTCTCTCTCCGAAACACACTCACAGCTCTCTGTCATCTCTCTCTCTCTCTCTGAAACACACTCACAGCTCTCTGTCATCTCTCTCTCTCTCTCTCTGAGAAACACACTCACAGCTCTCTGTCATCTCTCTCTCTCTCTCTCTCTCTGAAACACACTCACAGCTCTCTGTCATCCCTCTCTCTCTCTCGTTCTGAAACACACTCACAGCTCTCTGTCATCTCTCTCTCTCTCTGAGAAACACACTCACATCTCTCTGTCATCTCTCTCTCTCTCTCTCTCTCCGAAACACACTCACATCTCTCTGTCATCTCTCTCTCTCTCTCTCTCCGAAACACACTCACAGCTCTCTGTCATCTCTCTCTCTCTCTCTCTCTCTCCGAAACACACTCACAGCTCTCTGTCATCTCTCTCTCTCTCTGAGATACACACTCACATCTCTCTGTCATCTCTCTCTCTCTCTCTCTCGCTCTGAAACACACTCACAGCTCTCTGTCATCTCTCTCTCTCTCCGAAACACACTCACAGCTCTCTGTCATCTCTCTCTCTCTCTCTCTCTCTGAAACACACTCACAGCTCTCTGTCATCTCTCTCTCTCTCTCGCTCTGAAACACACTCACAGCTCTCTGTCATCTCTCTCTCTCTCTCTCGCTCCGAAACACACTCACAGCTCTCTGTCATCTCTCTCTCTCTCTCCGAAACACACTCACAGCTCTCTGTCATCTCTCTCTCTCTCGCTCCGAAACACACTCACAGCTCTCTGTCATCGCTCTCTCTCTCTCCGAAACACACTCACAACTCTCTGTCATCTCTCTCTCTCTCTCTCTGAAACACACTCACAGCTCTCTGTCATCTCTCTCTCTCTCTCTCTCGCTCTGAAACACACTCACAGCTCTCTGTCATCTCTCTCTCTCTCTCTCTCTCTCTCCGAAACACACTCACAGCTCTCTATCATCTCTCTCTCTCTCTCCGAAACACACTCACAGCTCTCTGTCATCTCTCTCTCTCTCTCTGAGAAACACACTCACAGCTCTCTGTCATCTCTCTCTCTCTCTGAAACACACTCACAGCTCTCTGTCATCTCTCTCTCTCTCTGAGAAACACACTCACATCTCTCTGTCATCTCTCTCTCTCTCTCGCTCTGAAACACACTCACAGCTCTCTGTCATCTCTCTCTCGCCCTGAGAAACACACTCACAGATCTCTGTCATCTCTCTCTCTCTCTCTGAGAAACACACTCACAGCTCTCTGTCATCTCTCTCTCTCTCTGAGAAACACACTCACAGCTCTCTGTCATCTCTCTCTCTCTCTCGCTCTGAAACACACTCACAGCTCTCTGTCATCTCTCTCTCTCTCTCTCTGAAACACACTCACAGCTCTCTGTCATCTCTCTCTCTCTCTCTGAGAAACACACTCACAGCTCTCTGTCATCTCTCTCTCTCTCTCTCGCTCTGAAACACACTCACAACTCTCTGTCATCTCTCTCTCTCTCTCTCTCTCTGAAATACACTCACAGCTCTCTCTCTCTCCGAAACACACTCACAGCTCTCTGTCATCTCTCTCTCTCTCTCCATGAGAAACACACTCACAGCTCTCTGTCATCTCTCTCTCTCTCTCTCCGAAACACACTCACAGCTCTCTGTCATCTCTCTCTCTCGCTCTGAAACACACTCACAGCTCTCTGTCATCTCTCTCTCTCTCTCCATGAGAAACACACTCACAGCTCTCTGTCATCTCTCTCTCTCTCTCCGAAACACACTCACAGCTCTCTGTCATCTCTCTCTCTCGCTCTGAAACACACTCACAGCTCTCTGTCATCTCTCTCTCTCTCTCCGAAACACACTCACAGCTCTCTGTCATCTCTCTCTCTCGCTCTGAAACACACTCACAGCTCTCTGTCATCTCTCTCTCTCTCTCTCTGAGAAACACACTCACAGCTCTCTGTCATCTCTCTCTCTCGCTCTGAAACACACTCACAACTCTCTGTCATCTCTCTCTCTCTCTCCGAAACACACTCACATCTCTCTGTCATCTCTCTCTCTCTCTCTATCGCTCTGAAACACACTCACAGCTCTCTGCCATCTCTCTCTCTCTCTCTCTCTCGCTCTGAAACACACTCACAGCTCTCTGTCATCTCTCTCTCTCTCTCTCTCTGAAACACACACAGCTCTCTGTCATCTCTCTCTCTCTCTGAGAAACACACTCACAGCTCTCTGTCATCTCTCTCTCTCTCTCCCTGAAACACACTCTCAGCTCTCTGTCATCTCTCTCTCTCGCTCTGAAACACACTCACAGCTCTCTGTCATCTCTCTCTCTCTCGCTCTGAAACACACTCTCAGCTCTCTGTCATCTCTCTCTCTCACTCTGAAACACACTCACAGCTCTCTGTCATCTCTCTCTCTCTCTCTCTCTGAAACACACACAGCTCTCTGTCATCTC
Organism: Scyliorhinus torazame; assembly: GCF_047496885.1. NCBI lineage: Eukaryota > Metazoa > Chordata > Chondrichthyes > Carcharhiniformes > Scyliorhinidae > Scyliorhinus > Scyliorhinus torazame. The sequence goes on from NC_092716.1 coordinate 120,472,870, forward strand.
TCTCTCTCTCTGAGAAACACACTCACAGCTCTCTGTCATCTCTCTCTCTCTCGCTCTGAAACACACTCACAGCTCTCTGTCATCTCTCTCTCTCTCTCTCTCTCCGAAACACACTCACAGCTCTCTGTCATCTCTCTCTCTCTCTGAAACACACTCACAGCTCTCTGTCATCTCTCTCTCTCTCCGAAACACACTCACAGCTCTCTGTCATCTCTCTCTCTCTCTCTCTCTCTCGTTCTGAAACACACTCACAGCTCTCTGTCATCTCTCTCTCTCTCGTTCTGAAACACACTCACAGCTCTCTGTTATCTCTCTCTCTCTCTCTCGTTCTGAAACACACTCACAGCTCTCTGTCATCTCTCTCTCTCTCTCTCGTTCTGAAACACACTCACAGCTCTCTGTCATCTCTCTCTCTCGCTCTGAAACACACTCACAGCTCTCTGTCATCTCTCTCTCTCTCCGAAACACACTCACAGCTCTCTGTCATTTCTCTCTCTCTCTCTCTCTCTGAGAAACACACTCACAGCTCTCTGTCATCTCTCTCTCTCTCTCTCTGAGAAACACACTCACAGCTCTCTGTCATTTCTCTCTCTCTCTCTCTCTGAGAAACACACTCACAGCTCTCTGTCATCTCTCTCTCTCTCTCTCGTTCTGAAACACACTCACAGCTCTCTGTCATCTCTCTCTCTCGCTCTGAAACACACTCACAACTCTCTGTCATCTCTCTCTCTCTCTCTGAGAAACACACTCACAGCTCTCTGTCATCTCTCTCTCTCTCGCTCCGAAACACACTCACAGCTCTCTGTCATCGCTCTCTCTCTCTCCGAAACACACTCACAACTCTCTGTCATCTCTCTCTCTCTCTCTCTGAAACACACTCACAGCTCTCTGTCATCTCTCTCTCTCTCTCTCTCGCTCTGAAACACACTCACAGCTCTCTGTCATCTCTCTCTCTCTCTCTCTCTCCGAAACACACTCACAGCTCTCTATCATCTCTCTCTCTCTCTCCGAAACACACTCACAGCTCTCTGTCATCTCTCTCTCTCTCTCTGAGAAACACACTCACAGCTCTCTGTCATCTCTCTCTCTCTCTGAAACACACTCACAGCTCTCTGTCATCTCTCTCTCTCTCTGAGAAACACACTCACATCTCTCTGTCATCTCTCTCTCTCTCTCGCTCTGAAACACACTCACAGCTCTCTGTCATCTCTCTCTCGCCCTGAGAAACACACTCACAGATCTCTGTCATCTCTCTCTCTCTCTCTGAGAAACACACTCACAGCTCTCTGTCATCTCTCTCTCTCTCTGAGAAACACACTCACAGCTCTCTGTCATCTCTCTCTCTCTCTCTCTCGCTCTGAAACACACTCACAGCTCTCTGTCATCTCTCTCTCTCTCTCCCCGAAACACACTCACAGCTCTCTGTCATCTCTCTCTCTCTCTCTGAGAAACACACTCACAGCTCTCTGTCATCTCTCTCTCTCTCTCTCGCTCTGAAACACACTCACAACTCTCTGTCATCTCTCTCTCTCTCTCTCTCTGAAATACACTCACAGCTCTCTCTCTCTCCGAAACACACTCACAGCTCTCTGTCATCTCTCTCTCTCTCTGAGAAACACACTCACAGCTCTCTGTCATCTCTCTCTCTCTCTCTCGCTCTGAAACACACTCACAGCTCTCTGTCATCTCTCTCTCTCTCTCCGAAACACACTCACATCTCTCTGTCATCTCTCTCTCTCTTTCTCTCGCTCTGAAACACACTCACAGCTCTCTGCCATCTCTCTCTCTCTCTCTCTCTCGCTCTGAAACACACTCACAGCTCTCTGTCATCTCTCTCTCTCTCTCTCTCTCTGAAACACACTCACAGCTCACTGTCATCTCTCTCTCTCTCTGAGAAACACACTCACAGCTCTCTGTCATCTCTCTCTCTCTCTCTCGCTCTGAAACACACTCACAGCTCTCTGTCATCTCTCTCTCTCTCTCTCTCTCGCTCTGAAACACACTCACAGCTCTCTGTCATCTCTCTCTCTCTCTCTCTCCGAAACACACTCACAGCTCTCTGTCATCTCTCTCTCTCTCTCTCTCTCTGAGAAACACACTCACAGCTCTCTGTCATCTCTCTCTCTCTCTGAAACACACTCACAGCTCTCTGTCATCTCTCTCTCTCTCTGAGAAACACACTCACAGCTCTCTGTCATCTCTCTCTCTCTCTCTCTCTCTGAAACACACTCACAGCTCTCTGTCATCTCTCTCTCTCTCTCTCTCGCTCTGAAACACACTCACAGCTCTCTGTCATCTCTCTCTCTCTCTCTCGCTCCGAAACACACTCACAGCTCTCTGTCATCTCTCTCTCTCTCTCCGAAACACACTCACAGCTCTCTGTCATCTCTCTCTCTCTCGCTCCGAAACACACTCACAGCTCTCTGTCATCGCTCTCTCTCTCTCCGAAACACACTCACAACTCTCTGTCATCTCTCTCTCTCTCTCTCTGAAACACACTCACAGCTCTCTGTCATCTCTCTCTCTCTCTCTCTCGCTCTGAAACACACTCACAGCTCTCTGTCATCTCTCTCTCTCTCTCTCTCTCTCCGAAACACACTCACAGCTCTCTATCATCTCTCTCTCTCTCTCCGAAACACACTCACAGCTCTCTGTCATCTCTCTCTCTCTCTCTGAGAAACACACTCACAGCTCTCTGTCATCTCTCTCTCTCTCTGAAACACACTCACAGCTCTCTGTCATCTCTCTCTCTCTCTCAGAGAAACAAACTCACAGCTCTCTGTCATCTCTCTCTCTCTCTCTCGTTCTGAAACACACTCACAGCTCTCTGTCATCTCTCTCTCTCTCTCCGCAACACACTCACAGCTCTCTGTCATCTCTCTCTCTCACTGAGAAACACACTCACAGCTCTCTGTCATCTCTCTCTCTCTCTCTCTCTCTCTCGCTCTGAAACACACTCACAGCTCTCTGTCATCTCTCTCTCTCTGAAACACACTCACAGCTCTCTGTCATCTCTCTCTCTCTCTCTCGCTCTGAAACACACTCACAGCTCTCTGTCATCTCTCTCTCTCTCTCCGAAACACGCTCACAGCTCTCTGTCATCTCTCTCTCTCTCTCTCTCTCCGAAACACACTCACAGCTCTCTGTCATCTCTCTCTCTCTCTCTGAGAAACACACTCACAGCTCTCTGTCATCTCTCTCTCTCTCTCCGAAACACACTCACAGCTCTCTGTCATCTCTCTCTCTCTCCGAAACACACTCACAGCTCTCTGTCATCTCGCTCTCTCTCTCTCGTTCTGAAACACACTCACAGCTCTATGTCATCTCTCTTTCTCTCTGAGAAACACACTCACAGCTCTCTGTCATCTCTCTCTCTCTCTCCGAAACACACTCACAGCTCTCTGTCATCTCTCTCTCTCTCTCTGAAACACACTCACAGCTCTCTGTCATCTCTCTCTCTCTCTCTCTGAGAAACACACTCACAGCTCTCTGTCATCTCTCTCTCTCTCTCTCTCTGAAACACACTCACAGCTCTCTGTCATCCCTCTCTCTCTCTCGTTCTGAAACACACTCACAGCTCTCTGTCATCTCTCTCTCTCTCTGAGAAACACACTCACATCTCTCTGTCATCTCTCTCTCTCTCTCTCCGAAACACACTCACATCTCTCTGTCATCTCTCTCTCTCTCTCTCTCCGAAACACACTCACAGCTCTCTGTCATCTCTCTCTCTCTCTCTCTCTCCGAAACACACTCACAGCTCTCTGTCATCTCTCTCTCTCTCTGAGAAACACACTCACATCTCTCTGTCATCTCTCTCTCTCTCTCTCTCGCTCTGAAACACACTCACAGCTCTCTGTCATCTCTCTCTCTCTCCGAAACACACTCACAGCTCTCTGTCATCTCTCTCTCTCTCTCTCTCTCTGAAACACACTCACAGCTCTCTGTCATCTCTCTCTCTCTCTCGCTCTGAAACACACTCACAGCTCTCTGTCATCTCTCTCTCTCTCTCTCGCTCCGAAACACACTCACAGCTCTCTGTCATCTCTCTCTCTCTCTCCGAAACACACTCACAGCTCTCTGTCATCTCTCTCTCTCTCGCTCCGAAACACACTCACAGCTCTCTGTCATCGCTCTCTCTCTCTCCGAAACACACTCACAACTCTCTGTCATCTCTCTCTCTCTCTCTCTGAAACACACTCACAGCTCTCTGTCATCTCTCTCTCTCTCTCTCTCGCTCTGAAACACACTCACAGCTCTCTGTCATCTCTCTCTCTCTCTCTCTCTCTCTCCGAAACACACTCACAGCTCTCTATCATCTCTCTCTCTCTCTCCGAAACACACTCACAGCTCTCTGTCATCTCTCTCTCTCTCTCTGAGAAACACACTCACAGCTCTCTGTCATCTCTCTCTCTCTCTGAAACACACTCACAGCTCTCTGTCATCTCTCTCTCTCTCTGAGAAACACACTCACATCTCTCTGTCATCTCTCTCTCTCTCTCGCTCTGAAACACACTCACAGCTCTCTGTCATCTCTCTCTCGCCCTGAGAAACACACTCACAGATCTCTGTCATCTCTCTCTCTCTCTCTGAGAAACACACTCACAGCTCTCTGTCATCTCTCTCTCTCTCTGAGAAACACACTCACAGCTCTCTGTCATCTCTCTCTCTCTCTCTCGCTCTGAAACACACTCACAGCTCTCTGTCATCTCTCTCTCTCTCTCTCTGAAACACACTCACAGCTCTCTGTCATCTCTCTCTCTCTCTCTGAGAAACACACTCACAGCTCTCTGTCATCTCTCTCTCTCTCTCTCGCTCTGAAACACACTCACAACTCTCTGTCATCTCTCTCTCTCTCTCTCTCTCTCTGAAATACACTCACAGCTCTCTCTCTCTCCGAAACACACTCACAGCTCTCTGTCATCTCTCTCTCTCTCTCCATGAGAAACACACTCACAGCTCTCTGTCATCTCTCTCTCTCTCTCCGAAACACACTCACAGCTCTCTGTCATCTCTCTCTCTCGCTCTGAAAAACACTCACAGCTCTCTGTCATCTCTCTCTCTCTCTCCATGAGAAACACACTCACAGCTCTCTGTCATCTCTCTCTCTCTCTCCGAAACACACTCACAGCTCTCTGTCATCTCTCTCTCTCGCTCTGAAACACACTCACAGCTCTCTGTCATCTCTCTCTCTCTCTCCGAAACACACTCACAGCTCTCTGTCATCTCTCTCTCTCGCTCTGAAACACACTCACAGCTCTCTGTCATCTCTCTCTCTCTCTCCGAAACACACTCACATCTCTCTGTCATCTCTCTCTCTCTCTCTCTCGCTCTGAAACACACTCACAGCTCTCTGCCATCTCTCTCTCTCTCTCTCTCTCGCTCTGAAACACACTCACAGCTCTCTGTCATCTCTCTCTCTCTCTCTCTCTGAAACACACACAGCTCTCTGTCATCTCTCTCTCTCTCTGAGAAACACACTCACAGCTCTCTGTCATCTCTCTCTCTCTCTCCCTGAAACACACTCTCAGCTCTCTGTCATCTCTCTCTCTCGCTCTGAAACATACTCACAGCTCTCTGTCATCTCTCTCTCTCTCGCTCTGAAACACACTCTCAGCTCTCTGTCATCTCTCTCTCTCACTCTGAAACACACTCACAGCTCTCTGTCATCTCTCTCTCTCTCTCTCTCTGAAACACACACAGCTCTCTGTCATCTCTCTCTCTCTCTGAGAAACACACTCACAGCTCTCTGTCATCTCTCTCTCTCTCGCTCTGAAACACACTCACAGCTCTCTGTCATCTCTCTCTCTCTCTCTCTCTCCGAAACACACTCACAGCTCTCTGTCATCTCTCTCTCTCTCTGAAACACACTCACAGCTCTCTGTCATCTCTCTCTCTCTCCGAAACACACTCACAGCTCTCTGTCATCTCTCTCTCTCTCTCTCTCTCGTTCTGAAACACACTCACAGCTCTCTGTCATCTCTCTCTCTCTCGTTCTGAAACACACTCACAGCTCTCTGTTATCTCTCTCTCTCTCTCTCGTTCTGAAACACACTCACAGCTCTCTGTCATCTCTCTCTCTCTCTCTCGTTCTGAAACACACTCACAGCTCTCTGTCATCTCTCTCTCTCGCTCTGAAACACACTCACAGCTCTCTGTCATCTCTCTCTCTCTCCGAAACACACTCACAGCTCTCTGTCATTTCTCTCTCTCTCTCTCTCTGAGAAACACACTCACAGCTCTCTGTCATCTCTCTCTCTCTCTCTCTGAGAAACACACTCACAGCTCTCTGTCATTTCTCTCTCTCTCTCTCTCTGAGAAACACACTCACAGCTCTCTGTCATCTCTCTCTCTCTCTCTCGTTCTGAAACACACTCACAGCTCTCTGTCATCTCTCTCTCTCGCTCTGAAACACACTCACAACTCTCTGTCATCTCTCTCTCTCTCTCTGAGAAACACACTCACAGCTCTCTGTCATCTCTCTCTCTCTCGCTCCGAAACACAATCACAGCTCTCTGTCATCGCTCTCTCTCTCTCCGAAACACACTCACAACTCTCTGTCATCTCTCTCTCTCTCTCTCTGAAACACACTCACAGCTCTCTGTCATCTCTCTCTCTCTCTCTCTCGCTCTGAAACACACTCACAGCTCTCTGTCATCTCTCTCTCTCTCTCTCTCTCCGAAACACACTCACAGCTCTCTATCATCTCTCTCTCTCTCTCCGAAACACACTCACAGCTCTCTGTCATCTCTCTCTCTCTCTCTGAGAAACACACTCACAGCTCTCTGTCATCTCTCTCTCTCTCTGAAACACACTCACAGCTCTCTGTCATCTCTCTCTCTCTCTGAGAAACACACTCACATCTCTCTGTCATCTCTCTCTCTCTCTCGCTCTGAAACACACTCACAGCTCTCTGTCATCTCTCTCTCGCCCTGAGAAACACACTCACAGATCTCTGTCATCTCTCTCTCTCTCTCTGAGAAACACACTCACAGCTCTCTGTCATCTCTCTCTCTCTCTGAGAAACACACTCACAGCTCTCTGTCATCTCTCTCTCTCTCTCTCTCGCTCTGAAACACACTCACAGCTCTCTGTCATCTCTCTCTCTCTCTCCCCGAAACACACTCACAGCTCTCTGTCATCTCTCTCTCTCTCTCTGAGAAACACACTCACAGCTCTCTGTCATCTCTCTCTCTCTCTCTCGCTCTGAAACACACTCACAACTCTCTGTCATCTCTCTCTCTCTCTCTCTCTGAAATACACTCACAGCTCTCTCTCTCTCCGAAACACACTCACAGCTCTCTGTCATCTCTCTCTCTCTCTCTCTGAGAAACACACTCACAGCTCTCTGTCATCTCTCTCTCTCTCTCTCGCTCTGAAACACACTCACAGCTCTCTGTCATCTCTCTCTCTCTCTCCGAAACACACTCACATCTCTCTGTCATCTCTCTCTCTCTTTCTCTCGCTCTGAAACACACTCACAGCTCTCTGCCATCTCTCTCTCTCTCTCTCTCTCGCTCTGAAACACACTCACAGCTCTCTGTCATCTCTCTCTCTCTCTCTCTCTCTGAAACACACTCACAGCTCACTGTCATCTCTCTCTCTCTCTGAGAAACACACTCACAGCTCTCTGTCATCTCTCTCTCTCTCTCTCGCTCTGAAACACACTCACAGCTCTCTGTCATCTCTCTCTCTCTCTCTCTCTCGCTCTGAAACACACTCACAGCTCTCTGTCATCTCTCTCTCTCTCTCTCTCTCGCTCTGAAACACACTCACAGCTCTCTGTCATCTCTCTCTCTCTCTCTGAGAAACACACTCACAGCTCTCTGTCATCTCTCTCTCTCTCTGAAACACACTCACAGCTCTCTGTCATCTCTCTCTCTCTCCGAAACACACTCACAGCTCTCTGTCATCTCTCTCTCTCTCTCTCTCGTTCTGAAACACACTCACAGCTCTCTGTCATTTCTCTCTCTCTCTCTCTCTGAGAAACACACTCACAGCTCTCTGTCATCTCTCTCTCTCTCTGAGAAACACACTCACAGCTCTCTGTCATCTCTCTCTCTCTCTCTGAGAAACACACTCACAGCTCTCTGTCATCTCTCTCTCTCTCTGAGAAACACACTCACAGCTCTCTGTCATCTCTCTCTCTCTCTCTGAGAAACACACTCACAGCTCTCTGTCATCTCTCTCTCTCTCTGCGCCAGCACCAACGAGGACATGCGCAGTGGCGCCAGCACCAACGAGGACCTGTCAGTGGTGCCGGCATCAACGAGGACATGCGCAGTGGCGCCAGCATAAACGAGGACATGTCAGTGGCGCCAGCATCAACGAGGACATGCGCAGTGGCGCCGGCATCAACGAGGACATGCGCAATGGCGCCAGCATCAACGAGGACATGCGCAGTGGCGCCAGCATCAACGAGGACATGCGCAGTGGCGCCGGCATCAACGAGGACATGCGCAATGGCGCCAGCATCAACGAGGACATGCGTACTGGCGCCAGCATCAACGAGGACATGTGCAGTGGCGCCAGCATCAACGACGACATGCACAATGGCGCCAGCATCAACGAGGATATGCGCAGTGGCGCCAGCATCAACGAGGACATGCGCAGTGGTGCCAGCATCAACGAGGACATGTGCAATGGCGCCAGCACCAACGGGGACATGCGCAGTGCCGCCGGCATCAACGAGGACATGCGCAATGGCGCCAGCATCAACGAGGACATGCGCAGTGGAGCCAGCATCAACGAGGACATGCGCAGTGGCGCCAGCATCAACAATGACATGTGCAGTGGCGCCGGCATCAACGAGGACATGCGCAGTGGCGCCAGCATCAACGAGGACATGCGCAATGGCGCCGTCACCAATGCTCGCATCCGCAGTGGCGCCAGCATCAATGAGGACATGCGCTGTGGCGACAGCACCAACGAGGACATGCGCAGTGGCGCCGGCATCAATGAGGACATGCGCTGTGGCGCCAGCACCAACGAGGACATGCGCAGTGGCGCCGGTACCAACGAGGACATGCGCAGTGGCGCCAGCACCAACGAGGACATGTCAGTGGTGCCAGCATCAACGAGGACATGCGCAGTGGCGCCGGCATCAACGAGGACATGCGCAGTGGCGCCAGCAACAACGAGGACATGCGCAGTGGCGCCGGTACCAACGAGGACATGCGCAGTGGCGCCAGCACCAACGAGGACATGTCAGTGGTGCCAGCATCAACGAGGACATGCGCAGTGGCGCCGGCATCAACGAGGACATGCGCAGTGGCGCCAGCAACAACGAGGACATGCGCAGTGGTGCCGGTACCAACGAGGACATGCGCAGTGGCGCCAGCACCAACGAGGACATGTCAGTGGCGCCAGCAACAACGAGGACATGCGCAGTGGTGCCGGCATCAACGAGGACATGCGCAGTGGCGCCGGCATCAACGAGGACATGCGCAGTGGCGCCAGCACCAACGAGGACATGCGCAATGGTGCCGGCACCAACGAGGACATGCACAGAGGCGACAGCACCAACGAGGACATGCGCAATGGCGCCAGCATCAACAAAGACATGAGCAGTGGCGCCAGCATCAACGAGGACATGCGCATTGGTGCCGGCACCAACGAGGACATGCACAGAGGCGACAGCACCAACGAGGACAAGCGCTGTGGCGCTGGCACCAATGCTCGCATGCGCAGTGGCGCCAGCATCAATGAGGACATGCGCAGTGGCGACAGCACCAACGAGGACATGCGCAGTGGCGACAGCACCAACGAGGACATGCACAGTGGCGACAGCACCAACGAGGACATGCGCAGTGACGACAGCATCAACGAGGACATGCACAGTGGCGACAGCACCAACGAGGACATGCGCCGTGGCGACAGCACCAAGGAGGACATGCGCAGTGGCGCCAGCACCGATGACGACATGCGCAGTGGCGCCAGCATCAACGAGGACATGCGCAGTGGCGCTGGCATCAACGAGGACATGCGTAGTGGCGACAGCAACAACGAGGACATGCGCAGTGGCGCCAGCACCAACGAGGACATGCGCAGTGGCGACAGCAAGAACGAGGACATGCGCAGTGGCGCCAGCACCAACGAGGACATGCAAAGTGTCACCAGCATCAACGAGGACATGCGCAGTGGCGCCAGCATCAACGAGGAAATGCACAGTGGCGCCAGCATCAACGAGGACATGCTAAGTGGCACCAGCATCAACGAGGACATGCGCAGTGGCGACAGCATCAACGAGGGCATGCGCAGTGGCGCCAGCATCAACGAGGACATGCTCAGTGGTGCCAGCTCCAACGAGGACATGCGCAGTGGCGTCAGCATCAACGAGGACATGCGCAGTGGCACCGGCACCAACGAGGACATGCGCAGTGGCGCCGGCATCAACGAGGACATGCGCAGTGGCGCCAGCACCAACGAGGACATGTCAGTGGTGCCAGCATCAACGAGGACATGCGCAGTGGCGCCGGCATCAACGAAGACATGCGCAGTGGCGCCAGCATCAACGAGGACATGCGCAGTGGCGCCAGCACCAACGAGGACATGCGCAATGGCGCCAGCATCAACGAAGACATGAGCAGTGGCGCCAGCATCAACGAGGACATGGGCAGTGGCGCCAGAACCAACGAGGACATGCGCATTGGTGCCGGCACCAACGAGGACATGCGCAGAGGCAACAGCACCAACGAGGACATGCGCCGTGGCACTGGCACCAATGCTCGCATGCGCAGTGGCGACAGCACCAACGAGGACATGCACAGTGGCGACAGCACCAACGAGGACATGCGCAGTGGCGACAGCGCCAACGAGGACATGCGCTGTGGCGACAGCACCAACGAGGACATGCGCAGTGGCGACAGCACCAACGAGGACATGAGCAGTGGCGCCGGCATCAATGAGGACATGCGCAGTGGCGCCAGCATCAACGAGGACATGCGCAGTGGCGCCAGCATCAACGAGGACATGCGCAGTGGCGCCAGCATCAACGAGGATATGCGCCGTGGCGCCGGCACCAACGAGGACATGCGCAGTGGCGCCGGTACCAACGAGGACATGCGCAGTGGCGCCAGCAACAACGAGGACATGCGCAGTGGCGCCGGCATCAACGAGGACATGCGCAGTGGCGCCAGCACCAACGAGGACATGTCAGTGGTGCCAGCATCAACGAGGACATGCGCAGTGGCGCCGGAATCAACGAAGACATGCGCAGTGGCGCCAGCATCAACGAGGACATGCGCAGTGGTGCCAGCACCAAAGAGGACATGCGCAATGGCGCCAGCATCAACGAAGACATGAGCAGTGGCGCCAGCATCAACGAGGACATGGGCAGTGGCGCCAGAACCAACGAGGACATGCGCATTGGTGCCGGCACCAACGAGGACATGCGCAGAGGCAACAGCACCAACGAGGACATGCGCCGTGGTACTGGCACCAATGCTCGCATGCGCAGTGGCACCAGCACCAACGAGGACATGCACAGTGGCGACAGCACCAACGAGGACATGCGCAGTGGCGACTGCACCAACGAGGACATGCGCAGTGGCAACAGCACCAACGAGGACATGCGCAGTGGCGCCAGCATCAACGAGGACATTAGCAGTGGCGCCAGCATCAACGAGGGCATGCGCAGTGGCGACAGCATCAACGAGGACATGCACAGTGGCGACAGCACCAACGAGGACATGCGCAATGGCGCCAGCACCAACGAGGACATGCACAGTGGCGCCAGCATCAACGAGGACATTAGCAGTGGCGCCAGCATTATCGAGGGCATGCGCAGTTGTGCCGGCATCAACGCGGACATGCGCAGTGGCGCCAGCACCAACGAGGACATGTCAGTGGCGCCAGCATCAACGAGGACATGCGCAGTGGCGCCGGCATCAACGAGGACATGAGCAGTGGCGCCAGCATCAACGAGGACATGCGCACTGGCGCCAGCATGAACGAGGGCATGCGCAGTGGCGCCGGCACCAACGAGGATATGCGCAGTGGCGCCAGCATCAACGAGGACATGCGCAATGGCGCCAGCACCAACGAGGACATGCGCAATGGCGCCAGCACCAACGAGGACATGCACAGTGGCGCCAGCATCAACGAGGGCATGCGCAGTGGTGCCGGCATCAACGAGGACATGCGCAGTGGCGCCGGCATCAACGAAGACATGCGCAGTGGCGCCAGCATCAACGAGGACATGCGCAGTGGCGCCAGCACCAACGAGGACATGCGCAATGGCGCCAGCATCAACGAAGACATGAGCAGTGGCGCCAGCATCAACGAGGACATGGGCAGTGGCGCCAGAACCAACGAGGACATGCGCATTGGTGCCGGCACCAACGAGGACATGCGCAGAGGCAACAGCACCAACGAGGACATGCGCCGTGGCACTGGCACCAATGCTCGCATGCGCAGTGGCGCCAGCACCAACGAGGACATGCACAGTGGCGACAGCACCAACGAGGACATGCGCAGTGGCGACAGCACCAACGAGGACATGCGCAGTGGCAACAGCACCAACGAGGACATGCGCAGTGGCGCCAGCATCAACGAGGACATGAGCAGTGGCGCCAGCATCAACGAGGACATGGGCAGTGGCGCCAGAACCAACGAGGACATGCGCATTGGCGCCGGCACCAACGAGGACATGCACAGAGGCGACAGCACCAACGAGGACATGCGCAGTGGCGCCAGCATCAACGAGGACATGCGCAGTGGCGCCAGCATCAACGCGCGAATTCGCAGTGGCGCCAGCATCAACGAGGACATGCGCAGTGGCACCGGCACCAAGGAGGACATGCGCAGTGGCGCCAGCATCAACGAGGATATGCGCAGTGGCGCCAGCATCAACGAGGACATGCGCAGTGGCGCCAGCACCAACGAGGACATGCGCAGTGGCGCCAGCATCAACGAGGACATGAGCAGTGGCGCCAGCATCAACGAGGACATGTGCAGTGGCGCCAGCATCAACGAGGACATGAGCAGTGGCGCCAGCATCAACGAGGGCATGCGCAGTGGCGCCAGCATCAACGCGCGAATGCGCAGTGGCGTCAGCATCAACGAGGACATGCGCAGTGGCGTCAGCATCAACGAGGACATAGGCAGTGGCGTCAGCATCAAAGAGGACATGCGCAGTGGCGTCAGCATCAACGAGGACATGGGCAGTGGCGTCAGCATCAACGAGGACATGCGCAGTGGCGCCAGCATCAACGAGGACATGCGCAGTGGCGCCAGCATCAACGAGGACATGTCAGTGGCGACAGCATCAACGAGGACATGCGCAGTGGCGCCAGCATCAACGAGGACATGCGCAGTGGCACCAGCATCAACAAGGACATGCGCAGTGGTGCCAGCACCAACGAGGACATGCGCAGTGGCGCCAGCATCAACGAGGACATGCGCAGTGGCGCCAGCATCAACGAGGACATGCGCAGTGGCGCCAGCACCAACGAGGACATGCGCAGTGGCGCCAGCACCAACGAGGACATGCGCAATGGCGCCAGCATCAACGAAGACATGAGCAGTGGCGCCAGCATCAACGAGGACATGGGCAGTGGCGCCAGAACCAACGAGGACATGCGCATTGGTGCCGGCACCAACGAGGACATGCGCAGAGGCAACAGCACCAACGAGGACATGCGCCGTGGCACTGGCACCAATGCTCGCATGCGCAGTGGCGCCAGCATCAACGAGGACATGAGCAGTGGCGCCAGCATCAACGAGGACATGTGCAGTGGCGCCAGCATCAACGAGGACATGAGCAGTGGCGCCAGCATCAACGCGCGAATGCGCAGTGGCGTCAGCATCAACGAGGACATGCGCAGTGGCGTCAGCATCAACGAGGACATAGGCAGTGGCGTCAGCATCAAAGAGGACATGCGCAGTGGCGTCAGCATCAACGAGGACATGGGCAGTGGCGTCAGCATCAACGAGGACATGCGCAGTGGCGCCAGCATCAACGAGGACATGCGCAGTGGCGCCAGCATCAACGAGGACATGTCAGTGGCGACAGCATCAACGAGGACATGCGCAGTGGCGCCAGCATCAACGAGGACATGCGCAGTGGCACCAGCATCAACAAGGACATGCGCAGTGGTGCCAGCACCAACGAGGACATGCGCAGTGGCGCCAGCATCAACGAGGACATGCGCAGTGGCGCCAGCATCAACGAGGACATGCGCAGTGGCGCCAGCACCAACGAGGACATGCGCAGTGGCGCCAGCACCAACGAGGACATGCGCAGTGGCGCCAGCATCAACGAGGACTTGCGCAGTGGCGCCGGCACCAACGAGGACATGCGCAGTGGCGCCAGCATTAACGAGGACATTAGCAGTGGCGCCAGCATCAACGAGGACATGCGCAGTGGCGCCGGCATCAACGAGGACACGCGCAGTGGCACCGGCATCAACGAGGACTTGCGCAGTGGCGCCAGCATCAACGAGGACTTGCGCAGTGGCGTCAGCACCAACGAGGACATGCGCAGTGGCGTCAGCACCAACGAGGACATGCGCAGTGGCGCCAGCATCAACGAGGACATGCGCAGTGGCGTCAGCACCAACGAGGACATGCGCAGTGGCGCCGGCACCAACGAGGACATGCGCAGTGGCGCCGGCACCAACGAGGACATGCGCAGTGGCGCCGGCACCAACGAGGACATGCGCAGTGGCGCCGGCATCAACGAGGACATGCGCAGTGGCGCCAGCATCAACGAGGACATGCGCAGTGGCGCCAGCATGAACGAGGACATGCGCAGTGGCGCCAGCATCAACGAGGACATGCGCAGTGGCGCCAGCATGAACGAGGACATGCGCAGTGGCGCCAGCATCAACGAGGACATGCGCAGTGGCGCCAGCATCAACGAGGACATGCGCAGTGGCGTCAGCACCAACGAGGACATGCGCAGTGGCGCCGGCACCAACGAGGACATGCGCAGTGGCGCCGGCATCAACGAGGACATGCGCAGTGGCGCCAGCGTCAACGAGGCCATGCGCAGTGCGCCAGCAACAACGAGGACATGTCAGTGGCGCCGGCACCAACGAGGACATGCGCAATGGCGCCGGCACCAACGAGGACAAGCGCCGTGGCGCTGGCACCAATGCTCGCATGCGCAGTGGCGCCAGCATCAATGAGGACATGCGCAGTGGCGACAGCACCAACGAGGACATGCGCAGTGGCGACAGCACCAACGAGGACATGCGCAATGGCGCCAGCACCAACGAGGACATGCGCAATGGCGCCAGCACCAACGAGGACATGCACAGTGGCGCCAGCATCAACGAGGGCATGCGCAGTGGTGCCGGCATCAACGAGGACATGCGCAGTGGCGCCGGCATCAACGAAGACATGCGCAGTGGCGCCAGCATCAACGAGGACATGCGCAGTGGCGCCAGCACCAACGAGGACATGCGCAATGGCGCCAGCATCAACGAAGACATGAGCAGTGGCGCCAGCATCAACGAGGACATGGGCAGTGGCGCCAGAACCAACGAGGACATGCGCATTGGTGCCGGCACCAACGAGGACATGCGCAGAGGCAACAGCACCAACGAGGACATGCGCCGTGGCACTGGCACCAATGCTCGCATGCGCAGTGGCGCCAGCACCAACGAGGACATGCACAGTGGCGACAGCACCAACGAGGACATGCGCAGTGGCGACAGCACCAACGAGGACATGCGCAGTGGCAACAGCACCAACGAGGACATGCGCAGTGGCGCCAGCATCAACGAGGACATGAGCAGTGGCGCCAGCATCAACGAGGACATGGGCAGTGGCGCCAGAACCAACGAGGACATGCGCATTGGCGCCGGCACCAACGAGGACATGCACAGAGGCGACAGCACCAACGAGGACATGCGCAGTGGCGCCAGCATCAACGAGGACATGCGCAGTGGCGCCAGCATCAACGCGCGAATTCGCAGTGGCGCCAGCATCAACGAGGACATGCGCAGTGGCACCGGCACCAAGGAGGACATGCGCAGTGGCGCCAGCATCAACGAGGATATGCGCAGTGGCGCCAGCATCAACGAGGACATGCGCAGTGGCGCCAGCACCAACGAGGACATGCGCAGTGGCGCCAGCATCAACGAGGACATGAGCAGTGGCGCCAGCATCAACGAGGACATGTGCAGTGGCGCCAGCATCAACGAGGACATGAGCAGTGGCGCCAGCATCAACGAGGGCATGCGCAGTGGCGCCAGCATCAACGAGGGCATGCGCAGTGGCGCCAGCATCAACGCGCGAATGCGCAGTGGCGTCAGCATCAACGAGGACATGCGCAGTGGCGTCAGCATCAACGAGGACATAGGCAGTGGCGTCAGCATCAAAGAGGACATGCGCAGTGGCGTCAGCATCAACGAGGACATGGGCAGTGGCGTCAGCATCAACGAGGACATGCGCAGTGGCGCCAGCATCAACGAGGACATGCGCAGTGGCGCCAGCATCAACGAGGACATGTCAGTGGCGACAGCATCAACGAGGACATGCGCAGTGGCGCCAGCATCAACGAGGACATGCGCAGTGGCACCAGCATCAACAAGGACATGCGCAGTGGTGCCAGCACCAACGAGGACATGCGCAGTGTCGCCAGCATCAACGAGGACATGCGCAGTGGCGCCAGCATCAACGAGGACATGCGCAGTGGCGCCAGCACCAACGAGGACATGCGCAGTGGCGCCAGCACCAACGAGGACATGCGCAATGGCGCCAGCATCAACGAAGACATGAGCAGTGGCGCCAGCATCAACGAGGACATGGGCAGTGGCGCCAGAACCAACGAGGACATGCGCATTGGTGCCGGCACCAACGAGGACATGCGCAGAGGCAACAGCACCAACGAGGACATGCGCCGTGGCACTGGCACCAATGCTCGCATGCGCAGTGGCGACAGCACCAACGAGGACATGCACAGTGGCGACAGCACCAACGAGGACATGCGCAGTGGCGACAGCGCCAACGAGGACATGCGCTGTGGCGACAGCACCAACGAGGACATGCGCAGTGGCGACAGCACCAACGAGGACATGAGCAGTGGCGCCGGCATCAATGAGGACATGCGCAGTGGCGCCAGCATCAACGAGGACATGCGCAGTGGCGCCAGCATCAACGAGGACATGCGCAGTGGCGCCAGCATCAACGAGGATATGCGCCGTGGCGCCGGCACCAACGAGGACATGCGCAGTGGCGCCGGTACCAACGAGGACATGCGCAGTGGCGCCAGCAACAACGAGGACATGCGCAGTGGCGCCGGCATCAACGAGGACATGCGCAGTGGCGCCAGCACCAACGAGGACATGTCAGTGGTGCCAGCATCAACGAGGACATGCGCAGTGGCGCCGGAATCAACGAAGACATGCGCAGTGGCGCCAGCATCAACGAGGACATGCGCAGTGGCGCCAGCACCAAAGAGGACATGCGCAATGGCGCCAGCATCAACGAAGACATGAGCAGTGGCGCCAGCATCAACGAGGACATGGGCAGTGGCGCCAGAACCAACGAGGACATGCGCATTGGTGCCGGCACCAACGAGGACATGCGCAGAGGCAACAGCACCAACGAGGACATGCGCCGTGGTACTGGCACCAATGCTCGCATGCGCAGTGGCACCAGCACCAACGAGGACATGCACAGTGGCGACAGCACCAACGAGGACATGCGCAGTGGCGACTGCACCAACGAGGACATGCGCAGTGGCAACAGCACCAACGAGGACATGCACAGTGGCGACAGCACCAACGAGGACATGCGCAATGGCGCCAGCACCAACGAGGACATGCACAGTGGCGCCAGCATCAACGAGGACATTAGCAGTGGCGCCAGCATTATCGAGGGCATGCGCAGTTGTGCCGGCATCAACGCGGACATGCGCAGTGGCGCCAGCACCAACGAGGACATGTCAGTGGCGCCAGCATCAACGAGGACATGCGCAGTGGCGCCGGCATCAACGAGGACATGAGCAGTGGCGCCAGCATCAACGAGGACATGCGCACTGGCGCCAGCATGAACGAGGGCATGCGCAGTGGCGCCGGCACCAACGAGGATATGCGCAGTGGCGCCAGCATCAACGAGGACATGCGCAATGGCGCCAGCACCAACGAGGACATGCGCAATGGCGCCAGCACCAACGAGGACATGCACAGTGGCGCCAGCATCAACGAGGGCATGCGCAGTGGTGCCGGCATCAACGAGGACATGCGCAGTGGCGCCGGCATCAACGAAGACATGCGCAGTGGCGCCAGCATCAACGAGGACATGCGCAGTGGCGCCAGCACCAACGAGGACATGCGCAATGGCGCCAGCATCAACGAAGACATGAGCAGTGGCGCCAGCATCAACGAGGACATGGGCAGTGGCGCCAGAACCAACGAGGACATGCGCATTGGTGCCGGCACCAACGAGGACATGCGCAGAGGCAACAGCACCAACGAGGACATGCGCCGTGGCACTGGCACCAATGCTCGCATGCGCAGTGGCGCCAGCACCAACGAGGACATGCACAGTGGCGACAGCACCAACGAGGACATGCGCAGTGGCGACAGCACCAACGAGGACATGCGCAGTGGCAACAGCACCAACGAGGACATGCGCAGTGGCGCCAGCATCAACGAGGACATGAGCAGTGGCGCCAGCATCAACGAGGACATGGGCAGTGGCGCCAGAACCAACGAGGACATGCGCATTGGCGCCGGCACCAACGAGGACATGCACAGAGGCGACAGCACCAACGAGGACATGCGCAGTGGCGCCAGCATCAACGAGGACATGCGCAGTGGCGCCAGCATCAACGCGCGAATTCGCAGTGGCGCCAGCATCAACGAGGACATGCGCAGTGGCACCGACACCAAGGAGGACATGCGCAGTGGCGCCCGCATCAACGAGGATATGCGCAGTGGCGCCAGCATCAACGAGGACATGCGCAGTGGCGCCAGCACCAACGAGGACATGCGCAGTGGCGCCAGCATCAACGAGGACATGAGCAGTGGCGCCAGCATCAACGAGGACATGTGCAGTGGCGCCAGCATCAACGAGGACATGAGCAGTGGCGCCAGCATCAACGCGCGAATGCGCAGTGGCGTCAGCATCAACGAGGACATGCGCAGTGGCGTCAGCATCAACGAGGACATAGGCAGTGGCGTCAGCATCAAAGAGGACATGCGCAGTGGCGTCAGCATCAACGAGGACATGGGCAGTGGCGTCAGCATCAACGAGGACATGCGCAGTGGCGCCAGCATCAACGAGGACATGCGCAGTGGCGCCAGCATCAACGAGGACATGTCAGTGGCGACAGCATCAACGAGGACATGCGCAGTGGCGCCAGCATCAACGAGGACATGCGCAGTGGCACCAGCATCAACAAGGACATGCGCAGTGGTGCCAGCACCAACGAGGACATGCGCAGTGGCGCCAGCATCAACGAGGACATGCGCAGTGGCGCCAGCATCAACGAGGACATGCGCAGTGGCGCCAGCACCAACGAGGACATGCGCAGTGGCGCCAGCACCAACGAGGACATGCGCAGTGGCGCCAGCATCAACGAGGACTTGCGCAGTGGCGCCGGCACCAACGAGGACATGCGCAGTGGCGCCAGCATTAACGAGGACATTAGCAGTGGCGCCAGCATCAACGAGGACATGCGCAGTGGCGCCGGCATCAACGAGGACACGCGCAGTGGCACCGGCATCAACGAGGACTTGCGCAGTGGCGCCAGCATCAACGAGGACTTGCGCAGTGGCGTCAGCACCAACGAGGACATGCGCAGTGGCGTCAGCACCAACGAGGACATGCGCAGTGGCGCCAGCATCAACGAGGACATGCGCAGTGGCGTCAGCACCAACGAGGACATGCGCAGTGGCGCCGGCACCAACGAGGACATGCGCAGTGGCGCCGGCACCAACGAGGACATGCGCAGTGGCGCCGGCACCAACGAGGACATGCGCAGTGGCGCCGGCACCAACGAGGACATGCGCAGTGGCGCCGGCATCAACGAGGACATGCGCAGTGGCGCCAGCATCAACGAGGACATGCGCAGTGGCGCCAGCATGAACGAGGACATGCGCAGTGGCGCCAGCATCAACGAGGACATGCGCAGTGGCGCCAGCATGAACGAGGACATGCGCAGTGGCGCCAGCATCAACGAGGACATGCGCAGTGGCGCCAGCATCAACGAGGACATGCGCAGTGGCGTCAGCACCAACGAGGACATGCGCAGTGGCGCCGGCACCAACGAGGACATGCGCAGTGGCGCCGGCATCAACGAGGACATGCGCAGTGGCGCCAGCGTCAACGAGGCCATGCGCAGTGCGCCAGCAACAACGAGGACATGTCAGTGGCGCCGGCACCAACGAGGACATGCGCAATGGCGCCGGCACCAACGAGGACAAGCGCCGTGGCGCTGGCACCAATGCTCGCATGCGCAGTGGCGCCAGCATCAATGAGGACATGCGCAGTGGCGACAGCACCAACGAGGACATGCGCAGTGGCGACAGCACCAACGAGGACATGCACAGTGGCGACAGCACCAACGAGGACATGCGCAGTGACGACAGCATCAACGAGGACATGCACAGTGGCGCCAGCACCAACGAGGACATGCGCCGTGGCGACAGCACCAAGGAGGACATGCGCAGTGGCGCCAGCACCGATGACGACATGCGCAGTGGCGCCAGCATCAACGAGGACATGCGCAGTGGCACCGGCATCAACGAGGACATGCGCAGTGCGCCAGCAACAACGAGGACATGCCAGTGGCGCCAGCATCAACGAGGACATGCGCAGTGGCGCAGGCATCAACGAGGACATGCGCAGTGGCGCCGGCATCAACGAGGACATGCGCAGTGGCGCCGGCATCAACGAGGACATGCGCAATGGCGCCAGCATCAAAGAGGACATGCGCAATGGCGCCAGCATCAACGAGGACATGTGCAGTGGCGCCGGCATCAACGAGGACATGCGCAATGGCGCCAGCATCAACGAGGACATGCGTAGTGGCGCCAGCATCAACGAGGACATGCGCAGTGGCGCCAGCATCAACGAGGACATGCGCAATGGCGCCAGCATCAACGAGGACATGCGCAGTGGCGCCAGCATCAACGAGGACATGTGCAGTGGCGCCAGCATCAACGAGGACTTGCGCAGTGGCGCCAGCATCAACGAGGACATGCGCAGTGGCGCCAGCATCAACGTGGACATGCGCAGTGGCGCCAGCATCAACGAGGACATGTGCAATGGCGCCAGCATCAATGTGGACATGCGCAATGGCGCCAGCACCAACGAGGACATGCGCAATGGCGCCAGCATCAACGAGGACATGAGCAATGGCGCCAGCATCAACGAGGACATGGGCAGTGGCGCCAGAACCAACGAGGACATGCGCATTGGCGTCGGCACCAACGAGGACATGCACAGAGGCGACAGCACCAACGAGGACATGCGCAGTGGCGCCAGCATCAACGAGGACATGCGCAGTGGCGCCAGCATCAACGCGCTCAATTCGCAGTGGCGCCAGCATCAACGAGGACATGCGCAGTGGCACCGGCACCAAGGAGGACATGCGCAGTGGCGCAAGCATCAACGAGGATATGCGCAGTGGCGCCAGCATCAACGAAGACATGCGCAGTGGCGCCAGCATCAACGAGGACATGCGCAGTGGCGCCAGCACCAAAGAGGACATGCGCAATGGCGCCAGCATCAACGAAGACATGAGCAGTGGCGCCAGCATCAACGAGGACATGGGCAGTGGCGCCAGAACCAACGAGGACATGCGCATTGGTGCCGGCACCAACGAGGACATGCGCAGAGGCAACAGCACCAACGAGGACATGCGCCGTGGTACTGGCACCAATGCTCGCATGCGCAGTGGCACCAGCACCAACGAGGACATGCACAGTGGCGACAGCACCAACGAGGACATGCGCAGTGGCGACTGCACCAACGAGGACATGCGCAGTGGCAACAGCACCAACGAGGACATGCACAGTGGCGACAGCACCAACGAGGACATGCGCAATGGCGCCAGCACCAACGAGGACATGCACAGTGGCGCCAGCATCAACGAGGACATTAGCAGTGGCGCCAGCATTATCGAGGGCATGCGCAGTTGTGCCGGCATCAACGCGGACATGCGCAGTGGCGCCAGCACCAACGAGGACATGTCAGTGGCGCCAGCATCAACGAGGACATGCGCAGTGGCGCCGGCATCAACGAGGACATGAGCAGTGGCGCCAGCATCAACGAGGACATGCGCACTGGCGCCAGCATGAACGAGGGCATGCGCAGTGGCGCCGGCACCAACGAGGATATGCGCAGTGGCGCCAGCATCAACGAGGACATGCGCAATGGCGCCAGCACCAACGAGGACATGCGCAATGGCGCCAGCACCAACGAGGACATGCACAGTGGCGCCAGCATCAACGAGGGCATGCGCAGTGGTGCCGGCATCAACGAGGACATGCGCAGTGGCGCCGGCATCAACGAAGACATGCGCAGTGGCGCCAGCATCAACGAGGACATGCGCAGTGGCGCCAGCACCAACGAGGACATGCGCAATGGCGCCAGCATCAACGAAGACATGAGCAGTGGCGCCAGCATCAACGAGGACATGGGCAGTGGCGCCAGAACCAACGAGGACATGCGCATTGGTGCCGGCACCAACGAGGACATGCGCAGAGGCAACAGCACCAACGAGGACATGCGCCGTGGCACTGGCACCAATGCTCGCATGCGCAGTGGCGCCAGCACCAACGAGGACATGCACAGTGGCGACAGCACCAACGAGGACATGCGCAGTGGCGACAGCACCAACGAGGACATGCGCAGTGGCAACAGCACCAACGAGGACATGCGCAGTGGCGCCAGCATCAACGAGGACATGAGCAGTGGCGCCAGCATCAACGAGGACATGGGCAGTGGCGCCAGAACCAACGAGGACATGCGCATTGGCGCCGGCACCAACGAGGACATGCACAGAGGCGACAGCACCAACGAGGACATGCGCAGTGGCGCCAGCATCAACGAGGACATGCGCAGTGGCGCCAGCATCAACGCGCGAATTCGCAGTGGCGCCAGCATCAACGAGGACATGCGCAGTGGCACCGACACCAAGGAGGACATGCGCAGTGGCGCCCGCATCAACGAGGATATGCGCAGTGGCGCCAGCATCAACGAGGACATGCGCAGTGGCGCCAGCACCAACGAGGACATGCGCAGTGGCGCCAGCATCAACGAGGACATGAGCAGTGGCGCCAGCATCAACGAGGACATGTGCAGTGGCGCCAGCATCAACGAGGACATGAGCAGTGGCGCCAGCATCAACGCGCGAATGCGCAGTGGCGTCAGCATCAACGAGGACATGCGCAGTGGCGTCAGCATCAACGAGGACATAGGCAGTGGCGTCAGCATCAAAGAGGACATGCGCAGTGGCGTCAGCATCAACGAGGACATGGGCAGTGGCGTCAGCATCAACGAGGACATGCGCAGTGGCGCCAGCATCAACGAGGACATGCGCAGTGGCGCCAGCATCAACGAGGACATGTCAGTGGCGACAGCATCAACGAGGACATGCGCAGTGGCGCCAGCATCAACGAGGACATGCGCAGTGGCACCAGCATCAACAAGGACATGCGCAGTGGTGCCAGCACCAACGAGGACATGCGCAGTGGCGCCAGCATCAACGAGGACATGCGCAGTGGCGCCAGCATCAACGAGGACATGCGCAGTGGCGCCAGCACCAACGAGGACATGCGCAGTGGCGCCAGCACCAACGAGGACATGCGCAGTGGCGCCAGCATCAACGAGGACTTGCGCAGTGGCGCCGGCACCAACGAGGACATGCGCAGTGGCGCCAGCATTAACGAGGACATTAGCAGTGGCGCCAGCATCAACGAGGACATGCGCAGTGGCGCCGGCATCAACGAGGACACGCGCAGTGGCACCGGCATCAACGAGGACTTGCGCAGTGGCGCCAGCATCAACGAGGACTTGCGCAGTGGCGTCAGCACCAACGAGGACATGCGCAGTGGCGTCAGCACCAACGAGGACATGCGCAGTGGCGCCAGCATCAACGAGGACATGCGCAGTGGCGTCAGCACCAACGAGGACATGCGCAGTGGCGCCGGCACCAACGAGGACATGCGCAGTGGCGCCGGCACCAACGAGGACATGCGCAGTGGCGCCGGCACCAACGAGGACATGCGCAGTGGCGCCGGCACCAACGAGGACATGCGCAGTGGCGCCGGCATCAACGAGGACATGCGCAGTGGCGCCAGCATCAACGAGGACATGCGCAGTGGCGCCAGCATGAACGAGGACATGCGCAGTGGCGCCAGCATCAACGAGGACATGCGCAGTGGCGCCAGCATGAACGAGGACATGCGCAGTGGCGCCAGCATCAACGAGGACATGCGCAGTGGCGCCAGCATCAACGAGGACATGCGCAGTGGCGTCAGCACCAACGAGGACATGCGCAGTGGCGCCGGCACCAACGAGGACATGCGCAGTGGCGCCGGCATCAACGAGGACATGCGCAGTGGCGCCAGCGTCAACGAGGCCATGCGCAGTGCGCCAGCAACAACGAGGACATGTCAGTGGCGCCGGCACCAACGAGGACATGCGCAATGGCGCCGGCACCAACGAGGACAAGCGCCGTGGCGCTGGCACCAATGCTCGCATGCGCAGTGGCGCCAGCATCAATGAGGACATGCGCAGTGGCGACAGCACCAACGAGGACATGCGCAGTGGCGACAGCACCAACGAGGACATGCACAGTGGCGACAGCACCAACGAGGACATGCGCAGTGACGACAGCATCAACGAGGACATGCACAGTGGCGCCAGCACCAACGAGGACATGCGCCGTGGCGACAGCACCAAGGAGGACATGCGCAGTGGCGCCAGCACCGATGACGACATGCGCAGTGGCGCCAGCATCAACGAGGACATGCGCAGTGGCACCGGCATCAACGAGGACATGCGCAGTGCGCCAGCAACAACGAGGACATGCCAGTGGCGCCAGCATCAACGAGGACATGCGCAGTGGCGCAGGCATCAACGAGGACATGCGCAGTGGCGCCGGCATCAACGAGGACATGCGCAGTGGCGCCGGCATCAACGAGGACATGCGCAATGGCGCCAGCATCAAAGAGGACATGCGCAATGGCGCCAGCATCAACGAGGACATGTGCAGTGGCGCCGGCATCAACGAGGACATGCGCAATGGCGCCAGCATCAACGAGGACATGCGTAGTGGCGCCAGCATCAACGAGGACATGCGCAGTGGCGCCAGCATCAACGAGGACATGCGCAATGGCGCCAGCATCAACGAGGACATGCGCAGTGGCGCCAGCATCAACGAGGACATGTGCAGTGGCGCCAGCATCAACGAGGACTTGCGCAGTGGCGCCAGCATCAACGAGGACATGCGCAGTGGCGCCAGCATCAACGTGGACATGCGCAGTGGCGCCAGCATCAACGAGGACATGCGCAATGGCGCCAGCATCAATGTGGACATGCGCAATGGCGCCAGCACCAACGAGGACATGCGCAATGGCGCCAGCATCAACGAGGACATGAGCAATGGCGCCAGCATCAACGAGGACATGGGCAGTGGCGCCAGAACCAACGAGGACATGCGCATTGGCGTCGGCACCAACGAGGACATGCACAGAGGCGACAGCACCAACGAGGACATGCGCAGTGGCGCCAGCATCAACGAGGACATGCGCAGTGGCGCCAGCATCAACGCGCTCAATTCGCAGTGGCGCCAGCATCAACGAGGACATGCGCAGTGGCCCCGGCACCAAGGAGGACATGCGCAGTGGCGCAAGCATCAACGAGGATATGCGCAGTGGCGCCAGCATCAACGAGGACATGCGCAGTGGCGCCAGCACCAACGAGGACATGCGCAATGGCGCCGGCACCAACGAGGACATGTGCAGTGGCGCCAGCATCAACGAGGACATGAGCAGTGGCGCCAGCATCAACGAGGGCATGCGCAGTGGCGCCAGCATCAACGCGCGAATGCGCAGTGGCGTCAGCATCAACGAGGACATGCGCAGTGGCGTCAGCATCAACGAGGACATGGGCAGTGGCGTCAGCATCAACGAGGAAATGCGCAGTGGCGCCAGCATCAACGAGGACATGCGCAGTGGCGCCACCATCAACGAGGACATGCGCAGTGGCGCCAGCATCAACGAGGACATGCGCAGTGGCGCCAGCATCAACGTGGACATGCGCAGTGGCGCCAGCATCAACGAGGACATGCGCAGTGGCGCCAGCATCAACGCGCGAATGCGCAGTGGCGTCAGCATCAACGAGGACATGCGCAGTGGCGTCAGCATCAACGAGGACATGGGCAGTGGCATCAGCATCAACGAGGACATGCGCAGTGGCGCCAGCATCAACGAGGACATGCGCAGTGGCGCCAGCATCAACGAGGACATGGGCAGTGGCATCAGCATCAACGAGGACATGCGCAGTGGCGCCAGCATCAACGAGGACATGCGCAGTGGCGCCAGCATCAACGAGGACATGCGCAGTGGCGCCAGCATCAACGAGGACATGCGCAATGGCGCCAGCATCAACGAGGACATGCGCAGTGGCGCCAGCATCAACGAGGACATGTGCAGTGGCGCCAGCATCAACGATGACATGCACAATGGCGCCAGCATCAACGAGGACATGCGCAGTGGCGCCAGCATCAACGAGGACATGTGCAGTGGCGCCAGCATCAACGAGGACTTGCGCAGTGGCGCCAGCAGCAACGAGGACATGCGCAGTGGCGCCAGCATCAACGTGGACATGCGCAGTGCGCCAGCAACAACGAGGACATGTCAGTGGCGCCAGCATCAACGAGGACATGCGCAGTGGCGCCGGCATCAACGAGGACATGCGCAGTGGCGCCGGCATCAACGAGGACATGCGCAGTGGCGCCGGCATCAACGAGGACATGCGCAGTGGCGCCAGCAGCAAAGAGGACATGCGCAGTGGCGTCAGCATCAACGAGGACATGTGCAGTGGCGCCGGCATCAACGAGGACATGCGCAATGGCGCCAGCATCAACGAGGACATGCGTAGTGGCGCCAGCATCAACGAGGACATGCGCAGTGGCGCCAGCATCAACGAGGACATGCGCAGTGGCGCCAGCATCAACGAGGACATGCGCAGTGGCGCCAGCATCAACGAGGACATGTGCAGTGGCGCCAGCATCAACGAGGACATGCACAATGGCGCCAGCATCAACGAGGACATGCGCAGTGGCGCCAGCATCAACGAGGACATGTGCAGTGGCGCCAGCATCAACGAGGACTTGCGCAGTGGCGCCAGCATCAACGAGGACATGCGCAGTGGCGCCAGCATCAACGTGGACATGCGCAGTGGCGCCAGCATCAACGAGGACATGCGCAATGGCGCCAGCATCAACGTGGACATGCGCAATGGCGCCAGCATCAACGAGGACATGCGCAATGGCGCCAGCATCAACGAGGACATGAGCAGTGGCGCCAGCATCAACGAGGACATGGGCAGTGGCGCCAGAACCAACGAGGACATGCGCATTGGCGCCGGCACCAACGAGGACATGCACAGAGGCGACAGCACCAACGAGGACATGCGCAGTGGCGCCAGCATCAACGAGGACATGCGCAGTGGCGCCAGCATCAACGCGCGAATTCGCAGTGGCGCCAGCATCAACGAGGACATGCGCAGTGGCACCGGCACCAAGGAGGACATGCGCAGTGGCGCCAGCATCAACGAGGATATGCGCAGTGGCGCCAGCATCAACGAGGACATGCGCAGTGGCGCCAGCACCAACGAGGACATGCGCAGTGGCGCCAGCATCAACGAGGACATGAGCAGTGGCGCCAGCATCAACGAGGACATGTGCAGTGGCGCCAGCATCAACGAGGACATGAGCAGTGGCGCCAGCATCAACGAGGGCATGCGCAGTGGCGCCAGCATCAACGCGCGAATGCGCAGTGGCGTCAGCATCAACGAGGACATGCGCAGTGGCGTCAGCATCAACGAGGACATAGGCAGTGGCGTCAGCATCAAAGAGGACATGCGCAGTGGCGTCAGCATCAACGAGGACATGGGCAGTGGCGTCAGCATCAACGAGGACATGCGCAGTGGCGCCAGCATCAACGAGGACATGCGCAGTGGCGCCAGCATCAACGAGGACATGTCAGTGGCGCCAGCATTAACGAGGACATTAGCAGTGGCGCCAGCATCAACGAGGACATGCGCAGTGGCGCCGGCATCAACGAGGACACGCGCAGTGGCACCGGCATCAACGAGGACTTGCGCAGTGGCGCCTGCATCAACGAGGACTTGCGCAGTGGCGCCAGCATCAACGAGGACATGCGCAGTGGCGCCAGCATCAACGAGGACATGTGCAGTGGCGCCAGCATCAACGAGGACATGCGCAGTGGCGTCAGCACCAACGAGGACATGCGCAGTGGCGCCAGCATCAACGAGGACATGCGCAGTGGCACCAGCATCAACGAGGACATGCGCAATGGCGCCGGCACCAACGAGGACATGCGCAGTGGCGAAGGCATCAACGAGGACATGCGCAGTGGCGCCAGCATCAACGAGGACATGCGCAGTGGCGAAGGCATCAACGAGGACATGCACAATGGCGCCGGCACCAACGAGGACATGCGCAGTGGCACCGGCATCAACGAGGACATGCGCAGTGGCGCCAGCACCAACGAGGACATGCGCAATGGCGCCGGCACCAACGAGGACATGCGCAGTGGCGCCGGCATCAACGAGGCCATGCGCAGTGCGCCAGCAACAACGAGGACATGTCAGTGGCGCCGGCACCAACGAGGACTTGCGCAGTGGCGCCAGTGTCAACGAGGACATGCGCAGTGGTGCCGGCATCAACGAGGGCATGCGCAGTGGCACCGGCATCAACGAGGACTTGCGCAGTGGCGACAGCATCAACGAGGACATGCGCAGTGGCGCCAGCATGAACGAGGACATGCGCAGTGGCGCCAGCATCAACGAGGACATGCGCAGTGGCGCCAGCATCAACGAGGACATGCGCAGTGGCGTCAGCACCAACGAGGACATGCGCAGTGGCGCCGGCACCAACGAGGACATGCGCAGTGGCGCCAGCATCAACGAGGACATGCGCAGTGGCGCCAGCATCAACGAGGACATGCGCAGTGGCGCCAGCATGAACGAGGACATGCGCAGTGGCGCCAGCATCAACGAGGACATGCGCAGTGGCGCCAGCATCAACGAGGACATGCGCAGTGGCGTCAGCACCAACGAGGACATGCGCAGTGGCGCCGGCACCAACGAGGACATGCGCAGTGGCGCCGGCATCAACGAGGCCATGCGCAGTGGCGCCAGCGTCAACGAGGCCATGCGCAGTGCGCCAGCAACAACGAGGACATGCGCAGTGGCGCCGGCATCAACGAGGCCATGCGCAGTGCGCCAGTAACAACGAGGACTTGCGCAGTGGCGTCAGCATCAACGAGGGCATGCGCAGTGGTGCCGGCATCAACGAGGGCATGCGCAGTGGCACCGGCATCAACGAGGACATGCGCAGTGGCGCCAGCATGAACGAGGACATGCGCAGTGGCGCCAGCATCAACGAGGACATGCGCAGTGGCGCCAGCATCAACGAGGACATGCGCAGTGGCGTCAGCACCAACGAGGACATGCGCAATGGCGCCGGCACCAACGAGGACATGCGCAGTGGCGCCAGCATCAACGAGGATATGCGCAGTGGCGCCAGCATCAACGAGGACATGCGCAGTGGCGCCAGCATGAACGAGGACATGCGCAGTGGCGCCAGCATCAACGAGGACATGCGCAGTGGCGCCAGCATCAACGAGGACATGCGCAGTGGCGTCAGCACCAACGAGGACATGCGCAATGGCGCCGGCACCAACGAGGACATGCGCAGTGGCACCGGCATCAACGAGGACATGCGCAGTGGCACCGGCATCAACGAGGACATGCGCAGTGGCACCGGCATCAACGAGGACATGCGCAGTGGCGCCAGCACCAACGAGGACATGCGCAATGGCGCCGGCACCAACGAGGACATGCGCAGTGGCGCCGGCATCAACGAGGCCATGCGCAGTGGCGCCAGCAACAACGAGGACATGTCAGTGGCGCCGGCACCAACGAGGACTTGCGCAGTGGCGCCAGCGTCAACGAGGACATGCGCAGTGGTGCCGGCATCAACGAGGGCATGCGCAGTGGCACCGGCATCAACGAGGACTTGCGCAGTGGCGACAGCATCAACGAGGACATGCGCAGTGGCGCCAGCATGAACGAGGACATGCGCAGTGGCGCCAGCATCAACGAGGACATGCGCAGTGGCGCCAGCATCAACGAGGACATGCGCAGTGGCGTCAGCACCAACGAGGACATGCGCAGTGGCGCCGGCACCAACGAGGACATGCGCAGTGGCGCCAGCATCAACGAGGACATGCGCAGTGGCGCCAGCATCAACGAGGACATGCGCAGTGGCGCCAGCATGAACGAGGACATGCGCAGTGGCGCCAGCATCAACGAGGACATGCGCAGTGGCGCCAGCATGAACGAGGACATGCGCAGTGGCGCCAGCATCAACGAGGACATGCGCAGTGGCGCCAGCATCAACGAGGACATGCGCAGTGGCGTCAGCACCAACGAGGACATGCGCAGTGGCGCCGGCACCAACGAGGACATGCGCAGTGGCGCCGGCATCAACGAGGCCATGCGCAGTGGCGCCAGCGTCAACGAGGCCATGCGCAGTGCGCCAGCAACAACGAGGACATGCGCAGTGGCGCCGGCATCAACGAGGCCATGCGCAGTGCGCCAGTAACAACGAGGACTTGCGCAGTGGCGTCAGCATCAACGAGGGCATGCGCAGTGGTGCCGGCATCAACGAGGGCATGCGCAGTGGCACCGGCATCAACGAGGACATGCGCAGTGGCGTCAGCACCAACGAGGACATGCGCAATGGCGCCGGCACCAACGAGGACATGCGCAGTGGCGCCAGCATCAACGAGGACATGCGCAGTGGCGCCAGCATCAACGAGGACATGCGCAGTGGCGCCAGCATGAACGAGGACATGCGCAGTGGCGCCAGCATCAACGAGGACATGCGCAGTGGCGCCAGCATCAACGAGGACATGCGCAGTGGCGTCAGCACCAACGAGGACATGCGCAATGGCGCCGGCACCAACGAGGACATGCGCAGTGGCACCGGCATCAACGAGGACATGCGCAGTGCGCCAGCAACAACGAGGACATGCGCAGTGGCACCGGCATCAACGAGGGCATGTGCAATGGCGCCAGCAACAACGAGGACATGCGCAGTGGCGCCGGCATCAACGAGGACTTGCGCAGTGGCGCCAGCATCAACGAGGACATGCGCAGTGGCACCGGCATCAACGAGGACATGCGCAGTGGCACCGGCATCAACGAGGACATGCGCAGTGCGCCAGCAACAACGAGGGCATACGCAGTGGTGCCAGCATCAACGAGGACATGCGCAGTGGCGCCAGCATCAACGAGGACATGCGCAGTGGCACCGGCATCAACGAGGACATGCGCAGTGGCACCGGCATCAACGAGGACATGCGCAGTGGCGCCAGCACCAACGAGGACATGCGCAGTGGCGCCAGCATCAACGAGGACATGCGCAGTGGTGCCAGCACCAACGAGGACATGCGCAGTGGCGCCAGCACAAACGAGGACATGCGCAGTGGCGCCAGCACCAACGAGGACATGCGCAGTGGCGCGAGCATCAACGAGGACATGCGCAGTGGTGCCAGCACCAACGAGGACATGCGCAGTGGTGCCAGCACCAACGAGGACATGCGCAGTGGTGCCAGCACCAACGAGGACATGCGCAGTGGCGCCAGCATCAACGAGGACATGCGCAGTGGTGCCAGCACCAACGAGGACATGCGCAGTGGCGCGAGCACCAACGAGGACATGCGCAGTGGTGCCAGCACCAACGAGGACATGCGCAATGGCGCCAGCATCAACGAGGACATGCGCAGTGGCCTCCTTCAACGCGCCGGTCCCTACGCAACATGGCGCAGGACTACAGGTGCCAAAGCGTAGGAAAGGAAGCCCCCAGCCATAGAGGCCTGGCCACCGATCGTGGGCCAAGCCCCATCGGAGGACCCCCGACCCTGTGCGCAGATTTCCTGCCGGCATCGTCCAGGTGTGGACGCCACCGGTGTGACTCTGCCTCTTTTGAATGGCCGCTCGGCCCATCTGGGCCGGAGAATTGGCAGCCCGGCCGCATAGAGCGGTGGTGCGCCAAACGGCCGGCACCAATGGCGCCGATTCTCCGCTGTGCGGAGAATTGCGTGCTAGCGCGGGGTGGCGTGGCGCGGTTTCGGGCATTCTCCGGCCCGGCGCGATGCTTGGAGAATCCCGCCCACGGTCTCTCTGTGGAAAACAAGCTCACAGCTCTCTCCCTCTCACTCTCTTTCTTGGTCAGAAACACACTCTCAGCTCTGTCTCACACACTGACATACAGACACTCTCAGACACACACACACGGCAGTATTCTCCGTATCAACTATTAAGTGCCGGCTGGTACCGAGAATCCACAGGAGCTGTACGCAAAAGAAATTTGTGCAAACTCCTCATTGAATGTGGTACCGGTGAGGGGCTAGCACCGGTGGTGACCAAAACACCTGCCTCTCGAAAACGGCCAGAGAATGACTGGGTCCCGGGCCCCGCATATGCACGGCTGACGACCTGCATCGGTCGCGCTGTACAACATGGTGCCAGCCGTGCGCTGACCCAACTCGCTATCAGTGACCCCACTCCCCCTGCGGCCAGGTTTTCCACTGGCCGCCCCCCACCAGTCCTCCCAGCCAG
This sequence comes from Scyliorhinus torazame, assembly GCF_047496885.1. Classification (NCBI taxonomy): domain Eukaryota; kingdom Metazoa; phylum Chordata; class Chondrichthyes; order Carcharhiniformes; family Scyliorhinidae; genus Scyliorhinus; species Scyliorhinus torazame. Next base: position 120,505,711 of record NC_092716.1, read on the forward strand.
CGGCACAGATCCCGGCAGAGAGTGGCGGCGCTGCAATCAGTCCACAGCTGCCACGCCGGGTTCACAATCTATGTGAGCACATGTCTCCTGCTCCGTCGGGAACTCTGCCAATCAGGGGCGGAGCATCCCGCAGGTGGGCCATCAGATGACGCGCCAACACCGAAGGGGCAGAGCATGGCTGACCGGCATTAAATTGGCGCCGGCCCCAATTTTGGCGTCTGAGCTCATCTCTGCCCGATCGCAGAATACGATTTTGGCTTCACGCAACAGAGAATCCCACCCACACTCACTCACACGCACAGGCACTGTTACACACACACAGGCACTGTCTCACACACACAGGCACTGTCTCACACACACAGGCACTGTCTCACGCTCACAGGCACTGTCTCACGCACACAGGCACTGTCTCACGCACACAGGCACTGTCTCACGCACACAGGCACTGTCTCACGCACACAGGCACTGTCTCACGCACACAGGCACTGTCTCACGCACACAGGCACTGTCTCACGCACACAGGCACTGTCTCACGCACACAGGCACTGTCTCACGCACACAGGCACTGTCTCACGCACACAGGCACTGTCTCACGCACACAGGCACTGTCTCACTCACACAGGCACTGTCTCACGCACACAGGCACTGTGTCACGCACACAGGCACTGTCTCACGCACACAGGCACTGTCTCACGCACACAGGCACTGTCTCACGCACACAGGCACTGTCTCACGCACACAGGCACTGTCTCACGCACACAGGCACTGTCTCACGCACACAGGCACTGTCTCACGCACACAGGCACTGTCTCACGCACACAGGCACTGTCTCACGCACACAGGCACTGTCTCACGCACACAGGCACTGTCTCACGCACACAGGCACTGTCTCACGCACACAGGCACTGTCTCACGCACACAGGCACTGTCTCACACACACAGGCACTGTCTCACACACACAGGCACTGTCTCACACACAAAGCTCACAGACTCTCTCACACACACAAACTGTCTCTCACACACATACACACTCACTGAAGCACACACAGGCACTGTTACACACACATACACACTCACTGAAGCACACACAGGCACTGTCTCACACACAAAGCTCACAGACACACTCACACACACAAACTGTCTCTCACACACATACACACTCACTGAAGCTCACACAGGCACTGTCTCACACACACAGCTCACAGACACACTCTCACATACAAACTGTCTCACACACATACGCACTCACTGAAGCACACACAGGCACTGTCTCACACACACAGGCACTGTCTCACACACACAGGCACTGTCTCACACACACAGGCACTGTCTCACACACACAGGCACTGTCTCACACACACAGGCACTGTCTCACACACACAGGCACTGTCTCACACACACAGGCACTGTCTCACACACAAAGCTCACAGACACACTCTCTCACACACACAAACTGTCTCTCACACACATACACACTCACTGAAGCACACACAGGCACTGTCTCACACACAAAGCTCACAGACACACTCTCTCACACACACAAACTGTCTCTCACACACATACACACTCACTGAAGCTCACACAGGCACTGTCTCACACACACAGCTCACAGACACACTCTCTCTCACACACACAAACTGTCTCTCACACACATACACACTCACTGAAGCACACACAGGCACTGTTTCACACACAAAGCTCACAGACACACTCTCTCACACACACAAACTGTCTCTCACACACATACACACTCACTGAAGCACACACAGGCACTGTTTCACACACAAAGCTCACAGACACACTCTCTCTCACACACAAACTGTCTCACACACATACACACTCACTGAAGCACACACAGGCACTGTCTCACACACAAAGCTCACAGACACACTCTCACACACACAAACTGTCTCTCACACACATACACACTCACTGAAGCACACAGGCACTGTTTCAGACACAAAACTCACAGACACACTCTCTCTCACACACACAAACTGTCTCACACACATACACACTCACTGAAGCACACACAGGCACTGTTTCACACACAAAGCTCACAGACACACTCTCACACACACAAACTGTCTCACACACATACACACTCACTGAAGCACACACAGGCACTGTTTCACACACAAAGCTCACAGACACACTCTCTCACACACACAAACTGTCTCTCACACACATACACACTCACTGAAGCACACACAGGCACTGTTTCACACACAAAGCTCACAGACACACTCTCTCTCACACACAAACTGTCTCACACACATACACACTCACTGAAGCACACACAGGCACTGTCTCACACACAAAGCTCACAGACACACTCTCACACACACAAACTGTCTCTCACACACATACACACTCACTGAAGCACACAGGCACTGTTTCAGACACAAAACTCACAGACACACTCTCTCTCACACACACAAACTGTCTCACACACATACACACTCACTGAAGCACACACAGGCACTGTTTCACACACAAAGCTCACAGACACACTCTCACACACACAAACTGTCTCACACACATACACACTCACTGAAGCACACACAGGCACTGTTTCACACACAAAGCTCACAGACACACTCTCTCACACACACAAACTGTCTCACACACATACACACTCACTGAAGCACACACAGGCACTGTTTCACACACAAAGCTCACAGACACACTCTCTCACACACAAACTGTCTCTCACACACATACACACTCACTGAAGCACACACAGGCACTGTTTCACGCACAAAGCTCACAGACACACTCTCTCACACACACAAACTGTCTCACACACATACACACTCACTGAAGCACACACAGGCACTGTTTCACACACAAAGCTCACAGACACACTCTCTCTCACACACACAAACTGTCTCTCACACACATACACACTCACTGAAGCACACACAGGCACTGTTTCACGCACAAAGCTCACAGACACACTCTCTCACACACACAAACTGTCTCACACACATACACACTCACTGAAGCACACACAGGCACTGTTTCACACACAAAGCTCACAGACACACTCTCTCACACACACAAACTGTCTCACACACATACACACTCACTGAAGCACACACAGGCACTGTTTCACACACAAAGCTCACAGACACACTCTCTCACACACACAAACTGTCTCTCACACACATACACACTCACTGAAGCACACACAGGCACTGTTTCACACACAAAGCTCACAGACACACTCTCTCTCACACACACAAACTGTCTCTCACACATACACACTCACTGAAGCACACACAGGCACTGTTTCACACACAAAGCTCACAGACACACTCTCTCACACACACAAACTGTCTCACACACATACACACTCACTGAAGCACACACAGGCACTGTTTCACACACAAAGCTCACAGACACACTCTCTCTCACACACACAAACTGTCTCTCACACACATACACACTCACTGAAGCACACACAGGCACTGTTTCACGCACAAAGCTCACAGACACACTCTCTCACACACACAAACTGTCTCACACACACACACTCACTGAAGCACACACAGGCACTGTTTCACACACAAAGCTCACAGACACACTCTCTCACACACACAAACTGTCTCTCACACACATACACACTCACTGAAGCACACACAGGCACTGTTTCACACACAAAGCTCACAGACACACTCTCTCTCACACACACAAACTGTCTCTCACACATACACACTCACGGAAGCACACACAGGCACTGTTTTACACACAAAGCTCACAGACACACACTCTCACACACACACAAACTGTCTCTCACACATACACACTCACTGAAGCACACACAGGCACTGTTTCACACACATACACACTCACTGAAGCACACACAGGCACTGTTTCACACACATACACACTCACTGAAGCACACACAGGCACTGTTTCACACACAAAGCTCACAGACACACTCTCTCACACACACAAACTGTCTCTCACACACATACACACTCACTGAAGCACACACAGGCACTCTTTCACACACAAAGCTCACAGACACACTCTCACACACACAAACTGTCTCACACACATACACACTCACTGAAGCACACACAGGCACTGTTTCACACACAAAGCTCACAGACACACTCTCTCACACACACAAACTGTCTCTCACACACATACACACTCACTGAAGCACACACAGGCACTGTTTCACACACAAAGCTCACAGACACACTCTCTCTCACACACACAAACTGTCTCTCACACCTACACACTCACTGAAGCACACACAGGCACTGTTTCACACACAAAGCTCACAGACACACACTCTCTCACACACACAAACTGTCTCTCACACATACACACTCACTGAAGCACACACAGGAACAGTTTCACACACAAAGCTCACAGACACACTCTCTCACACACACAAACTGTCTCACACACATACACACTCACTGAAGCACACACAGGCACTGTTTCACACACAAAGCTCACAGACACACTCTCTCTCACACACACAAACTGTCTCTCACACACATACACACTCACTGAAGCACACACAGGCACTGTTTCACACACAAAGCTCACAGACACACACTCTCACACACACACAAACTGTCTCACACACATACACACTCACTGAAGCACACACAGGCACTGTTTCACACACACAGCTCACAGACACACTCTCTCTCACACACACAAACTGTCTCTCACACACATACACACTCACTGAAGCACACGCAGGCACTGTTTCACACACAAAGCTCACAGACACACTCTCTCTCACACACACAAACTGTCTCACACACATACACACTCACTGAAGCACACACAGGCACTGTTTCACATACAAAGCTCACAGACACACTCTCTCTCACACACACAAACTGTCTCTCACACACATACACACTCACTGAAGTACACACAGGCACTGTTTCACACACAAAGCTCACAGACACACTCTCTCACACACACAAACTGTCTCACACACACACACACACTCACTGAAGCACACACAGGCACTGTTTCACACACAAAGCTCACAGACACACTCTCTCTCACACACACAAACTGTCTCTCACACACATACACACTCACTGAAGCACACACAGGCACTGTTTCACGCACAAAGCTCACAGACACACTCTCTCACACACACAAACTGTCTCACACACATACACACGCATTGAAGCACATGCACACTGACACACACAGTCTCACACACTGAAAAACACACACTGTCCCACAGTTACACACGACTGACAAACCGTGTAACACATGCTGTCACACAGACTGTCACACAAACACCACACAGACACATTGATACAGACATGGTGATACAGACTGTGGTAGTATGCATTAGGGGTCATGTGGGACTGTGAAGCCGTGATGTCATTGGCTGTCATATCCCGGGTCCTGGTTGGCTGTTGATCTCTAGCTCCGCCCTGAAGGCGGAGTATAAGAACCAGGAGTTCTCCCCCGCAGGCCAGTCTGTTGCTGAACTGCGGGGAACAAGTCACGCTTAATAAAGCCTCATCGACTTCACCTCTATTCGTCTCTCGGGAGTCTTTGTGCGCTACAATTTATTAAGCGTGCTTAAAGGACTATGGAGCTCAGGATCGTCCCGGAATGCCTGAGGATCAGCCCCCACGCAGTGAACTCAGCAGCAGTTTTTAAACACTGGCAGACTTGTTTCGAAGTCTACCTCCGAACGGCCCCCGGCCGGGTCACAGAAGACCAGAAACTACAGGTCCTGCATTCGAGGGTAAGCCCGGAAATTTACCCTCTCATAGAAGACGCAGAGGATTTCCAGACGGCGTTCACAGCACTAAAGAGCGTCGACGTTCGCCCAGTGAACCAGGTCTACGCACGCTACCAACTCGCAACGAGACGGCAAAGTCCCGGAGAATCGCTAGACGAATTCTACGCCGCGCTGCTAACTTTGGGACGGGCCTGCAGCTGCCCGCTGGTAAACGCGATTGAACACACAGACATGTTAATTCGCAATGCGTTTGTGGCTGGTATGAACTCTCCCCAAATCCGCCAAAGACTTTTAAAAAAAGAGTCGCTAGGACTCTCAGAGGCACGGGCTCTTGCAGCCTCACTAGATGTGGCCGCGCGAAACGCCCGCGCCTACGGCCCCAACCGCACGGCAGCCCCTTGGGCTCCGTGGACCCCCGTCGCGACAAACCCCCCCCCCCCCCCACAGGCTTGCGCGGTTCAGACGCCAAGTCGTCCCGGGGGAGCCTGCTGCTATTTCTGCGGCCAGGCGAAACACCCCCGGCAGCGCTGCCCGGCCCGCGCAGCGATTTGCAAGAGCTGCGGGAAAAAGGGCTATTTCGCGGCTGTGTGCCGGTCCTGGGGGGTCGCCGCTGTCCCCGGAGAAGAAGGAGTCCTGCGCGTTCCAAACGCTCCCCAACCCCCCCAGCGCCCCATGTGCGACCCGCAGGCGCCGCCATTTTGGGTCCCGGCCACCACGAGGGGAGGAGGGGCGCCGCCATCTTGGGACCCCCCAGCCCTGCGCGACGCATGGGGGTGGCCATTTTGTCCACCCCCGCCACCATCTTGTGACCCCCCAGCCATGTGCGATGCATGGGGGCGGCCATTTTGTTCACCCCCGCCGCCATCTTGGACGGCAACAATAGACCCCAGCATCGACGGCTCCACGGGGTTCGAGGAAGATGCTGAAGCACTACGACCACGTCTGGCCTCAATGACGCTGGACCAAGCACGTCTCCAGACGACGACAACAACGGTGCTGATCAACGGACACGAGACACCATGCCTGGTCGACTCCGGGAGCACAGAAAGCTTCATCCACCCCGACACGGTAAGACGCTGTTTTTTGACCATCCATCCCAGTGCGCAAAAGATTTCCCTAGCTGCAGGATCCCACTCCGTACAGATCAAAGGCTTCTGCAGAGTGACCCTAACGGTGCAAGGGAGGGAGTTTAAAAACTACAGGCTCTACGTCCTTCCCCAACTCTGCGCGCCCACATTACTGGGATTAGACTTCCAGTGCAATCTGCAGAGCCTAACTTTCCGATTCGGCGGCCCAATACCCCCACTCACTATCTGCGGCCTCGCAACCCTCAAGGTTGAGCCCCCATCCTTGTTTGCAAACCTCGCCCCGGATTGCAAACCCGTCGCCACTAGGAGCAGACGGTACAGCGCCCAGGACCGGGCATTTATTCGGTCCAAAGTCCAGCGGCTACTGAAGGAAGGCATAATCCAGGCCAGCAATAGTCCCTGGAGAGCACAGGTGGTAGTAGTGAAGACAGGGGAGAAGCAAAGGATGGTCATAGACTATAGCCAGACCATCAACAGGTACACACAGCTAGATGCGTACCCTCTCCCCCGCATATCCGACATGGTCAATCGGATTGCCCAATATAAGGTCTTCTCCACCGTGGACCTCAGGTCCGCCTACCATCAGCTCCCCATCCGCCCAAGTGACCGCAAGTACACAGCCTTCGAGGCAGACGGGCGATTATACCACTTCCTAAGGGTCCCATTTGGCGTCACAAACGGGGTCTTGGTCTTCCAACGGGAGATGGACCGAATGGTTGATCAACACGGGTTGCAGGCCACGTTCCCGTATCTCGACAACGTAACCATCTGCGGCCACGATCAGCAGGACCACGACGCCAACCTCCAAAAATTCCTCCAGACCGCTAAAGCCTTGAACCTCACATACAACGAGGACAAGTGCGTGTTTAGCACAAACCGGCTAGCCATCTTGGGATATGTAGTGCGCAATGGGATAATAGGCCCCGACCCCGAACGTATGCGCCCCCTCATGGAATTTCCCCTCCCCCACTGCTCAAAAGCCCTAAAACGCTGCCTGGGGTTCTTTTCATATTACGCCCAGTGGGTCCCCCAGTACGCAGACAAGGCCCGCCCGCTAATACAGACCACGACCTTCCCTCTGTCGACAGAGGCTTGCCAGGCCTTCAGCCGCATCAAAGCGGATATCGCAAAGGCCACGATGCGCGCCATCGACGAGTCCCTCCCCTTCCAGGTCGAGAGCGACGCCTCCGATGTAGCTCGAGCGGCCACCCTTAACCAAGCGGGCAGACCCGTGGCCTTTTTCTCCCGAGCCCTCCACGCCTCAGAAATCCGCCACTCCTCAGTGGAAAAGGAAGCCCAAGCCATAGTGGAAGCTGTGCGACATTGGAGGCATTACCTGGCCGGCAGGAGATTCACTCTCCTCACTGACCAACGGTCGGTAGCTTTCATGTTCGATAATGCACAGCGGGGCAAAATTAAAAATGACAAGATCTTAAGGTGGAGGATCGAGCTCTCCACCTTCAACTATGAGATCTTGTACCATCCCGGAAAGCTGAACGAGCAGTCCGATGCCCTATCCCGCGGCACATGTGCCAACGCACAAATCAACCGTCTCCAAACCCTCCACGAGGACCTCTGCCACCCGGGGGTCACTCGGTTCTACCATTTTATAAAGTCCCGCAACCTCCCCTACTCTGTGGAGGAGGTCCGTACAGTCACCAGGAACTGCCACATCTGCGCAGAGTGCAAACCGCACTTTTTCAGGCCGGATAGTGCGCACCTGATCAAGCCTTCCCGTCCCTTTGAACGCCTCAGTCTGGATTTCAAAGGGCCCCTCCCCTCCACCGACCGCAACACATACTTCCTGAACGTGGTGGACGAGTACTCCCGTTTCCCCTTCGCCATCCCCTGCCCTGACATGACAGCGGCCACAGTTATTAAAGCCCTTAACACCATATTCACACTGTTCGGTTGCCCCGCATATATCTATATCGACAGGGGGTCCTCCTTCATGAGTGACGAGCTGCGCCAGTTCCTGCTCAGCAAGGGTATCGCCTCGAGCAGGACGACCAGCTACAACCCCCGGGGGAACGGGCAAGTAGAGAGGGAGAACGGCACGGTCTGGAAGACCGTCCTACTGGCCCTACGGTCCAGGGATCTCCCAGTTTCACGGTGGCAGGAGGTCCTCCCAGATGCCCTCCACTCCATCCGGTCGCTATCCGGTACCACCACTAACCAAACGCCCCATGAGCGCCTCCTTGTCTTCCCCAGGAAGTCCTCCTCTGGAACGTCGCTGCTGACCTGGCTGGCGGCCCCAGGACCCATCTTGCTCCGGAAACATGTGCGGGCGCACAAGTCGGACCCGTTGGTCGAGAGGGTTCACCTCCTCCACGCGAACCCGCAGTACGCCTACGTGGAGTACCCCGACGGCCGACGGGACACGGTCTCCCTGCGAGATCTGGCGCCCGCTGGCAACACACACACCCCCTCGACACCAATCACCCCCTCCCTGCCACCGGCGCACCCCGCGACCGCCCCCTTCCCGGGAGGATCGGTCCTCCTCCCATGTCCGACCAGAAGTGAAGCTGAAGCAGAAACCGTAAAGCTCCCGGAGGCGACAACACTGGAACAAGCACCACCACCACCGGGGCTGAGGCGATCGACAAGGACGACCAGACCGCCCGACCGACTCGTGGCATCGGTGTAACACTAGAATGTTGTGGACTTTAACGAGAATCTTTTTCCCTTTTTCCTCTTACGAATACTGTAAATAGTTCAAAACAAAAAACCCTGTACATAGCCCAGTGTCGGGCACTGTGATGACATGCAAAAGTATTTTTCCTCCCAGGACCAGCCTTGTAAACCCCTACCACTATGCGAAGCACCACCCCGCCGGGTTCATTATTAACAAGGGGTGAATGTGGTAGTATGCATTCGGGGTCATGTGGGACTGTGAAGCCGTGATGTCATTGGCTGACAGATCCCGGGTCCTGGTTGGCTGTTGATCTCTAGCTCCGCCCTGAAGGCGGAGTATAAGAACCAGGAGTTCTCCCCGCAGGCCAGTCTGTTGCTGAACTGCGGGGAACAAGTCACGCTTAATAAAGCCTCATCGACTTCACCTCTATTCGTCTCTCGGGAGTCTTTGTGCGCTACACAGACACACAGACATTATCACACAAACCCCACACAGATACAGTAACACAGACATTGACACACACACAGTGACACAGACACGGTGACACAGACAGACAGTCACACAGGCAGTGACAGACACACAGACAGTCACACAGACACACAGACATGGTGACACAGGCACACAGACACGGTCACACAGACACATTGTCACCATGTCTGTGTGTCTGTGTGTCTGTCTATGTGTCTGTGTGACCGTGTATGTGTGTCTGTGTGCCTGTGTCATCATGTCTGTGTGTCTGTCTATGTGTCTGTGTGACCGTGTCTGTGTGCCTGTGTCACCATGTCTGTGTGTCTGTCTCAGGCGCACAGACATGGTGACACAGACACACAGACAGTCACACAGGCACACAGATACATGCAGTGACACAGGCACTGAATGATTTCCACAGTATGACATTTGCTCACCATTCTGCTCACACACGACCCCAGCAGCGAGCAGGTCTGGATCCCCCAGTGTGATATCATTGAGTCTTGCACCGAGACATTCCATAGAGAGAATCTTGTACCATTCCTCAGCCTCCAGTTCTGCAAGGAATAAAATATCACAGATCCCAGAAACCGCCAAATATGAAACCACAAACTAAAGTTATCTGGAAAGTGCTGACTCACTGGCGCCCCACACACACTGACACTCACTGGGGTACAGGTTCCACACACACTGACACTCACTGGGGTACAGGTTCCACACACACTGACTCTCACTGGGGTACAGGTTCCACACAGACTGACACTCACTGGGGTACAAGTTCCACACACACTGACTCTCACTGGGGTACGGGTTCCACACACACCGACTCTCACTGGGGTACGGGTTCCACACACACTGACACTCACTTGGGGTACAGGTTCCACACACACTGACTCTCACTGGGGTACGGGTTCCACACACACTGACTCTCACTGGGGTACAGGTTCCACACACACTGACTCTCAGTTGGGTACGGGTCCCACACACACTGACACTCACTGGGGTACGGGTTGCACACACACTGACACTCACTGGGGTACAGGTTCCACACACACTGACTCTCACTGGGATACGGGTTCCACACACACTGACAATCACTGGGGTACAGGTTCCACACACACTGACTCTCACTGGGGTACAGGTTCCACACACACTGACACTCACTGGGGTACAGGTTCCACACACACCGACTCTCACTGGGGTACGGGTTCCACGCACACTGACACTCACTTGGGGTACAGGTTCCACACACACTGACTCTCACTGGGGTACGGGTTCCACACACACTGACTCTCACTGGGGTACAGGTTCCACACACACTGACTCTCAGTTGGGTACGGGTCCCACACACACTGACACTCACTGGGGTACGGGTTCCACAGACACTGACTCTCACTGGGGTCCGGGTTCCACACACACTGACACTCACTGGGGTACAGGTTCCACACACACTGACTCTCACTGGGGTATGGGTTCCACACACACTGACTCTCACTGGGATACGGGTTCCACACACTCTGACTCTCACTGGGGTACGAGTTCCACACACACTGACTCTCACTGGGGTACAGGTTCCACACACACTGACTCTCACTGGGGTACGGGTTCCAAACACACTGACTCACTGGAGTACAGGTTCCACACACACTGACTCACTGGAGTACGGGTCCCAGACACACTGACTCTCACTGGGGTTCCACACACACTGACACTGATTCTCACTGCTGTACAGGTTCCACACACACTGACTCTAACTGGGGTACGGGTTCCACACACACTGATTCTCACTGGGGTACGGGTTCCACACACACTGACTCTCACTGGGGTACGGGTTCCACACACACTGACTCTCACTGCAGTACGGGTCCCAGACACACTGACTCTCACTGGGGTTCCACACACACTGACACTCACTGGGGTACGGGTTCCACACACACTGACTCTCACTGGGGTACGGGTTCCACACACACTGACACTCACTGGGGTACGGGTTCCACACACACTGACACTCACTGGGGTACAGGTTCCACACACACTGACTCTCACTGGGGTACGGGTTCCACACACACTGACACTGACACTTGGGGTACAGGTTCCACACACACTGACTCTCACTGGGGTACAGGTTCCACACACACTGACTCTCAGTTGGGTACGGGTCGCACAAACACTGACACTCACTGGGGTACAGGTTCAACACACACTGACACTCACTGGGGTACGGGTTCCACACACACTGACACTCACTGGGGTACAGGTTCCACACACACTGACTCTCACTGGGGTACGGGTTCCACACACACTGACTCTCACTGGGGTACGGGTTCCACACACACTGACTGTCACTGGGGTACGTGTTCCACACACACTGACTCTCACTGGGGTACGGGTTCCACACACTGACAATCACTGGGGTACAGGTTCCACACACACTGACTCTCACTGGGGTACGGGTTCCACACACACTGACTCTTACTGGGGTACGGGCTCCACACACACTGACTCTCACTGGGGTACGGGCTCCACACACACTGACTCTCACTGGGATACGGGTTCCACACACACTGACTCTCACTGGGGTACAGGTTCCACACACACTGACTCTCAGTTGGGTACGGGTCCCACACACACTGACACAGGGGTACGGGTTCCACAGACACTGACTCTTACTGGGGTACGGGCTCCACACACACTGACTCTCACTGGGGTACGGGCTCCACACACATTGACTCTCACTGGGATACGGGTTCCACACACACTGACACTGATTCTCACTGCTGTACAGGTTCCACACACACTGACTCTAACTGGGGTACGGGTTCCACACACACTGATTCTCACTGGGGTACGGGTTCCACATACACTGTGTCTCAGTGGGGTATGGGTTCCACACACACTGACTCGCACTGGGGTACGGGTTCCACACACACTGACTCTCACTGGAGTACGGGTCCCAGACACACTGACTCTCACTGGGGTTCCACACACACTGACACTCACTGGGGTACGGGTTCCACACACACTGACTCTCACTGGGGTACGGGTTCCACACACACTGACACTCACTGGGGTACGGGTTCCACACACACTGACACTCACTGGGGTACAGGTTCCACACACACTGACTCTCACTGGGGTACGGGTTCCACACACACTGACACTGACACTTGGGGTACAGGTTCCACACACACTGACTCTCACTGGGGTACAGGTTCCACACACACTGAATCTCACTGGAGTACAGGTTCCACACACACTGACTCACTGGAGTACGGGTCCCAGACACACTGACTCTCACTGGGGTTCCACACACACTGACACTGATTCTCACTGCTGTACAGGTTCCACACACACTGACTCTAACTGGGGTACGGGTTCCACACACACTGATTCTCACTGGGGTACGGGTTCCACACACACTGACTCTCACTGCAGTACGGGTCCCAGACACACTGACTCTCACTGGGGTTCCACACACACTGACACTCACTGGGGTACGGGTTCCACACACACTGACTCTCACTGGGGTACGGGTTCCACACACACTGACACTCACTGGGGTACGGGTTCCACACACACTGACACTCACTGGGGTACAGGTTCCACACACACTGACTCTCACTGGGGTACGGGTTCCACACACACTGACACTGACACTTGGGGTACAGGTTCCACACACACTGACTCTCACTGGGGTACAGGTTCCACACACACTGACTCTCAGTTGGGTACGGGTCGCACAAACACTGTCACTCACTGGGGTACAGGTTCAACACACACTGACACTCACTGGGGTACGGGTTCCACACACACTGACACTCACTGGGGTACAGGTTCCACACACACTGACTCTCACTGGGGTACGGGTTCCACACACACTGACACTCACTTGGGGTACAGGTTCCACACACACTGACTCTCACTGGGGTACGGGTTCCACACACACTGACTGTCACTGGGGTACGGGTTCCACACACACTGACTCTCACTGGGGGACGGGTTCCACACACTGACAATCACTGGGGTACAGGTTCCACACACACTGACTCTCACTGGGGTACGGGTTCCACACACACTGACTCTTACTGGGGTACGGGCTCCACACACACTGACTCTCACTGGGGTACGGGCTCCACACACACTGACTCTCACTGGGATACGGGTTCCACACACACTGACTCTCACTGGGGTACAGGTTCCACACACACTGACTCTCAGTTGGGTACGGGTCCCACACACACTGACACTCACAGGGGTACGGGTTCCACAGACACTGACTCTTACTGGGGTACGGGCTCCACACACACTGACTCTCACTGGGGTACGGGCTCCACACACACTGAATCTCACTGGGATACGGGTTCCACACACACTGACACTGATTCTCACTGCTGTACAGGTTCCACACACACTGACTCTAACTGGGGTACGGGTTCCACACACACTGATTCTCACTGGGGTACGGGTTCCACATACACTGACTCTCACTGGGGCATGGGTTCCACACACACTGACTCGCACTGGGGTACGGGTTCCACACACACTGACTCTCACTGGAGTACGGGTCCCAGACACACTGACTCTCACTGGGGTTCCACACACACTGACACTCACTGGGGTACGGGTTCCACACACACTGACTCTCACTGGGGTACGGGTTCCACACACACTGACACTCACTGGGGTACGGGTTCCACACACACTGACACTCACTGGGGTACAGGTTCCACACACACTGACTCTCACTGGGGTACGGGTTCCACACACACTGACACTGACACTTGGGATACAGGTTCCACACACACTGACTCTCACTGGGGTACAGGTTCCACACACACTGACTCTCAGTTGGGTACGGGTCGCACAAACACTGACACTCACTGGGGTACAGGTTCAACACACACTGACACTCACTGGGGTACGGGTTCCACACACACTGACACTCACTGGGGTACAGGTTCCACACAGACTGACTCTCACTGGGGTACGGGTTCCACACACACTGACACTCACTTGGGGTACAGGTTCCACACACACTGACTCTCACTGGGGTACGGGTTCCACACACACTGACTCTCACTGGGGTACGGGTTCCACACACACTGACTCTCACTGGGGTACGGGTTCCACACACTGACAATCACTGGGGTACAGGTTCCACACACACTGACTCTCACTGGGGTACGGGTTCCACACACACTGACTCTTACTGGAGTCCGGGCTCCACACACACTGACTCTCACTGGGGTACGGGCTCCACACACACTGACTCTCACTGGGATACGGGTTCCACACGCACTGACTCTCACTGGGGTACAGGTTCCACACACACTGACTCTCAGTTGGGTACGGGTCCCACACACACTGACACTCACAGGGGTACCGGTTCCACAGACACTGACTCTTACTGGGGTACGGGCTCCACACACACTGACTCTCACTGGGGTACGGGCTCCACACACACTGACTCTCACTGGGATACGGGTTCCACACACACTGACTCTCACTGGAGTACGGGTCCCAGACACACTGACTCTCACTGGGGTTCCACACACACTGACACTCACTGGGGTACGGGTTCCACACACACTGACTCTCACTGGGGTACGGGTTCCACACACACTGACACTCACTGGGGTACGGTTTCCACACACACTGACACTCACTGGGGTACAGGTTCCACACACACTGACTCTCACTGGGGTACGGGTTCCACACACTCTGACACTGACACTTGGGGTACAGGTTCCACACACACTGACTCTCACTGGGGTACAGGTTCCACACACACTGACTCTCAGTTGGGTACGGGTCGCACACACACTGACACTCACTGGGGTACAGGTTCGACACACACTGACTCTCACTGGGGTACAGGTTCCACACACACTGACACTCACTGGGGTACAGGTTCCACACACACTGACTCTCACTGGGGTACAGGTTCCACACACACTGACTCTCAGTTGGGTACGGGTCGCACACACACTGACACTCACTGGGGTACAGGTTCCACACACACTGACTCTCACTGGGGTACGGGTTCCACACACACTGACACTCACTGGGGTACAGGTTCCACACACTGACAGTCACTGGGGTACAGGTTCCACACACACTGACTCTCACTGGGGTACGGGTTCAACACACACTGACTATCACTGGGATATGGGTTCCACACACACTGACACTCACTGGGGTACGGGTTCCACACACACTGACACTGATTCTCACTGCTGTACAGGTTCCACACACACTGACTCTCACTGGGGTACGGGTCCACACACACTGACTCTCACTGAGGTTCGGGTTGCACACACACTGATTCGCACTGGGGTACGGGTTCCACACACACTGACTCTCACTGGGGTACAGGTTCCACACACACTGACTATCACTGGAGTACGGGTCCCAGACACACTGACTCTCACTGGGGTTCCACACACACTGACACTCACTGGGGTACGGTTTCCACACACACTGACTCTCACTGGGGTACGGATTCCCCACACACTGACTCTCACTGGGGTATGGGTTCCACACACACTGACTCTCACTGGGGTACGGGTCCCAGACACACTGACTCTCACTGGCGTCCACACACACTGACACTCACTGGGGTCCGGGTTCCACGCACACTGACACTCACTGGGGTATGGGTTGCACACACACTGACTCTCACTGGGGTATGGGTTCCACACACACTGACTCTCACTGGGGTACGGGTCCCAGACACACTGACTCTCACTGGGGTTCCACGCACACTGACACTCACTGGGGTATGGGTTCCACACACACTGACTCTCACTGGGGTCCGGGTTCCACCCACACTGACTCTCACTGGGGTCCTGGTTCCACACACACTGACTCTTACTGGGGTACGGGTTCCACACACACTGACTCTCACTGGGGTATGGGTTCCACACACACTGACTCTCACTGCGATACGGGTCCGACACACACTGACTTTCACTTGGGTACGGGTTCCACACACACTGACTCTCACTGGGGTACGGGCTCTACACACACTGACTCTCACTGGGGTACAGGCTCCACACACACTGACTCTCACTGGGGAACGGATTCCACACACACTGACTCTCACTGGGGTACGGGCTCTACACACACTGACTCTCACTGGGGTACAGGCTCTACACACACTGACTCTCACTGGGGTACGGGTTCCACACACACTGACTCTCACTGGGGAACGGGTTCCACACACACTGGCTCTCACTGGGGTACGGGTTCCACACACACTGACTCTCACTGGGGAACGGGTTCCACACACATTGACTCTCACTGGGGTTCGGGTTCCACACACACTGACTCTCACTGGGGAACGGATTCCACACACACTGACTCTCACTGGGGAACGGGTTCCACACACACTGACTTTCACTGGGGAACAGGTTCCACACACACTGACTCTCACTGGAGTACGGGCTCCACACACACTGACTTTCACTGGGGTGTGGGTCCACAGACACTGACTCTTACTGGGGTACGGGCTCCACACACACTGACTCTCACTGAGGTACGAGTTCCACACACACTGACTCGCACTGGGGTGTGGGTCCACAGACACTGACTCTTACTGGGGTACGGGCTCCACACACACTGACTCTAACTGGGGTACGAGTTCCACACAAACTGACTCGCACTGGGGTGTGGGTCCACACACACTGACTCTCACTGGCGTACGGGTTCCACACACTGACCCTCACTGAGGTACGGGTTACACACACTGACTCTCACTGGGGTACAGGTTCCACACACACTGACTCTCACAGGTGTATGGGTTCCACACACACTGACACTCACTGGGGTACGGGTTCCACACACACTGACTCTCACTGGGGTATGTGTCCCACACACACTGACTCTCACTGGGGTACAGGTTCCACAAAAACTGACACTCACTGGGGTACGGGTTCCACACACACTGACTCTCACTGGGATACGAATTCCACACACACTGACTCTCACTTGGGTACGGGTCCCACACACACTGACACTCACTGGGGTACGGGTTCCACACACACTGACTCTCACTGGGGTACGTGTCCTACACACACTGACTCTCACTGGGATATGAATTCCACACACACTGACTCTCAATGGGGTACGGGTTCCACACACTGACTCTCACTGCGATACGGATCCGACACAAACTGACTCTCACTTGGGTACGGGTCCCACACACACTGACTCTCACTTGGGTACGGGCTCTACACAAACTGACTCACACTGGGGTACGGGTTCCCCACACACTGACTCTCACTGGGGTACGGGTTCCACACACTGACTCTCACTGGGGGACGGTTTCCACACACACTGACTCTCACTGGGGTACGGATTCCCCACACACTGACTCTCACTGGGGTATGGGTTCCACACACACTGACTCTCACTGGGGTACGGGTCCCAGACACACTGACTCTCACTGGCGTTCCACACACACTGACACTCACTGGGGTCCGGGTTCCACGCACACTGACACTCACTGGGGTATGGGTTGCACACACACTGACTCTCACTGGGGTATGGGTTCCACACACACTGACTCTCACTGGGGTACGGGTCCCAGACACACTGACTCTCACTGGGGTTCCACGCACACTGACACTCACTGGGGTATGGGTTCCACACACACTGACTCTCACTGGTGTCCGGGTTCCACCCACACTGACTCTCACTGGGGTCCGGGTTCCACACACACTGACTCTTACTGGGGTACGGGTTCCACACACACTGACTCTCACTGGGGTATGGGTTCCACACACACTGACTCTCACTGCGATACGGGTCCGACACACACTGACTTTCACTTGGGTACGGGTTCCACACACACTGACTCTCACTGGGGTACGGGCTCTACACACACTGACTCTCATTGGGGTACAGGCTCCACACACACTGACTCTCACTGGGGAACGGATTCCACACACACTGACTCTCACTGGGGTACGGGCTCTACACACACTGACTCTCACTGGGGTACAGGCTCTACACACACTGACTCTCACTGGGGTACGGGTTCCACACACACTGACTCTCACTGGGGAACGGGTTCCACACACACTGGCTCTCACTGGGGTACGGGTTCCACACACACTGACTCTCACTGGGGAACGGGTTCCACACACATTGACTCTCACTGGGGTTCGGGTTCCACACACACTGACTCTCACTGGGGTTCGGGTTCCACACACACTGACTTTCACTGGGGAACAGGTTCCACACACACTGACTCTCACTGGAGTACGGGCTCCACACACACTGACTCTCACTGGGGTGTGGGTCCACAGACACTGACTCTTACTGGGGTACGGGCTCCACACACACTGACTCTCACTG
Organism: Scyliorhinus torazame; assembly: GCF_047496885.1. Classification (NCBI taxonomy): domain Eukaryota; kingdom Metazoa; phylum Chordata; class Chondrichthyes; order Carcharhiniformes; family Scyliorhinidae; genus Scyliorhinus; species Scyliorhinus torazame. The sequence goes on from NC_092716.1 coordinate 120,525,011, forward strand.
AGGTACGAGTTCCACACACACTGACTCGCACTGGGGTGTGGGTCCACAGACACTGACTCTTACTGGGGTACGGGCTCCACAGACACTGACTCTCACTGGCGTACGGGTTCCACACACTGACCCTCACTGAGGTACGGGTTACACACACTGACTCTCACTGGGGTACAGGTTCCACACACACTGACTCTCACAGGTGTATGGGTTCCACACACACTGACACTCACTGGGGTACGGGTTCCACACACACTGACTCTCACTGGGGTATGTGTCCCACACACACTGACTCTCACTGGGGTACAGGTTCCACAAACACTGACACTCACTGGGGTACGGGTTCCACACACACTGACTCTCACTGGGATACGAATTCCACACACACTGACTCTCACTTGGGTACGGGTCCCACACACACTGACACTCACTGGGGTACGGGTTCCACACACACTGACTCTCACTGGGGTACGTGTCCTACACACACTGACTCTCACTGGGATATGAATTCCACACACACTGACTCTCAATGGGGTACGGGTTCCACACACTGACTCTCACTGCGATACGGATCCGACACAAACTGACTCTCACTTGGGTACGGGTCCCACACACACTGACTCTCACTTGGGTACGGGCTCTACACAAACTGACTCACACTGGGGTACGGGTTCCCCACACACTGACTTTCACTGGGGTACGGGTTCCACACGCTGACTCTCACTGGGGGACGGGCTCCACACACACTGACTCTCACTGGGATTCGGGATACACACACACTGACTCTCACTGGGGTTCCACACACACTGACTCTCACTGGGGTACCGGTCCCACACACACTGACTCTTACTGGGGTACGGGTTCCACACACCCTGGCTCTCACTGGGGTACGGGTTCCACACACACTGACTCTCACTGGGGTACGGGTTCCCCACACACTGGCTCTCACTGGGGTACGGGTCCCAGACACACTGACTCTCACTGGGGTACGGGTTCCACACACACTGACTCTCACTGGGGTCCGGGTTCCACACACACTGACTCTCACTGGGGTACGGGTTCCACACACACTGACTCTCACTGGGGTACGGATTCCCCACACACTGGCTCTCACTGGGGTATGGGTCCCAGACACACTGACTCTCACTGTGGTTCCACACACACTGACACTCACTGGGGTCCGGGTTCCACACACACTGACTCTCACTGGGGTCCGGGTTCCACACACACTGACTCTCACTGGGGTACGGGTTCCACACACACTGACTCTCACTGGGGTACGGGTCCCAGACACACTGACTCTCACTGGGGTTCCACACACACTGACTCTCACTGGGGTACGGGTCCGACACACACTGACTCTCACTTGGGTACGGGTCCCACACACACTGACTCTCACTTGGGTACGGGCTCTACACACACTGACTCACACTGGGGTACGGGTTCCCCACACACTGACTCTCACTGGGGTACGGGTTCCACACACTGACTCTCACTGGGGGACGGGCTCCACACACACTGACTCTCACTGGGATTCGGGATCCACACACACTGACTCTCACTGGGGTTCCACACACACTGACTCTCACTGGGGTACGGGTCCCACACACACTGACTCTTACTGGGGTACGGGTTCCACACACCCTGGCTCTCACTGGGGTACGGGTTCCACACACACTGACTCTCACTGGGGTACGGGTTCCCCACACACTGGCTCTCACTGGGGTACGGGTCCCAGACACACTGACTCTCACTGGGGTACGGGTTCCACACACACTGACTCTCACTGGGGTCCGGGTTCCACACACACTGACTCTCACTGGGGTACGGATTCCCCACACACTGACTCTCACTGGGGTATGGGTTCCACACACACTGACTCTCACTGGGGTACGGGTCCCAGACACACTGACTCTCACTGGCGTTCCACACACACTGACACTCACTGGGGTCCGGGTTCCACGCACACTGACACTCACTGGGGTATGGGTTGCACACACACTGACTCTCACTGGGGTATGGGTTCCACACACACTGACTCTCACTGGGGTACGGGTCCCAGACACACTGACTCTCACTGGGGTTCCACGCACACTGACACTCACTGGGGTATGGGTTCCACACACACTGACTCTCACTGGGGTCCGGGTTCCACCCACACTGACTCTCACTGGGGTCCGGGTTCCACACACACTGACTCTTACTGGGGTACGGGTTCCACACACACTGACTCTCACTGGGGTATGGGTTCCACACACACTGACTCTCACTGCGATACGGGTCCGACACACACTGACTTTCACTTGGGTACGGGTTCCACACACACTGACTCTCACTGGGGTACGGGCTCTACACACACTGACTCTCACTGGGGTACAGGCTCCACACACACTGACTCTCACTGGGGAACGGATTCCACACACACTGACTCTCACTGGGGTACGGGCTCTACACACACTGACTCTCACTGGGGTACAGGCTCTACACACACTGACTCTCACTGGGGTACGGGTTCCACACACACTGACTCTCACTGGGGAACGGGTTCCACACACACTGGCTCTCACTGGGGTACGGGTTCCACACACACTGACTCTCACTGGGGAACGGGTTCCACACACATTGACTCTCACTGGGGTTCGGGTTCCACACACACTGACTCTCACTGGGGAACGGATTCCACACACACTGACTCTCACTGGGGAACGGGTTCCACACACACTGACTTTCACTGGGGAACAGGTTCCACACACACTGACTCTCACTGGAGTACGGGCTCCACACACACTGACTTTCACTGGGGTGTGGGTCCACAGACACTGACTCTTACTGGGGTACGGGCTCCACACACACTGACTCTCACTGAGGTACGAGTTCCACACACACTGACTCGCACTGGGGTGTGGGTCCACAGACACTGACTCTTACTGGGGTACGGGCTCCACACACACTGACTCTAACTGGGGTACGAGTTCCACACAAACTGACTCGCACTGGGGTGTGGGTCCACACACACTGACTCTCACTGGCGTACGGGTTCCACACACTGACCCTCACTGAGGTACGGGTTACACACACTGACTCTCACTGGGGTACAGGTTCCACACACACTGACTCTCACAGGTGTATGGGTTCCACACACACTGACACTCACTGGGGTACGGGTTCCACACACACTGACTCTCACTGGGGTATGTGTCCCACACACACTGACTCTCACTGGGGTACAGGTTCCACAAAAACTGACACTCACTGGGGTACGGGTTCCACACACACTGACTCTCACTGGGATACGAATTCCACACACACTGACTCTCACTTGGGTACGGGTCCCACACACACTGACACTCACTGGGGTACGGGTTCCACACACACTGACTCTCACTGGGGTACGTGTCCTACACACACTGACTCTCACTGGGATATGAATTCCACACACACTGACTCTCAATGGGGTACGGGTTCCACACACTGACTCTCACTGCGATACGGATCCGACACAAACTGACTCTCACTTGGGTACGGGTCCCACACACACTGACTCTCACTTGGGTACGGGCTCTACACAAACTGACTCACACTGGGGTACGGGTTCCCCACACACTGACTCTCACTGGGGTACGGGTTCCACACACTGACTCTCACTGGGGGACGGTTTCCACACACACTGACTCTCACTGGGGTACGGATTCCCCACACACTGACTCTCACTGGGGTATGGGTTCCACACACACTGACTCTCACTGGGGTACGGGTCCCAGACACACTGACTCTCACTGGCGTTCCACACACACTGACACTCACTGGGGTCCGGGTTCCACGCACACTGACACTCACTGGGGTATGGGTTGCACACACACTGACTCTCACTGGGGTATGGGTTCCACACACACTGACTCTCACTGGGGTACGGGTCCCAGACACACTGACTCTCACTGGGGTTCCACGCACACTGACACTCACTGGGGTATGGGTTCCACACACACTGACTCTCACTGGTGTCCGGGTTCCACCCACACTGACTCTCACTGGGGTCCGGGTTCCACACACACTGACTCTTACTGGGGTACGGGTTCCACACACACTGACTCTCACTGGGGTATGGGTTCCACACACACTGACTCTCACTGCGATACGGGTCCGACACACACTGACTTTCACTTGGGTACGGGTTCCCCACACACTGACTCTCACTGGGGTACGGGCTCTACACACACTGACTCTCATTGGGGTACAGGCTCCACACACACTGACTCTCACTGGGGTACGGGTTCCACACACACTGACTCTCACTGGGGAACGGGTTCCACACACACTGGCTCTCACTGGGGTACGGGTTCCACACACACTGACTCTCACTGGGGAACGGGTTCCACACACATTGACTCTCACTGGGGTTCGGGTTCCACACACACTGACTCTCACTGGGGAACGGATTCCACACACACTGACTCTCACTGGGGAACGGGTTCCACACACACTGACTCTCACTGGGGTTCGGGTTCCACACACACTGACTTTCACTGGGGAACAGGTTCCACACACACTGACTCTCACTGGAGTACGGGCTCCACACACACTGACTCTCACTGGGGTGTGGGTCCACAGACACTGACTCTTACTGGGGTACGGGCTCCACACACACTGACTCTCACTGAGGTACGAGTTCCACACACACTGACTCGCACTGGGGTGTGGGTCCACAGACACTGACTCTTACTGGGGTACGGGCTCCACACACTGACCCTCACTGAGGTACGGGTTACACACACTGACTCTCACTGGGGTACAGGTTCCACACACACTGACTCTCACAGGTGTATGGGTTCCACACACACTGACACTCACTGGGGTACGGGTTCCACACACACTGACTCTCACTGGGGTATGTGTCCCACACACACTGACTCTCACTGGGGTACAGGTTCCACAAACACTGACACTCACTGGGGTACGGGTTCCACACACACTGACTCTCACTGGGATACGAATTCCACACACACTGACTCTCACTTGGGTACGGGTCCCACACACACTGACACTCACTGGGGTACGGGTTCCACACACACTGACTCTCACTGGGGTACGTGTCCTACACACACTGACTCTCACTGGGATATGAATTCCACACACACTGACTCTCAATGGGGTACGGGTTCCACACACTGACTCTCACTGCGATACGGATCCGACACAAACTGACTCTCACTTGGGTACGGGTCCCACACACACTGACTCTCACTTGGGTACGGGCTCTACACAAACTGACTCACACTGGGGTACGGGTTCCCCACACACTGACTTTCACTGGGGTACGGGTTCCACACGCTGACTCTCACTGGGGGACGGGCTCCACACACACTGACTCTCACTGGGATTCGGGATACACACACACTGACTCTCACTGGGGTTCCACACACACTGACTCTCACTGGGGTACCGGTCCCACACACACTGACTCTTACTGGGGTACGGGTTCCACACACCCTGGCTCTCACTGGGGTACGGGTTCCACACACACTGACTCTCACTGGGGTACGGGTTCCCCACAGACTGGCTCTCACTGGGGTACGGGTCCCAGACACACTGACTCTCACTGGGGTACGGGTTCCACACACACTGACTCTCACTGGGGTCCGGGTTCCACACACACTGACTCTCACTGGGGTACGGGTTCCACACACACTGACTCTCACTGGGGTACGGATTCCCCACACACTGGCTCTCACTGGGGTATGGGTCCCAGACACACTGACTCTCACTGTGGTTCCACACACACTGACACTCACTGGGGTCCGGGTTCCACACACACTGACTCTCACTGGGGTCCGGGTTCCACACACACTGACTCTCACTGGGGTACGGGTTCCACACACACTGACTCTCACTGGGGTACGGGTCCCAGACACACTGACTCTCACTGGGGTTCCACACACACTGACTCTCACTGGGGTACGGGTCCGACACACACTGACTCTCACTTGGGTACGGGTCCCACACACACTGACTCTCACTTGGGTACGGGCTCCACACACACTGACTCACACTGGGGTACGGGTTCCCCACACACTGACTCTCACTGGGGTACGGGTTCCACACACTGACTCTCACTGGGGGACGGGCTCCACACACACTGACTCTCACTGGGATTCGGGATCCACACACACTGACTCTCACTGGGGTTCCACACACACTGACTCTCACTGGGGTACGGGTCCCACACACACTGACTCTTACTGGGGTACGGGTTCCACACACCCTGGCTCTCACTGGGGTACGGGTTCCACACACACTGACTCTCACTGGGGTACGGGTTCCCCACACACTGGCTCTCACTGGGGTACGGGTCCCAGACACACTGACTCTCACTGGGGTACGGGTTCCACACACACTGACTCTCACTGGGGTCCGGGTTCCACACACACTGACTCTCACTGGGGTACGGATTCCCCACACACTGACTCTCACTGGGGTATGGGTTCCACACACACTGACTCTCACTGGGGTACGGGTCCCAGACACACTGACTCTCACTGGCGTTCCACACACACTGACACTCACTGGGGTCCGGGTTCCACGCACACTGACACTCACTGGGGTATGGGTTGCACACACACTGACTCTCACTGGGGTATGGGTTCCACACACACTGACTCTCACTGGGGTACGGGTCCCAGACACACTGACTCTCACTGGGGTTCCACGCACACTGACACTCACTGGGGTATGGGTTCCACACACACTGACTCTCACTGGGGTCCGGGTTCCACCCACACTGACTCTCACTGGGGTCCGGGTTCCACACACACTGACTCTTACTGGGGTACGGGTTCCACACACACTGACTCTCACTGGGGTATGGGTTCCACACACACTGACTCTCACTGCGATACGGGTCCGACACACACTGACTTTCACTTGGGTACGGGTTCCACACACACTGACTCTCACTGGGGTACGGGCTCTACACACACTGACTCTCACTGGGGTACAGGCTCCACACACACTGACTCTCACTGGGGAACGGATTCCACACACACTGACTCTCACTGGGGTACGGGCTCTACACACACTGACTCTCACTGGGGTACAGGCTCTACACACACTGACTCTCACTGGGGTACGGGTTCCACACACACTGACTCTCACTGGGGAACGGGTTCCACACACACTGGCTCTCACTGGGGTACGGTTTCCACACACACTGACTCTCACTGGGGAACGGGTTCCACACACATTGACTCTCACTGGGGTTCGGGTTCCACACACACTGACTCTCACTGGGGAACGGATTCCACACACACTGACTCTCACTGGGGAACGGGTTCCACACACACTGACTCTCACTGGGGTTCGGGTTCCACACACACTGACTTTCACTGGGGAACAGGTTCCACACACACTGACTCTCACTGGAGTACGGGCTCCACACACACTGACTCTCACTGGGGTGTGGGTCCACAGACACTGACTCTTACTGGGGTACGGGCTCCACACACACTGACTCTCACTGAGGTACGAGTTCCACACACACTGACTCGCACTGGGGTGTGGGTCCACAGACACTGACTCTTACTGGGGTACGGGCTCCACACACACTGACTCTAACTGGGGTACGAGTTCCACACAAACTGACTCGCACTGGGGTGTGGGTCCACACACACTGACTCTCACTGCGGTACGGGCTCCACAGACACTGACTCTCACTGGCGTACGGGTTCCACACACTGACCCTCACTGAGGTACGGGTTACACACACTGACTCTCACTGGGGTACAGGTTCCACACACACTGACTCTCACAGGTGTATGGGTTCCACACACACTGACACTCACTGGGGTACGGGTTCCACACACACTGACTCTCACTGGGGTATGTGTCCCACACACACTGACTCACTGGGGTACAGGTTCCACAAACACTGACACTCACTGGGGTACGGGTTCCACACACACTGACTCTCACTGGGATACGAATTCCACACACACTGACTCTCACTTGGGTACGGGTCCCACACACACTGACACTCACTGGGGTACGGGTTCCACACACACTGACTCTCACTGGGGTACGTGTCCTACACACACTGACTCTCACTGGGATATGAATTCCACACACACTGACTCTCAATGGGGTACGGGTTCCACACACTGACTCTCACTGCGATACGGATCCGACACAAACTGACTCTCACTTGGGTACGGGTCCCACACACACTGACTCTCACTTGGGTACGGGCTCTACACAAACTGACTCACACTGGGGCACGGGTTCCCCACACACTGACTCTCACTGGGGTACGGGTTCCACACACTGACTCTCACTGGGGGACGGGCTCCACACACACTGACTCTCACTGGGATTCGGGATACACACACACTGACTCTCACTGGGGTTCCACACACACTGACTCTCACTGGGGTACCGGTCCCACACACACTGACTCTTACTGGGGTACGGGTTCCACACACCCTGGCTCTCACTGGGGTACGGGTTCCACACACACTGACTCTCACTGGGGTACGGGTTCCCCACACACTGGCTCTCACTGGGGTACGGGTCCCAGACACACTGACTCTCACTGGGGTACGGGTTCCACACACACTGACTCTCACTGGGGTCCGGGTTCCACACACACTGACTCTCACTGGGGTACGGGTTCCACACACACTGACTCTCACTGGGGTACGGATTCCCCACACACTGGCTCTCACTGGGGTATGGGTCCCAGACACACTGACTCTCACTGGGGTTCCACACACACTGACACTCACTAGGGTCCGGGTTCCACACACACTGACTCTCACTGGGGTCCGGGTTCCACACACACTGACTCTCACTGGGGTACGGGTTCCACACACACTGACTCTCACTGGGGTACGGGTCCCAGACACACTGACTCTCACTGGGGTTCCACACACACTGACTCTCACTGGGGTACGGGTCCGACACACACTGACTCTCACTTGGGTACGGGTCCCACACACACTGACTCTCACTTGGGTACGGGCTCTACACACACTGACTCACACTGGGGTACGGGTTCCCCACACACTGACTCTCACTGGGGTACGGGTTCCACACACTGACTCTCACTGGGGGACGGGCTCCACACACACTGACTCTCACTGGGATTCGGGATCCACACACACTGACTCTCACTGGGGTTCCACACACACTGACTCTCACTGGGGTACGGGTCCCACACACACTGACTCTTACTGGGGTACGGGTTCCACACACCCTGGCTCTCACTGGGGTACGGGTTCCACACACACTGACTCTCACTGGGGTACGGGTTCCCCACACACTGGCTCTCACTGGGGTACGGGTCCCAGACACACTGACTCTCACTGGGATTCGGGATCCACACACACTGACTCTCACTGGGGTTCCACACACACTGACTCTCACTGGGGTACGGGTCCCACACACACTGACTCTTACTGGGGTACGGGTTCCACACACCCTGGCTCTCACTGGGGTACGGGTTCCACACACACTGACTCTCACTGGGGTACGGGTTCCCCACACACTGGCTCTCACTGGGGTACGGGTCCCAGACACACTGACTCTCACTGGGGTACGGGTTCCACACACACTGACTCTCACTGGGGTCCGGGTTCCACACACACTGACTCTCACTGGGGTATGGGTTCCACACACACTGACTCTCACTGGGGTACGGATTCCCCACACACTGGCTCTCACTGGGGTATGGGTCCCAGGCACACTGACTCTCACTGGGGTACGGGTCCCAGACACACTGACTCTCACTGGGGTTCCACACACACTGACTCTCACTGGGGTACGGGTCCGACACACACTGACTCTCACTTGGGTACGGGTCCACACACACTGACTCTCACTGGGGTACGAGTTTCACACACACTGACTCTCACTGGGGTATGGATTCCACACACACTGACTCTCACTGGGGTACAGGTTCCACACACTGACTCTCACTGGGGTAGAGGTTCCACACACACTGACTCTCACTGGGGAACAGGTTCGACACACACGGACTCTCACTGGGGTTTGGGTTCCACACACACTGACTCTCACTGGGGTACGGGTTCCACAAACACTGACTCTCACTGGGGTATGGGTTCCCCACACACTGACTCTTACTGGGGTACGGGTTCCACACACACTGACTCTCACTGGGGTACGGGTTCCACACACACTGACTCTTACTGGGGTACGGGTTCCACACACACTGACTCTCACTGGGGTATGGGTTCCACACACACTGACTCTTACTGGGGTACGGGCTCCACACACACTGACTCTCACTGGGGTACAGGTTCCACACACACTGACTCTCACTGGGGTACGGGTTCCCCACACACTGGCTCTCACTGGGGTACGGGTCCCAGACACACTGACTCTCACTGGGGTACGGGTTACACACACTGACTCTCACTGGGGTACAGGTTCCACACACACTGACTCTCACAGGTGTATGGGTTCCACACACACTGACACTCACTGGGGTACGGGTTCCACACACACTGACTCTCACTGGGGTATGTGTCCCACACACACTGACTCTCACTGGGGTACAGGTTCCACAAACACTGACACTCACTGGGGTACGGGTTCCACACACACTGACTCTCACTGGGATACGAATTCCACACACACTGACTCTCACTTGGGTACGGGTCCCACACACACTGACACTCACTGGGGTACGGGTTCCACACACACTGACTCTCAGTGGGGTACGTGTCCTCCACACACTGACTCTCACTGGGATATGAATTCCACACACACTGACTCTCAATGGGGTACGGGTTCCACACACTGACTCTCACTGCGATACGGATCCGACACAAACTCACTCTCACTTGGGTACGGGTCCCACACACACTGACTCTCACTTGGGTACGGGCTCTACACAAACTGACTCACACTGGGGTACGGGTTCCCCACACACTGACTCTCACTGGGGTACGGGTTCCACACACTGACTCTCACTGGGGGACGGGCTCCACACACACTGACTCTCACTGGGATTCGGGATACACACACACTGACTCTCACTGGGGTTCCACACACACTGACTCTCACTGGGGTACCGGTCCCACACACACTGACTCTTACTGGGGTACGGGTTCCACACACCCTGGCTCTCACTGGGGTACGGGTTCCACACTCACTGACTCTTACTGGGGTACGGGTTCCCCACACACTGGCTCTCACTGGGGTACGGGTCCCAGACACACTGACTCTCACTGGGGTACGGGTTCCACACACACTGACTCTCACTGGGGTCCGGGTTCCACACACACTGACTCTCACTGGGGTACGTGTTCCACACACACTGACTCTCACTGGGGTACGGATTCCCCACACACTGGCTCTCACTGGGGTATGGGTCCCAGACACACTGACTCTCACTGGGGTTCCACACACACTGACACTCACTGGGGTCCGGGTTCCACACACACTGACTCTCACTGGCGTCCGGGTTCCACACACACTGACTCTCACTGGGGTAAGGGTTCCACACACACTGACTCTCACTGGGGTACGGGTCCCAGACACACTGACTCTCACTGGGGTTCCACACACACTGACTCTCACTGGGGTACGGGTCCGACACACACTGACTCTCACTTGGGTACGGGTCCCACACACACTGACTCTCACTTGGGTACGGGCTCTACACACACTGACTCACACTGGGGTACGGGTTCCCCACACACTGACTCTCACTGGGGTACGGGTTCCACACACTGACTCTCACTGGGGGACGGGCTCCACACACACTGACTCTCACTGGGATTCGGGATCCACACACACTGACTCTCACTGGGGTTCCAAACACACTGACTCTCACTGGGGTACGGGTCCCACACACACTGACTCTTACTGGGGTACGGGTTCCACACACCCTGGCTCTCACTGGGGTACGGGTTCCACACACACTGACTCTCACTGGGGTACGGGTTCCCCACACACTGGCTCTCACTGGGGTACGGGTCCCAGACACACTGACTCTCACTGGGGTACGGGTTCCACACACACTAACTCTCACTGGGGTCCGGGTTCCACACACACTGACTCTCACTGGGGTTCCACACACACTGACTCTCACTGGGGTACGGGTCCGACACACACTGACTCTCACTTGGGTACGGGTCCACACACACTGACTCTCACTGGGGTACGAGTTTCACACACACTGACTCTCACTGGGGTATGGATTCCACACACACTGACTCTCACTGGGGTACAGGTTCCACACACTGACTCTCACTGGGGTAGAGGTTCCACACACACTGACTCTCACTGGGGAACAGGTTCGACACACACGGACTCTCACTGGGGTTTGGGTTCCACACACACTGACTCTCACTGGGGTACGGGTTCCACAAACACTGACTCTCACTGGGGTATGGGTTCCCCACACACTGACTCTTACTGGGGTACGGGTTCCACACACACTGACTCTCACTGGGGTACGGGTTCCACACACACTGACTCTTACTGGGGTACGGGTTCCACACACACTGACTCTCACTGGGGTATGGGTTCCACACACACTGACTCTTACTGGGGTACGGGCTCCACACACACTGACTCTCACTGGGGTACAGGTTCCACACACACTGACTCTCACTGGAGTACGGGTCCCAGACACACTGACTCTCACTGGGGTTCCACACACACTGACTCTCACTGGGGTACAGGTTCCACACACACTGACTCTCACTGCGGAACAGGTTCCACACACACTGACTCTCACTGGGGTTTGGGTTCCACACACACTGACTCTCACTGGAGTACGAGTCCCAGACACACTGAATCTCACTGGGTTTCCACACACACTGACTCTCTCTGGGGTACGGGTCCACACACACTGACTCTCCCTGGGGTACGAGTGCTACACACACTGACTCTCACTGGGGTATGGGTTCCACACACACTGACTCTTACTGGGGTACAGGTTCCACTCACACTGACTCTCACTGCGGAACAGGTTCCACACACACTGACTCTCACTGGGGTTGGGTTCCACACACACTGACTCTCACTGCGATATGGGTCCGACACACACTGACTTTCACTTGGGTACGGGTTCCACACACACTGACTCTCACTGGGGTATGGGCTCTACACACACTGACTCTCACTGGGGAACGGGTTCCACACACTCTGACTCTCACTGGGGTACAGGCTCCACACACACTGACTCTCACTGGGGAACGGGTTCCACACACACTGACTCTCACTGGGGAACGGGTTCCACACACACTGACTCTCACTGGGGTTCGGGTTCCACACACACTGACTCTCACTGGGGAACAGGTTCCACACACACTGACGCTCACAGGGGTACGGGTTCCACACACGCTGACTCTCACTGGATTGCCGGCTCCACACACACTGACTCTCACTGGGGTACGTGTCCGACACACACTGACTCTCACTGGGGTACGGGCTCCACACACACTGACTCTCACTGGGGTACGGGCTCTACACACACTGACTCTCACTGGGGAACGGGTTCCACACACACTGACTCTCACTGGGGTTCGTGTCCCACACACACTGACTCTCTCTGGGGTGTGGGTCCACAGACACTGACTCTTACTGGGGTACGGGCTCCACACACACTGACTCTAACTGGGGTACGAGTTCCACACAAACTGACTCGCACTGGGGTGTGGGTCCACACACACTGACTCTCACTGGCGTACGGGTTCCACACACTGACCCTCACTGAGGTACGGGTTACACACACTGACTCTCACTGGGGTACAGGTTCCACACACACTGACTCTCACAGGTGTATGGGTTCCACACACACTGACACTCACTGGGGTACGGGTTCCACACACACTGACTCTCACTGGGGTATGTGTCCCACACACACTGACTCTCACTGGGGTACAGGTTCCACAAAAACTGACACTCACTGGGGTACGGGTTCCACACACACTGACTCTCACTGGGATACGAATTCCACACACACTGACTCTCACTTGGGTACGGGTCCCACACACACTGACACTCACTGGGGTACGGGTTCCACACACACTGACTCTCACTGGGGTACGTGTCCTACACACACTGACTCTCACTGGGATATGAATTCCACACACACTGACTCTCAATGGGGTACGGGTTCCACACACTGACTCTCACTGCGATACGGATCCGACACAAACTGACTCTCACTTGGGTACGGGTCCCACACACACTGACTCTCACTGGGGTACAGGCTCCACACACACTGACTCTCACTGGGGAACGGATTCCACACACACTGACTCTCACTGGGGTACGGGCTCTACACACACTGACTCTCACTGGGGTACAGGCTCTACACACACTGACTCTCACTGGGGTACGGGTTCCACACACACTGACTCTCACTGGGGAACGGGTTCCACACACACTGGCTCTCACTGGGGTACGGTTTCCACACACACTGACTCTCACTGGGGAACGGGTTCCACACACATTGACTCTCACTGGGGTTCGGGTTCCACACACACTGACTCTCACTGGGGAACGGATTCCACACACACTGACTCTCACTGGGGAACGGGTTCCACACACACTGACTCTCACTGGGGTTCGGGTTCCACACACACTGACTTTCACTGGGGAACAGGTTCCACACACACTGACTCTCACTGGAGTACGGGCTCCACACACACTGACTCTCACTGGGGTGTGGGTCCACAGACACTGACTCTTACTGGGGTACGGGCTCCACACACACTGACTCTCACTGAGGTACGAGTTCCACACACACTGACTCGCACTGGGGTGTGGGTCCACAGACACTGACTCTTACTGGGGTACGGGCTCCACACACACTGACTCTAACTGGGGTACGAGTTCCACACAAACTGACTCGCACTGGGGTGTGGGTCCACACACACTGACTCTCACTGCGGTACGGGCTCCACAGACACTGACTCTCACTGGCGTACGGGTTCCACACACTGACCCTCACTGAGGTACGGGTTACACACACTGACTCTCACTGGGGTACAGGTTCCACACACACTGACTCTCACAGGTGTATGGGTTCCACACACACTGACACTCACTGGGGTACGGGTTCCACACACACTGACTCTCACTGGGGTATGTGTCCCACACACACTGACTCTCACTGGGGTACAGGTTCCACAAACACTGACACTCACTGGGGTACGGGTTCCACACACACTGACTCTCACTGGGATACGAATTCCACACACACTGACTCTCACTTGGGTACGGGTCCCACACACACTGACACTCACTGGGGTACGGGTTCCACACACACTGACTCTCACTGGGGTACGTGTCCTACACACACTGACTCTCACTGGGATATGAATTCCACACACACTGACTCTCAATGGGGTACGGGTTCCACACACTGACTCTCACTGCGATACGGATCCGACACAAACTGACTCTCACTTGGGTACGGGTCCCACACACACTGACTCTCACTTGGGTACGGGCTCTACACAAACTGACTCACACTGGGGCACGGGTTCCCCACACACTGACTCTCACTGGGGTACGGGTTCCACACACTGACTCTCACTGGGGGACGGGCTCCACACACACTGACTCTCACTGGGATTCGGGATACACACACACTGACTCTCACTGGGGTTCCACACACACTGACTCTCACTGGGGTACCGGTCCCACACACACTGACTCTTACTGGGGTACGGGTTCCACACACCCTGGCTCTCACTGGGGTACGGGTTCCACACACACTGACTCTCACTGGGGTACGGGTTCCCCACACACTGGCTCTCACTGGGGTACGGGTCCCAGACACACTGACTCTCACTGGGGTACGGGTTCCACACACACTGACTCTCACTGGGGTCCGGGTTCCACACACACTGACTCTCACTGGGGTACGGGTTCCACACACACTGACTCTCACTGGGGTACGGATTCCCCACACACTGGCTCTCACTGGGGTATGGGTCCCAGACACACTGACTCTCACTGGGGTTCCACACACACTGACACTCACTAGGGTCCGGGTTCCACACACACTGACTCTCACTGGGGTCCGGGTTCCACACACACTGACTCTCACTGGGGTACGGGTTCCACACACACTGACTCTCACTGGGGTACGGGTCCCAGACACACTGACTCTCACTGGGGTTCCACACACACTGACTCTCACTGGGGTACGGGTCCGACACACACTGACTCTCACTTGGGTACGGGTCCCACACACACTGACTCTCACTTGGGTACGGGCTCTACACACACTGACTCACACTGGGGTACGGGTTCCCCACACACTGACTCTCACTGGGGTACGGGTTCCACACACTGACTCTCACTGGGGGACGGGCTCCACACACACTGACTCTCACTGGGATTCGGGATCCACACACACTGACTCTCACTGGGGTTCCACACACACTGACTCTCACTGGGGTACGGGTCCCACACACACTGACTCTTACTGGGGTACGGGTTCCACACACCCTGGCTCTCACTGGGGTACGGGTTCCACACACACTGACTCTCACTGGGGTACGGGTTCCCCACACACTGGCTCTCACTGGGGTACGGGTCCCAGACACACTGACTCTCACTGGGGTACGGGTTCCACACACACTGACTCTCACTGGGGTCCGGGTTCCACACACACTGACTCTCACTGGGGTATGGGTTCCACACACACTGACTCTCACTGGGGTACGGATTCCCCACACACTGGCTCTCACTGGGGTATGGGTCCCAGGCACACTGACTCTCACTGGGGTACGGGTCCCAGACACACTGACTCTCACTGGGGTTCCACACACACTGACTCTCACTGGGGTACGGGTCCGACACACACTGACTCTCACTTGGGTACGGGTCCACACACACTGACTCTCACTGGGGTACGAGTTTCACACACACTGACTCTCACTGGGGTATGGATTCCACACACACTGACTCTCACTGGGGTACAGGTTCCACACACTGACTCTCACTGGGGTAGAGGTTCCACACACACTGACTCTCACTGGGGAACAGGTTCGACACACACGGACTCTCACTGGGGTTTGGGTTCCACACACACTGACTCTCACTGGGGTACGGGTTCCACAAACACTGACTCTCACTGGGGTATGGGTTCCCCACACACTGACTCTTACTGGGGTACGGGTTCCACACACACTGACTCTCACTGGGGTACGGGTTCCACACACACTGACTCTTACTGGGGTACGGGTTCCACACACACTGACTCTCACTGGGGTATGGGTTCCACACACACTGACTCTTACTGGGGTACGGGCTCCACACACACTGACTCTCACTGGGGTACAGGTTCCACACACACTGACTCTCACTGGGGTACGGGTTCCCCACACACTGGCTCTCACTGGGGTACGGGTCCCAGACACACTGACTCTCACTGGGGTACGGGTTACACACACTGACTCTCACTGGGGTACAGGTTCCACACACACTGACTCTCACAGGTGTATGGGTTCCACACACACTGACACTCACTGGGGTACGGGTTCCACACACACTGACTCTCACTGGGGTATCTGTCCCACACACACTGACTCTCACTGGGGTACAGGTTCCACAAACACTGACACTCACTGGGGTACGGGTTCCACACACACTGACTCTCACTGGGATACGAATTCCACACACACTGACTCTCACTTGGGTACGGGTCCCACACACACTGACACTCACTGGGGTACGGGTTCCACACACACTGACTCTCAGTGGGGTACGTGTCCTCCACACACTGACTCTCACTGGGATATGAATTCCACACACACTGACTCTCAATGGGGTACGGGTTCCACACACTGACTCTCACTGCGATACGGATCCGACACAAACTCACTCTCACTTGGGTACGGGTCCCACACACACTGACTCTCACTTGGGTACGGGCTCTACACAAACTGACTCACACTGGGGTACGGGTTCCCCACACACTGACTCTCACTGGGGTACGGGTTCCACACACTGACTCTCACTGGGGGACGGGCTCCACACACACTGACTCTCACTGGGATTCGGGATACACACACACTGACTCTCACTGGGGTTCCACACACACTGACTCTCACTGGGGTACCGGTCCCACACACACTGACTCTTACTGGGGTACGGGTTCCACACACCCTGGCTCTCACTGGGGTACGGGTTCCACACTCACTGACTCTTACTGGGGTACGGGTTCCCCACACACTGGCTCTCACTGGGGTACGGGTCCCAGACACACTGACTCTCACTGGGGTACGGGTTCCACACACACTGACTCTCACTGGGGTCCGGGTTCCACACACACTGACTCTCACTGGGGTACGTGTTCCACACACACTGACTCTCACTGGGGTACGGATTCCCCACACACTGGCTCTCACTGGGGTATGGGTCCCAGACACACTGACTCTCACTGGGGTTCCACACACACTGACACTCACTGGGGTCCGGGTTCCACACACACTGACTCTCACTGGCGTCCGGGTTCCACACACACTGACTCTCACTGGGGTAAGGGTTCCACACACACTGACTCTCACTGGGGTACGGGTCCCAGACACACTGACTCTCACTGGGGTTCCACACACACTGACTCTCACTGGGGTACGGGTCCGACACACACTGACTCTCACTTGGGTACGGGTCCCACACACACTGACTCTCACTTGGGTACGGGCTCTACACACACTGACTCACACTGGGGTACGGGTTCCCCACACACTGACTCTCACTGGGGTACGGGTTCCACACACTGACTCTCACTGGGGGACGGGCTCCACACACACTGACTCTCACTGGGATTCGGGATCCACACACACTGACTCTCACTGGGGTTCCAAACACACTGACTCTCACTGGGGTACGGGTCCCACACACACTGACTCTTACTGGGGTACGGGTTCCACACACCCTGGCTCTCACTGGGGTACGGGTTCCACACACACTGACTCTCACTGGGGTACGGGTTCCCCACACACTGGCTCTCACTGGGGTACGGGTCCCAGACACACTGACTCTCACTGGGGTACGGGTTCCACACACACTGACTCTCACTGGGGTCCGGGTTCCACACACACTGACTCTCACTGGGGTTCCACACACACTGACTCTCACTGGGGTACGGGTCCGACACACACTGACTCTCACTTGGGTACGGGTCCACACACACTGACTCTCACTGGGGTACGAGTTTCACACACACTGACTCTCACTGGGGTATGGATTCCACACACACTGACTCTCACTGGGGTACAGGTTCCACACACTGACTCTCACTGGGGTAGAGGTTCCACACACACTGACTCTCACTGGGGAACAGGTTCGACACACACGGACTCTCACTGGGGTTTGGGTTCCACACACACTGACTCTCACTGGGGTACGGGTTCCACAAACACTGACTCTCACTGGGGTATGGGTTCCCCACACACTGACTCTTACTGGGGTACGGGTTCCACACACACTGACTCTCACTGGGGTACGGGTTCCACACACACTGACTCTTACTGGGGTACGGGTTCCACACACACTGACTCTCACTGGGGTATGGGTTCCACACACACTGACTCTTACTGGGGTACGGGCTCCACACACACTGACTCTCACTGGGGTACAGGTTCCACACACACTGACTCTCACTGGAGTACGGGTCCCAGACACACTGACTCTCACTGGGGTTCCACACACACTGACTCTCACTGGGGTACAGGTTCCACACACACTGACTCTCACTGCGGAACAGGTTCCACACACACTGACTCTCACTGGGGTTTGGGTTCCACACACACTGACTCTCACTGGAGTACGAGTCCCAGACACACTGAATCTCACTGGGTTTCCACACACACTGACTCTCTCTGGGGTACGGGTCCACACACACTGACTCTCCCTGGGGTACGAGTGCTACACACACTGACTCTCACTGGGGTATGGGTTCCACACACACTGACTCTTACTGGGGTACAGGTTCCACTCACACTGACTCTCACTGCGGAACAGGTTCCACACACACTGACTCTCACTGGGGTTGGGTTCCACACACACTGACTCTCACTGCGATATGGGTCCGACACACACTGACTTTCACTTGGGTACGGGTTCCACACACACTGACTCTCACTGGGGTATGGGCTCTACACACACTGACTCTCACTGGGGAACGGGTTCCACACACTCTGACTCTCACTGGGGTACAGGCTCCACACACACTGACTCTCACTGGGGAACGGGTTCCACACACACTGACTCTCACTGGGGAACGGGTTCCACACACACTGACTCTCACTGGGGTTCGGGTTCCACACACACTGACTCTCACTGGGGAACAGGTTCCACACACACTGACGCTCACAGGGGTACGGGTTCCACACACGCTGACTCTCACTGGATTGCCGGCTCCACACACACTGACTCTCACTGGGGTACGTGTCCGACACACACTGACTCTCACTGGGGTACGGGCTCCACACACACTGACTCTCACTGGGGTACGGGCTCTACACACACTGACTCTCACTGGGGAACGGGTTCCACACACACTGACTCTCACTGGGGTTCGTGTCCCACACACACTGACTCTCTCTGGGGTGTGGGTCCACAGACACTGACTCTTACTGGGGTACGGGCTCCACACACACTGACTCTAACTGGGGTACGAGTTCCACACAAACTGACTCGCACTGGGGTGTGGGTCCACACACACTGACTCTCACTGGCGTACGGGTTCCACACACTGACCCTCACTGAGGTACGGGTTACACACACTGACTCTCACTGGGGTACAGGTTCCACACACACTGACTCTCACAGGTGTATGGGTTCCACACACACTGACACTCACTGGGGTAC
This sequence comes from Scyliorhinus torazame, assembly GCF_047496885.1. Classification (NCBI taxonomy): domain Eukaryota; kingdom Metazoa; phylum Chordata; class Chondrichthyes; order Carcharhiniformes; family Scyliorhinidae; genus Scyliorhinus; species Scyliorhinus torazame. The sequence goes on from NC_092716.1 coordinate 120,545,861, forward strand.
GGGTTCCACACACACTGACTCTCACTGGGGTATGTGTCCCACACACACTGACTCTCACTGGGGTACAGGTTCCACAAAAACTGACACTCACTGGGGTACGGGTTCCACACACACTGACTCTCACTGGGATACGAATTCCACACACACTGACTCTCACTTGGGTACGGGTCCCACACACACTGACACTCACTGGGGTACGGGTTCCACACACACTGACTCTCACTGGGGTACGTGTCCTACACACACTGACTCTCACTGGGATATGAATTCCACACACACTGACTCTCAATGGGGTACGGGTTCCACACACTGACTCTCACTGCGATACGGATCCGACACAAACTGACTCTCACTTGGGTACGGGTCCCACACACACTGACTCTCACTTGGGTACGGGCTCTACACAAACTGACTCACACTGGGGTACGGGTTCCCCACACACTGACTCTCACTGGGGTACGGGTTCCACACACTGACTCTCACTGGGGGACGGTTTCCACACACACTGACTCTCACTGGGGTACGGATTCCCCACACACTGACTCTCACTGGGGTATGGGTTCCACACACACTGACTCTCACTGGGGTACGGGTCCCAGACACACTGACTCTCACTGGCGTTCCACACACACTGACACTCACTGGGGTCCGGGTTCCACGCACACTGACACTCACTGGGGTATGGGTTGCACACACACTGACTCTCACTGGGGTATGGGTTCCACACACACTGACTCTCACTGGGGTACGGGTCCCAGACACACTGACTCTCACTGGGGTTCCACGCACACTGACACTCACTGGGGTATGGGTTCCACACACACTGACTCTCACTGGTGTCCGGGTTCCACCCACACTGACTCTCACTGGGGTCCGGGTTCCACACACACTGACTCTTACTGGGGTACGGGTTCCACACACACTGACTCTCACTGGGGTATGGGTTCCACACACACTGACTCTCACTGCGATACGGGTCCGACACACACTGACTTTCACTTGGGTACGGGTTCCACACACACTGACTCTCACTGGGGTACGGGCTCTACACACACTGACTCTCATTGGGGTACAGGCTCCACACACACTGACTCTCACTGGGGAACGGATTCCACACACACTGACTCTCACTGGGGTACGGGCTCTACACACACTGACTCTCACTGGGGTACAGGCTCTACACACACTGACTCTCACTGGGGTACGGGTTCCACACACACTGACTCTCACTGGGGAACGGGTTCCACACACACTGGCTCTCACTGGGGTACGGGTTCCACACACACTGACTCTCACTGGGGAACGGGTTCCACACACATTGACTCTCACTGGGGTTCGGGTTCCACACACACTGACTCTCACTGGGGAACGGATTCCACACACACTGACTCTCACTGGGGAACGGGTTCCACACACACTGACTCTCACTGGGGTTCGGGTTCCACACACACTGACTTTCACTGGGGAACAGGTTCCACACACACTGACTCTCACTGGAGTACGGGCTCCACACACACTGACTCTCACTGGGGTGTGGGTCCACAGACACTGACTCTTACTGGGGTACGGGCTCCACACACACTGACTCTCACTGAGGTACGAGTTCCACACACACTGACTCGCACTGGGGTACGGGCTCCACAGACACTGACTCTCACTGGCGTACGGGTTCCACACACTGACCCTCACTGAGGTACGGGTTACACACACTGACTCTCACTGGGGTACAGGTTCCACACACACTGACTCTCACAGGTGTATGGGTTCCACACACACTGACACTCACTGGGGTACGGGTTCCACACACACTGACTCTCACTGGGGTATGTGTCCCACACACACTGACTCTCACTGGGGTACAGGTTCCACAAACACTGACACTCACTGGGGTACGGGTTCCACACACACTGACTCTCACTGGGATACGAATTCCACACACACTGACTCTCACTTGGGTACGGGTCCCACACACACTGACACTCACTGGGGTACGGGTTCCACACACACTGACTCTCACTGGGGTACGTGTCCTACACACACTGACTCTCACTGGGATATGAATTCCACACACACTGACTCTCAATGGGGTACGGGTTCCACACACTGACTCTCACTGCGATACGGATCCGACACAAACTGACTCTCACTTGGGTACGGGTCCCACACACACTGACTCTCACTTGGGTACGGGCTCTACACAAACTGACTCACACTGGGGTACGGGTTCCCCACACACTGTCTTTCACTGGGGTACGGGTTCCACACGCTGACTCTCACTGGGGGACGGGCTCCACACACCCTGACTCTCACTGGGATTCGGGATACACACACACTGACTCTCACTGGGGTTCCACACACACTGACTCTCACTGGGGTACGGGTCCCACACACACTGACTCTTACTGGGGTACGGGTTCCACACACCCTGGCTCTCACTGGGGTACGGGTTCCACACACACTGACTCTCACTGGGGTACGGGTTCCCCACACACTGGCTCTCACTGGGGTACGGGTCCCAGACACACTGACTCTCACTGGGGTACACGTTCCACACACACTGACTCTCACTGGGGTCCGGGTTCCACACACACTGACTCTCACTGGGGTACGGGTTCCACACACACTGACTCTCACTGGGGTACGGATTCCCCACACACTGGCTCTCACTGGGGTATGGGTCCCAGACACACTGACTCTCACTGTGGTTCCACACACACTGACACTCACTGGGGTCCGGGTTCCACACACACTGACTCTCACTGGGGTCCGGGTTCCACACACACTGACTCTCACTGGGGTACGGGTTCCACACACACTGACTCTCACTGGGGTACGGGTCCCAGACACACTGACTCTCACTGGGGTTCCACACACACTGACTCTCACTGGGGTACGGGTCCGACACACACTGACTCTCACTTGGGTACGGGTCCCACACACACTGACTCTCACTTGGGTACGGGCTCTACACACACTGACTCACACTGGGGTACGGGTTCCCCACACACTGACTCTCACTGGGGTACGGGTTCCACACACTGACTCTCACTGGGGGACGGGCTCCACACACACTGACTCTCACTGGGATTCGGGATCCACACACACTGACTCTCACTGGGGTTCCACACACACTGACTCTCACTGGGGTACGGGTCCCACACACACTGACTCTTACTGGGGTACGGGTTCCACACACCCTGGCTCTCACTGGGGTACGGGTTCCACACACACTGACTCTCACTGGGGTACGGGTTCCCCACACACTGGCTCTCACTGGGGTACGGGTCCCAGACACACTGACTCTCACTGGGGTACGGGTTCCACACACACTGACTCTCACTGGGGTCCGGGTTCCACACACACTGACTCTAACTGGGGTACGGATTCCCCACACACTGACTCTCACTGGGGTATGGGTTCCACACACACTGACTCTCACTGGGGTACGGGTCCCAGACACACTGACTCTCACTGGCGTTCCACACACACTGACACTCACTGGGGTCCGGGTTCCACGCACACTGACACTCACTGGGGTATGGGTTGCACACACACTGACTCTCACTGGGGTATGGGTTCCACACACACTGACTCTCACTGGGGTACGGGTCCCAGACACACTGACTCTCACTGGGGTTCCACGCACACTGACACTCACTGGGGTATGGGTTCCACACACACTGACTCTCACTGGGGTCCGGGTTCCACCCACACTGACTCTCACTGGGGTCCGGTTCCACACACACTGACTCTTACTGGGGTACGGGTTCCACACACACTGACTCTCACTGGGGTATGGGTTCCACACACACTGACTCTCACTGCGATACGGGTCCGACACACACTGACTTTCACTTGGGTACGGGTTCCACACACACTGACACTCACTGGGGTACGGGTTCCACACACACTGACTCTCACTGGGGTACGTGTCCTACACACACTGACTCTCACTGGGATATGAATTCCACACACACTGACTCTCAATGGGGTACGGGTTCCACACACTGACTCTCACTGCGATACGGATCCGACACAAACTGACTCTCACTTGGGTACGGGTCCCACACACACTGACTCTCACTTGGGTACGGGCTCTACACAAACTGACTCACACTGGGGTACGGGTTCCCCACACACTGACTCTCACTGGGGTACGGGTTCCACACACTGACTCTCACTGGGGGACGGTTTCCACACACACTGACTCTCACTGGGGTACGGATTCCCCACACACTGACTCTCACTGGGGTATGGGTTCCACACACACTGACTCTCACTGGGGTACGGGTCCCAGACACACTGACTCTCACTGGCGTTCCACACACACTGACACTCACTGGGGTCCGGGTTCCACGCACACTGACACTCACTGGGGTATGGGTTGCACACACACTGACTCTCACTGGGGTATGGGTTCCACACACACTGACTCTCACTGGGGTACGGGTCCCAGACACACTGACTCTCACTGGGGTTCCACGCACACTGACACTCACTGGGGTATGGGTTCCACACACACTGACTCTCACTGGTGTCCGGGTTCCACCCACACTGACTCTCACTGGGGTCCGGGTTCCACACACACTGACTCTTACTGGGGTACGGGTTCCACACACACTGACTCTCACTGGGGTATGGGTTCCACACACACTGACTCTCACTGCGATACGGGTCCGACACACACTGACTTTCACTTGGGTACGGGTTCCACACACACTGACTCTCACTGGGGTACGGGCTCTACACACACTGACTCTCATTGGGGTACAGGCTCCACACACACTGACTCTCACTGCGATACGGGTCCGACACACACTGACTCTCACTGGGGTACGGGCTCTACACACACTGACTCTCACTGGGGTACGGGCTCTACACACACTGACTCTCACTGGAGTACAGGCTCCACACACACTGACTCTCACTGGGGAACGGATTCCACACACACTGACTCTCACTGGGGTACGGGCTCTACACACACTGACTCTCACTGGGGTACAGGCTCTACACACACTGACTCTCACTGGGGTACGGGTTCCACACACACTGACTCTCACTGGGGAACGGGTTCCACACACACTGGCTCTCACTGGGGTACGGGTTCCACACACACTGACTCTCACTGGGGAACGGGTTCCACACACATTGACTCTCACTGGGGTTCGGGTTCCACACACACTGACTCTCACTGGGGAACGGATTCCACACACACTGACTCTCACTGGGGAACGGGTTCCACACACACTGACTCTCACTGGGGTTCGGGTTCCACACACACTGACTTTCACTGGGGAACAGGTTCCACACACACTGACTCTCACTGGAGTACGGGCTCCACACACACTGACTCTCACTGGGGTGTGGGTCCACAGACACTGACTCTTACTGGGGTACGGGCTCCACACACACTGACTCTCACTGAGGTACGAGTTCCACACACACTGACTCGCACTGGGGTGTGGGTCCACAGACACTGACTCTTACTGGGGTACGGGCTCCACACACACTGACTCTAACTGGGGTACGAGTTCCACACAAACTGACTCGCACTGGGGTGTGGGTCCACACACACTGACTCTCACTGCGGTACGGGCTCCACAGACACTGACTCTCACTGGCGTACGGGTTCCACACACTGACCCTCACTGAGGTACGGGTTACACACACTGACTCTCACTGGGGTACAGGTACCACACACACTGACTCTCACAGGTGTATGGGTTCCACACACACTGACACTCACTGGGGTACGGGTTCCACACACACTGACTCTCACTGGGGTATGTGTCCCACACACACTGACTCTCACTGGGGTACAGGTTCCACAAACACTGACACTCACTGGGGTACGGGTTCCACACACACTGACTCTCACTGGGATACGAATTCCACACACACTGACTCTCACTTGGGTACGGGTCCCACACACACTGACACTCACTGGGGTACGGGTTCCACACACACTGACTCTCACTGGGGTACGTGTCCTACACACACTGACTCTCACTGGGATATGAATTCCACACACACTGACTCTCAATGGGGTACGGGTTCCACACACTGACTCTCACTGCGATACGGATCCGACACAAACTGACTCTCACTTGGGTACGGGTCCCACACACACTGACTCTCACTTGGGTACGGGCTCTACACAAACTGACTCACACTGGGGTACGGGTTCCCCACACACTGACTCTCACTGGGGTACGGGTTCCACACACTGACTCTCACTGGGGGACGGTTTCCACACACACTGACTCTCACTGGGGTACGGATTCCCCACACACTGACTCTCACTGGGGTATGGGTTCCACACACACTGACTCTCACTGGGGTACGGGTCCCAGACACACTGACTCTCACTGGGGTTCCACGCACACTGACACTCACTGGGGTATGGGTTCCACACACACTGACTCTCACTGGGGTCCGGGTTCCACCCACACTGACTCTCACTGGGGTCCGGGTTCCACACACACTGACTCTTACTGGGGTACGGGTTCCACACACACTGACTCTCACTGGGGTATGGGTTCCACACACACTGACTCTCACTGCGATACGGGTCCGACACACACTGACTTTCACTTGGGTACGGGTTCCACACACACTGACTCTCACTGGGGTACGGGCTCTACACACACTGACTCTCACTGGGGTACAGGCTCCACACACACTGACTCTCACTGGGGAACGGATTCCACACACACTGACTCTCACTGGGGTACGGGCTCTACACACACTGACTCTCACTGGGGTACAGGCTCTACACACACTGACTCTCACTGGGGTACGGGTTCCACACACACTGACTCTCACTGGGGAACGGGTTCCACACACACTGGCTCTCACTGGGGTACGGGTTCCACACACACTGACTCTCACTGGGGAACGGGTTCCACACACATTGACTCTCACTGGGGTTCGGGTTCCACACACACTGACTCTCACTGGGGAACGGATTCCACACACACTGACTCTCACTGGGGAACGGGTTCCACACACACTGACTCTCACTGGGGTTCGGGTTCCACACACACTGACTTTCACTGGGGAACAGGTTCCACACACACTGACTCTCACTGGAGTACGGGCTCCACACACACTGACTCTCACTGGGGTGTGGGTCCACAGACACTGACTCTTACTGGGGTACGGGCTCCACACACACTGACTCTCACTGAGGTACGAGTTCCACACACACTGACTCGCACTGGGGTGTGGGTCCACAGACACTGACTCTTACTGGGGTACGGGCTCCACACACACTGACTCTAACTGGGGTACGAGTTCCACACAAACTGACTCGCACTGGGGTGTGGGTCCACACACACTGACTCTCACTGCGGTACGGGCTCCACAGACACTGACTCTCACTGGCGTACGGGTTCCACACACTGACCCTCACTGAGGTACGGGTTACACACACTGACTCTCACTGGGGTACAGGTTCCACACACACTGACTCTCACAGGTGTATGGGTTCCACACACACTGACACTCACTGGGGTACGGGTTCCACACACACTGACTCTCACTGGGGTATGTGTCCCACACACACTGACTCTCACTGGGGTACAGGTTCCACAAACACTGACACTCACTGGGGTACGGGTTCCACACACACTGACTCTCACTGGGATACGAATTCCACACACACTGACTCTCACTTGGGTACGGGTCCCACACACACTGACACTCACTGGGGTACGGGTTCCACACACACTGACTCTCACTGGGGTACGTGTCCTACACACACTGACTCTCACTGGGATATGAATTCCACACACACTGACTCTCAATGGGGTACGGGTTCCACACACTGACTCTCACTGCGATACGGATCCGACACAAACTGACTCTCACTTGGGTACGGGTCCCACACACACTGACTCTCACTTGGGTACGGGCTCTACACAAACTGACTCACACTGGGGCACGGGTTCCCCACACACTGACTCTCACTGGGGTACGGGTTCCACACACTGACTCTCACTGGGGGACGGGCTCCACACACACTGACTCTCACTGGGATTCGGGATACACACACACTGACTCTCACTGGGGTTCCACACACACTGACTCTCACTGGGGTACCGGTCCCACACACACTGACTCTTACTGGGGTACGGGTTCCACACACCCTGGCTCTCACTGGGGTACGGGTTCCACACACACTGACTCTCACTGGGGTACGGGTTCCCCACACACTGGCTCTCACTGGGGTACGGGTCCCAGACACACTGACTCTCACTGGGGTACGGGTTCCACACACACTGACTCTCACTGGGGTCCGGGTTCCACACACACTGACTCTCACTGGGGTACGGGTTCCACACACACTGACTCTCACTGGGGTACGGATTCCCCACACACTGGCTCTCACTGGGGTATGGGTCCCAGACACACTGACTCTCACTGGGGTTCCACACACACTGACACTCACTAGGGTCCGGGTTCCACACACACTGACTCTCACTGGGGTCCGGGTTCCACACACACTGACTCTCACTGGGGTACGGGTTCCACACACACTGACTCTCACTGGGGTACGGGTCCCAGACACACTGACTCTCACTGGGGTTCCACACACACTGACTCTCACTGGGGTACGGGTCCGACACACACTGACTCTCACTTGGGTACGGGTCCCACACACACTGACTCTCACTTGGGTACGGGCTCTACACACACTGACTCACACTGGGGTACGGGTTCCCCACACACTGACTCTCACTGGGGTACGGGTTCCACACACTGACTCTCACTGGGGGACGGGCTCCACACACACTGACTCTCACTGGGATTCGGGATCCACACACACTGACTCTCACTGGGGTTCCACACACACTGACTCTCACTGGGGTACGGGTCCCACACACACTGACTCTTAATGGGGTACGGGTTCCACACACCCTGGCTCTCACTGGGGTACGGGTTCCACACACACTGACTCTCACTGGGGTACGGATTCCCCACACACTGGCTCTCACTGGGGTATGGGTCCCAGGCACACTGACTCTCACTGGGGTACGGGTCCCAGACACACTGACTCTCACTGGGGTTCCACACACACTGACTCTCACTGGGGTACGGGTCCGACACACACTGACTCTCACTTGGGTACGGGTCCACACACACTGACTCTCACTGGGGTACGAGTTTCACACACACTGACTCTCACTGGGGTATGGATTCCACACACACTGACTCTCACTGGGGTACAGGTTCCACACACTGACTCTCACTGGGGTAGAGGTTCCACACACACTGACTCTCACTGGGGAACAGGTTCGACACACACGGACTCTCACTGGGGTTTGGGTTCCACACACACTGACTCTCACTGGGGTACGGGTTCCACAAACACTGACTCTCACTGGGGTATGGGTTCCCCACACACTGACTCTTACTGGGGTACGGGTTCCACACACACTGACTCTCACTGGGGTACGGGTTCCACACACACTGACTCTTACTGGGGTACGGGTTCCACACACACTGACTCTCACTGGGGTATGGGTTCCACACACACTGACTCTTACTGGGGTACGGGCTCCACACACACTGACTCTCACTGGGGTACAGGTTCCACACACACTGACTCTCACTGGGGTACGGGTTCCCCACACACTGGCTCTCACTGGGGTACGGGTCCCAGACACACTGACTCTCACTGGGGTACGGGTTACACACACTGACTCTCACTGGGGTACAGGTTCCACACACACTGACTCTCACAGGTGTATGGGTTCCACACACACTGACACTCACTGGGGTACGGGTTCCACACACACTGACTCTCACTGGGGTATGTGTCCCACACACACTGACTCTCACTGGGGTACAGGTTCCACAAACACTGACACTCACTGGGGTACGGGTTCCACACACACTGACTCTCACTGGGATACGAATTCCACACACACTGACTCTCACTTGGGTACGGGTCCCACACACTGACACTCACTGGGGTACGGGTTCCACACACACTGACTCTCAGTGGGGTACGTGTCCTCCACACACTGACTATCACTGGGATATGAATTCCACACACACTGACTCTCAATGGGGTACGGGTTCCACACACTGACTCTCACTGCGATACGGATCCGACACAAACTCACTCTCACTTGGGTACGGGTCCCACACACACTGACTCTCACTTGGGTACGGGCTCTACACAAACTGACTCACACTGGGGTACGGGTTCCCCACACACTGACTCTCACTGGGGTACGGGTTCCACACACTGACTCTCACTGGGGGACGGGCTCCACACACACTGACTCTCACTGGGATTCGGGATACACACACACTGACTCTCACTGGGGTTCCACACACACTGACTCTCACTGGGGTACCGGTCCCACACACACTGACTCTTACTGGGGTACGGGTTCCACACACCCTGGCTCTCACTGGGGTACGGGTTCCACACTCACTGACTCTTACTGGGGTACGGGTTCCCCACACACTGGCTCTCACTGGGGTACGGGTCCCAGACACACTGACTCTCACTGGGGTACGGGTTCCACACACACTGACTCTCACTGGGGTCCGGGTTCCACACACACTGACTCTCACTGGGGTACGTGTTCCACACACACTGACTCTCACTGGGGTACGGATTCCCCACACACTGGCTCTCACTGGGGTATGGGTCCCAGACACACTGACTCTCACTGGGGTTCCACACACACTGACACTCACTGGGGTCCGGGTTCCACACACACTGACTCTCACTGGCGTCCGGGTTCCACACACACTGACTCTCACTGGGGTAAGGGTTCCACACACACTGACTCTCACTGGGGTACGGGTCCCAGACACACTGACTCTCACTGGGGTTCCACACACACTGACTCTCACTGGGGTACGGGTCCGACACACACTGACTCTCACTTGGGTACGGGTCCCACACACACTGACTCTCACTTGGGTACGGGCTCTACACACACTGACTCACACTGGGGTACGGGTTCCCCACACACTGACTCTCACTGGGGTACGGGTTCCACACACTGACTCTCACTGGGGGACGGGCTCCACACACACTGACTCTCACTGGGATTCGGGATCCACACACACTGACTCTCACTGGGGTTCCAAACACACTGACTCTCACTGGGGTACGGGTCCCACACACACTGACTCTTACTGGGGTACGGGTTCCACACACCCTGGCTCTCACTGGGGTACGGGTTCCACACACACTGACTCTCACTGGGGTACGGGTTCCCCACACACTGGCTCTCACTGGGGTACGGGTCCCAGACACACTGACTCTCACTGGGGTACGGGTTCCACACACACTGACTCTCACTGGGGTCCGGGTTCCACACACACTGACTCTCACTGGGGTTCCACACACACTGACTCTCACTGGGGTACGGGTCCGACACACACTGACTCTCACTTGGGTACGGGTCCACACACACTGACTCTCACTGGGGTACGAGTTTCACACACACTGACTCTCACTGGGGTATGGATTCCACACACACTGACTCTCACTGGGGTACAGGTTCCACACACTGACTCTCACTGGGGTAGAGGTTCCACACACACTGACTCTCACTGGGGAACAGGTTCGACACACACGGACTCTCACTGGGGTTTGGGTTCCACACACACTGACTCTCACTGGGGTACGGGTTCCACAAACACTGACTCTCACTGGGGTATGGGTTCCACACACACTGTCTCTTACTGGGTACGGGCTCCACACACACTGACTCTCACTGGGGTACAGGTTCCACACACACTGACTCTCACTGGAGTACGGGTCCCAGACACACTGACTCTCACTGGGGTTCCACACACACTGACTCTCACTGGGGTACAGGTTCCACACACACTGACTCTCACTGCGGAACAGGTTCCACACACACTGACTCTCACTGGGGTTTGGGTTCCACACACACTGACTCTCACTGGAGTACGAGTCCCAGACACACTGAATCTCACTGGGTTTCCACACACACTGACTCTCTCTGGGGTACGGGTCCACACACACTGACTCTCCCTGGGGTACGAGTGCTACACACACTGACTCTCACTGGGGTATGGGTTCCACACACACTGACTCTTACTGGGGTACAGGTTCCACTCACACTGACTCTCACTGCGGAACAGGTTCCACACACACTGACTCTCACTGGGGTTGGGTTCCACACACACTGACTCTCACTGCGATATGGGTCCGACACACACTGACTTTCACTTGGGTACGGGTTCCACACACACTGACTCTCACTGGGGTATGGGCTCTACACACACTGACTCTCACTGGGGAACGGGTTCCACACACTCTGACTCTCACTGGGGTACAGGCTCCACACACACTGACTCTCACTGGGGAACGGGTTCCACACACACTGACTCTCACTGGGGAACGGGTTCCACACACACTGACTCTCACTGGGGTTCGGGTTCCACACACACTGACTCTCACTGGGGAACAGGTTCCACACACACTGACGCTCACAGGGGTACGGGTTCCACACACGCTGACTCTCACTGGATTGCCGGCTCCACACACACTGACTCTCACTGGGGTACGTGTCCGACACACACTGACTCTCACTGGGGTACGGGCTCTACACACACTGACTCTCACTGGGGAACGGGTTCCACACACACTGACTCTCACTGGGGTTCGTGTCCCACACACACTGACTCTCTCTGGGGTACGGACTCCACACACACTGACTCTCACTGGGGTACGAGTTCCAAACACACTGACTCTCACTGGGGTACGGACTCCACACACACTGACTCTCACTGGGGTACGAGTTCCAAACACACTGACTCGCACTGGGGTGTGGGTCCACACACACTGACTCTCACTGGGGTACGCGTCCCAGACACAGTGACTCTCACTGGGGTTCCACACACACTGACACTCACTGGGGTCCGGGTTCCACGCACACTGACACTCACTGGGGTACGGGTTCCACACACACTGACTCTCACTGGTGTACGGGTTCCACATACACTGACTCTCACTGGGGTATGGGTTCCACACACACAGACTCTCACTGGGGTACCGGTCCCAGACACACTGACTCTCACTGGGGTTCCACACACACTGACACTCACTGGGGTCCGGGTTCCACGCACACTGACACTCACTGGGGTACGGGTTCCACACACACTGACTCTCACTGGTGTACGGGTTCCACATACACTGACTCTCACTGGAGTACGGGTTCCACACACACTGACTCTCACTGGCATACGGGTCCGACACACACTGACTCTCACTTGGGTACGCGTCCACACACACTGACTCTCACTGGGGTACAGGTTCCACACACACTGACTCTCACTGGGGATCACGTTCAAAACACACTGACTCTCACTGGGGTTTGGGTTCCACACACACTGACTCTCACTGCGATACGGGTCCGAAACACACTGACTTTCACTTGGGTACGGGTTCCACACACACTGACTCTCACTGGGGTACGGGCTCTACACACAATGACTCTCACTGGGGAACGGGTTCCACACACACTGACTCTCACTGTGGTACAGGCTCCACACTCACTGACTCTCACTGGAGTACGGGCTCCACACACACTGACTCTCACTGGGGTTTGGGTTCCACACACACTGACTCTAACTGGGGTACGGGCTCTACACACACTGACTCTCACTGGGGAACGGGTTCCACACACACTGACTCTCACTGGGGAACGGGTTCCACACACACTGACTCTCACTGGGGTTCGGGTTCCACACACACTGACTCTCACTGGGGAACAGGTTCCACACACACTGACGCTCACAGGGGTACGGGTTCCACCCACGCTGACTCTCACTGGATTACGGGCTCCACACACACTGACTCTCACTGGGGTACGTGTCCGACACACACTGACTCTCACTGGGGTACGGGCTCCACACACACTGACGCTCACTGGGGTACGGGCTCTACACACACTGACTCTCACTGGGGAACGGGTTCCACACACACTGACTCTCACTGGGGTTCGTGTCCCACACACACTGACTCTCACTGGGGTACGGACTCCACACACACTGACTCTCACTGGGGTACGTGTTCCAAACACACTGACTCGCACTGGGGTGTGGGTCCACACACACTGACTCACACTGGGGTACGGGTCCCAGACACACTGACTCTCACTGGGGTTCCACACACACTGACACTCACTGGGATCCCGTTTCCACGCACACTGACACTCACTGGGGTACGGGTTCCACACACACTGACTCTCACTGGTGTACGGGTTCCACATACACTGACTCTCACTGGGGTATGGGTTCCACACACACAGACTCTCACTGGGGTACCGGTCCCCGACACACTGACTCTCACTCGGGTTCCACACACACTGACACTCACTGGGGTCCGGGTTCCACACACACTGACTCGCACTGGGGTCCGGGTTCCACACACACTGATCCTCACTGGGGTACGGGTTCCACACACACTGACTCTCACTAGGGTATGGATTCCACACACACTGACTCTTACTGGGGTACGGGTTCCACACACACTGACTCTCACTGGGGTATGGGTTCCACACACACTGACATTTACTGGGGTACGGGCTCCTCACACACTGACTCTCACTGGGGTACAGGTTCCACACACACTGACTCTCACTGGAGTACGAGTCCCAGACACACTGAATCTCACTGGGGTTCCACACACACTGACTCTCTCTGGGGTTCGGGTCCACACACACTGACTCTCCCTGGGGTACGAGTGCTACACACACTGACTCTCACTGGGGTATGGGTTCCACACACACTGACTCTCACTGGGGTACAGGTTCCACTCACACTGACTCTCACTGCGGAACAGATTCCACACACACTGACTCTCACTGGGGTTGGGTTCCACACACACTGACTCTCACTGCGATACGGGTTCGACACACACTGACTTTCACTTGGGTACGGGTTCCACACACACTGACTCTCACTGCGGTATGGGCTCTACACACACTGACTCTCACTGGGGAACGGGTTCCACACACTCTGACTCTCACTGGGGAACGGGTTCCACACACACTGACTCTCACTGGGGCTCGGGTTCAACACACACTGACTCTCACTGGGGTACGGGTTCCACACACACTGACTCTCACTGGGGTATGGGTTCCACACACACTGACTCTCACTGGGGTACAGGTTCCACACACACTGACTCTCACTGGGGAACAGGTTCCACACACACTGACTCTCACTGGGGTTTGGGTTCCACACACACTGACTCTCATTGCGATACGGGTCCGACACACACTGACTTTCACTTGGGTACGGGTTCCACACACACTGACTCTCACTGGGGTACGGGCTCTACACACACTAACTCTCACTGGGGAACGGGTTCCACACAAACTGACTCTCACTGTGATACAGGCTCCACACTCTCTGACTCTCACTGCATTACGGGCTCCACACACACTGACTCTCACTGGGGTATGGGTTCCACACACACTGACTCTAACTGGGGTACGGGCTCTACACACACTGACTCTCACTGGGGAACGGGTTCCACACACACTGACTCTCACTGGAGTACGGGTCCCAGACACACTGACTCTCACTGGGGTACGGGTTCCACACACACTGACTCTTACTGGGGTACGGGCTCCATACACACTGACTCTCACTGGGGTACAGGTTCCACACACACTGACTCTCACTGGAGTACGGGTCCCAGACACACTGACTCTCACTGGGGTTCCACACACACTGACTCTCACTGGGATACGGGTCCGACACACACTGACTCTCACTTGGGTACGGGTCCACACACACTGACTCTCACTGGGGTACGGGTTTCACACACACTGACTCTCACTGGGGTATGGGTTCCACACACACTGACTATCACTCGGGTACAGGTTCCACACACACTGACTCTCACTGGGGAACAGGTTCCACACACACTGACTCTCACTGGGGTTTGGGTTCCACACACACTGACTCTCATTGCGATACGGGTCCGACACACACTGACTTTCACTTGGGTACGGATTCCACACACACTGACTCTCACTGGGGTACGGGCTCTACACACACTAACTCTCACTGGGGAACGGGTTCCACACACACTGACTCTCACTGTGGTACAGGCTCCACACTCTCTGACTCTCACTGCAGTACGGGCTCCACACACACTGACTCTCACTGGGGTATGGGTTCCACACACACTGACTCTAACTGGGGTACGGGCTCTACACACACTGACTCTCACTGGGGAACGGGTTCCACACACACTGACTCTCACTGGAGTACGGGTCCCAGACACACTGACTCTCACTGGGGTTCCACACACACTGACTCTAACTGGGGTACGAGTTTCACACACACTGACTCTCACTGGGGTATGGGTTCCACACACACTGACTCTCACTGGGGTACAGGTTCCACACACACTGACTCTCACTGGGGAACAGGTTCCACACACACTGACTCTCACTGGGGTTTGGGTTCCACACACACTGACTCAAACTGCGATACGGGTCCGACACACACTGACTTTCACTTGGGTACGGGTTCCACACACACTGACTCTCACTGGGGTACGGGCTCTACACACAATGACTCTCACTGGGGAACGGGTTCCACACACACTGACTCTCACTGTGGTACAGGCTCCACACTCACTCACTCTCACTGGAGTACGGGCTCCACACACACTGACTCTCACTGGGGTATGGGTTCCACACACACTGACTCTAACTGGGGTACGGGCTCTACACACACTGACTCTCACTGGGGAACGGGTTCAACACACACTGACTCTAACTGGGGAACGGTTTCCACACACACTGACTCTCACTGGGGTTCGGGTTCCACACACACTGACTCTCACTGGGGAACAGGTTCCACACACACTGACGCTCACAGGGGTACGGGTTCCAGACACACTGACTCTCACTGGATTACGGGCTGCTCACACACTGACTCTCACTGGGGTACGTGTCCGACACACACTGACTCTCACTGGGGTACGGGCTCCACACACACTGACTCTCACTGGGGTACGGGCTCTACACACACTGACTCTCACTGGGGAACGGGTTCCACACACACTGACTCTCACTGGGGTACAGGTTCCACACACTGACTCTCACTGGGGTACAGGTTCCACACACACTGACTCTCACTGGGGAACAGGTTCCACACACACTGACTCTCACTGGGGTTTGGGTTCCACACACACTGACTCTCACTGGGGTACGGGTTCCACAAACACTGACTCTCACTGGGGTATGAGTTCCCCACACACTGACTCTTACTGGGGTACGGGTTCCACACACACTGACTCTCACTGGGGTACGGGTTCCACACACACTGACTCTTACTGGGGTACGGGATCCACACACACTGAGTCTCACTGGGGTATGGGTTCCACACACACTGACTCTTACTGGGGTACGGGCTCCACACACACTGACTCTCACTGGGGTACAGGTTCCACACTCACTGACTCTCACTGGAGTATGGGTCCCAGACACACTGACTCTCACTGGGGAACGGGTTCAACACACACCGACTCTAACTGGGGTACGGGCTCTACACACACTGACTCTCACTGGGGAACGGGTTCCACACACACTGACTCTCACTGGGGTACAGGTTCCACACACTGACTCTCACTGGGGTACAGGTTCCACACACACTGACCCTCACTGGGGAACAGGTTCCACACACACTGACTCTCACTGGGGTTTGGGTTCCACACACACTGACTCTCACTGGGGTACGGGTTCCACAAACACTGACTCTCACTGGGGTATGGGTTCCCCACACACTGACTCTTACTGGGGTACGGGTTCCACACACACTGACTCTCACTGGGGTACGGGTTCCACACACACTGACTCTTACTGGGGTACGGGTTCCACACACACTGACTCTCACTGGGGTATGGGTTCCACACACACTGACTCTTACTGGGGTACGGGCTCCACACACACTGACTCTCACTGGGGTACAGGTTCCACACACACTGACTCTCACTGGAGTACGGGTTCCACACACACTGACTCTCACTGGCATACGGGTCCGACACACACTGACTCTCACTTGGGTACGCGTCCACACACACTGACTCTCACTGGGGTACAGGTTCCACACACACTGACTCTCACTGGGGATCACGTTCAAAACACACTGAATCTCACTGGGGTTTGGGTTCCACACACACTGACTCTCACTGCGATACGGGTCCGAAACACACTGACTTTCACTTGGGTACGGGTTCCACACACACTGACTCTCACTGGGGTACGGGCTCTACACACAATGACTCTCACTGGGGAACGGGTTCCACACACACTGACTCTCACTGTGGTACAGGCTCCACACTCACTGACTCTCACTGGAGTACGGGCTCCACACACACTGACTCTCACTGGGGTTTGGGTTCCACACACACTGACTCTAACTGGGGTACGGGCTCTACACACACTGACTCTCACTGGGGAACGGGTTCCACACACACTGACTCTCACTGGGGAACGGGTTCCACACACACTGACTCTCACTGGGGTTCGGGTTCCACACACACTGACTCTCACTGGGGAACAGGTTCCACACACACTGACGCTCACAGGGGTACGGGTTCCACCCACGCTGACTCTCACTGGATTACGGGCTCCACACACACTGACTCTCACTGGGGTACGTGTCCGACACACACTGACTCTCACTGGGGTACGGGCTCCACACACACTGACTCTCACTGGGGTACGGGCTCTACACACACTGACTCTCACTGGGGAACGGGTTCCACACACACTGACTCTCACTGGGGTTCGTGTCCCACACACACTGACTCTCACTGGGGTACGGACTCCACACACACTGACTCTCACTGGGGTACGTGTTCCAAACACACTGACTCGCACTGGGGTGTGGGTCCACACACACTGACTCACACTGGGGTACGGGTCCCAGACACACTGACTCTCACTGGGGTTCCACACACACTGACACTCACTGGGATCCCGTTTCCACGCACACTGACACTCACTGGGGTACGGGTTCCACACACACTGACTCTCACTGGTGTACGGGTTCCACATACACTGACTCTCACTGGGGTATGGGTTCCACACACACAGACTCTCACTGGGGTACCGGTCCCCGACACACTGACTCTCACTCGGGTTCCACACACACTGACACTCACTGGGGTCCGGGTTCCACACACACTGACTCGCACTGGGGTCCGGGTTCCACACACACTGATCCTCACTGGGGTACGGGTTCCACACACACTGACTCTCACTAGGGTATGGATTCCACACACACTGACTCTTACTGGGGTACGGGTTCCACACACACTGACTCTCACTGGGGTATGGGTTCCACACACACTGACATTTACTGGGGTACGGGCTCCTCACACACTGACTCTCACTGGGGTACAGGTTCCACACACACTGACTCTCACTGGAGTACGAGTCCCAGACACACTGAATCTCACTGGGGTTCCACACACACTGACTCTCTCTGGGGTTCGGGTCCACACACACTGACTCTCCCTGGGGTACGAGTGCTACACACACTGACTCTCACTGGGGTATGGGTTCCACACACACTGACTCTCACTGGGGTACAGGTTCCACTCACACTGACTCTCACTGCGGAACAGATTCCACACACACTGACTCTCACTGGGGTTGGGTTCCACACACACTGACTCTCACTGCGATACGGGTTCGACACACACTGACTTTCACTTGGGTACGGGTTCCACACACACTGACTCTCACTGCGGTATGGGCTCTACACACACTGACTCTCACTGGGGAACGGGTTCCACACACTCTGACTCTCACTGGGGAACGGGTTCCACACACACTGACTCTCACTGGGGCTCGGGTTCAACACACACTGACTCTCACTGGGGTACGGGTTCCACACACACTGACTCTCACTGGGGTATGGGTTCCACACACACTGACTCTCACTGGGGTACAGGTTCCACACACACTGACTCTCACTGGGGAACAGGTTCCACACACACTGACTCTCACTGGGGTTTGGGTTCCACACACACTGACTCTCATTGCGATACGGGTCCGACACACACTGACTTTCACTTGGGTACGGGTTCCACACACACTGACTCTCACTGGGGTACGGGCTCTACACACACTAACTCTCACTGGGGAACGGGTTCCACACAAACTGACTCTCACTGTGATACAGGCTCCACACTCTCTGACTCTCACTGCATTACGGGCTCCACACACACTGACTCTCACTGGGGTATGGGTTCCACACACACTGACTCTAACTGGGGAACGGGTTCCACACACACTGACTCTCACTGGAGTACGGGTCCCAGACACACTGACTCTCACTCGGGTTTCACACACACTGACTCTCACTGGGATACGGGTCCGACACACACTGACTCTCACTTGGGTACGGGCCCACACACACTGACTCTCACTGGGGTACGAGTTTCACACACACTGACTCTCACTGGGGTATGGGTTCTACACACACTGACTCTCACTGGGGTACAGGTTCCACACACACTGAATCTCACTGGGGAACAGGTTCCACACACACTGACTCTCACTGGGGTTTGGGTTCCACACACACTGACTCTCACTGCGATACGGGTCCGACACACACTGACTTTCACTTGGGTACGGCTTCCACACACACTGACTCTCACTGGGGTACGGGCTCTACACACAATGACTCTCACTGGGGAACGGGTTCCACACACACTGGCTCTCACTGTGGTACAGGCTCCACACTCACTGACTCTCACTGGAGTACGGGCTCCACACACACTGACTCTCACTGGGGTATGGGTTCCACATACACTGACTCTCACTGGGGTATGGGTTCCACACACACTGACTCTCACTGGAGTACGAGTCCCAGAGACACTGAATCTCACTGGGGTTCCACACACACTGACTCTCTCTGGGGTACGGGTCCACACACACTGACTCTCCCTGGGGTACGAGTGCTACACACACTGACTCTCACTGGGGTATGGGTTCCACACACACTGACTCTCACTGGGGTACAGGTTCCACTCACACTGACTCTCACTGCGGAACAGGTTCCACACACACTGACTCTCACTGGGGTTGGGTTCCACACTCACTGACTCTCACTGCGATACGGGTCCGACACACACTGACTTTCACTTGGGTACGGCTTCCACACACACTGACTCTCACTGGGGTATGGGATCTACACACACTGACTCTCACTGGGGAACGGGTTCCACACACTCTGACTCTCACTGGGGTACAGGCTCCACACACACTGACTCTCACTGGGGAACGGGTTCCACACACACTGACTCTCACTGGGGAACGGGTTCCACACACACTGACTCTCACTGGTGCTCGGGTTCCACACACACTGACTCTCACTGGGGTACGGGTTCCACACACACTGACTCTTACTGGGGTACGGGTTCCACACACACTGAGTCTCACTGGGGTATGGGTTCCACACACACTGACTCTTACTGGGGTACGGGCTCCACACACACTGACTCTCACTGGGGTACAGGTTCCACACTCACTGACTCTCACTGGAGTATGGGTCCCAGACACACTGACTCTCACTGGGGAACGGGTTCAACACACACCGACTCTAACTGGGGTACGGGCTCTACACACACTGACTCTCACTGGGGAACGGGTTCCACACACACTGACTCTCACTGGGGTACAGGTTCCACACACTGACTCTCACTGGGGTACAGGTTCCACACACACTGACCCTCACTGGGGAACAGGTTCCACACACACTGACTCTCACTGGGGTTTGGGTTCCACACACACTGACTCTCACTGGGGTACGGGTTCCACAAACACTGACTCTCACTGGGGTATGGGTTCCCCACACACTGACTCTTACTGGGGTACGGGTTCCACACACACTGACTCTCACTGGGGTACGGGTTCCACACACACTGACTCTTACTGGGGTACGGGTTCCACACACACTGACTCTCACTGGGGTATGGGTTCCACACACACTGACTCTTACTGGGGTACGGGCTCCACACACACTGACTCTCACTGGGGTACAGGTTCCACACACACTGACTCTCACTGGAGTACGGGTTCCACACACACTGACTCTCACTGGCATACGGGTCCGACACACACTGACTCTCACTTGGGTACGCGTCCACACACACTGACTCTCACTGGGGTACAGGTTCCACACACACTGACTCTCACTGGGGATCACGTTCAAAACACACTGACTCTCACTGGGGTTTGGGTTCCACACACACTGACTCTCACTGCGATACGGGTCCGAAACACACTGACTTTCACTTGGGTACGGGTTCCACACACACTGACTCTCACTGGGGTACGGGCTCTACACACAATGACTCTCACTGGGGAACGGGTTCCACACACACTGACTCTCACTGTGGTACAGGCTCCACACTCACTGACTCTCACTGGAGTACGGGCTCCACACACACTGACGCTCACAGGGGTACGGGTTCCACCCACGCTGACTCTCACTGGATTACGGGCTCCACACACACTGACTCTCACTGGGGTACGTGTCCGACACACACTGACTCTCACTGGGGTACGGGCTCCACACACACTGACTCTCACTGGGGTACGGGCTCTACACACACTGACTCTCACTGGGGAACGGGTTCCACACACACTGACTCTCACTGGGGTTCGTGTCCCACACACACTGACTCTCACTAGGGTACGGACTCCACACACACTGACTCTCACTGGGGTACGTGTTCCAAACACACTGACTCGCACTGGGGTGTGGGTCCACACACACTGACTCACACTGGGGTACGGGTCCCAGACACACTGACTCTCACTGGGGTTCCACACACACTGACACTCACTGGGATCCCGTTTCCACGCACACTGACACTCACTGGGGTACGGGTTCCACACACACTGACTCTCACTGGTGTACGGGTTCCACATACACTGACTCTCACTGGGGTATGGGTTCCACACACACAGACTCTCACTGGGGTACCGGTCCCCGACACACTGACTCTCACTCGGGTTCCACACACACTGACACTCACTGGGGTCCGGGTTCCACACACACTGACTCGCACTGGGGTCCGGGTTCCACACACACTGATCCTCACTGGGGTACGGGTTCCACACACACTGACTCTCACTAGGGTATGGATTCCACACACACTGACTCTTACTGGGGTACGGGTTCCACACACACTGACTCTCACTGGGGTATGGGTTCCACACACACTGACATTTACTGGGGTACGGGCTCCTCACACACTGACTCTCACTGGGGTACAGGTTCCACACACACTGACTCTCACTGGAGTACGAGTCCCAGACACACTGAATCTCACTGGGGTTCCACACACACTGACTCTCTCTGGGGTTCGGGTCCACACACACTGACTCTCCCTGGGGTACGAGTGCTACACACACTGACTCTCACTGGGGTATGGGTTCCACACACACTGACTCTCACTGGGGTACAGGTTCCACTCACACTGACTCTCACTGCGGAACAGATTCCACACACACTGACTCTCACTGGGGTTGGGTTCCACACACACTGACTCTCACTGCGATACGGGTTCGACACACACTGACTTTCACTTGGGTACGGGTTCCACACACACTGACTCTCACTGCGGTATGGGCTCTACACACACTGACTCTCACTGGGGAACGGGTTCCACACACTCTGACTCTCACTGGGGAACGGGTTCCACACACACTGACTCTCACTGGGGCTCGGGTTCAACACACACTGACTCTCACTGGGGTACGGGTTCCACACACACTGACTCTCACTGGGGTATGGGTTCCACACACACTGACTCTCACTGGGGTACAGGTTCCACACACACTGACTCTCACTGGGGAACAGGTTCCACACACACTGACTCTCACTGGGGTTTGGGTTCCACACACACTGACTCTCATTGCGATACGGGTCCGACACACACTGACTTTCACTTGGGTACGGGTTCCACACACACTGACTCTCACTGGGGTACGGGCTCTACACACACTAACTCTCACTGGGGAACGGGTTCCACACAAACTGACTCTCA
Organism: Scyliorhinus torazame; assembly: GCF_047496885.1. Classification (NCBI taxonomy): domain Eukaryota; kingdom Metazoa; phylum Chordata; class Chondrichthyes; order Carcharhiniformes; family Scyliorhinidae; genus Scyliorhinus; species Scyliorhinus torazame. Next base: position 120,569,958 of record NC_092716.1, read on the forward strand.
CTGTGATACAGGCTCCACACTCTCTGACTCTCACTGCATTACGGGCTCCACACACACTGACTCTCACTGGGGTATGGGTTCCACACACACTGACTCTAACTGGGGAACGGGTTCCACACACACTGACTCTCACTGGAGTACGGGTCCCAGACACACTGACTCTCACTCGGGTTTCACACACACTGACTCTCACTGGGATACGGGTCCGACACACACTGACTCTCACTTGGGTACGGGCCCACACACACTGACTCTCACTGGGGTACGAGTTTCACACACACTGACTCTCACTGGGGTATGGGTTCTACACACACTGACTCTCACTGGGGTACAGGTTCCACACACACTGAATCTCACTGGGGAACAGGTTCCACACACACTGACTCTCACTGGGGTTTGGGTTCCACACACACTGACTCTCACTGCGATACGGGTCCGACACACACTGACTTTCACTTGGGTACGGCTTCCACACACACTGACTCTCACTGGGGTACGGGCTCTACACACAATGACTCTCACTGGGGAACGGGTTCCACACACACTGGCTCTCACTGTGGTACAGGCTCCACACTCACTGACTCTCACTGGAGTACGGGCTCCACACACACTGACTCTCACTGGGGTATGGGTTCCACATACACTGACTCTCACTGGGGTATGGGTTCCACACACACTGACTCTCACTGGAGTACGAGTCCCAGAGACACTGAATCTCACTGGGGTTCCACACACACTGACTCTCTCTGGGGTACGGGTCCACACACACTGACTCTCCCTGGGGTACGAGTGCTACACACACTGACTCTCACTGGGGTATGGGTTCCACACACACTGACTCTCACTGGGGTACAGGTTCCACTCACACTGACTCTCACTGCGGAACAGGTTCCACACACACTGACTCTCACTGGGGTTGGGTTCCACACTCACTGACTCTCACTGCGATACGGGTCCGACACACACTGACTTTCACTTGGGTACGGCTTCCACACACACTGACTCTCACTGGGGTATGGGATCTACACACACTGACTCTCACTGGGGAACGGGTTCCACACACTCTGACTCTCACTGGGGTACAGGCTCCACACACACTGACTCTCACTGGGGAACGGGTTCCACACACACTGACTCTCACTGGGGAACGGGTTCCACACACACTGACTCTCACTGGTGCTCGGGTTCCACACACACTGACTCTCACTGGGGTACGGGTTCCACACACACTGACTCTTACTGGGGTACGGGCTCCATACACACTGACTCTCACTGGGGTACAGGTTCCACACACACTGACTCTCACTGGAGTACGGGTCCCAGACACACTGACTCTCACTGGGGTTCCACACACACTGACTCTCACTGGGATACGGGTCCGACACACACTGACTCTCACTTGGGTACGGGTCCACACACACTGACTCTCACTGGGGTACGGGTTTCACACACACTGACTCTCACTGGGGTATGGGTTCCACACACACTGACTCTCACTGGGGTACAGGTTCCACACACACTGACTCTCACTGGGGAACAGGTTCCACACACACTGACTCTCACTGGGGTTTGGGTTCCACACACACTGACTCTCATTGCGATACGGGTCCGACACACACTGACTTTCACTTGGGTACGGATTCCACACACACTGACTCTCACTGGGGTACGGGCTCTACACACACTAACTCTCACTGGGGAACGGGTTCCACACACACTGACTCTCACTGTGGTACAGGCTCCACACTCTCTGACTCTCACTGCAGTACGGGCTCCACACACACTGACTCTCACTGGGGTATGGGTTCCACACACACTGACTCTAACTGGGGTACGGGCTCTACACACACTGACTCTCACTGGGGAACGGGTTCCACACACACTGACTCTCACTGGAGTACGGGTCCCAGACACACTGACTCTCACTGGGGTTCCACACACACTGACTCTCACTGGGGTACGAGTTTCACACACACTGACTCTCACTGGGGTATGGGTTCCACACACACTGACTCTCACTGGGGTACAGGTTCCACACACACTGACTCTCACTGGGGAACAGGTTCCACACACACTGACTCTCACTGGGGAACAGGTTCCACACACACTGACTCAAACTGCGATACGGGTCCGACACACACTGACTTTCACTTGGGTACGGGTTCCACACACACTGACTCTCACTGGGGTACGGGTTCCACACACACTGACTCTCACTGGGGTACGGGCTCTACACACAATGACTCTCACTGGGGAACGGGTTCCACACACACTGACTCTCACTGTGGTACAGGCTCCACACTCACTCACTCTCACTGGGGTTCGGGTTCCACACACACTGACTCTCACTGGGGAACAGGTTCCACACACACTGACGCTCACAGGGGTACGGGTTCCAGACACACTGACTCTCACTGGATTACGGGCTGCTCACACACTGACTCTCACTGGGGTACGTGTCCGACACACACTGACTCTCACTGGGGTACGGGCTCCACACACACTGACTCTCACTGGGGTACGGGCTCTACACACACTGACTCTCACTGGGGAACGGGTTCCACACACACTGACTCTCACTGGGGTACAGGTTCCACACACTGACTCTCACTGGGGTACAGGTTCCACACACACTGACTCTCACTGGGGAACAGGTTCCACACACACTGACTCTCACTGGGGTTTGGGTTCCACACACACTGACTCTCACTGGGGTACGGGTTCCACAAACACTGACTCTCACTGGGGTATGGGTTCCCCACACACTGACTCTTACTGGGGTACGGGTTCCACACACACTGACTCTCACTGGGGTACGGGTTCCACACACACTGACTCTTACTGGGGTACGGGTTCCACACACACTGAGTCTCACTGGGGTATGGGTTCCACACACACTGACTCTTACTGGGGTACGGGCTCCACACACACTGACTCTCACTGGGGTACCGGTTCCACACTCACTGACTCTCACTGGAGTATGGGTCCCAGACACACTGACTCTCACTGGGGAACGGGTTCAACACACACCGACTCTAACTGGGGTACGGGCTCTACACACACTGACTCTCACTGGGGAACGGGTTCCACACACACTGACTCTTACTGGGGTACGGGTTCCACACACACTGACTCTCACTGGGGTACGGGTTCCACACACACTGACTCTTACTGGGGTACGGGTTCCACACACACTGACTCTCACTGGGGTATGGGTTCCACACACACTGACTCTTACTGGGGTACGGGCTCCACACACACTGACTCTCACTGGGGTACAGGTTCCACACACACTGACTCTCACTGGAGTACGGGTTCCACACACACTGACTCTCACTGGCATACGGGTCCGACACACACTGACTCTCACTTGGGTACGCGTCCACACGCACTGACTCTCACTGGGGTACAGGTTCCACACACACTGACTCTCACTGGGGAACAGGTTCCACACACACTGACTCTCACTGGGGTTTGGGCTCCACACACACTGACTCTCACTGGGGTACGGGTTCCACAAACACTGACTCTCACTGGGGTATGGGTTCCCCACACACTGACTCTTACTGGGGTACGGGTTCCACACACACTGACTCTCACTGGGGTACGGGTTCCACACACACTGACTCTTACTGGGGTACGGGTTCCACACACACTGAGTCTCACTGGGGTATGGGTTCCACACACACTGACTCTTACTGGGGTACGGGCTCCACACACACTGACTCTCACTGGGGTACAGGTTCCACACTCACTGACTCTCACTGGAGTATGGGTCCCAGACACACTGACTCTCACTGGGGAACGGGTTCAACACACACCGACTCTAACTGGGGTACGGGCTCTACACACACTGACTCTCACTGGGGAACGGGTTCCACACACACTGACTCTCACTGGGGTACAGGTTCCACACACTGACTCTCACTGGGGTACAGGTTCCACACACACTGACCCTCACTGGGGAACAGGTTCCACACACACTGACTCTCACTGGGGTTTGGGTTCCACACACACTGACTCTCACTGGGGTACGGGTTCCACAAACACTGACTCTCACTGGGGTATGGGTTCCCCACACACTGACTCTTACTGGGGTACGGGTTCCACACACACTGACTCTCACTGGGGTACGGGTTCCACACACGCTGACTCTTACTGGGGTACGGGTTCCACACACACTGACTCTCACTGGGGTATGGGTTCCACACACACTGACTCTTACTGGGGTACGGGCTCCACACACACTGACTCTCACTGGGGTACAGGTTCCACACACACTGACTCTCACTGGAGTACGGGTTCCACACACACTGACTCTCACTGGCATACGGGTCCGACACACACTGACTCTCACTTGGGTACGCGTCCACACACACTGACTCTCACTGGGGTACAGGTTCCACACACACTGACTCTCACTGGGGATCACGTTCAAAACACACTGACTCTCACTGGGGTTTGGGTTCCACACACACTGACTCTCACTGCGATACGGGTCCGAAACACACTGACTTTCACTTGGGTACGGGTTCCACACACACTGACTCTCACTGGGGTACGGGCTCTACACACAATGACTCTCACTGGGGAACGGGTTCCACACACACTGACTCTCACTGTGGTACAGGCTCCACACTCACTGACTCTCACTGGAGTACGGGCTCCACACACACTGACTCTCACTGGGGTTTGGGTTCCACACACACTGACTCTAACTGGGGTACGGGCTCTACACACACTGACTCTCACTGGGGAACGGGTTCCACACACACTGACTCTCACTGGGGAACGGGTTCCACACACACTGACTCTCACTGGGGTTCGGGTTCCACACACACTGACTCTCACTGGGGAACAGGTTCCACACACACTGACGCTCACAGGGGTACGGGTTCCACACACGCTGACTCTCACTGGATTACGGGCTCCACACACACTGACTCTCACTGGGGTACGTGTCCGACACACACTGACACTCACTGGGGTACGGGCTCCACACACACTGACTCTCACTGGGGTACGGGCTCTACACACACTGACTCTCACTGGGGAACGGGTTCCACACACACTGACTCTCACTGGGGTTCGTGTCCCACACACACTGACTCTCACTGGGGTACGGACTCCACACACACTGACTCTCACTGGGGTACGTGTTCCAAACACACTGACTCGCACTGGGGTGTGGGTCCACACACACTGACTCACACTGGGGTACGGGTCCCAGACACACTGACTCTCACTGGGGTTCCACACACACTGACACTCACTGGGATCCGGTTTCCACGCACACTGACACTCACTGGGGTACGGGTTCCACACACACTGACTCTCACTGGTGTACGGGTTCCACATACACTGACTCTCACTGGGGTATGGGTTCCACACACACAGACTCTCACTGGGGTACCGGTCCCCGACACACTGACTCTCACTGGGGTTCCACACACACTGACACTCACTGGGGTCCGGGTTCCACACACACTGACTCGCACTGGGGTCCGGGTTCCACACACACTGATCCTCACTGGGGTACGGGTTCCACACACACTGACTCTCACTAGGGTATGGATTCCACACACACTGACTCTTACTGGGGTACGGGTTCCACACACACTGACTCTCACTGGGGTATGGGTTCCACACACACTGACATTTACTGGGGTACGGGCTCCTCACACACTGACTCTCACTGGGGTACAGGTTCCACACACACTGAATCTCACTGGGGTTCCACACACACTGACTCTCTCTGGGGTTCGGGTCCACACACACTGACTCTCCCTGGGGTACGAGTGCTACACACACTGACACTCACTGGGGTATGGGTTCCACACACACTGACTCTCACTGGGGTACAGGTTCCACTCACACTGACTCTCACTGCGGAACAGATTCCACACACACTGACTCTCACTGGGGTTGGGTTCCACACACACTGACTCTCACTGCGATACGGGTTCGACACACACTGACTTTCACTTGGGTACGGGTTCCACACACACTGACTCTCACTGCGGTATGGGCTCTACACACACTGACTCTCACTGGGGAACGGGTTCCACACACTCTGACTCTCACTGGGGAACGGGTTCCACACACACTGACTCTCACTGGGGCTCGGGTTCAACACACACTGACTCTCACTGGGGTACGGGTTCCACACACACTGACTCTCACTGGGGTATGGGTTCCACACACACTGACTCTCACTGGGGTACAGGTTCCACACACACTGACTCTCACTGGGGTACAGGTTCCACACACACTGACTCTCACTGGGGTTTGGGTTCCACACACACTGACTCTCATTGCGATACGGGTCCGACACACACTGACTTTCACTTGGGTACGGGTTCCACACAAACTGACTCTCACTGGGGTACGGGCTCTACACACACTAACTCTCACTGGGGAACGGGTTCCACACACACTGACTCTCACTGTGATACAGGCTCCACAGTCTCTGACTCTCACTGCATTACGGGCTCCACACACACTGACTCTCACTGGGGTATGGGTTCCACACACTAACTGACTCTCACTGGAGTACGGGCTCCACACACACTGACTCTCACTGGGGTATGGGTTCCACACACACTGACTCTAACTGGGGTACGGACTCTACACACACTGACTCTCACTGGGGAACGGGTTCCACACACACTGACTCTCACTGGAGTACGGGTCCCAGACACACTGACTCTCACTCGGGTTTCACACACACTGACTCTCACTGGGATACGGGTCCGACACACACTGACTCTCACTTGGGTACGGGCCCACACACACTGACTCTCACTGGGGTACGAGTTTCACACACACTGACTCTCACTGGGGTATGGGTTCTACACACACTGACTCTCACTGGGGTACAGGTTCCACACACACTGACTCTCACTGGGGAACAGGTTCCACACACACTGACTCTCACTGGGGTTTGGGTTCCACACACACTGACTCTCACTGCGATACGGGACCGACACACACTGACTTTCACTTGGGTACGGCTTCCACACACACTGACTCTCACTGGGGTACGGGCTCTACACACAATGACTCTCACTGGGGAACGGGTTCCACACACACTGGCTCTCACTGTGGTACAGGCTCCACACTCACTGACTCTCACTGGAGTACGGGCTCCACACACACTGACTCTCACTGGGGTATGGGTTCCACATACACTGACTCTCACTGGGGTATGGGTTCCACACACACTGACTCTCACTGGGGTACGGGTTCCACACACACTGACTCTCACTGGGGAACAGGTTCCACACACACTGACGCTCACAGGGGTACGGGTTCCAGACACACTGACTCTCACTGGATTACGGGCTCCTCACACACTGACTCTCACTGGGGTACGTGTCCGACACACACTGACTCTCACTGGGGTACGAGCTCCACACACACTGACTCACTGGGGTACGGGCTCTACACAAACTGACTCTCACTGGGGAACGGGTTCCACACACACTGACTCTCACTGGGGTTCGTGTCCCACACACACTGACTCTCACTGGGGTACGGACTCCACACACACTGACTCTCACTGGGGTACGAGTTCCACACACACTGACTCGCACTGGGGTGTGGGTCCACACACACTGACTCTCACTGGGGTACGGGTTCCACACACACTGACTCTCACTGGGGTACAGGTTCCACACACACTGACTCTCACTGGAGTACGGGTTCCACACACACTGACTCTCACTGGGGTACGGGCTCTACACAAACTGACTCTCACTGGGGAACGGGTTCCACACACACTGACTCTCACTGGGGTTCGTGTCCCACACACACTGACTCTCACTGGGGTACGGACTCCACACACACTGACTCTCACTGGGGTACGAGTTCCACACACACTGACTCGCACTGGGGTGTGGGTCCACACACACTGACTCTCACTGGGGTACGGGTTCAACACACACTGACTCTCACTGGGGTACGGGTTCCACACACACTGACTCTCACTGTGGTACGGGCTCCACACACACTGACTCTCACTGGGGTACAGGTTCCACACACACTGACTCTCACTGGAGTACGGGTCCCAGACACACTGACTCTCACTGGGGTTCCACACACACTGACTCTCACTGGGATACGGGTCCGACACACACTGACTCTCACTTGGGTACGGGTCCACACACACTGACTCTCACTGGGGTACGAGTTTCACACACACTGACTCTCACTGGGGTATGGGTTCCACACACACTGACTCTCACTGGGGTACAGGTTCCACACACACTGACTCTCACTGGGGAACAGGTTCCACACACACTGACTCTCACTGGGGTTTGGGTTCCACACACACTGACTCTCATTGCGATACGGGTCCGACACACACTGACTTTCACTTGGGTACGGGTTCCACACACACTGACTCTCACTGGGGTACGGGCTCTACACACACTAACTCTCACTGGGGAACGGGTTCCACACACACTGACTCTCACTGTGATACAGGCTCCACACTCTCTGACTCTCACTGCAGTATGGGCTCCACACACACTGACTCTCACTGGGGTATGGGTTCCACACACACTGACTCTAACTGGGGTACGGGCTCTACACACACTGACTCACACTGGGGAACGGGTTCCACACACACTGACTCTCACTGGAGTACGGGTCCCAGACACACTGACTCTCACTGGGGTTCCACACACACTGACTCTCACTGGGATACGGGTCCGACACACACTGACTCTCACTTGGGTACGGGCCCACACACACTGACTCTCACTGGGGTACGAGTTTCACACACACTGACTCTCACTGGGGTATGGGTTCCACACACACTGACTCTCACTGGGGTACAGGTTCCACACACAGTGACTCTCACTGGGGAACAGGTTCCACACACACTGACTCTCACTGGGGTTTGGGTTCCACACACACTGACTCTCACTGCGATACGGGTCCGACACACACTGACTTTCACTTGGGTACGGCTTCCACACACACTGACTCTCACTGGGGTACGGGCTCTACACACAATGACTCTCACTGGGGAACGGGTTCCACACACACTGACTCTCACTGGGGTATGGGTTCCACACACACTGACTCTCACTGGGGTACGGGTTCCACACACACTGACTCTCACTGGGGAACAGGTTCCACACACACTGACGCTCACAGGGGTACGGGTTCCAGACACACTGACTCTCACTGGATTACGGGCTCCTCACACACTGACTCTCACTGGGGTACGTGTCCGACACACACTGACTCTCACTGGGGTACGGGCTCTACACAAACTGACTCTCACTGGGGAACGGGTTCCACACACACTGACTCTCACTGGGGTTCGTGTCCCACACACACTGACTCTCACTGGGGTACGGACTCCACACACACTGACTCTCACTGGGGTACGAGTTCCACACACACTGACTCGCACTGGGGTGTGGGTCCACACACACTGACTCTCACTGGGGTACGGGTCCCAGACACACTGACTCTCACTGGGGTTCCACACACACTGACACTCACTGTGGTCCGGGTTCCACGCACACTGACGCTCACTGGGGTACGGGTTCCACACACACTGACTCTCACTGGTGTACGGGTTCCACATACACTGACACTCACTGGGGTACGGGTTCCACACACACTGACACTCACTGGGGTCCGGGTTCCACACACACTGACTCTCACTGGGGTCCGGGTTCCACACACACTGATTCTCACTGGGGTACGGGGTCCACACACACTGACTCTCACTGGGGTATGGATTCCACACAAACTGACTCTTACAGGGGTAGGGGTTCCACACACACTGACTCTCACTGGGGTATGGCTTCCACACACACTGACATTTACTGGGGTACGGGCTCTTCACACACTGACTCTCACTGGGGTACAGGTTCCACACTCACTGACTCTCACTGGAGTACGAGTCCCAGACACACTGAATCTCACTGGGGTTCCACACACACTGACTCTCTCTGGGGTACGGGTCCACACACACTGACTCTCACTGGGGTATGGGCTCTACACACACTGACTCTCACTGGGGAACGGGTTCCACACACACTGACTCTCACTGGGGTACAGGCTCCACACACACTGACTCTCACTGGGGAACGGGTTCCACACACACTGACTCTCACTGGGGAACGGGTTCCACACACACTGACTCTCACTGGGGCTCGGGTTCCACACACACTGACTCTCACTGGGGAACAGGTTCCACACACACTGACTCTCACTGGGGTACGGGTTCCACACACACTGACTCTTACTCGGGTACGGGCTCCACACACACTGACTCTCACTGGGGTACAGGTTCCACACACACTGACTCTCACTGGAGTACGGGTCCCAGACACACTGACTCTCACTGGGGTTCCACACACACTGACTCTCACTGGGATACGGGTCCGACACACACTGACTCTCACTTGGGTACGTGTCCACACACACTGACTCACACTGGGGTACGAGTTTCACACACACTGACTCTCACTGGGGTATGGGTTCCACACACACTGACTCTCACTGGGGTACAGGTTCCACACACACTGACTCTCACTGGGGAACAGGTTCCACACACACTGACTCTCACTGGGGTTTGGGTTCCACACACACTGACTCTCATTGCGATACGGGTCCGACACACACTGACTTTCACTTGGGTACGGGTTCCACACACACTGACTCTCACTGGGGTACGGGCTCTACACACACTAACTCTCACTGGGGAACGGGTTCCACACACACTGACTCTCACTGTGGTACAGGCTCCACACTCACTGACTCTCACTGGAGTGCGGGCTCCACATACACTGACTCTCTCTGGGGTACGGGTCCACACACACTGACTCTCACTGGGGTACGAGTGCCACACACACTGACTCTCACTGGGGTATGGGCTCTACACACACTGACTCTCACTGGGGAACGGGTTCCACACACACTGACTCTCATGGGGTACAGGCTCCACACACACTGACTCTCACTGGGGAACGGGTTCCACACACACTGACTCTCACTGGGGAACGGGTTCCACACACACTGACTCTCACTGGGGCTCGGGTTCCACACACACTGACTCTCACTGGGGAACAGGTTCCACACACACTGACTCTCACTGGGGTACGGGTTCCACACACACTGACTCTTACTCGGGTACGGGCTCCACACACACTGACTCTCACTGGGGTACAGGTTCCACACACACTGACTCTCACTGGAGTACGAGTCCCAGACACACTGAATCTCACTGGGGTTCCACACACACTGACTCTCTCTGGGGTACGGGTCCACACACACTGACTCTCCCTGGGGTACGAGTGCTACACACACTGACTCTCACTGGGGTATGGGTTCCACACACACTGACTCTCACTGGGGTACAGGTTCCACTCACACTGACTCTCACTGCGGAACAGGTTCCACACACACTGACTCTCACTGGGGTTGGGTTCCACACTCACTGACTCTCACTGCGATACGGGTCCGACACACACTGACTTTCACTTGGGTACGGGTTCCACACACACTGACTCTCACTGGGGTATGGGCTCTACACACACTGACTCTCACTGGGGAACGGGTTCCACACACTCTGACTCTCACTGGGGTACAGGCTCCACACACACTGACTCTCACCTGGGAACGGGTTCCACACACACTGACTCTCACTGGGGAATGGGTTCCACACACACTGACTCTCACTGGTGCTCGGGTTCCACACACACTGACTCTCACTGGGGTACGGGTTCCACACACACTGACTCTTACTGGGGTACGGGCTCCATACACACTGACTCTCACTGGGGTACAGGTTCCACACACACTGACTCTCACTGGAGTACGGGTCCCAGACACACTGACTCTCACTGGGGTTCCACACACACTGACTCTCACTGGGATACGGGTCCGACACACACTGACTCTCACTTGGGTACGGGTCCACACACACTGACTCTCACTGGGGTACGGGTTTCACACACACTGACTCTCACTGGGGTATGGGTTCCACACACACTGACTCTCACTGGGGTACAGGTTCCACACACACTGACTCTCACTGGGGAACAGGTTCCACACACACTGACTCTCACTGGGGTTTGGGTTCCACACACACTGACTCTCATTGCGATACGGGTCCGACACACACTGACTTTCACTTGGGTACGGATTCCACACACACTGACTCTCACTGGGGTACGGGCTCTACACACACTAACTCTCACTGGGGAACGGGTTCCACACACACTGACTCTCACTGTGGTACAGGCTCCACACTCTCTGACTCTCACTGCAGTACGGGCTCCACACACACTGACTCTCACTGGGGTATGGGTTCCACACACACTGACTCTAACTGGGGTACGGGCTCTACACACACTGACTCTCACTGGGGAACGGGTTCCACACACACTGACTCTCACTGGAGTACGGGTCCCAGACACACTGACTCTCACTGGGGTTCCACACACACTGACTCTCACTGGGGTACGAGTTTCACACACACTGACTCTCACTGGGGTATGGGTTCCACACACACTGACTCTCACTGGGGTACAGGTTCCACACACACTGACTCTCACTGGGGAACAGGTTCCACACACACTGACTCTCACTGGGGTTTGGGTTCCACACACACTGACTCAAACTGCGATACGGGTCCGACACACACTGACTTTCACTTGGGTACGGGTTCCACACACACTGACTCTCACTGGGGTACGGGCTCTACACACAATGACTCTCACTGGGGAACGGGTTCCACACACACTGACTCTCACTGTGGTACAGGCTCCACACTCACTCACTCTCACTGGGGTTCGGGTTCCACACACACTGACTCTCACTGGGGAACAGGTTCCACACACACTGACGCTCACAGGGGTACGGGTTCCAGACACACTGACTCTCACTGGATTACGGGATGCTCACACACTGACTCTCACTGGGGTACGTGTCCGACACACACTGACTCTCACTGGGGTACGGGCTCCACACACACTGACTCTCACTGGGGTACGGGCTCTACACACACTGACTCTCACTGGGGAACGGGTTCCACACACACTGACTCTCACTGGGGTACAGGTTCCACACACTGACTCTCACTGGGGTACAGGTTCCACACACACTGACTCTCACTGGGGAACAGGTTCCACACACACTGACTCTCACTGGGGTTTGGGTTCCACACACACTGACTCTCACTGGGGTACGGGTTCCACAAACACTGACTCTCACTGGGGTATGGGTTCCCCACACACTGACTCTTACTGGGGTACGGGTTCCACACACACTGACTCTCACTGGGGTACGGGTTCCACACACACTGACTCTTACTGGGGTACGGGTTCCACACACACTGAGTCTCACTGGGGTATGGGTTCCACACACACTGACTCTTACTGGGGTACGGGCTCCACACACACTGACTCTCACTGGGGTACAGGTTCCACACTCACTGACTCTCACTGGAGTATGGGTCCCAGACACACTGACTCTCACTGGGGAACGGGTTCAACACACACCGACTCTAACTGGGGTACGGGCTCTACACACACTGACTCTCACTGGGGAACGGGTTCCACACACACTGACTCTCACTGGGGTACAGGTTCCACACACTGACTCTCACTGGGGTACAGGTTCCACACACACTGACCCTCACTGGGGAACAGGTTCCACACACACTGACTCTCACTGGGGTTTGGGTTCCACACACACTGACTCTCACTGGGGTACGGGTTCCACAAACACTGACTCTCACTGGGGTATGGGTTCCCCACACACTGACTCTTACTGGGGTACGGGTTCCACACACACTGACTCTCACTGGGGTACGGGTTCCACACACACTGACTCTTACTGGGGTACGGGTTCCACACACACTGACTCTCACTGGGGTATGGGTTCCACACACACTGACTCTTACTGGGGTACGGGCTCCACACACACTGACTCTCACTGGGGTACAGGTTCCACACACACTGACTCTCACTGGAGTACGGGTTCCACACACACTGACTCTCACTGGCATACGGGTCCGACACACACTGACTCTCACTTGGGTACGCGTCCACACACACTGACTCTCACTGGGGTACAGGTTCCACACACACTGACTCTCACTGGGGATCACGTTCAAAACACACTGACTCTCACTGGGGTTTGGGTTCCACACACACTGACTCTCACTGCGATACGGGTCCGAAACACACTGACTTTCACTTGGGTACGGGTTCCACACACACTGACTCTCACTGGGGTACGGGCTCTACACACAATGACTCTCACTGGGGAACGGGTTCCACACACACTGACTCTCACTGTGGTACAGGCTCCACACTCACTGACTCTCACTGGAGTACGGGCTCCACACACACTGACTCTCACTGGGGTTTGGGTTCCACACACACTGACTCTAACTGGGGTACGGGCTCTACACACACTGACTCTCACTGGGGAACGGGTTCCACACACACTGACTCTCACTGGGGAACGGGTTCCACACACACTGACTCTCACTGGGGTTCGGGTTCCACACACACTGACTCTCACTGGGGAACAGGTTCCACACACACTGACGCTCACAGGGGTACGGGTTCCACACACGCTGACTCTCACTGGATTACGGGCTCCACACACACTGACTCTCACTGGGGTACGTGTCCGACACACACTGACTCTCACTGGGGTACGGGCTCCACACACACTGACTCTCACTGGGGTACGGGCTCTACACACACTGACTCTCACTGGGGAACGGGTTCCACACACACTGACTCTCACTGGGGTTCGTGTCCCACACACACTGACTCTCACTGGGGTACGGACTCCACACACACTGACTCTCACTGGGGTACGTGTTCCAAACACACTGACTCGCACTGGGGTGTGGGTCCACACACACTGACTCACACTGGGGTACGGGTCCCAGACACACTGACTCTCACTGGGGTTCCACACACACTGACACTCACTGGGATCCCGTTTCCACGCACACTGACACTCACTGGGGTACGGGTTCCACACACACTGACTCTCACTGGTGTACGGGTTCCACATACACTGACTCTCACTGGGGTATGGGTTCCACACACACAGACTCTCACTGGGGTACCGGTCCCCGACACACTGACTCTCACTCGGGTTCCACACACACTGACACTCACTGGGGTCCGGGTTCCACACACACTGACTCGCACTGGGGTCCGGGTTCCACACACACTGATCCTCACTGGGGTACGGGTTCCACACACACTGACTCTCACTAGGGTATGGATTCCACACACACTGACTCTTACTGGGGTACGGGTTCCACACACACTGACTCTCACTGGGGTATGGGTTCCACACACACTGACATTTACTGGGGTACGGGCTCCTCACACACTGACTCTCACTGGGGTACAGGTTCCACACACACTGACTCTCACTGGAGTACGAGTCCCAGACACACTGAATCTCACTGGGGTTCCACACACACTGACTCTCTCTGGGGTTCGGGTCCACACACACTGACTCTCCCTGGGGTACGAGTGCTACACACACTGACTCTCACTGGGGTATGGGTTCCACACACACTGACTCTCACTGGGGTACAGGTTCCACTCACACTGACTCTCACTGCGGAACAGATTCCACACACACTGACTCTCACTGGGGTTGGGTTCCACACACACTGACTCTCACTGCGATACGGGTTCGACACACACTGACTTTCACTTGGGTACGGGTTCCACACACACTGACTCTCACTGCGGTATGGGCTCTACACACACTGACTCTCACTGGGGAACGGGTTCCACACACTCTGACTCTCACTGGGGAACGGGTTCCACACACACTGACTCTCACTGGGGCTCGGGTTCAACACACACTGACTCTCACTGGGGTACGGGTTCCACACACACTGACTCTCACTGGGGTATGGGTTCCACACACACTGACTCTCACTGGGGTACAGGTTCCACACACACTGACTCTCACTGGGGAACAGGTTCCACACACACTGACTCTCACTGGGGTTTGGGTTCCACACACACTGACTCTCATTGCGATACGGGTCCGACACACACTGACTTTCACTTGGGTACGGGTTCCACACACACTGACTCTCACTGGGGTACGGGCTCTACACACACTAACTCTCACTGGGGAACGGGTTCCACACACACTGACTCTCACTGTGATACAGGCTCCACACTCTCTGACTCTCACTGCATTACGGGCTCCACACACACTGACTCTCACTGGAGTACGGGTCCCAGACACACTGACTCTCACTCGGGTTTCACACACACTGACTCTAACTGGGATACGGGTCCGACACACACTGACTCTCACTTGGGTACGGGCCCACACACACTGACTCTCACTGGGGTACGAGTTTCACACACACTGACTCTCACTGGGGTATGGGTTCCACACACACTGACTCTCACTGGGGTACAGGTTCCACACACACTGACTCTCACTGGGGTACGGGCTCTACACACACTGACTCTCACTGCGATACGGGTCCGACACACACTGACTTTCACTTGGGTACGGCTTCCACACACACTGACTCTCACTGGGGTACGGGCTCTACACACAATGACTCTCACTGGGGAACGGGTTCCACACACACTGGCTCTCACTGTGGTACAGGCTCCACACTCACTGACTCTCACTGGAGTACGGGCTCCACACACACTGACTCTCACTGGGGTATGGGTTCCACATACACTGACTCTCACTGGGGTATGGGTTCCACACACACTGACTCTCACTGGGGTACGGGTTCCACACACACTGACTCTCACTGGGGAACAGGTTCCACACACACTGACACTCACAGGGGTACGGGTTCCAGACACACTGACTCTCACTGGATTACGGGCTCCTCACACACTGACTCTCACTGGGGTACGTGTCCGACACACACTGACTCTCACTGGGGTACGAGCTCCACACACACTGACTCTCACTGGGGTACGGGCTCTACACAAACTGACTCTCACTGGGGAACGGGTTCCACACACACTGACTCTCACTGGGGTTCGTGTCCCACACACACTGACTCTCACTGGGGTACGGACTCCACACACACTGACTCTCACTGGGGTACGAGTTCCACACACACTGACTCGCACTGGGGTGTGGGTCCACACACACTGACTCTCACTGGGGTACGGGTTCCACACACACTGACTCTCACTGGGGTACAGGTTCCACACACACTGACTCTCACTGGAGTACGGGTTCCACACACACTGACTCTCACTGGGGTACGGGCTCTACACAAACTGACTCTCACTGGGGAACGGGTTCCACACACACTGACTCTCACTGGGGTTCGTGTCCCACACACACTGACTCTCACTGTGGTACGGGCTCCACACACACTGACTCTCACTGGGGTACGGGTTCCACACACACTGACTCTCACTGTGGTACGGGCTCCACACACACTGACTCTCACTGGGGTACAGGTTCCACACACACTGACTCTCACTGGAGTACGGGTCCCAGACACACTGACTCTCACTGGGGTTCCACACACACTGACTCTCACTGGGATACGGGTCCGACACACACTGACTCTCACTTGGGTACGGGTCCACACACACTGACTCTCACTGGGGTACGAGTTTCACACACACTGACTCTCACTGGGGTATGGGTTCCACACACACTGACTCTCACTGGGGTACAGGTTCCACACACACTGACTCTCACTGGGGAACAGGTTCCACACACACTGACTCTCACTGGGGTTTGGGTTCCACACACACTGACTCTCATTGCGATACGGGTCCGACACACACTGACTTTCACTTGGGTACGGGTTCCACACACACTGACTCTCACTGGGGTACGGGCTCTACACACACTAACTCTCACTGGGGAACGGGTTCCACACACACTGACTCTCACTGTGATACAGGCTCCACACTCTCTGACTCTCACTGCAGTATGGGCTCCACACACACTGACTCTCACTGGGGTATGGGTTCCACACACACTGACTCTAACTGGGGTACGGGCTCTACACACACTGACTCACACTGGGGAACGGGTTCCACACACACTGACTCTCACTGGAGTACGGGTCCCAGACACACTGACTCTCACTGGGGTTCCACACACACTGACTCTCACTGGGATACGGGTCCGACACACACTGACTCTCACTTGGGTACGGGCCCACACACACTGACTCTCACTGGGGTACGAGTTTCACACACACTGACTCTCACTGGGGTATGGGTTCCACACACACTGACTCTCACTGGGGTACAGGTTCCACACACAGTGACTCTCACTGGGGAACAGTTTCCACACACACTGATTCTCACTGGGGTTTGGGTTCCACACACACTGACTCTCACTGCGATACGGGTCCGACACACACTGACTTTCACTTGGGTACGGCTTCCACACACACTGACTCTCACTGGGGTACGGGCTCTACACACAATGACTCTCACTGGGGAACGGGTTCCACACACACTGACTCTCACTGGGGTATGGGTTCCACACACACTGACTCTCACTGGGGTACGGGTTCCACACACACTGACTCTCACTGAGGAACAGGTTCCACACAAACTGACGCTCACAGGGGTACGGGTTCCAGACACACTGACTCTCACTGGATTACGGGCTCCTCACACACTGACTCTCACTGGGGTACGTGTCCGACACACACTGACTCTCACTGGGGTACGAGCTCCACACACACTGACTCTCACTGGGGTACGGGCTCTACACAAACTGACTCTCACTGGGGAACGGGTTCCACACACACTGACTCTCACTGGGGTTCGTGTCCCACACACACTGACTCTCACTGGGGTACGGACTCCACACACACTGACTCTCACTGGGGTACGAGTTCCACACACACTGACTCGCACTGGGGTGTGGGTCCACACACACTGACTCTCACTGGGGTACGGGTCCCAGACACACTGACTCTCACTGGGGTTCCACACACACTGACACTCACTGTGGTCCGGGTTCCACGCACACTGACACTCACTGGGGTACGGGTTCCACACACACTGACTCTCACTGGTGTACGGGTTCCACATACACTGACACTCACTGGGGTACGGGTTCCACACACACTGACACTCACTGGGGTCCGGGTTCCACACACACTGACTCTCACTGGGGTCCGGGTTCCACACACACTGATTCTCACTGGGGTTCCACACACACTGACTCTCTCTGGGGTACGGGTCCACACACACTGACTCTCACTGGGGTACGAGTGCCACACACACTGACTCTCACTGGGGTATGGGCTCTACACACACTGACTCTCACTGGGGAACGGGTTCCACACACACTGACTCTCACTGGGGTACAGGCTCCACACACACTGACTCTCACTGGGGTACGGGTTCCACACACACTGACTCTTACTCGGGTACGGGCTCCACACACACTGACTCTCACTGGGGTACAGGTTCCACACACACTGACTCTCACTGGAGTACGGGTCCCAGACACACTGACTCTCACTGGGGTTCCACACACACTGACTCTCACTGGGATACGGGTCCGACACACACTGACTCTCACTTGGGTACGTGTCCACACACACTGACTCACACTGGGGTACGAGTTTCACACACACTGACTCTCACTGGGGTATGGGTTCCACACACACTGACTCTCACTGGGGTACAGGTTCCACACACACTGACTCTCACTGGGGAACAGGTTCCACACACACTGACTCTCACTGGGGTTTGGGTTCCACACACACTGACTCTCATTGCGATACGGGTCCGACACACACTGACTTTCACTTGGGTACGGGTTCCACACACACTGACTCTCACTGGGGTAAGGGCTCTACACACACTAACTCTCACTGGGGAACGGGTTCCACACACACTGACTCTCACTGTGGTACAGGCTCCACACTCACTGACTCTCACTGGAGTGCGGGCTCCACACACACTGACTCTCTCTGGGGTACGGGTCCACACACACTGACTCTCACTGGGGTACGAGTGCCACACACACTGACTCTCACTGGGGTATGGGCTCTACACACACTGACTCTCACTGGGGAACGGGTTCCACACACACTGACTCTCATGGGGTACAGGCTCCACACACACTGACTCTCACTGGGGAACGGGTTCCACACACACTGACTCTCACTGGGGAACGGGTTCCACACACACTGACTCTCACTGGGGCTCGGGTTCCACACACACTGACTCTCACTGGGGAACAGGTTCCACACACACTGACTCTCACTGGGGTACGGGTTCCACACACACTGACTCTTACTCGGGTACGGGCTCCACACACACTGACTCTCACTGGGGTACAGGTTCCACACACACTGACTCTCACTGGAGTACGGGTCCCAGACACACTGACTCTCACTGGGGTTCCACACACACTGACTCTCACTGGGATACGGGTCCGACACACACTGACTCTCACTTGGGTACGTGTCCACACACACTGACTCACACTGGGGTACGAGTTTCACACACACTGACTCTCACTGGGGTATGGGTTCCACACACACTGACTCTCACTGGGGTACAGGTTCCACACACACTGACTCTCACTGGGGAACAGGTTCCACACACACTGACTCTCACTGGGGTTTGGGTTCCACACACACTGACTCTCATTGCGATACGGGTCCGACACACACTGACTTTCACTTGGGTACGGGTTCCACACACACTGACTCTCACTGGGGTACGGGCTCTACACACACTAACTCTCAATGGGGAACGGGTTCCACACACACTGACTCTCACTGTGGTACAGGCTCCACACTCACTGACTCTCACTGGAGTGCGGGCTCCACACACACTGACTCTAACTGGGGTACGGGTTCCACACACACTGACTCTCACTGGGACTCGGGTTCAACACACACTGACTCTCACTGGGGTACGGGTTCCACACCCACTGACTCTTACTGTGGTACGGGCTCCACACACACTGACTCTCACTGGGGTACAGGTTCCACACACACTGACTCTCACTGGAGTACGGGTCCCAGACACACTGACTCTCACTGGGGTTCCACACACACTGACTCTCACTGGGATACGGGTCCGACACACACTGACTCTCACTTGGGTACGGGTCCACACACACTGACTCTCACTGGGGTACGAGTTTCACACACACTGACTCTCACTGGGGTATGGGTTCCACACACACTGACTCTCACTGGGGTACAGGTTCCACACACACTGACTCTCACTGGGGAACAGGTTCCACACACACTGACTCTCACTGGGGTTTGGGTTCCACACACACTGACTCTCATTGCGATACGGGTCCGACACACACTGACTTTCACTTGGGTACGGGTTCCACAAACACTGACTCTCACTGGGGTACGGGCTCTACACACACTAACTCTCACTGGGGAACGGGTTCCACACACACTGACTCTCACTGTGATACAGGCTCCACACTCTCTGACTCTCACTGCAGTACGGGCTCCACACACACTGACTCTCACTGGGGTATGGGTTCCACACACACTGACTCTAACTGGGGTACGGGCTCTACACACACTGACTCTCACTGGGGAACGGGTTCCACACACACTGACTCTCACTGGAGTACGGGTCCCAGACACACTGACTGTCACTGGGGTTTCACACACACTGACTCTCACTGGGATACGGGTCCGACTCACACTGACTATCACTTGGGTACGGGCCCACACACACTGACTCTCACTGGGGTACGAGTTTCACACACACTGACTCTCACTGGGGTATGGGTTCCACACACACTGACTCTCACTGGGGTACAGGTTCCACACACAGTGACTCTCACTGGGGAACAGGTTCCACACACACTGACTCTCACTGGGGTTTGGGTTCCACACACACTGACTCTCACTGCGATACGGGTCCGACACACACTGACTTTCACTTGGGTACGGCTTCCACACACACTGACTCTCACTGGGGTACGGGCTCTACACACACTGACTCTCACTGGGGAACGGGTTCCACACACACTGACTCTCACTGGGGTACAGGCTCCACACACACTGACTCTCACTGGGGAACAGGTTCCACACACACTGACTCTCACTGGGGTACGGGTTCCACACACACTGACTCTTACTCGGGTACGGGCTCCACACACACTGACTTTCACTTGGGTACGGGTTCCACACACACTGACTCTCACTGGGGTAAGGGCTCTACACACACTAACTCTCACTGGGGAACGGGTTCCACACACACTGACTCTCACTGTGGTACAGGCTCCACACTCACTGACTCTCACTGGAGTGCGGGCTCCACACACACTGACTCTCTCTGGGGTACGGGTCCACACACACTGACTCTCACTGGGGTACGAGTGCCACACACACTGACTCTCACTGGGGTATGGGCTCTACACACACTGACTCTCACTGGGGAACGGGTTCCACACACACTGACTCTCATGGGGTACAGGCTCCACACACACTGACTCTCACTGGGGAACGGGTTCCACACACACTGACTCTCACTGGGGAACGGGTTCCACACACACTGACTCTCACTGGGGCTCGGGTTCCACACACACTGACTCTCACTGGGGAACAGGTTCCACACACACTGACTCTCACTGGAGTACGGGTTCCACACACACTGACTCTTACTCGGGTACGGGCTCCACACACACTGACTCTCACTGGGGTACAGGTTCCACACACACTGACTCTCACTGGAGTACGGGTCCCAGACACACTGACTCTCACTGGGGTTCCACACACACTGACTCTCACTGGGATACGGGTCCGACACACACTGACTCTCACTTGGGTACGTGTCCACACACACTGACTCACACTGGGGTACGAGTTTCACACACACTGACTCTCACTGGGGTATGGGTTCCACACACACTGACTCTCACTGGGGTACAGGTTCCACACACACTGACTCTCACTGGGGAACAGGTTCCACACACACTGACTCTCACTGGGGTTTGGGTTCCACACACACTGACTCTCATTGCGATACGGGTCCGACACACACTGACTTTCACTTGGGTACGGGTTCCACACACACTGACTCTCACTGGGGTACGGGCTCTACACACACTAACTCTCAATGGGGAACGGGTTCCACACACACTGACTCTCACTGTGGTACAGGCTCCACACTCACTGACTCTCACTGGAGTGCGGGCTCCACACACACTGACTCTAACTGGGGTACGGGTTCCACACACACTGACTCTCACTGGGACTCGGGTTCAACACACACTGACTCTCACTGGGGTACGGGTTCCACACCCACTGACTCTTACTGTGGTACGGGCTCCACACACACTGACTCTCACTGGGGTACAGGTTCCACACACACTGACTCTCACTGGAGTACGGGTCCCAGACACACTGACTCTCACTGGGGTTCCACACACACTGACTCTCACTGGGATACGGGTCCGACACACACTGACTCTCACTTGGGTACGGGTCCACACACACTGACTCTCACTGGGGTACGAGTTTCACACACACTGACTCTCACTGGGGTATGGGTTCCACACACACTGACTCTCACTGGGGTACAGGTTCCACACACACTGACTCTCACTGGGGAACAGGTTCCACACACACTGACTCTCACTGGGGTTTGGGTTCCACACACACTGACTCTCATTGCGATACGGGTCCGACACACACTGACTTTCACTTGGGTACGGGTTCCACAAACACTGACTCTCACTGGGGTACGGGCTCTACACACACTAACTCTCACTGGGGAACGGGTTCCACACACACTGACTCTCACTGTGATACAGGCTCCACACTCTCTGACTCTCACTGCAGTACGGGCTCCACACACACTGACTCTCACTGGGGTATGGGTTCCACACACACTGACTCTAACTGGGGTACGGGCTCTACACACACTGACTCTCACTGGGGAACGGGTTCCACACACACTGACTCTCACTGGAGTACGGGTCCCAGACACACTGACTGTCACTGGGGTTTCACACACACTGACTCTCACTGGGATACGGGTCCGACTCACACTGACTATCACTTGGGTACGGGCCCACACACACTGACTCTCACTGGGGTACGAGTTTCACACACACTGACTCTCACTGGGGTATGGGTTCCACACACACTGACTCTCACTGGGGTACAGGTTCCACACACAGTGACTCTCACTGGGGAACAGGTTCCACACACACTGACTCTCACTGGGGTTTGGGTTCCACACACACTGACTCTCACTGCGATACGGGTCCGACACACACTGACTTTCACTTGGGTACGGCTTCCACACACACTGACTCTCACTGGGGTACGGGCTCTACACACAATGACTCTCACTGGGGAACGGGTTCCACACACACTGACTCTCACTGGGGTATGGGTTCCACACACACTGACTCTCACTGGGGTACGGGTTCCACACACACTGACTCTCACTGGGGAACAGGTTCCACACACACTGACGCTCACAGGGGTACGGGTTCCAGACACACTGACTCTCACTGGATTACGGGCTCCTCACACACTGACTCTCACTGGGGTACGTGTCCGACACACACTGACTCTCACTGGGGTACGAGCTCCACACACACTGACTCTCACTGGGGTACGGGCTCTACACAAACTGACTCTCACTGGGGAACGGGTTCCACACACACTGACTCTCACTGGGGTTCGTGTCCCACACACACTGACTCTCACTGGGGTACGGACTCCACACACACTGACTCTCACTGGGGTACGAGTTCCACACACACTGACTCGCACTGGGGTGTGGGTCCACACACACTGACTCTCACTGGGGTACGGGTCCCAGACACACTGACTCTCACTGGGGTTCCAAACACACTGACACTCACTGTGGTCCGGGTTCCACGCACACTGACACTCACTGGGGTACGGGTTCCACACACACTGACTCTCACTGGTGTACGGGTTCCACATACACTGACACTCACTGGGGTACGGGTTCCACACACACTGACACTCACTGGGGTCCGGGTTCCACACACACTGATTCTCACTGGGGTACGGGTTCCACACACACTGACTCTCACTGGGGTATGGATTCCACACAAACTGACTCTTACAGGGGTACGGGTTCCACACACACTGACTCTCACTGGGGTATGGCTTCCACACACACTGACATTTACTGGGGTACGGGCTCTTCACACACTGACTCTCACTGGGGTACAGGTTCCACACTCACTGACTCTCACTGGAGTACGAGTCCCAGACACACTGAATCTCACTGGGGTTCCACACACACTGACTCTCTCTGGGGTACGGGTCCACACACACTGACTCTCACTGGGGTACGAGTGCCACACACATTGACTCTCACTGGGGTATGGGCTCTACACACACTGACTCTCACTGGGGAACGGGTTCCACACACACTGACTCTCACTGGGGTACAGGCTCCACACACACTGACTCTCACTGGGGAACGGGTTACACACACACACTGACTCTCACTGGGGAACGGGTTCCACACACACTGACTCTCACTGGGGCTCGGGTTCCACACACACTGACTCTCACTGGGGAACAGGTTCCACACACACTGACTCTCACTGGGGTACGGGTTCCACACACACTGACTCTTACTCGGGTACGGGCTCCACACACACTGACTCTCACTGGGGTACAGGTTCCACACACACTGACTCTCACTGGAGTACGGGTCCCAGACACACTGACTCTCACTGGGGTTCCACACACACTGACTCTCACTGGGATACGGGTCCGACACACACTGACTCTCACTTGGGTAAGTGTCCACACACACTGACTCACACTGGGGTACGAGTTTCACACACACTGACTCTCACTGGGGTATGGGTTCCACACACACTGACTCTCACTGGGGTACAGGTTCCACACACACTGACTCTCACTGGGGAACAGGTTCCACACACACTGACTCTCACTGGGGTTTGGGTTCCACACACACTGACTCTCATTGCGATACGGGTCCGACACACACTGACTTTCACTTGGGTACGGGTTCCACACACACTGACTCTCACTGGGGTACGGGCTCTACACACACTAACTCTCACTCGGGAACGGGTTCCACACACATTGACTCTCACTGGGGTTTGGGTTCCACACACTCACTGACTCTCACTGGAGTGCGGGCTCCACACACACTGACTCTCACTGGGGTATGGGTTCCACACACACTGACTCTAACTGGGGTACGGGCTCTACACACACTGACTCTCACTGGGGAACGGGTTCCACACACACTGACTCTCACTGTGGTACAGGCTCCACACTCACTGACTCTCACTGGAGTACGGGCTCCACACACACTGACTCTCACTGGGGTATGGGTTCCACACACACTGACTCTCACTGGGGTACAGGTTCCACACACACTGACTCTCACTGGGGAACAGGTTCCACACACATTGACTCTCACTGGGGTTTGGGTTCCACACACTAACTGACTCTCACTGGAGTACGGGCTCCACACACACTGACTCTCACTGGGGTATGGGTTCTACACACACTGACTCTAACTGGGGTACGGGCTCTACACACACTGACTCTCACTGGGGAACGGGTTCCACACACACTGACTCTCACTGGAGTACGGGTCCCAGACACACTGACTCTCACTGGGGTTCCACACACACAGACTCTCACTGGGGAACAGGTTCCACACACACTGACTCTCACTGGGGTACGGGTTCCACACACACTGACTCTTACTCGGGTACGGGCTCCACACACACTGACTCTCACTGGGGTACAGGTTCCACACACACTGACTCTCACTGGAGTACGGGTCCCAGACACACTGACTCTCACTGGGGTTCCACACACACTGACTCTCACTGGGATACGGGTCCGACACACACTGACTCTCACTTGGGTACGTGTCCACACACACTGACTCACACTGGGGTACGAGTTTCACACACACTGACTCTCACTGGGGTATGGGTTCCACACACACTGACTCTCACTGGGGTACAGGTTCCACACACACTGACTCTCACTGGGGAACAGGTTCCACACACACTGACTCTCACTGGGGTTTGGGTTCCACACACACTGACTCTCATTGCGATACGGGTCCGACACACACTGACTTTCACTTGGATACGGGTTCCTCACACACTGACTCTCACTGGGGTACGGGCTCTACACACACTAACTCTCACTGGGGAACGGGTTCCACACACACTGACTCTCACTGTGGTACAGGCTCCACACTCACTGACTCTCACTGGAGTGCGGGCTCCACACACACTGACTCTCACTGGGGTATGGGTTCCACACACACTGACTCTAACTGGGGTACGGGCTCTACACACACTGACTCTCACTGGGGAACGGGTTCCACACACACTGACTCTCACTGTGGTACAGGCTCCACACTCACTGACTCTCACTGGAGTACGGGCTCCACACACACTGACTCTCACTGGGGTATGGGTTGCACACACACTGACTCTCACTGGGGTACAGGTTCCACACACACTGACTCTCACTGGGGAACAGGTTCCACACACATTGACTCTCACTGGGGTTTGGGTTCCACACACTAACTGACTCTCACTGGAGTACGGGCTCCACACACACTGACTCTCACTGGGGTATGGGTTCTACACACACTGACTCTAACTGGGGTACGGGCTCTACACACACTGACTCTCACTGGGGAACGGGTTCCACACACACTGACTCTCACTGGAGTACGGGTCCCAGACACACTGACTCTCACTGGGGTTCCACACACACAGACTCTCACTGGAATACGGGTCCGACACACACTGACTCTCACTTGGGTACGGGTCCACACACACTGACTCTCACTGGGGTACGAGTTTCACACACACTGACACTCACTGGGGTATGGGTTCCACACACACTGACTCTCACTGGGGTACAGGTTCCACACACACTGACTCTCACTGGGGAACAGGTTCCACACACACTGACTTTCACTTGGGTACGGGTTCCACACACACTGGCTCTCACTGGGGTACGGGCTCTACACAAACTGACTCTCACTGGGGTACAGGCTCCACACACACTGACTCTCACTGGGGAACTGGTTCCACACACACTGACTCTCACTGGGATATGAATTCCACACACACTGACTCTCACAGCAATACGGGTCCGACACACACTGACACTCACTGGTGTACGGGTCCACACACACTGCCTCTCACTTGGGTACGGGCTCTACACACACTGACTCACACTGGGGTACGGGTTCCCCACACACTGACTCTCACTGGGGTACGGGTTCCACACACTGACTCTCACTGTGGTACGGGTTCCCCACACACTGGCTCTCACTGGGATTCGGGATCCACACGCACTGTCTCTCACTGGGGTACGGGTTCCACACACACTGACTCTCACTGGGGTTCCACACATACTGACTCTCACTGGGGTACGGGCTCCACACACACTGACTCTCACTGGGGTTCCACACACACTGACTCTCACTGGGGTTCCACACACACTGACTCTTACTGGGGTATGGGTTCCACACACACTGACACTCACAGGGGTACGGGTTCCACACACACTGACTCTCACTGGGGTACGCTTTCCACACACACTGACTCTCACTGGGGTACGGGTTCCCCACACCCTGGCTCTCACTGGGGTACGGGTTCCACACACACTGGCTCTCACTGGGGTACGGGTCCCACACACACTGACTCTTACTGGGGTACGGGTTCCAGACACACTGACTCTCACTGGGGTCCGGGTTCCACACACACTGACTCTCACTGGGGTAAGGGTTCCACGCACACTGACTCTCACTGGGGTATGGATTCCACACACACTGACTCTTACTGGGGTACGGGTTCCACACACACTGTCTCTCACTGGGGTATGGGTTCCACACACAGTGACTCTTACTGGGGTATGGGCTCCTCACACACTGACTCTCACTGGGGTACAGGTTCCACACACACTGACTCTCACTGGAGTACGAGTCCCAGACACACTGACTCTCACTGGGGTACGGGTTCCACACACACTGACTCTCTCTGGGGTACGGGTCCACACACACTGACTCTCACTGGGGTACGAGTTCCACACACACTGACTCTCACTGGGGTATGGGTTCCACACACACTGACTCTCACTGGGGTACAGGTTCCACTCACATTGACTCTCACTGGGGAACAGGTTCCACACACACTGACTCTCACTGGGGTATGGGTTCCACACACACTGACTCTCACTGCGATACGGGTCCGACACACACTGACTTTCACTTGGGTACGGGTTCCACACACACTGACTGTCACTGGGGAACGGGTTCCACACAAACTGACTCTCACTGGGGTACAGGCTCCACACACACTGACTCTCACTGGGGAACGGGTTCCACACACACTGACTCTCACTGGGATATGAATTACACACACACTGACATTTACTGGGGTACGGGCTCTTCACACACTGACTCTCACTGGGGTACAGGTTCCACACTCACTGACTCTCACTGGAGTACGAGTCCCAGACACACTGAATCTCACTGGGGTTCCACACACACTGACTCTCTCTGGGGTACGGGTCCACACACACTGTCTCTCACTGGGGTACGAGTGCCACACACACTGACTCTCACTGGGGTATGGGCTCTACACACACTGACTCTCACTGGGGAACGGGTTCCACACACACTGACTCTCACTGGGGTACAGGCTCCACACACACTGACTCTCACTGGGGAACGGGTTCCACACACACTGACTCTCACTGGGGAACGGGTTCCACACACACTGACTCTCACTGGGGCTCGGGTTCCACACACACTGACTCTCACTGGGGAACAGGTTCCACACACACTGACTCTCACTGGGGTACGGGTTCCATACACACTGACTCTTACTCGGGTACGGGCTCCACACACACTGACTCTCACTGGGGTACAGGTTCCACACACACTGACTCTCACTGGAGTACGGGTCCCAGACACACTGACTCTCACTGGGGTTCCACACACACTGACTCTCACTGGGATACGGGTCCGACACACACTGACTCTCACTTGGGTACGTGTCCACACACACTGACTCACACTGGGGTACGAGTTTCACACACACTGACTCTCACTGGGGTATGGGTTCCACACACACTGACTCTCACTGGGGTACAGGTTCCACACACACTGACTCTCACTGGGGAACAGGTTCCACACACACTGACTCTCACTGGGGTTTGGGTTCCACACACACTGACTCTCATTGCGATACGGGTCCGACACACACTGACTTTCACTTGGGTACGGGTTCCACACACACTGACTCTCACTGGGGTACGGGCTCTACACACACTAACTCTCACTGGGGAACGGGTTCCACACACACTGACTCTCACTGTGGTACAGGCTCCACACTCACTGACTCTCACTGGAGTGCGGGCTCCACACACACTGACTCTCACTGGGGTATGGGTTCCACACACACTGACTCTAACTCGGGTACGGGCTCTACACACACTGACTCTCACTGGGGAACGGGTTCCACACACACTGACTCTCACTGTGGTACAGGCTCCACACTCACTGACTCTCACTGGAGTACGGGCTCCACACACACTGACTCTCACTGGGGTATGGGTTCCACACACACTGACTCTCACTGGGGTACAGGTTCCACACACACTGACTCTCACTGGGGAACAGGTTCCACACACATTGACTCTCACTGGGGTTTGGGTTCCACACACTAACTGACTCTCACTGGAGTACGGGCTCCACACACACTGACTCTCACTGGGGTATGGGTTCTACACACACTGACTCTAACTGGGGTACGGGCTCTACACACACTGACTCTCACTGGGGAACGGGTTCCACACACACTGACTCTCACTGGAGTACGGGTCCCAGACACACTGACTCTCACTGGGGTTCCACACACACAGACTCTCACTGGGGAACAGGTTCCACACACACTGACTCTCACTGGGGTACGGGTTCCACACACACTGACTCTTACTCGGGTACGGGCTCCACACACACTGACTCTCACTGGGGTACAGGTTCCACACACACTGACTCTCACTGGAGTACGGGTCCCAGACACACTGACTCTCACTGGGGTTCCACACACACTGACTCTCACTGGGATACGGGTCCGACACACACTGACTCTCACTTGGGTACGTGTCCACACACACTGACTCACACTGGGGTACGAGTTTCACACACACTGACTCTCACTGGGGTATGGGTTCCACACACACTGACTCTCACTGGGGTACAGGTTCCACACACACTGACTCTCACTGGGGAACAGGTTCCACACACACTGACTCTCACTGGGGTTTGGGTTCCACACACACTGACTCTCATTGCGATACGGGTCCGACACACACTGACTTTCACTTGGGTACGGGTTCCACACACACTGACTCTCACTGGGGTACGGGCTCTACACACACTAACTCTCACTGGGGAACGGGTTCCACACACACTGACTCTCACTGTGGTACAGGCTCCACACTCACTGACTCTCACTGGAGTGCGGGCTCCACACACACTGACTCTCCCTGGGGTATGGGTTCCACACACACTGACTCTAACTGGGGTACGGGCTCTACACACACTGACTCTCACTGGGGAACGGGTTCCACACACACTGACTCTCACTGTGGTACAGGCTCCACACTCACTGACTCTCACTGGAGTACGGGCTCCACACACACTGACTCTCACTGGGGTATGGGTTCCACACACACTGACTCTCACTGGGGTACAGGTTCCACACAAACTGACTCTCACTGGGGAACAGGTTCCACACACATTGACTCTCACTGGGGTTTGGGTTCCACACACTAACTGACTCTCACTGGAGTACGGGCTCCACACACACTGACTCTCACTGGGGTATGGGTTCTACACACACTGACTCTAACTGGGGTACGGGCTCTACACACACTGACTCTCACTGGGGAACGGGTTCCACACACACTGACTCTCACTGGAGTACGGGTCCCAGACACACTGACTCTCACTGGGGTTCCACACACACAGACTCTCACTGGGGAACAGGTTCCACACACACTGACTCTCACTGGGGTACGGGTTCCACACACACTGACTCTTACTCGGGTACGGGCTCCACACACACTGACTCTCACTCGGGTACAGGTTCCACACACACTGACTCTCACTGGAGTACGGGTCCCAGACACACTGACTCTCACTGGGGTTCCACACACACTGACTCTCACTGGGATACGGGTCCGACACACACTGACTCTCACTTGGGTACGTGTCCACACACACTGACTCACACTGGGGTACGAGTTTCACACACACTGACTCTCACTGGGGTATGGGTTCCACACACACTGACTCTCACTGGGGTACAGGTTCCACACACACTGACTCTCACTGGGGAACAGGTTCCACACACACTGACTCTCACTGGGGTTTGGGTTCCACACACACTGACTCTCATTGCGATACGGGTCCGACACACACTGACTTTCACTTGGGTACGGGTTCCACACACACTGACTCTCACTGGGGTACGGGCTCTACACACACTAACTCTCACTGGGGAACGGGTTCCACACACACTGACTCTCACTGTGGTACAGGCTCCACACTCACTGACTCTCACTGGAGTGCGGGCTCCACACACACTGACTCTCCCTGGGGTATGGGTTCCACACACACTGACTCTAACTGGGGTACGGGCTCTACACACACTGACTCTCACTGGGGAACGGGTTCCACACACACTGACTCTCACTGTGGTACAGGCTCCACACTCACTGACTCTCACTGGAGTACGGGCTCCACACACACTGACTCTCACTGGGGTATGGGTTCCACACACACTGACTCTCACTGGGGTACAGGTTCCACACACACTGACTCTCACTGGGGAACAGGTTCCACACACATTGACTCTCACTGGGGTTTGGGTTCCACACACTAACTGACTCTCACTGGAGTACGGGCTCCACACACACTGACTCTCACTGGGGTATGGGTTCTACACACACTGACTCTAACTGGGGTACGGGCTCTACACACACTGACTCTCACTGGGGAACGGGTTCCACACACACTGACTCTCACTGGAGTACGGGTCCCAGACACACTGACTCTCACTGGGGTTCCACACACACAGACTCTCACTGGGATACGGGTCCGACACACACTGACTCTCACTTGGGTACGGGTCCACACACACTGACTCTCACTGGGGTACGAGTTTCACACACACTGACACTCACTGGGGTATGGGTTCCACACACACTGACTCTCACTGGGGTACAGGTTCCACACACACTGACTCTCACTGGGGAACAGGTTCCACACACACTGACTTTCACTTGGGTACGGGTTCCACACACACTGGCTCTCACTGGGGTACGGGCTCTACACAAACTGACTCTCACTGGGGTACAGGCTCCACACACACTGACTCTCACTGGGGAACTGGTTCCACACACACTGACTCTCACTGGGATATGAATTCCACACACACTGACTCTCACAGCAATACGGGTCCGACACACACTGACACTCACTGGTGTACGGGTCCACACACACTGCCTCTCACTTGGGTACGGGCTCTACACACACTGACTCACACTGGGGTACGGGTTCCCCACACACTGACTCTCACTGGGGTACGGGTTCCACACACTGACTCTCACTGTGGTACGGGTTCCCCACACACTGGCTCTCACTGGGATTCGGGATCCACACGCACTGTCTCTCACTGGGGTACGGGTTCCACACACACTGACTCTCACTGGGGTTCCACACATACTGACTCTCACTGGGGTACGGGCTCCACACACACTGACTCTCACTGGGGTTCCACACACACTGACTCTCACTGGGGTTCCACACACACTGACTCTTACTGGGGTATGGGTTCCACACACACTGACACTCACAGGGGTACGGGTTCCACACACACTGACTCTCACTGGGGTACGGGTTCCACACACACTGACTCTCACTGGGGTACGGGTTCCCCACACCGTGGCTCTCACTGGGGTACGGGTTCCACACACACTGGCTCTCACTGGGGTACGGGCTCCACACACACTGACTCTCCCTGGGGTATGGGTTCCACACACAGTGACTCTAACTGCGGTACGGGCTCTACACACACTGACTCTCACTGGGGAACGGGTTCCACACACACTGACTCTCACTGTGGTACAGGCTCCACACTCACTGACTCTCACTGGAGTACGGGCTCCACACACACTGACTCTCACTGGGGTATGGGTTCCACACACACTGACTCTCACTGGGGTACAGGTTCCACACACACTGACTCTCACTGGGGAACAGGTTCCACACACATTGACTCTCACTGGGGTTTGGGTTCCACACACTAACTGACTCTCACTGGAGTACGGGCTCCACACACACTGACTCTCACTGGGGTATGGGTTCTACACACACTGACTCTAACTGGGGTACGGGCTCTACACACACTGACTCTCACTGGGGAACGGGTTCCACACACACTGACTCTCACTGGAGTACGGGTCCCAGACACACTGACACTCACTGGGGTTCCACACACACAGACTCTCACTGGGATACGGGTCCGACACACACTGACTCTCACTTGGGTACGGGTCCACACACACTGACTCTCACTGGGGTACGAGTTTCACACACACTGACACTCACTGGGGTATGGGTTCCA
This sequence comes from Scyliorhinus torazame, assembly GCF_047496885.1. Taxonomy (NCBI): domain Eukaryota; kingdom Metazoa; phylum Chordata; class Chondrichthyes; order Carcharhiniformes; family Scyliorhinidae; genus Scyliorhinus; species Scyliorhinus torazame. Next base: position 120,604,662 of record NC_092716.1, read on the forward strand.
CACACACTGACTCTCACTGGGGTACAGGTTCCACACACACTGACTCTCACTGGGGAACAGGTTCCACACACACTGACTTTCACTTGGGTACGGGTTCCACACACACTGGCTCTCACTGGGGTACGGGCTCTACACAAACTGACTCTCACTGGGGTACAGGCTCCACACACACTGACTCTCACTGGGGAACTGGTTCCACACACACTGACTCTCACTGGGATATGAATTCCACACACACTGACTCTCACAGCAATACGGGTCCGACACACACTGACACTCACTGGTGTACGGGTCCACACACACTGCCTCTCACTTGGGTACGGGCTCTACACACACTGACTCACACTGGGGTACGGGTTCCCCACACACTGACTCTCACTGGGGTACGGGTTCCACACACTGACTCTCACTGTGGTACGGGTTCCCCACACACTGGCTCTCACTGGGATTCGGGATCCACACGCACTGTCTCTCACTGGGGTACGGGTTCCACACACACTGACTCTCACTGGGGTTCCACACATACTGACTCTCACTGGGGTACGGGCTCCACACACACTGACTCTCACTGGGGTTCCACACACACTGACTCTCACTGGGGTTCCACACACACTGACTCTTACTGGGGTATGGGTTCCACACACACTGACACTCACAGGGGTACGGGTTCCACACACACTGACTCTCACTGGGGTACGGTTTCCACACACACTGACTCTCACTGGGCTACGGGTTCCCCACACCGTGGCTCTCACTGGGGTACGGGTTCCACACACACTGGCTCTCACTGGGGTACGGGTCCCACACACACTGACTCTTACTGGGGTACGGGTTCCAGACACACTGACTCTCACTGGGGTCCGGGTTCCACACACACTGACTCTCACTGGGGTAAGGGTTCCACGCACACTGACTCTCACTGGGGTATGGATTCCACACACACTGACTCTTACTGGGGTACGGGTTCCACACACACTGTCTCTCACTGGGGTATGGGTTCCACACACAGTGACTCTTACTGGGGTATGGGCTCCTCACACACTGACTCTCACTGGGGTACAGGTTCCACACACACTGACTCTCACTGGAGTACGAGTCCCAGACACACTGACTCTCACTGGGGTACGGGTTCCACACACACTGACTCTCTCTGGGGTACGGGTCCTCACACACTGACTCTCACTGGGGTACGAGTTCCACACACACTGACTCTCACTGGGGTATGGGTTCCACACACACTGACTCTCACTGGGGTACAGGTTCCACTCACATTGACTCTCACTGGGGAACAGGTTCCACACACACTGACTCTCACTGGGGTATGGGTTCCACACACACTGACTCTCACTGCGATACGGGTCCGACACACACTGACTTTCACTTGGGTACGGGTTCCACACACACTGACTGTCACTGGGGAACGGGTTCCACACAAACTGACTCTCACTGGGGTACAGGCTCCACACACACTGACTCTCACTGGGGAACGGGTTCCACACACACTGACTCTCACTGGGATATGAATTACACACACACTGACATTTACTGGGGTACGGGCTCTTCACACACTGACTCTCACTGGGGTACAGGTTCCACACTCACTGACTCTCACTGGAGTACGAGTCCCAGACACACTGACTCTCACTGGGGTTCCACACACACTGACTCTCACTGGGATACGGGTCCGACACACACTGACTCTCACTTGGGTACGTGTCCACACACACTGACTCACACTGGGGTACGAGTTTCACACACACTGACTCTCACTGGGGTATGGGTTCCACACACACTGACTCTCACTGGGGTACAGGTTCCACACACACTGACTCTCACTGGGGAACAGGTTCCACACACACTGACTCTCACTGGGGTTTGGGTTCCACACACACTGACTCACATTGCGATACGGGTCCGACACACACTGACTTTCACTTGGGTACGGGTTCCACACACACTGACTCTCACTGGGGTACGGGCTCTACACACACTAACTCTCACTGGGGAACGGGTTCCACACACACTGACTCTCACTGTGGTACAGGCTCCACACTCACTGACTCTCACTGGAGTGCGGGCTCCACACACACTGACTCTCACTGGGGTATGGGTTCCACACACACTGACTCTAACTGGGGTACGGGCTCTACACACACTGACTCTCACTGGGGAACGGGTTCCACACACACTGACTCTCACTGTGGTACAGGCTCCACACTCACTGACTCTCACTGGAGTACGGGCTCCACACACACTGACTCTCACTGGGGTATGGGTTCCACACACACTGACTCTCACTGGGGTACAGGTTCCACACACACTGACTCTCACTGGGGAACAGGTTCCACACACATTGACTCTCACTGGGGTTTGGGTTCCACACACTAACTGACTCTCACTGGAGTACGGGCTCCACACACACTGACTCTCACTGGGGTATGGGTTCCACACACACTGACTCTAACTGGGGTACGGGCTCTACACACACTGACTCTCACTGGGGAACGGGTTCCGCACACACTGACTCTCACTGGAGTACGGGTCCCAGACACACTGACTCTCACTGGGGTTCCACACACACAGACTCTCACTGGGATACGGGTCCGACACACACTGACTCTCACTTGGGTACGGGTCCACACACACTGACTCTCACTGGGGTACGAGTTTCACACACACTGACACTCACTGGGGTATGGGTTCCACACACACTGACTCTCACTGGGGTACAGGTTCCACACACACTGACTCTCACTGGCGAACAGGTTCCACACACACTGACTTTCACTTGGGTACGGGTTCCACACACACTGGCTCTCACTGGGGTACGGGCTCTACACAAACTGACTCTCACTGGGGTACAGGCTCCACACACACTGACTCTCACTGGGGAACTGGTTCCACACACACTGACTCTCACTGGGATATGAATTCCACACACACAGACTCTCACTGCGATACGGGTCCGACACACACTGACACTCACTGGTGTACGGGTCCACACACACTGCCTCTCACTTGGGTACGGGCTCTACACACACTGACTCACACTGGGGTACGGGTTCCCCACACACTGACTCTCACTGGGGTACGGGTTCCACACGCTGACTCTCACTGTGGTACGGGTTCCCCACACACTGGCTCTCACTGGGATTCGGGATCCACACGCACTGTCTCTCACCGGGGTACGGGTTCCACACACACTGACTCTCACTGGGGTTCCACACATACTGACTCTCACTGGGGTACGGGCTCCACACACACTGACTCTCACTGGGGTTCCACACACACTGACTCTCACTGGGGTTCCACACACACTGACTCTTACTGGGGTATGGGTTCCACACACACTGACACTCACAGGGGTACGGGTTCCACACACACTGACTCTCACTGGGGTACGGGTTCCACACATACTGACTCTCACTGGGGTACGGGTTCCCCACACCCTGGCTCTCACTGGGGTACGGGTTCCACACACACTGGCTCTCACTGGGGTACGGGTCCCACACACACTGACTCTTACTGGGGTACGGGTTCCAGACACACTGACTCTCATTGGGGTCCGGGTTCCACACACACTGACTCTCACTGGGGTAAGGGTTCCACACACACTGACTCTCACTGGGGTATGGATTCCACACACACTGACTCTTACTGGGGTCCGTGTTCCACACACACTGTCTCTCACTGGGGTATGGGTTCCACACACAGTGACTCTTACTGGGGTACGGGCTCCTCACACACTGACTCTCACTGGGGTACAGGTTCCACACACACTGACTCTCACTGGAGTACGAGTCCCAGACACACTGACTCTCACTGGGGTACGGGTTCCACACACACTGACTCTCTCTGGGGTACGGGTCCACACACACTGACTCTCACTGGGGTACGAGTTCCACACACACTGACTCTCACTGGGGTATGGGTTCCACACACACTGACTCCCACTGGGGTACAGGTTCCACTCACATTGACTCTCACTGGGGAACAGGTTCCACACACACTGACTCTCACTGGGGTATGGGTTCCACACACACTGACTCTCACTGCGATACGGGTCCGACACACACTGACTTTCACTTGGGTACGGGTTCCACACACACTGACTCTCACTGGGGAACGGGTTCCACACAAACTGACTCTCACTGGGGTACAGGCTCCACACACACTGACTCTCACTGGGGAACGGGTTCCACACACACTGACTCTCACTGGGATATGAATTCCACACACACTGACTCTCAATGGGGTACGGGTTCCACACACTGACTCTCAGTGCGATACGGGTCCGACACACACTGACTCTCACTTGGGTACGGGTCCCACACACACTGACACTCACTGGTGTACGGGTCCACACACACTGCCTCTCACTTGGGTACGGGCTCTACACACACTGACTCACACTGGGGTACGGGTTCCCCACACACTGACTCTCACTGGGGTACGGGTTCCACACACTGACTCTCACTGTGGTACGGGTTCCCCACACACTGGCTCTCACTGGGATTCGGGATCCACACGCACTGTCTCTCACTGGGGTTCCACACAGACTGACTCTCACTGGGGTTCCACACATACTGACTCTCACTGGGGTACGGGTCCCACACACACTGACTCTTACTGGGGTATGGGTTCCACACACACTGGCTCTCACTGGGGTACGGGTTCCACACACACTGACTCTCACTGCGGTACGGGCTCCACAGACACTGACTCTCACTGGCGTACGGGTTCCACACACTGTCTCTCACTGGGGTACCGATCCCAGACACACTGACTCTCACTGGGGTTCTACACACACTGACACTCACTGGGGTCCGGGTTCCACACACACAGACTCTCACTGGGGTACGGGTTCCACACACACTGACTCTCACTGGGGTATGGATTCCACACACACTGACTCTTACTGGGGTACGGGTTCCACACACACTGACTCTCACTGGGGTACGGGTTCCACACACACTGACTCTCACTGGGGTACGGGCTCTACACACACTAACTCTCACTGGGGAACGGGTTCCACACACACTGACTCTCACTGTGGTACAGGCTCCACACTCACTGACTCTCACTGGAGTGCGGGCTCCACACACACTGACTCTCACTGGGGTATGGGTTCCACACACACTGACTCTAACTGGGGTACGGGCTCTACACACACTGACTCTCACTGGGGAACGGGTTCCACACACACTGACTCTCACTGTGGTACAGGCTCCACACTCACTGACTCTCACTGGAGTACGGGCTCCACACACACTGACTCTCACTGGGGTATGGGTTCCACACACACTGACTCTCACTGGGGTACAGGTTCCACACACACTGACTCTCACTGGGGAACAGGTTCCACACACATTGACTCTCACTGGGGTTTGGGTTCCACACACTAACTGACTCTCACTGGAGTACGGGCTCCACACACACTGACTCTCACTGGGGTACGGGTTCCACACACACTGACTCGAACTGGGGTACGGGCTCTACACACACTGACTCTCACTGGGGAACGGGTTCCGCACACACTGACTCTCACTGGAGTACGGGTCCCAGACACACTGACTCTCACTGGGGTTCCACACACACAGACTCTCACTGGGATACGGGTCCGACACACACTGACTCTCACTTGGGTACGGGTCCACACACACTGACTCTCACTGGGGTACGAGTTTCACACACACTGACACTCACTGGGGTATGGGTTCCACACACACTGACTCTCACTGGGGTACAGGTTCCACACACACTGACTCTCACTGGGGAACAGGTTCCACACACACTGACTTTCACTTGGGTACGGGTTCCACACACACTGGCTCTCACTGGGGTACGGGCTCTACACAAACTGACTCTCCCTGGGGTACAGGCTCCACACACACTGACTCTCACTGGGGAACTGGTTCCACACGCACTGACTCTCACTGGGATATGAATTCCACACACACAGACTCTCACTGCGATACGGGTCCGACACACACTGACACTCACTGGTGTACGGGTCCACACACACTGCCTCTCACTTGGGTACGGGCTCTACACACACTGACTCACACTGGGGTACGGGTTCCCCACACACTGACTCTCACTGGGGTACGGGTTCCACACACTGACTCTCACTGTGGTACGGGTTCCCCACACACTGGCTCTCACTGGGATTCGGGATCCACACGCACTGTCTCTCACCGGGGTACGGGTTCCACACACACTGACTCTCACTGGGGTTCCACACATACTGACTCTCACTGGGGTACGGGCTCCACACACACTGACTCTCACTGGGGTTCCACACACACTGACTCTCACTGGGGTTCCACACACACTGACTCTTACTGGGGTATGGGTTCCACACACACTGACACTCACAGGGGTACGGGTTCCACACACACTGACTCTCACTGGGGTACGGGTTCCACACACACTGACTCTCACTGGGGTACGGGTTCCCCACACCCTGGCTCTCACTGGGGTACGGGTTCCACACACACTGGCTCTCACTGGGGTACGGGTCCCACACACACTGACTCTTACTGGGGTACGGGTTCCAGACACACTGACTCTCACTGGGGTCCGGGTTCCACACACACTGACTCTCACTGGGGTAAGGGTTCCACACACACTGACTCTCACTGGGGTATGGATTCCACACACACTGACTCTTACTGGGGTACGGGTTCCACACACACTGTCTCTCACTGGGGTATGGGTTCCACACACAGTGACTCTTACTGGGGTACGGGCTCCTCACACACTGACTCTCACTGGGGTACAGGTTCCACACACACTGACTCTCACTGGAGTACGAGTCCCAGACACACTGACTCTCACTGGGGTACGGGTTCCACACACACTGACTCTCTCTGGGGTACGGGTCCAAACACACTGACTCTCACTGGGGTACGAGTTCCACACACACTGACTCTCACTGGGGTATGGGTTCCACACACACTGACTCTCACTGGGGTACAGGTTCCACTCACATTAACTCTCACTGGGGAACAGGTTCCACACACACTGACTCTCACTGGGGTATGGGTTCCACACACACTGACTCTCACTGCGATACGGGTCCGACACACACTGACTTTCACTTGGGTACGGGTTCCACACACACTGACTCTCACTGGGGAACGGGTTCCACACAAACTGACTCTCACTGGGGTACAGGCTCCACACACACTGACTCTCACTGGGGAACGGGTTCCACACACACTGACTCTCACTGGGATATGAATTCCACACACACTGACTCTCAATGGGGTACGGGTTCCACACACTGACTCTCAGTGCGATACGGGTCCGACACACACTGACTCTCACTTGGGTACGGGCCCCACACACACTGACACTCACTGGTGTACGGGTCCACACACACTGCCTCCCACTTGGGTACGGGCTCTACACACACTGACTCACACTGGGGTACGGGTTCCCCACACACTGACTCTCACTGGGGTACGGGTTCCACACACTGACTCTCACTGTGGTACGGGTTCCCCACACACTGGCTCTCACTGGGATTCGGGATCCACACGCACTGTCTCTCACTGGGGTTCCACACAGACTGACTCTCACTGGGGTTCCACACATACTGACTCTCACTGGGGTACGGGTCCCACACACACTGACTCTTACTGGGGTATGGGTTCCACACACACTGGCTCTCACTGGGGTACGGGTTCCACACATACTGACTCTCACTGGGGTACGGGTCCCACACACACTGACTCTTACTGGGGTATGGGTTCCACACACACTGGCTCTCACTGGGGTACGGGTTCCACACACACTGACTCTCACTGCGGTACGGGCTCCACAGACACTGACTCTCACTGGCGTACGGGTTCCACACACTGTCTCTCACTGGGGTACCGATCCCAGACACACTGACTCTCACTGGGGTTCCACACACACTGACACTCACTGGGGTCCGGGTTCCACACACACTGACTCTCACTGGGGTACGGGTTCCACACACACTGACTCTCACTGGGGTATGGATTCCACACACACTGACTCTTACTGGGGTACGGGTTCCACACACACTGACTCTCACTGGGGTATGGGTTCCACACACACTGACTCTTACCGGGGTACGGGCTCCTCACACACTGACTCTCACTGGGGTACAGGTTCCACACACACTGACTCTCACTGGAGTACGAGTACCAGACACACTGACTCTCACTGGGGTTCCACACACACTGACTCTCACTGGGGTACAGGCTCCACACACACTGACTCTCACTGGGGAACGGGTTCCACACACACTGACTCTCACTGGGATATGAATTCCACACACACTGACTCTCAGTGGGGTACGGGTTCCACACACTGACTCTCACTGCGATACGGGTCCGACACACACTGACTCTCACTTGGGTACGGGTCCCACACACACTGACACTCACTGGTGTACGGGTCCACACACACTGACTCTCACTTGGGTACGGGCTCTACACACACTGACTCACACTGGGGTACGGGTTCCCCACACACTGACTCTCACTGTGGTACGGGTTCCACACACTGACTCTTACTGTGGTACGGGTTCCCCACACACTGGCTCTCACTGGGATTCGGGATCCACACGCACTGACTCTCAGTGGGGTACGGACTCCACACACACTGACTCTCACTGGGGTTCCACACTCACTGACTCTCACTGCGGTTCCACACATACTGACTCTCACTGGGGTACGGGTCCCACACACACTGACTCTCACTGGGGTATGGGTTCCACACACACTGACACTCACTGGGGTACGGGTTCCACACACACTGACTCTCACTGGGGTACGGGTTTCACACACACTGACTCTCACTGGGGTACGGGTTCCCCACACCCTGGCTCTCACTGGGGTACGGGTTCCACACACACTGACTCTCACTGGCGTACGGGTTCCCCACACACTGGCTCTCACTGGGGTACGGGTCCCAGACACACTGACTTTCACTGGGGTTCCACACACACTGACACTCACTGGGGTCCGGGTTCCACACACACACTGACTCTCACTGGGGTCCGGTTTCCACACACACTGACTCTCACTGGGGTACGGGTTCCACACACACTGACTCTTACTGGGGTACGGGTTCCACACACACTGACTCTCACTGGGGTATGGGTTCCACACACACTGACTCTCACTGGAGTACGGGTCCCAGACACACTGACTCTCACTGGGGTTCCACACACACTGACACTCACTGGGGTCCGGGTTCCACACACACTGACTCTCACTGGGGTACGGGTTCCACACACACTGACTCTCACTGGGGTATGGATTCCACACACACTGACTCTTACTGGGGTACGGGTTCCACACACACTGACTCTCACTGGGGTACGGGTTCCACACACACTGACTCTCACTGGGGTACGGGCTCTACACACACTAACTCTCACTGGGGAACGGGTTCCACACACACTGACTCTCACTGTGGTACAGGCTCCACACTCACTGACTCTCACTGGAGTGCGGGCTCCACACACACTGACTCTCACTGGGGTATGGGTTCCACACACACTGACTCTAACTGGGGTACGGGCTCTACACACACTGACTCTCACTGGGGAACGGGTTCCACACACACTGACTCTCACTGTGGTACAGGCTCCACACTCACTGACTCTCACTGGAGTACGGGCTCCACACACACTGACTCTCACTGGGGTATGGGTTCCACACACACTGACTCTCACTGGTGTACAGGTTCCACACACACTGACTCTCACTGGGGAACAGGTTCCACACACATTGACTCTCACTGGGGTTTGGGTTCCACACACTAACTGACTCTCACTGGAGTACGGGCTCCACACACACTGACTCTCACTGGGGTATGGGTTCCACACACACTGACTCTAACTGGGGTACGGGCTCTACACACACTGACTCTCACTGGGGAACGGGTTCCGCACACACTGACTCTCACTGGAGTACGTGTCCCAGACACACTGACTCTCACTGGGGTTCCACACACACAGACTCTCACTGGGATACGGGTCCGACACACACTGACTCTCACTTGGGTACGGGTCCACACACACTGACTCTCACTGGGGTACGAGTTTCACACACACTGACACTCACTGGGGTATGGGTTCCACACACACTGACTCTCACTGGGGTACAGGTTCCACACACACTGACTCTCACTGGGGAACAGGTTCCACACACACTGACTTTCACTTGGGTACGGGTTCCACACACACTGGCTCTCACTGGGGTACGGGCTCTACACAAACTGACTCTCACTGGGGTACAGGCTCCACACACACTGACTCTCACTGGGGAACTGGTTCCACACACACTGACTCTCACTGGGATATGAATTCCACACACACAGACTCTCACTGCGATACGGGTCCGACACACACTGACACTCTCTGGTGTACGGGTCCACACACACTGCCTCTCACTTGGGTACGGGCTCTACACACACTGACTCACACTGGGGTACGGGTTCCCCACACACTGACTCTCACTGGGGTACGGGTTCCACACACTGACTCTCACTGTGGTACGGGTTCCCCACACACTGGCTCTCACTGGGATTCGGGATCCACACGCACTGTCTCTCACCGGGGTACGGGTTCCACACACACTGACTCTCACTGGGGTTCCACACATACTGACTCTCACTGGGGTACGGGCTCCACACACACTGACTCTCACTGGGGTTCCACACACACTGACTCTCACTGGGGTTCCACACACACTGACTCTTACTGGGGTATGGGTTCCACACACACTGACTCTCACTGGGGTACGGGTTCCACACACACTGACTCTCACTGGGGTACGGGTTCCCCACACCCTGGCTCTCACTGGGGTACGGGTTCCACACACACTGGCTCTCACTGGGGTACGGGTCCCACACACACTGACTCTTACTGGGGTACGGGTTCCAGACACACTGACTCTCACTGGGGTCCGGGTTCCACACACACTGACTCTCACTGGGGTAAGGGTTCCACACACACTGACTCTCACTGGGGTATGGATTCCACACACACTGACTCTTACTGGGGTATGGGTTCCACACACAGTGACTCTTACTGGGGTACGGGCTCCTCACACACTGACTCTCACTGGGGTACAGGTTCCACACACACTGACTCTCACTGGAGTACGAGTCCCAGACACACTGACTCTCACTGGGTTACGGGTTCCACACACACTGACTCTCTCTGGGGTACGGGTCCACACACACTGACTCTCACTGGGGTACGAGTTCCACACACACTGACTCTCACTGGGGTATGGGTTCCAAACACACTGACTCTCACTGGGGTACAGGTTCCACTCACATTGACTCTCACTGGGGAACAGGTTCCACACACACTGACTCTCACTGGGGTATGGGTTCCACACACACTGACTCTCACTGCGATACGGGTCCGACACACACTGACTTTCACTTGGGTACGGGTTCCACACACACTGACTCTCACTGGGGAACGGGTTCCACACAAACTGACTCTCACTGGGGTACAGGCTCCACACACACTGACTCTCACTGGGGAACGGGTTCCACACACACTGACTCTCACTGGGATATGAATTCCACACACACTGACTCTCAATGGGGTACGGGTTCCACACACTGACTCTCAGTGCGATACGGGTCCGACACACACTGACTCTCACTTGGGTACGGGTCCCACACACACTGACACTCACTGGTGTACGGGTCCACACACACTGCCTCTCACTTGGGTACGGGCTCTACACACACTGACTCACACTGGGGTACGGGTTCCCCACACACTGACTCTCACTGGGGTACGGGTTCCACACACTGACACTCACTGTGGTACGGGTTCCCCACACACTGGCTCTCACTGGGATTCGGGATCCACACGCACTGTCTCTCACTGGGGTTCCACACAGACTGACTCTCACTGGGGTTCCACACATACTGACTCTCACTGGGGTACGGGTCCCACAAACACTGACTCTGACTGGGGTATGGGTTCCACACACACTGGCTCTCACTGGGGTACGGGTTCCACACATACTGACTCTCACTGGGGTACGGGTCCCACACACACTGACTCTTACTGGGGTATGGGTTCCACACACACTGGCTCTCACTGGGGTACGGGTTCCACACACACTGACTCTCACTGCGGTACGGGCTCCAAAGACACTGACTCTCACTGGCGTACGGGTTCCACACACTGTCTCTCACTGGGGTACCGATCCCAGACACACTGACTCTCACTGGGGTTCCACACACACTGACACTCACTGGGGTCCGGGTTCCACACACACTGACTCTCACTGGGGTACGGGTTCCACACACACTGACTCTCACTGGGGTATGGATTCCACACACACTGACTCTTACTGGGGTACGGGTTCCACACACACTGACTCTCACTGGGGTATGGGTTCCACACACACTGACTCTTACCGGGGTACGGGCTCCTCACACACTGACTCTCACTGGGGTACAGGTTCCACACACACTGACTCTCACTGGAGTACGAGTACCAGACACACTGACTCTCACTGGGGTTCCACACACACTGACTCTCACTGGGGTACAGGCTCCACACACACTGACTCTCACTGGGGAACGGGTTCCACACACACTGACTCTCACTGGGATATGAATTCCACACACACTGACTCTCAGTGGGGTACGGGTTCCACACACTGACTCTCACTGCGATACGGGTCCGACACACACTGACTCTCACTTGGGTACGGGTCCCACACACACTGACACTCACTGGTGTACGGGTCCACACACACTGACTCTCACTTGGGTACGGGCTCTACACACACTGACTCACACTGGGGTACGGGTTCCCCACACACTGACTCTCACTGGGGTACGGGTTCCACACACTGACTCTCACTGTGGTACGGGTTCCCCACACACTGGCTCTCACTGGGATTCGGGATCCACACGCACTGACTCTCACTGGGGTACGGGCTCCACACACACTGACTCTCACTGGGGTTCCACACTCACTGACTCTCACTGCGGTTCCACACATACTGACTCTCACTGGGGTACGGGCTCTACACACACTAACTCTCACTGGGGAACGGGTTCCACACACACTGACTCTCACTGTGGTACAGGCTCCACACTCACTGACTCTCACTGGAGTGCGGGCTCCACACACACTGACTCTCACTGGGGTATGGGTTCCACACACACTGACTCTAACTGGGGTACGGGCTCTACACACACTGACTCTCACTGGGGAACGGGTTCCACACACACTGACTCTCACTGTGGTACAGGCTCCACACTCACTGACTCTCACTGGAGTACGGGCTCCACACACACTGACTCTCACTGGGGTATGGGTTCCACACACACTGACTCTCACTGGTGTACAGGTTCCACACACACTGACTCTCACTGGGGAACAGGTTCCACACACATTGACTCTCACTGGGGTTTGGGTTCCACACACTAACTGACTCTCACTGGAGTACGGGCTCCACACACACTGACTCTCACTGGGGTAAGGGTTCCACACACACTGACTCTAACTGGGGTACGGGCTCTACACACACTGACTCTCACTGGGGAACGGGTTCCGCACACACTGACTCTCACTGGAGTACGTGTCCCAGACACACTGACTCTCACTGGGGTTCCACACACACAGACTCTCACTGGGATACGGGTCCGACACACACTGACTCTCACTTGGGTACGGGTCCACACACACTGACTCTCACTGGGGTACGAGTTTCACACACACTGACACTCACTGGGGTATGGGTTCCACACACACTGACTCTCACTGGGGTACAGGTTCCACACACACTGACTCTCACTGGGGAACAGGTTCCACACACACTGACTTTCACTTGGGTACGGGTTCCACACACACTGGCTCTCACTGGGGTACGGGCTCTACACAAACTGACTCTCACTGGGGTACAGGCTCCACACACACTGACTCTCACTGGAGAACTGGTTCCACACACACTGACTCTCACTGGGATATGAATTCCACACACACAGACTCTCACTGCGATACGGGTCCGACACACACTGACACTCTCTGGTGTACGGGTCCACACACACTGCCTCTCACTTGGGTACGGGCTCTACACACACTGACTCACACTGGGGTACGGGTTCCCCACACACTGACTCTCACTGGGGTACGGGTTCCACACACTGACTCTCACTGTGGTACGGGTTCCCCACACACTGGCTCTCACTGGGATTCGGGATCCACACGCACTGTCTCTCACCGGGGTACGGGTTCCACACACACTGACTCTCACTGGGGTTCCACACATACTGACTCTCACTGGGGTACGGGCTCCACACACACTGACTCTCACTGGGGTTCCACACACACTGACTCTCACTGGGGTTCCACACACACTGACTCTTACTGGGGTATGGGTTCCACACACACTGACTCTCACTGGGGTACGGGTTCCACACACACTGACTCTCACTGGGGTACGGGTTCCCCACACCCTGGCTCTCACTGGGGTACGGGTTCCACACACACTGGCTCTCACTGGGGTACGGGTCCCACACACACTGACTCTTACTGGGGTACGGGTTCCAGACACACTGACTCTCACTGGGGTCCGGGTTCCACACACACTGACTCTCACTGGGGTAAGGGTTCCACACACACTGACTCTCACTGGGGTATGGATTCCACACACACTGACTCTTACTGGGGTATGGGTTCCACACACAGTGACTCTTACTGGGGTACGGGCTCCTCACACACTGACTCTCACTGGGGTACAGGTTCCACACACACTGACTCTCACTGGAGTACGAGTCCCAGACACACTGACTCTCACTGGGTTACGGGTTCCACACACACTGACTCTCTCTGGGGTACGGGTCCACACACACTGACTCTCACTGGGGTACGAGTTCCACACACACTGACTCTCACTGGGGTATGGGTTCCAAACACACTGACTCTCACTGGGGTACAGGTTCCACTCACATTGACTCTCACTGGGGAACAGGTTCCACACACACTGACTCTCACTGGGGTATGGGTTCCACACACACTGACTCTCACTGCGATACGGGTCCGACACACACTGACTTTCACTTGGGTACGGGTTCCACACACACTGACTCTCACTGGGGAACGGGTTCCACACAAACTGACTCTCACTGGGGTACAGGCTCCACACACACTGACTCTCACTGGGGAACGGGTTCCACACACACTGACTCTCACTGGGATATGAATTCCACACACACTGACTCTCAATGGGGTACGGGTTCCACACACTGACTCTCAGTGCGATACGGGTCCGACACACACTGACTCTCACTTGGGTACGGGTCCCACACACACTGACACTCACTGGTGTACGGGTCCACACACACTGCCTCTCACTTGGGTACGGGCTCTACACACACTGACTCACACTGGGGTACGGGTTCCCCACACACTGACTCTCACTGGGGTACGGGTTCCACACACTGACACTCACTGTGGTACGGGTTCCCCACACACTGGCTCTCACTGGGATTCGGGATCCACACGCACTGTCTCTCACTGGGGTTCCACACAGACTGACTCTCACTGGGGTTCCACACATACTGACTCTCACTGGGGTACGGGTCCCACAAACACTGACTCTGACTGGGGTATGGGTTCCACACACACTGGCTCTCACTGGGGTACGGGTTCCACACATACTGACTCTTACTGGGGTATGGGTTCCACACACACTGGCTCTCACTGGGGTACGGGTTCCACACACACTGACTCTCACTGCGGTACGGGCTCCAAAGACACTGACTCTCACTGGCGTACGGGTTCCACACACTGTCTCTCACTGGGGTACCGATCCCAGACACACTGACTCTCACTGGGCTTCCACACACACTGACACTCACTGGGGTCCGGGTTCCACACACACTGACTCTCACTGGGGTACGGGTTCCACACACACTGACTCTCACTGGGGTATGGATTCCACACACACTGACTCTTACTGGGGTACGGGTTCCACACACACTGACTCTCACTGGGGTATGGGTTCCACACACACTGACTCTTACCGGGGTACGGGCTCCTCACACACTGACTCTCACTGGGGTACAGGTTCCACACACACTGACTCTCACTGGAGTACGAGTACCAGACACACTGACTCTCACTGGGGTTCCACACACACTGACTCTCACTGGGGTACAGGCTCCACACACACTGACTCTCACTGGGGAACGGGTTCCACACACACTGACTCTCACTGGGATATGAATTCCACACACACTGACTCTCAGTGGGGTACGGGTTCCACACACTGACTCTCACTGCGATACGGGTCCGACACACACTGACTCTCACTTGGGTACGGGTCCCACACACACTGACACTCACTGGTGTACGGGTCCACACACACTGACTCTCACTTGGGTACGGGCTCTACACACACTGACTCACACTGGGGTACGGGTTCCCCACACACTGACTCTCACTGGGGTACGGGTTCCACACACTGACTCTCACTGTGGTACGGGTTCCCCACACACTGGCTCTCACTGGGATTCGGGATCCACACGCACTGACTCTCACTGGGGTACGGGCTCCACACACACTGACTCTCACTGGGGTTCCACACTCACTGACTCTCACTGCGGTTCCACACATACTGACTCTCACTGGGGTACGGGTCCCACACACACTGACTCTCACTGGGGTATGGGTTCCACACACACTGACACTCACTGGGGTACGGGTTCCACACACACTGACTCTCACTGGGGTACGGGTTTCACACACACTGACTCTCACTGGGGTACGGGTTCCCCACACCCTGGCTCTCACTGGGGTACGGGTTCCACACACACTGACTCTCACTGGGGTACGGGTTCCCCACACACTGGCTCTCACTGGGGTACGGGTCCCAGACACACTGACTCTCACTGGGGTTCCACACACACTGACACTCACTGGGGTCCGGGTTCCACACACACACTGACTCTCACTGGGGTCCGGTTTCCACACACACTGACTCTCACTGGGGTACGGGTTCCACACACACTGACTCTTACTGGGGTACGGGTTCCACACACACTGACTCTCACTGGGGTATGGGTTCCACACACACTGACTCTCACTGGAGTACGGGTCCCAGACACACTGACTCTCACTGGGGTTCCACACACACTGACTCTCACTGGGATACGGGTCCGACACACACTGACTCTCACTTGGGTACGGGTCCACACACACTGACTCTCACTGGGGTACAAGTTTCACACACACTGACTCTCACTGGGGTATGGGTTCCACACACACTGACTCTCACTGGGGTACAGGTTCCACACACACTGAATCTCACTGGGGAACAGGTTCCACACACACTGACTCTCACTGGGGTACGGGTTCCACACACACTGACTCTTACTGGGGTACGGGTTCCACACACACTGACTCTCACTGGGGTATGGGTTCCACACACACTGACTCTTACTGGGGTACGGGCTCCACACACACTGACTCTCACTGGGGTACAGGTTCCACACACACTGACTCTCACTGGAGTACGGGTCCCAGACACACTGACTCTCACTGGGGTTCCACACACACTGACTCTCACTGGGATACGGGTCCGACACACACTGACTCTCACTTGGGTACGGGTCCACACACACTGACTCTCACTGGGGTACGAGTTTCACACACACTGACTCTCACTGGGGTATGGGTTCCACACACACTGACTCTCACTGGGGTACAGGCTCCACACACACTGACTCTCACTGGGGAATGGGTTCCACACACACTGACTCTCACTGGGGAACGGATTCCACACACACTGACTCTCACTGGGGTTCGGGTTCCACACACACTGACTCTCACTGGGGAACAGGTTCCACACACACTGACGCTCACAGGGGTACGGGTTCCACACACGCTGACTCTCACTGGATTGCGGGCTCCACCCACACTGACTCTCACTGGGGTACGTGTCCGACACACACTGACTCTCACTGGGGTACGGACTCCACACACACTGACTCTCACTGGGGTACGAGTTCTAAACACACTGACTCGCACTGGGGTGTGGGTCCACACACACTGACTCTCACTGGGGTACGGGTCCCAGACACACTGACTCTCACTGGGGTTCCACACACACTGACACTCACTGGGGTCCGGGTTCCACGCACACTGACACTCACTGGGGTACGGGTTCCACACACACTGACTCTCACTGGTGTACGGGTTCCACATACACTGACTCTCACTGGGGTATGGGTTCCACACACACAGACTCTCACTGGGGTACCGGTCCCAGACACACTGACTCTCACTGGGGTTCCACACACACTGACACTCACTGGGGTCCGGGTTCCACACACACTGACTCTCACTGGGGTCCGGGTTCCACACACACTGATTCTCACTGGGGTACGGGTTCCACACACACTGACTCTCACTAGGGTATGGATTCCACACACACTGACTCTTACTGGGGTACGGGTTCCACACACACTGACTCTCACTGGGGTATGGGTTCCACACACACTGACATTTACTGGGGTATGGGCTCCTCACACACTGACTCTCACTGGGGTACAGGTTCCACACACACTGACTCTCACTGGAGTACGAGTCCCAGACACATTGAATCTCACTGGGGTTCCACACACACTGACTCTCTCTGGGGTACGTGTCCACACACACTGACTCTCCCTGGGGTACGAGTGCTACACACACTGACTCTCACTGGGGTATGGGTTCCACACACACTGACTCTCACTGGGGTACAGGTTCCACTCACACTGACTCTCACTGCGGAACAGGTTCCACACACACTTACTCTCACTGGGGTTGGGTTCCACACACACTGACTCTCACTGCGATACGGGTCCGACACACACTGACTTTCACTTGGGTACGGGTTCCACACACACTGACTCTCACTGGGGTATGGGCTCTACACACACTGACTCTCACTGGGGAACGGGTTCCACACACTCTGACTCTCACTGGGGTACAGGCTCCACACACACTGACTCTCACTGGGGAACGGGTTCCACACACACTGACTCTCACTGGGGAATGGGTTCCACACACACTGACTCTCACTGGGGTACAGGTTCCACACACACTGACTCTCACTGGGGTACAGGTTCCACACACACTGACTCTCACTGGGGTTTGGGTTCCACACACACTGACTCTCACTGGGGAACAGGTTCCACACACACTGACGCTCACAGGGGTACGGGTTCCACACACGCTGACTCTCACTGGATTGCGGGCTCCACACACACTGACTCTCACTGGGGTACGTGTCCGACACACACTGACTCTCACTGGGGTACGGGCTCCACACACACTGACTCTCACTGGGGTTCGTGTCCCACACACACTGACTCTCACTGGGGTACGGACTCCACACACACTGACTCTCACTGGGGTACGAGTTCCAAACACACTGACTCGCACTGGGGTGTGGGTCCACACACACTGACTCTCACTGGGGTACGGGTCCCAGACACACTGACTCTCACTGGGGTTCCACACACACTGACACTCACTGGGGTCCGGGTTCCTCGCACACTGACACTCACTGGGGTACGGGTTCCACACACACTGACTCTCACTGGTGTACGGGTTCCACATACACTGACTCTCACTGGGGTATGGGTTCCACACACACAGACTCTCACTGGGGTACCGGTCCCAGACACACTGACTCTCACTGGGGTTCCACACACACTGACACTCACTGGGGTCCGGGTTCCACACACACTGACTCTCACTGGGGTCCGGGTTCCACACACACTGATTCTCACTGGGGTACGGGTTCCACACACACTGACTCTCACTAGGGTATGGATTCCACACACACTGACTCTTACTGGGGTACGGGTTCCACACACACTGACTCTCACTGGGGTATGGGTTCCACACACACTGACATTTACTGGGGTATGGGCTCCTCACACACTGACTCTCACTGGGGTACAGGTTCCACACACACTGACTCTCACTGGAGTACGAGTCCCAGACACACTGAATCTCACTGGGGTTCCACACACACTGACTCTCTCTGGGGTACGGGTCCACACACACTGACTCTCCCTGGGGTACGAGTGCTACACACACTGACTCTCACTGGGGTATGGGTTCCACACACACTGACTCTCACTGGGGTACAGGTTCCACACACACTGACTCTCACTGGGGTTCGTGTCCCACACACACTGACTCTCACTGGGGTACGGACTCCACACACACTGACTCTCACTGGGGTACGAGTTCCAAACACACTGACTCGCACTGGGGTGTGGGTCCACACACACTGACTCTCACTGGGGTACGGGTCCCAGACACACTGACTCTCACTGGGGTTCCACACACACTGACACTCACTGGGGTCCGGGTTCCTCGCACACTGACACTCACTGGGGTACGGGTTCCACACACACTGACTCTCACTGGTGTACGGGTTCCACATACACTGACTCTCACTGGGGTATGGGTTCCACACACACAGACTCTCACTGGGGTACCGGTCCCAGACACACTGACTCTCACTGGGGTTCCACACACACTGACACTCACTGGGGTCCGGGTTCCACACACACTGACTCTCACTGGGGTCCGGGTTCCACACACACTGATTCTCACTGGGGTACGGGTTCCACACACACTGACTCTCACTAGGGTATGGATTCCACACACACTGACTCTTACTGGGGTACGGGTTCCACACACACTGACTCTCACTGGGGTATGGGTTCCACACACACTGACATTTACTGGGGTATGGGCTCCTCACACACTGACTCTCACTGGGGTACAGGTTCCACACACACTGACTCTCACTGGAGTACGAGTCCCAGACACACTGAATCTCACTGGGGTTCCACACACACTGACTCTCTCTGGGGTACGGGTCCACACACACTGACTCTCCCTGGGGTACGAGTGCTACACACACTGACTCTCACTGGGGTATGGGTTCCACACACACTGACTCTCACTGGGGTACAGGTTCCACTCACACTGACTCTCACTGCGGAACAGGTTCCACACACACTTACTCTCACTGGGGTTGGGTTCCACACACACTGACTCTCACTGCGATACGGGTCCGACACACACTGACTTTCACTTGGGTACGGGTTCCACACACACTGACTCTCACTGGGGTATGGGCTCTACACACACTGACTCTCACTGGGGAACGGGTTCCACACACTCTGACTCTCACTGGGGTACACGCTCCACACACACTGACTCTCACTGGGGAACGGGTTCCACACACACTGACTCTCACTGGGGAACGGGTTCCACACACACTGACTCTCACTGGGGTACAGGTTCCACACACACGGACTCTCACTGGGGTACAGGTTCCACACACACTGACTCTCACTGGAGTACGGGTCCCAGACACAGTGACTCTCACTGGGGTTCCACACACACTGACTCTCACTGGGATACGGGTCCGACACACACTGACTCTCACTTGGGTACGGGTCCACACACACTGACTCTCACTGGGGTACGTGTCCACACACACTGACTCTCACTGGAGTACGGGTCCCAGACACACTGACTCTCACTGGGGTTCCACACACACTGACTCTCACTGGGGTACGGGTTCCACACACACTGACTCTCACTGGGGTACAGGTTCCACAAACACTGACTCTCACTGGGGAACAGGTTCCACACACACTGACTCTCACTGGGGTACGGGTTCCACACAGACTGACTCTCACTGAGGTACAAGTTCCACACACACTGTCTCTCACTGGGGTACGAGTTTCACACACACTGACTCTCACTGGGATACGGTCCGACACACACTGACTCTCACTTGGGTACGGGTCCCACACACACTGACACTCACTGGTGTACGGATCCCACAGACACTGACTCGCACTGGGGTACGGGCCCCACACACACTGACACTCACTGGGGTACGGATCCCACAGACACTGACTCACACTGGGGTACGGGTTCCGTACACACTGACTCTCACTGGGGTACGGGTTCCACACACTGACTCTCACTGGGGTACGGGTTACACACACTGACTCTCCCTGGGGAACAGGTTCCACACACACTGACTCTCACTGGGGTACGGGTTCCACACACACTGACTCTTACTGGGGTACGGGCTCCACACACACTGACTCTCACTGGGTACAGGTTCCACACACACTGACTCTCACTGGAGTACGGGTCCCAGACACACTGACTCTCACTGGGGTTCCACACACACTGACTCTCACTGGGATACAGGTCCGACACACACTGACTCTCACTTGGGTACGGGTCCACACACACTGACTCTCACTGGGGTATGGGTTCCACACACACTGACTCTCACTGGGGTACAGGCTCCACACACACTGACTCTCACTGGGGAACGGGTTCCACACACACTGACTCTCACTGGGGAACGGGTTCCACACACACTGACTCTCACTGGGGTTCGGGTTCCACACACACTGACTCTCACTGGGGAACAGGTTCCACACACACTGACGCTCACAGGGGTACGGGTTCCACACACGCTGACTCTCACTGGATTGCGGGCTCCACACACACTGACTCTCACTGGGGTACGTGTCCGACACACACTGACTGTCACTGGGGTACGGGCTCCACACACACTGACTCTCACTGGGGTTCGTGTCCCACACACACTGACTGTCACTGGGGTACGGACTCCACACATACTGACTCTCACTGGGGTACGAGTTCCAAACACACTGACTCGCACTGGGGTGTGGGTCCATGCACACTGACACTCACTGGGGTACGGGTTCCACACACACTGACTCTCACTGGTGTACGGGTTCCACATACACTGACTCTCACTGGGGTATGGGTTCCACACACACAGACTCTCACTGGGGTACCGGTCCCAGACACACTGACTCTCACTGGGGTTTCACACACACTGACACTCACTGGGGTCCGGGTTCCACACACACTGACTCTCACTGGGGTCCGGGTTCCACACACACTGATTCTCACTGGGGTACGGGTTCCACACACACTGACTCTCACTAGGGTATGGATTCCACACACACTGACTCTTACTGGGGTACGGGTTCCACACACACTGACTCTCACTGGGGTATGGGTTCCACACACACTGACATTTACTGGGGTATGGGCTCCTCACACACTGACTCTCACTGGGGTACAGGTTCCACACACACTGACTCTCACTGGAGTACGAGTCCCAGACACACTGAATCTCACTGGGGTTCCACACACACTGACTCTCTCTGGGGTACGGGTCCACACACACTGACTCTCACTGGGGTACGAGTGCTACACACACTGACTCTCACTGGGGTATGGGTTCCACACACACTGACTCTCACTGGGGTACAGGTTCCACTCACACTGACTCTCACTGCGGAACAGGTTCCACACACACTTACTCTCACTGGGGTTGGGTTCCACACACACTGACACTCACTGGGGTACGGATCCCACAGACACTGACTCACACTGGGGTACGGGTTCCGTACACACTGACTCTCACTGGGGTACGGGTTCCACACACTGACTCTCACTGGGGTACGGGTTACACACACTGACTCTCACTGGGGAACAGGTTCCACACACACTGACTCTCACTGGGGTACGGGTTCCACACACACTGACTCTTACTGGGGTACGGGTTCCACACACACTGACTCTCACTGGGGTATGGGTTCCACACACACTGACTCTTACTGGGGTACGGGCTCCACACACACTGACTCTCACTGGGGTACAGGTTCCACACACACTGACTCTCACTGGAGTACGGGTCCCAGACACACTGACTCTCACTGGGGTTCCACACACACTGACTCTCACTTGGGTACGGGTCCACACACACTGACTCTCACTGGGGTACGAGTTTCACACACACTGACTCTCACTGGGGTATGGGTTCCACACACACTGACTCTCACTGGGGTACAGGCTCCACACACACTGACTCTCACTGGGGAACGGGTTCCACACACACTGACTCTCACTGGGGAACGGGTTCCACACACACTGACTCTCACTGGGGTTCGGGTTCCACACACACTGACTCTCACTGGGGAACAGGTTCCACACACACTGACGCTCACAGGGGTACGGGTTCCACACACGCTGACTCTCACTGGATTGCGGGCTCCACACACACTGACTCTCACTGGGGTACGTGTCCGACACACACTGACTGTCACTGGGGTACGGGCTCCACACACACTGACTCTCACTGGGGTTCGTGTCCCACACACACTGACTGTCACTGGGGTACGGACTCCACACACACTGACTCTCACTGGGGTACGAGTTCCAAACACACTGACTCGCACTGGGGTGTGGGTCCACGCACACTGACACTCACTGGGGTACGGGTTCCACACACACTGACTCTCACTGGGGTATGGGTTCCACACACACAGACTCTCACTGGGGTACCGGTCCCAGACACACTGACTCTCACTGGGGTTCCACACACACTGACACTCACTGGGGTCCGGGTTCCACACACACTGACTCTCACTGGGGTCCGGGTTCCACACACACTGATTCTCACTGGGGTACGGGTTCCACACACACTGACTCTCACTAGGGTATGGATTCCACACACACTGACTCTTACTGGGGTACGGGTTCCACACACACTGACTCTCACTGGGGTATGGGTTCCACACACACTGACATTTACTGGGGTATGGGCTCCTCACACACTGACTCTCACTGGGGTACAGGTTCCACACACACTGACTCTCACTGGAGTACGAGTCCCAGACACACTGAATCTCACTGGGGTTCCACACACACCGACTCTCTCTGGGGTACGGGTCCACACACACTGACTCTCCCTGGGGTACGAGTGCTACACACACTGACTCTCACTGGGGTATGGGTTCCACACACACTGACTCTCACTGGGGTACAGGTTCCACTCACACTGACTCTCACTGCGGAACAGGTTCCACACACACTTACTCTCACTGTGGTTGGGTTCCACACACACTGACTCTCACTGCGATACGGGTCCGACACACACTGACTTTCACTTGGGTACGGGTTCCACACACACTGACTCTCACTGGGGTATGGGCTCTACACACACTGACTCTCACTGGGGAACGGGTTCCACACACTCTGACTCTCACTGGGGTACAGGCTCCACACACACTGACTCTCACTGGGGAACGGGTTCCACACACACTGACTCTCACTGGGGAACGGGTTCCACACAGACTGACTCTCACTGGGGTACAGGTTCCACACACACTGACTCTCACTGGGGTACAGGTTCCACACACACTGACTCTCACTGGAGTACGGGTCCCAGACACACTGACTCTCACTGGGGTTCCACACACACTGACTCTCACTGGGATACGGGTCCGGCACACACTGACTCTCACTTGGGTACGGGTCCACACACACTGACTCTCACTGGGGTACGGGTCCACACACACTGACTCTCACTGGGGTATGGGTTCCACACACACTGACTCTCACTGGGGTACAGGTTCCACAAACACTGACTCTCACTGGGGAACAGGTTCCACACACACTGACTCTCACTGGGGAACAGGTTCCACACACACTGACTCTCACTGGGGTCCGGGTTCCACACACACTGACTCTCACTGGGGTACGGGTTCCACACACTGACTCTCACTGGGGAACAGGTTCCTCACACACTGACTCTCACTGGGGTACGGGTTCCACACACACTGACTCTCACTGGGGTATGGGTTCCACACACACTGACTCACACTGGGGTACAGGTTCCACAAACACTGACTCTCACTGGGGAACAGGTTCCACACACACTGACTCTCACTGGGGAACAGGTTCCACACACACTGACTCTCACTGGGGTACGGGCTCCACACACACTGACTCTCACTGGGGTACGAGTTTCACACACACTGACTCTCACTGGGATACGGTCCGACACACACTGACTCTCACTTGGGTACGGGTCCCACACACACTGACACTCACTGGGGTACGGATCCCACAGACACTGACTCGCACTGGGGTACGGGTCCCACACACACTGACACTCACTGGGGTACGGATCCCACAGACACTGACTCACACTGGGGTACGGGTTCCGTACACACTGACTCTCACTGGGGTACGGGTTCCACACACTGACTCTCACTGGGGTACGGGTTACATACACTGACTCTCACTGGGGTACGGGTTACACACACTGACTCTCACTGGGGTGTGGGTCCAGACACACTGACACTCAGTGGGGTACGGGTTCCACACACACTGACTCTCACTGGGGTACGGGTTACACACACACTGACTCTCACTGGGATACGGTCCGACACACACTGACTCACATTTGGGTACGGGTCCCACACACACTGACACTCACTGGGGTACGGGTCCACACACACTGACTCTCACTGGGGTACGGGTCCCACACTCACTGACTCTCACTGAAGTAAGGGTTCCACACACACTGACTCGCACTGGGCTGTGGGTCCACACACACTGACTCTCAGTGGGGTACGAGTTCCACATGCACTGACTCTCACTGGGCTACGGGTTCCACACACACTGTCTCTCACTGGGGTATGGGTTCCACACGCACTGACGCTCACTGGGGTACGGGTTCCACACACACTGACTCACACTGGGATACGGGCTCCATACACACTGACTCTCACTGGGGTACGGGTTCCACACACACTGACACTCACTGTGGTACGGGTTCCATACACACTGACTGTCACTGGGGTACTGGTTCCACACACACCGACTCTCACTGGGGTACGGGTTCCACACACACTGACTCTCACTGGGGTTCCACACACACTGACTCTCACTGGGGTATGGGTTCCACACACACCGACTCTCACTGGGGTGTGGGTTCCACACACTGTCTCTCACTGGGGTACGGGTTACACACACTGACTCTCACTGGGGTACAGGTTCCACACACACTGACACTCACTGGGGTACGGGTTCCACACACACTGACTCTCACTGGGGTACATGTCCCACACACACTGACTCTCACTGGGATACGAATTCCACACACACTGACTCACAATGGGGTACGGGTTCCACACACTGACTCTCACTGGGATACGGATCCCACACACACTGACTCTCACTTGTGTACGGGTACCACACACACTGACACTCACTGGGGTACGGGTTCCACACACACTGACTCTCACGGGGTACGTGTCCCACACACACTGACTCTCACTGGGATACGAATTCCACATACACTGACTCTCAATGGGGTACGGGTTCCACACACTGACTCGCACTGGGGTACGTGTCCCACACACACTGACACTCACTGGGGTACGGATCCCACAGATACTGACTCGCACTGGGGTACGTGTCCCACACACACTGACTCTCACTGGGGTACAAATTCCACACACACTGACTCTCACTGCGATACGGGTCCGACACACACTGACTCTCACTTGGGTACGTGTCCCACACACACTGACACTCACTGGGGTACGGGTCCACACACACTGACTCTCAGTGGGGTACGGGTTCCCCACACACTGGCTCTCACTGGGGTACGGGCTCGACACACACTGACTCTCACTGGGGTACGGGCTCCACACACACTGACTCTCACTGGGGTACGGGCTCCACAGACACTGACTCTCACTGGGGTACGGGTTCCACACACACTGACTCTCACTGCGGTACAAGTTCCACACACACTGACACTCACTGGGGCATGGATTCCACGCACGCTGACTCTCACTGGGGTACGGGTTCCACACACTGACTCTCACTGGGGTACGGGTTCCACACACACTGACTCTCACTGGGATACAAGTTCCACACACACTGACACTCACTGGGGTACGGGTTCCACACACACCGACTCTCACTGGGGTATGTGTCCCACACACACTGACTCTCACTGGGGTACGTGTCCCACACACACTGACTCTCACTGGGGTACGGGTTCCACACACACTGGCTCTCACTGGGGTACGAGCTCGACACACACTGACTCTCACTGGGGTACGGGTTCCATACGCACTGACGCTCACTGGGGTACGGGTCCCACACACACACTGACTCTCACTGTGGTACAAATTCCACATACACTGACTCTCAATGGGGTACGGGTTCCACACACTGACTCTCACTGCGATACGGGTCCGACACACACTGACTCTCACTTGGGAACGGGTCCCACACACACTGACACTCACTGGTGTACGGGTCCACACACACTGACTCTCACTTGGGTACGGGCTCTACACACACTGACTCACACTGGGGTACGGGTTCCCCACACACTGACTCTCACTGGGGTACGGGTTCCACACACTGACTCTCACTGGGGTACGGGTTCCCGACACACTGGCTCTCACTGGGGTACGGGTTCTACAAACACTGACTCTCACTGTTGTACGGGTTCCACACATACTGACTCTCACTGCGGTACGGGTCCCCCACACACTGGCTCTCACTGGGGTACGGGCTCCACACACACTGACTCTCACTGGTGTACGGGCTCCACACACACTAACTCTCAATGGGGTACGGATTCCACACACACTGACTCTCACTGGGGTACGGGTTCCACACACACTGACTCTCACTGGGCTACAAGTTCCACACACACTGACACTCACTGGGGTATGTGTCCCACACACACTGACTCTCACTGTGCTACGGGTTCCACACACACTGACTCTCACTGGGGTATGTGTCCCACACACACTGACTCTCACTGTGCTACGGGTTCCACACACACTGACTCTCACTGGGGTATGTGTCCCACACACACTGACTCTCACTGTGCTACGGGTTCCACACACACTGACTCTCACTGGGGTATGTGTCCCACACACACTGACTCTCACTGTGCTACGGGTTCCACACACACTGACTCTCACTGGCGTACGGGTTCCACACACACCGACTCTCACTGGGGTATGTGTCCCACACACACTGACTCTCACTGTGCTACGGGTTCCACACACACTGACTCTCACTGGGGTACGGGTTCCACACGCACTGACGCTCACTGGGGTACGGGTTCCACACACACTGTCTCTCACTGGGATACGGGCTCCATACACACTGACTCTCACTGGGGTACGGGTTCCGCAGAAACTGACTCTCACTGGGCTACGGATTCCACACACACTGACGCTCACTGGGGTATGGGTCCACACTCACTGACTCTCACTGGGGTACTGGTTCCACACACACCGACTCTCACTGGGGTACGGGTTCCACACACACTGACTCTCACTGGGGTTCCACACACACTGACTCTCACTGGGGTATGGGTTCCGCACACACCGACTATCACTGGGGTACGGGTTCCACACACTGTCTCTCACTGGGGTACGGGTTCCACACACTGACTCTCACTGGGGTACAGGTTCCACACACATTGACACTCACTGGTGTACGGGTTCCACACACACTGACTCTCACTGGGGTACGTGTCCCACACACACTGACTCTCACTGGGATACGAATTCCACACACACTGACTCTCAATGGGGTACGGGTTCCACACACTGACTCTCACTGGGATACGGATCCCACACACACTGACTCTCACTTGGGTACGGCTCCCACACACACGGACTCTCACTGGGATACGAATTCTACACACTGACTCTCAATGGGGTACGGGTTCCACACACTGACTCGCACTGGGGTACGTGCCCCACACACACTGACACTCACTGGGGTACGGGTTCCACACACACTGACTCTCACTGGGGTACGGGTTCCACACACACTGACTCTCACTGGGGTACGGGTTCCCCACACACTGGCTCTCACTGGGGTACGGGTTCCACACACACTGACTCTCACTGGGGTACGGGTTCCCCACATACTGGCTCTCACTGGGGTACGGGTTCCACAAACACTGACTCTCACTGGGGTACGGGTTCCACACACACTGACTCTCACTGCGGTATGGGTTCCCCACACACTGGCTATCACTGGGGTACGGGGTCCACACACACTGACTCTCACTGGGGTACGGGCTCCACACACACTGACTCTCACTGGGGTACGGGCTCCACACACACTGACTCTCATTGGGGTACGGGATCCACACACACTAACTCTCAATGGGGTACGGATTCCACACACACTGACTCTCACTGGGGTACGAGCTCCACAGACACTGACTCTCACTGGGGTACGGGTTCCACACACACTGACTCTCACTGGGGTACAAGTTCCACACACACTGACACTCACTGGGGTACGGGTTCCACACACACCGACTCTCACTGGGGTATGTGTCCCACACACACTAACTCTCACTGGGGTACGTGTCCCACACACACTGACTCTCACTGGGCTACGGGTTCCACACACACTGGCTCTCACTGGGGTACGAGCTCCACACACACTGACTCTCACTGGGGTACGGGTTCCACACGCACTGACGCTCACTGGGGTACGGGTTCCACACACACTGACTCTCACTGGGGTACGGATTCCACACACACTGACTCTCAATGGGGTATGGGTCCACACTCACTGACTGTCACTGGGGTACTGGTTCCAAACACACAGACTCTCACTGGGGTACGGGTTCCACACACACTGACTCTCACTGGGGTACGAATTCCACATACACTGACTCTCAATGGGGTACGGGTTCCACACACAGACTCTCACTGCGATACGGATCCGACACACACTGACACTCACTGGTGTACGGGTCCACACACACTGACTCTCACTTGGGTACGGGCTCTACACACACTGACTCACACTGGGGTACGGGTTCCCCACACACTGACTCTCACTGGGGTACGGGTTCCCCACACACTGGCTCTCACTGGGATACGGGTTCCACACGCACTGACTCTCACTGGGGTACGGGCTCCACACACACTGACTCTCACTGGGGTTCCACACACACTGACTCTCACTGTGGTTCCACACACACTGACTCTCACTGGGGTAGGGGTCCCACACACACTGACTCTCACTGGGGTATGTGTTCCACACACACTGGCTCTCGCTGGGGTACGTGTCCCACACACACTGACTCTCACTGGGGTACGGGTTCCCCACACACTGGCTCTCACTGGGGTACGGGCTCCACACACACTGAGTCTCACTGGGGTACGGGCTCCACACACTGACTCTCACTGGGGTACGGGTTCCACACGCACTGACGCTCACTGGGGTACGGGTTCCACACACACTGACTCTCACTGGGGTACGGATTCCACACACACTGACTCTCAATGGGGTATGGGTCCACACTCACTGACTGTCACTGGGGTACTGGTTCCAAACACACAGACTCTCACTGGGGTACGGGTTCCACACACACTGGATCTCACCGGGGTTCCACACACACTGACACTCAGTGGGGTACGGGTTCCATACACACTGACACTCACTGGGGTATGGATTCCACTCACACTGACTCTCACTGGGGTATGGGTCCACACTCACTGACTGTCACTGGGGTACTGGTTCCACACACACCGACTCTCACTGGGGTACGGGTTCCACACACACCGACTCTCACTGGGGTACGGGTTCCACACACACTGACTCTCACTGGGGTTCCACACACACTGACTCTCACTGGGGTATAGGTTCCACACACACCGACTCTCACTGGGGTACGGGTTCCACACACTGACTCTCACTGGGGTACATGTTCCACACACACTGACACTCACTGGGGTATGGGTTCCACACACACCGACTCTCACTGGGGTACGGGTCACACACTCACTGACTCTCACTGGGGTTCCACACACACTGACTCTCACTGGGGTATGGGTTCCACACACACCGACTCTCACTGGGGTACGGGTTCCACACACTGACTCTCACTGTGGTACGGGTTCCACACACACTGACTCTCACTGGGGTACAAGTTCCACACACACTGACACTCACTGGGGTACGGGTTCCACACACACTGACTCTCACTGGGGTACAAGTTCCACACACATTGACACTCACTGGGGTACGGGTTCCACACACACCGACTCTCACTGGGGTATGTGTCCCACACACACTGACTCTCACTGTCGTATGTGTCCCACACACACTGACTCTCACTGGGGTACGGGTTCCACACACACTGACTCTCACTGGGGTGCGGGTTCCACACGCACTGACGCTCACTGGGGTACGGGTTCCACACACACTGACTCTCAATGGGGTTCGGTTTCCATACACCGACTCGCACTGAGGTACGTGTCCCACACACACTGACTCTCACTGGGGTACGAATTCCACATACACTGACTCTCAATGGGGTACGGGTTCCACACACAGACTCTCACTGCGATACGGGTCCGACACACACTGACTCTCACTGGTGTACGGGTCCACACACACTGACTCTCACTTGGGTACAGGCTCTACACACACTGACTCACACTGGGGTACGGGTTCCCCACACACTGACTCTCACTGGGGTACGGGTTCCCCACACACTGGCTCTCACTGGGATACGGGTTCCACACGCACTGACTCTCACTGGGGTACGGGCTCCACACACACTGACTCTCACTGGGGTTCCACACACACTGACTCTCACTGTGGTTCCACACACACTGACTCTCACTGGGGTAGGGGTCCCACACACACTGACTCTCACTGGGGTATGTGTTCCACACACACTGGCTCTCGCTGGGGTACGTGTCCCACACACACTGACTCTCACTGGGGTACGGGTTCCCCACACACTGGCTCTCACTGGGGTACGGGCTCCACACACACTGACTCTCACTGGGGTACGGGCTCCACACACTGACTCTCACTGGGGTACGGGTTCCACACGCACTGACGCTCACTGGGGTACGGGTTCCACACACACTGACTCTCACTGGGGTACGGATTCCACACACACTGACTCTCAATGGGGTATGGGTCCACACTCACTGACTGTCACTGGGGTACTGGTTCCAAACACACAGACTCTCACTGGGGTACGGGTTCCACACACACTGGATCTCACCGGGGTTCCACACACACTGACACTCAGTGGGGTACGGGTTCCATACACACTGACACTCACTGGGGTATGGATTCCACTCACACTGACTCTCACTGGGGTATGGGTCCACACTCACTGACTGTCACTGGGGTACTGGTTCCACACACACCGACTCTCACTGGGGTACGGGTTCCACACACACCGACTCTCACTGGGGTACGGGTTCCACACACGCTGACTCTCACTGGGGTTCCACACACACTGACTCTCACTGGGGTATAGGTTCCACACACACCGACTCTCACTGGGGTACGGGTTCCACACACTGACTCTCACTGTGGTACGGGTTCCACACACACTGACTCTCACTGGGGTACATGTTCCACACACACTGACACTCACTGGGGTATGGGTTCCACACACACCGACTCTCACTGGGGTACGGGTCACACACTCACTGACTCTCACTGGGGTTCCACACACACTGACTCTCACTGGGGTATGGGTTCCACACACACCGACTCTCACTGTGGTACGGGTTCCACACACACTGACTCTCACTGGGGTACAAGTTCCACACACACTGACACTCACTGGGGTACGGGTTCCACACACACTGACTCTCACTGGGGTACAAGTTCCACACACATTGACACTCACTGGGGTACGGGTTCCTCACACACCGACTCTCACTGGGGTATGTGTCCCACACACACTGACTCTCACTGTCGTATGTGTCCCACACACACTGACTCTCACTGGGGTACGGGTTCCACACACACTGGCTCTCACTGGGGTACGAGCTCGACACACACTGACTCTCACTGGGGTGCGGGTTCCACACGCACTGACGCTCACTGGGGTACGGGTTCCACACACACTGACTCTCAATGGGGTTCGGTTTCCATACACCGACTCGCACTGAGGTACGTGTCCCACACACACTGACTCTCACTGGGGTACGAATTCCACATACACTGACTCTCAATGGGGTACGGGTTCCACACACAGACTCTCACTGCGATACGGGTCCGACACACACTGACACTCACTGGTGTACGGGTCCACACACACTGACTCTCACTTGGGTACGGGCTCTACACACACTGACTCACACTGGGGTACGGGTTCCCCACACACTGACTCTCACTGGGGTACGGGTTCCCCACACACTGGCTCTCACTGGGATACGGGTTCCACACGCACTGACTCTCACTGGGGTACGGGCTCCACACACACTGACTCTCACTGGGGTTCCACACACACTGACTCTCACTGTGGTTCCACACACACTGACTCTCACTGGGGTAGGGGTCCCACACACACTGACTCTCACTGGGGTATGTGTTCCACACACACTGGCTCTCGCTGGGGTACGTGTCCCACACACACTGACTCTCACTGGGGTACGGGTTCCCCACACACTGGCTCTCACTGGGGTACGGGCTCCACACACACTGACTCTCACTGGGGTACGGGCTCCACACACACTGACTCTCACTGGGGTACGGGTTCCACACACACTGACTCTCACTGGGGTACAAGTTCCACACACACTGACACTCACTGGCGTACGGGTTCCACACACACCGACTCTCACTGGGGTATATGTCCCACACACACTGACTCTCACTGGGGTACGTGTCCCACACACACTGACTCTCACTGTGCTACGGGTTCCACACACACTGACTCTCACTGGGGCACGGGTTCCACACGCACTGACGCTCACTGGGGTACGGGTTCCACACACACTGTATCTCACTGGGATACGGGCTCCATACACACTGACTCTCACTGGGGTACTGATTCCACACACACTGACTCTCACTGGGGTACGGGTTCCACACACACTGGCTCTCACAGGGGTACGAGCTCGACACACACTGACTCTCACTGGGGTACGGGTTCCACACGCACTGACGCTCAATGGGGTACGGGTTCCACACACACTGACTCTCAATGGGGTTCGGTTTCCATACACCGACTCGCACTGAGGTACGTGTCCCACACACACTGACTCTCACTGGGGTACGAATTCCACATACACTGACTCTCAATGGGGTACGGGTTCCACACACAGACTCTCACTGCGATACGGGTCCGACACACACTGACACTCACTGGTGTACGGGTCCACACACACTGACTCTCACTTGGGTACGGGCTCTACACACACTGACTCACACTGGGGTACGGGTTCCCCACACACTGACTCTCACTGGGGTACGGGTTCCCCACACACTGGCTCTCACTGGGATACGGGTTCCACACGCACTGACTCTCACTGGGGTACGGGCTCCACACACACTGACTCTCACTGGGGTTCCACACACACTGACTCTCACTGTGGTTCCACACACACTGACTCTCACTGGGGTAGGGGTCCCACACACACTGACTCTCACTGGGGTATGTGTTCCACACACACTGAAACTCACTGGGGTACGAGTTCCAAACACACTGACTCTCACTGGGATACGGGTTCCCCACACACTGACTCTCACTGGGGTACGGGTTCCCCACACACTGGCTCTCACTGGGGTACGGGCTCCACACACACTGACTCTCACTGGGGTACGGGCTCCACACACACTGACTCTCACTGGGGTACGGGCTCCACACACACTAACTCTCAATGGGGTACGGATTCCACACACACTGACTCTCACTGGGGTACGGGTTCCACACACACTGACTCTCACTGGGGTACGGGTTCCACACACACTGACTCTCACTGGGGTACAAGTTCCACACACACTGACACTCACTGGGGTACGGGCTCCACACACACTGACTCTCACTGGGGTTCCACACACACTGACTCTCACTGTGGTTCCACACACACTGACTCTCACTGGGGTAGGGGTCCCACACACACTGACTCTCACTGGGGTACGGGTTCCACACACACTGACTCTCACTGGGGTACAAGTTCCACACACACTGACACTCACTGGGGTACGGGTTCCACACACACCGACTCTCACTGGGGTATGTGTCCCACACACACTGACTCTCACTGTCGTATGTGTCCCACACACACTGACTCTCACTGGGGTACGGGTTCCACACACACTGGCTCTCACTGGGGTACGAGCTCGACACACACTGACTCTCACTGGGGTGCGGGTTCCACACGCACTGACGCTCACAGGGGTACGGGTTCCACACACACTGACTCTCAATGGGGTTCGGTTTCCATACACCGACTCGCACTGAGGTACGTGTCCCACACACACTGACTCTCACTGGGGTACGAATTCCACATACACAGAGTCTCAATGGGGTACGGGTTCCACACACAGACTCTCACTGCGATACGGGTCCGACACACACTGACACTCACTGGTGTACGGGTCCACACACACTGACTCTCACTTGGGTACGGGCTCTACACACACTGACTCACACTGGGGTACGGGTTCCCCACACACTGACTCTCACTGGGGTACGGGTTCCCCACACACTGGCTCTCACTGGGATACGGGTTCCACACGCACTGACTCTCACTGGGGTACGGGCTCCACACACACTGACTCTCACTGGGGTTCCACACACACTGACTCTCACTGTGGTTCCACACACACTGACTCTCACTGGGGTAGGGGTCCCACACACACTGACTCTCACTGGGGTATGTGTTCCACACACACTGGCTCTCGCTGGGGTACGTGTCCCACACACACTGACTCTCACTGGGGTACGGGTTCCCCACACACTGGCTCTCACTGGGGTACGGGCTCCACACACAATGACTCTCACTGGGGTACGGGTTCCACACACACTGACTCTCACTGGGGTACAAGTTCCACACACACTGACACTCACTGGCGTACGGGTTCCACACACACCGACTCTCACTGGGGTATATGTCCCACACACACTGACTCTCACTGGGGTACGTGTCCCACACACACTGACTCTCACTGTGCTACGGGTTCCACACACACTGACTCTCACTGGGGCACGGGTTCCACACGCACTGACGCTCACTGGGGTACGGATTCCACACACACTGACTCTGACTGGGGTATGGGTCCACACTCACTGACTGTCACTGGGGTACTGGTTCCACACACACTGACACTCACTGGGGTACGTGTCCCACACACACTGACTCTCACTGGGATACGAATTGCACACACACTGACTCTCACTGGTGTACGGGTTACCCACACACTGGCTCTCACTGGGGTACGCGTTCCACACACACTGACTCTCACTGGGGTACGGGTTCCCCACACACTGGTTCTCACTGGGGTACGGGTTCCACAAACACTGACTCTCACTGTTGTACGGGTTCCACACACACTGACACTCACTGGGGTACGGGTTCCACACACACCGACTCTCACTGGGGTATGTGTCCCACACACACTAACTCTCACTGGGGTACGTGCCCCACACACACTGACTCTCACTGGGGTACGGGTTCCACACACACTGGCTCTCACTGGGGTACGAGCTCCACACACACTGACTCTCAGTGGGGTACGGGTTCCACACGCACTGACGCTCACTGGGGTACAGGTTCCACACACACTGACTCTCACTGGGATACGGGCTCCATACACACTGACTCTCACTGGGGTACGGATTCCACACACACTGACTCTCACTGGGGTACAAGTTCCACACACACTGACACTCACTGGGGTATGGATTCCACACACACTGACTCTCCTTGGGGTACGGGTTCCACACACTGACTCTCACTGGGGTACGGGTTCCACACACACTGACTCTCACTTGGGTACAAGTTCCACACACACTGACACTCACTGGGGTACGGGTTGCACACACACCGACTCTCACTGGGGTATGTGTCCCACACACACTAACTCTCACTGGGGTACGTGTCCCACACACACTGACTCTCACTGGGGTACGGGTTCCACACACACTGGCTCTCACTGGGGTACGAGCTCCACACACACTGACTCTCAGTGGGGTACGGGTTCCACACGCACTGACGCTCACTGGGGTACGGGTTCCACACACACTGACTCTCACTGGGATACGGGCTCCATACACACTGACTCTCACTGGGGTACGGATTCCACACACACTGACTCTCACTGGGGTACGGGTTCCATACACACTGACTCTCACTGGGGTATGGGCTCCGCAGAAACTGACTCTCTCTGGGATACGGGCTCCATACACACTGACTCTCACTGGGGTACGGATTCCACACACACTGACTCTCACTGTGGTACGGGTTCCATACACACTGACTCTCACTGGGGTATGGGCTCCGCAAAAACTGACTCTCACTGGGGTACGGATTCCACACACACTGACTCTCACTGGGGTATGGGTCCACACTCACTGACTGTCACTGGGGTACTGGTTCCACACACACCGACTCTCACTGGGGTACGGGTTCCACACACACTGGCTCTCACTGGGGTTCCACACACACTGACACTCACTGGGGTACGGGTTCCATACAGACTGACACTCACTGGGGTACGGATTCCACACACACTGACTCTGACTGGGGTATGGGTCCACACTCACTGACTGTCACTGGGGTACTGGTTCCACACACACTGACACTCACTGGGGTACGTGTCCCACACACACTGACTCTCACTGGGATACGAATTGCACACACACTGACTCTCACTGGTGTACGGGTTACCCACACACTGGCTCTCACTGGGGTACGCGTTCCACACACACTGACTCTCACTGGGGTACGGGTTCCCCACACACTGGTTCTCACTGGGGTACGGGTTCCACAAACACTGACTCTCACTGTTGTACGGGTTCCACACACACTGACACTCACTGGGGTACGGGTTCCACACACACCGACTCTCACTGGGGTATGTGTCCCACACACACTAACTCTCACTGGGGTACGTGCCCCACACACACTGACTCTCACTGGGGTACGGGTTCCACACACACTGGCTCTCACTGGGGTACGAGCTCCACACACACTGACTCTCAGTGGGGTACGGGTTCCACACGCACTGACGCTCACTGGGGTACAGGTTCCACACACACTGACTCTCACTGGGATACGGGCTCCATACACACTGACTCTCACTGGGGTACGGATTCCACACACACTGACTCTCACTGGGGTACGGGTTCCATACACACTGACTCTCACTGGGGTATGGGCTCCGCACAAACTGACTCTCACTGGGATACGGGCTCCATACACACTGACTCTCACTGGGGTACGGATTCCACACACACTGACTCTCACTGTGGTACGGGTTCCATACACACTGACTCTCACTGGGGTATGGGCTCCGCAAAAACTGACTCTCACTGGGGTACGGATTCCACACACACTGACTCTCACTGGGGTATGGGTCCACACTCACTGACTGTCACTGGGGTACTGGTTCCACACACACCGACTCTCACTGTGGTATGTGTCCCACACACACTAACTCTAACTGGGGTACGGGTTCCACACACTGACTCTAACTGGGGTACGGGTTCCCCACACACTGGCTCTCACTGGGATACGGGTTCCACACGCACTGACTCTCACTGGGGTACGGGCTCCACACACACTGACTCTCACTGGGGTTCCACACACACTGACTCTCACTGGGGTTCCACACACACTGACTCTCACTGGGGTATGGGTCCCACACACACTGACTCTCACTGGTGTATGGGTTCCACACACACTGACACTCACTGGGGTACGGGTTCCACAGACACTGGCTCTCACTGGGGTACGGGTTCCACACACACTGACTCTCACTGGGGTTCCACACACACTGACACTCACTGGGGTACGGGTTCCATACAGACTGACACTCACTGGGGTACAGATTCCACACACACTGACTCTGACTGGGGTAATGGGTCCACACTCACTGACTGTCACTGGGGTACTGGTTCCACACACACTGACACTCACTGGGGTACGTGCCCCACACACACTGACTCTCACTGGGATACGAATTGCACACACACTGACTCTCACTGGTGTACGGGTTACCCACACACTGGCTCTCACTGGGGTACGGGTTCCACACACACTGACTCTCACTGGGGTACGGGTTCCCCACACACTGGTTCTCACTGGGGTACGGGTTCCACAAACACTGACTCTCACTGTTGTACGGGTTCCACACACACTGACACTCACTGGGGTACGGGTTCCACACACACCGACTCTCACTGGGGTATGTGTCCCACACACACTAACTCTCACTGGGGTACGTGCCCCACACACACTGACTCTCACTGGGGTACGGGTTCCACACACACTGGCTCTCACTGGGGTACGAGCTCCACACACACTGACTCTCAGTGGGGTACGGGTTTCACACGCACTGACGCTCACTGGGGTACAGGTTCCACACACACTGACTCTCACTGGGATACGGGCTCCATACACACTGGCTCTCACTGGGGTACGGATTCCACACACACTGACTCTCACTGG
The DNA here is from genome assembly GCF_047496885.1 of Scyliorhinus torazame. Classification (NCBI taxonomy): domain Eukaryota; kingdom Metazoa; phylum Chordata; class Chondrichthyes; order Carcharhiniformes; family Scyliorhinidae; genus Scyliorhinus; species Scyliorhinus torazame. The sequence goes on from NC_092716.1 coordinate 120,645,066, forward strand.
GGTACGGGTTCCATACACACTGACTCTCACTGGGGTATGGGCTCCGCAGAAACTGACTCTCACTGGGATACGGGCTCCATACACACTGACTCTCACTGGGGTACGGATTCCACACACACTGACTCTCACTGTGGTACGGGTTCCATACACACTGACTCTCACTGGGGTATGGGCTCCGCAAAAACTGACTCTCACAAGGGTACGGATTCCACACACACTGACTCTCACTGGGGTATGGGTCCACACTCACTGACTGTCACTGGGGTACTGGTTCCACACACACCGACTCTCACTGTGGTATGTGTCCCACACACACTAACTCTAACTGGGGTACGGGTTCCACACACTGACTCTAACTGGGGTACGGGTTCCCCACACACTGGCTCTCACTGGGATACGGGTTCCACACGCACTGACTCTCACTGGGGTACGGGCTCCACACACACTGACTCTCACTGGGGTTCCACACACACTGACTCTCACTGGGGTTCCACACACACTGACTCTCACTGGGGTATGGGTCCCACACACACTGACTCTCACTGGTGTATGGGTTCCACACACACTGACACTCACTGGGGTACGGGTTCCACAGACACTGGCTCTCACTGGGGTACGGGTTCCACAGACACTGACTCTCACTGGGGTACGTGTCCCACACACACTGACTCTCACTGGGGTACGGTTTCCACAAACACTGACTCTCACTGGGGTACGGGTTCCACACACACTGACTCTCACTGCGGTACGGGTTCCCCACACACTGGCTCTCACTGGGGTACGGGCTCCACACACACTGACTCTCACTGGGGTACGGTTTCCACACACACCGACTCTCACTGGGGTATGTGTCCCACACACACTGACTCTCACTGGAGTACGTGTCCCACACACACTGACTCTCACTGGGGTACGGGTTCCACACACACTGGCTCTCACTGTGGTGCGGGTTCCACACACACTGACTCTCACTGGGGTACGGGTTCCACACACACTGACTCTCACCGCGGTACGGGTTCCCCACACACTGGCTCTCACTGGGGTACGGGCTCCACACACACTGACTCTCACTGGGGTACGGGCTCCACACACACTGACTCTCACTGGGTACGGGCTCCACACACACTAACTCTCAATGGGGTACGGATTCCACACACACTGACTCTCACTGGGGTACGGGTTCCACACACACTGACTCTCACTGGGGTACAAGTTCCACACACACTGACACTCACTGGCGTACGGGTTCCACTCACACCGACTCTCACTGGGGTAGGTGTCCCACACACACTGATTCTCACTGGGGTACGTGTCCCACACAGACTGACTCTTACTGGGGTTCGGGTTCCACACACACTGGCTCTCACTGGGGTACGGGTTACACACACACTAACTCTCAGTGGGGTACGGGTTCCACGCACACTGACTCTCACTGGGTACGGGTCCACACACACTGACACTCACTGGGGTACGGGTTCCACACACTGACTCTCACTGGGGTACGGGTTACACACACTGACTCTCACTGGGGTACAGGTTCCACACACACTGACACTCACTGGGGTACGGGTTCCACACACACTGACTCTCACTGGGGTACGGGTTCCACGCACACTGACTCTCACTGGGGTACGGGTTCCACGCACACTGACTCTCACTGGGTACGGGTCCACACACACTGACACTCACTGGGGTACGGGTTCCACACACTGACTCTCACTGGGGTACGGGTTACACACACTGACTCTCACTGGGGTACAGGTTCCACACACACTGACACTCACTGGGGTACGGGTTCCACACACACTGACTCTCACTGGGGTACATGTCCCACACACACTGACTCTCACTGGGATACGGGCTCCATACACACTGACTCTCACTGGGGTACGGATTCCACACACACTGACTCTCACTGTGGTACGGGTTCCATACACACTGACACTCACTGGGGTATGGGCTCCGCAGAAACTGACTCTCACTGGGGTACGGATTCCACACACACTGACTCTCACTGGGGTGTGGGTCCACACTCACTGACTGTCACTGGGGTACTGGTTCCACACACACCGACTCTCACTGGGGTACGGGTTCCGCACACACTGACTCTCACTGCGGTTCCACACACACTGACTCTCACTGGGGTATGGGTTCCACACACACCGACTCTCACTGGGGTACGGGTTCCACACACTGACTCTCACCGGGGTACGGGTTACACACACTGACTCTCACTGGGGTACAGGTTCCACACACACTGACACTCACTGGGGTATGGGTTCCACACACACTGACTCTCACTGGGGTACGTGTCCCACACACACTGACTCTCACTGGGATACGAATTGCACACACACTGACTCTCACTGGTGTACGGGTTACCCACACACTGGCTCTCACTGGGGTACGGGTTCCACACACACTGACTCTCACTGGGGTACGGGTTCCCCACACACTGGTTCTCACTGGGGTACGGGTTCCACAAACACTGACTCTCACTGTTGTACGGGTTCCACACAAACTGACTCTCACTGCGGTACGGGTTCCCCACACACTGGCTCTCACTGGGGTACGGGCTCCACACACACTGACTCTCAATGGGGTATGTGTCCCACACACACTGACTCTCACTGGGGTACGTGTCCCACACACACTGATTCTCACTGGGGTACGGGTTCCACACACACTGGCTCTCACTGGGGTAGGGGTTCCACACACACTGACTCTCACTGGGGTACGGTTTCCACACCCACTGACTCTCACTGGGTACGGGTCCACACACACTGACACTCACTGGGGTACGGGTTCCACACACTGAGTCTCACTGGGGTACGGGTTACACACACTAACTCTCACTGGGGTACAGGTTCCACACACACTGACACTCACTGGGGTACGGGTTCCACACACTGACTCTCACTGGGATACGGATCCCACATACACTGACTCTCACTTGGGTACGGGTCCCACACACACTGACACTCGCTGGGGTACGGGTTCCACACACACTGACTCTCACTGGGGTACGTGCCCCACACACACTGACTCTCACTCGGATACGAATTCCACACACACTGACTCTCAATGGGGTACGGGTTCCACACACTGACTCGCACTAGGGTACGTGTCCCACACACACTGACTCTCACTGGGGTACGAATTCCACACACACTGACTCTCAATGGGGTACGTGTCCCACACACTGACTCGCACTGGGGTACGTGTCCCACACACACTGACTCTCACTGGGGTACGAATTCCACACACACTGACTCTCAATGGGGTACGGGTCCCACACACTGACTCGCACTGGGGTACGTGTCCCACACACACTGACACTCACTGGTGTACGGGTCCACACACACTGACTCTCACTTGGGTACGGGCTCTACACACACTGACTCACATTGGGGTACGGGTTCCCCACACACTGACTCTCACTGGGGTACGGGTTCCACACACACTGACTCTCACTGGGGTACGGGTTCCCCACACACTTACTCTCACTGGGGTACGGGTTCCCCACACACTGGCTCTCACTGGGATACGGGTTCCACACGCACTGACTCTCACTGGGGTACGGGCTCCACACACACTGACTCTCACTGGGGTTCCACACACACTGACTCTCACTGGGGTTCCACACACACTGACTCTCACTGGGGTACGGGTTCCACACACTGACTCTCACTGGGGTACGGGTTCCCCACACACTGGCTCTCACTGGGGTACGGGCTCCACACACACTGACTCTCACTGGGGTTCCACACACACTGACTCTCACTGGGGTTCCACACACACTGACTCTCACTGGGGTACGGGTCCCACACACACTGACTCTCACTGGTGTATGGGTTCCACACACACTGACACTCACTGGGGTACGGGTTCCACAGACACTGACTCTCACTGGGGTACGGGTTCCACACACACTGACTCTCACTGGGGTACGGGTTCCCCACACACTGGCTCTCACTGGGGTACGGGTTCCACACACACTGACTCTCACTGGGGTACGGGTTCCCCACACACTGGCTCTCACTGGGGTACGGTTTCCACAAACACTGACTCTCACTGGGGTACGGGTTCCACACACACTGACTCTCACTGCGGTACGGGTTCCCCACACACTGGCTCTCACTGGGGTACGGGCTCCACACACACTGACTCTCACTGGGGTACGGGCTCCACACACACTGACTCTCACTGGGGTACGGGCTCCACACACACTAACTCTCAATGGGGTACGGATTCCACACACACTGACTCTTACTGGGGTACGAGCTCCACAGACACTGACTCTCACTGGGGTACGGGTTCCACACACACTGACTCTCACTGGGGTACATGTTCCACAAACACTGACACTCACTGGGGTATGGATTCCACACACACTGACTCTCACTGGGGTACGGGTTCCACACACTGACTCTCACTGGGGTATGTGTCCCACACACACTGACTCTCACTGGGGTACGTCTCCCACACACACTGACTCTCACTGGGGTACGGGTTCCACACACACTGGCTCTCACTGGGGTACGGGTTCCACACACACTGACTCTCACTGGGGTACGGGTTCCACACACACTGACTCTCACTGGGGTACGGGCTCCACACACACTGACTCTCACTGGGGTATGGGCTCCACACACACTAACTCTCAATGGGGTACGGATTCCACACACACTGACTCTGACTGGGGTACGGATTCCACACACACTGACTCTCACTGGGGTACAAGTTCCACACACACTGACACTCACTGGCGTACGGGTTCCACACACACCGACTCTCACTGGGGTATGTGTCCCACACACACTGATTCTCACTGGGGTACGTGTCCCACACAGACTGACTCTTACTGGGGTTCGGGTTCCACACACACTGGCTCTCACTGGGGTACGGGTTACACACACACTAACTCTCAGTGGGGTACGGTTTCCACACACACTGACTCTCACTGGGTACGGGTCCACAGACACTGACACTCACTGGGGTACGGGTTCCACACACTGACTCTCACTGGGGTACGGGTCCCACACACTGACTCGCACTGGGGTACGTGTCCCACACACACTGACTCTCACTGGGGTACGAATTCCACACACACTGACTCACAATGGGGTACGGGTCCCACACACTGACTCGCACTGGGGTACGTTTCCCACACACACTGACACTCACTGGTGTACGGGTCCACACACACTGACTCTCACTTGGGTACGGGCTCTACACACACTGACTCACATTGGGGTATGGGTTCCCCACACACTGACTCTCACTGGGGTACGGGTTCCACACACTGACTCTCACTGGGGTACGGGTTCCCCACACACTGGCTCTCACTGGGATACGGGTTCCACACGCACTGACTCTCACTGGGGTACGGGCTCCACACACACTGACTCTCACTGGGGTTCCACACACACTGACTCTCACTGGGGTTCCACACACACTGACTCTCACTGGGGTACGGGTCCCACACACACTGACTCTCACTGGTATATGGGTTCCACACACACTGACCCTCACTGGGGTACGGGTTCCACAGACACTGACTCTCACTGGGGTACGGGTTCCACACACACTGACTCTCACTGGGGTACGGGTTCCCCACACACTGGCTCTCACTGGGGTACGGGTTCCACACACACTGACTCTCACTGCGGTACGGGTTCCCCACACACTGGTTCTCACTGGGGTACGGGCTCCACACACACTGACTCTCACTGGGGTACGGGCTCCACACACACTGACTCTCACTGGGGTACGGGTTCCACACACACTGACTCTTACTGGGGTACGAGCTCCACAGACACTGACTCTCACTGGGGTACGGGTTCCCCACACACTTACTCTCACTGGGGTACGGGTTGCCCACACACTGGCTCTCACTGGGATACGGGTTCCACACGCACTGACTCTCACTGGGGTACGGGCTCCACACACACTGACTCTCACTGGGGTTCCACACACACTGACTCTCACTGGGGTTCCACACACACTGACTCTCACTGGGGTACGGGTTCCACACACTGACTCTCACTGGGGTACGGGTTCCCCACACACTGGCTCTCACTGGGGTACGGGCTCCACACACACTGACTCTCACTGGGGTTCCACACACACTGACTCTCACTGGGGTTCCACACACACTGACTCTCACTGGGGTACGGGTCCCACACACACTGACTCTCACTGGTGTATGGGTTCCACACACACTGACACTCACTGGGGTACGGGTTCCACAGACACTGACTCTCACTGGGGTACGGGTTCCACACACACTGACTCTCACTGGGGTACGGGTTCCCCACACACTGGCTCTCACTGGGGTACGGGTTCCACACACACTGACTCTCACTGGGGTACGGGTTCCCCACACACTGGCTCTCACTGGGGTACGGTTTCCACAAACACTGACTCTCACTGGGGTACGGGTTCCACACACACTGACTCTCACTGCGGTACGGGTTCCCCACACACTGGCTCTCACTGGGGTACGGTTTCCACAAACACTGACTCTCACTGGGGTACGGGTTCCACACACACTGACTCTCACTGCGGTACGGGTTCCCCACACACTGGCTCTCACTGGGGTACGGGCTCCACACACACTGACTCTCACTGGGGTACGGGCTCCACACACACTGACTCTCACTGGGGTACGGGCTCCACACACACTAACTCTCAATGGGGTACGGATTCCACACACACTGACTCTTACTGGGGTACGAGCTCCACAGACACTGACTCTCACTGGGGTACGGGTTCCACACACACTGACTCTCACTGGGGTACATGTTCCACAAACACTGACACTCACTGGGGTATGGATTCCACACACACTGACTCTCACTGGGGTACGGGTTCCACACACTGACTCTCACTGGGGTATGTGTCCCACACACACTGACTTTCACTGGGGTACGTCTCCCACACACACTGACTCTCACTGGGGTACGGGTTCCACACACACTGGCTCTCACTGGGGTACGGGTTCCACACACACTGACTCTCACTGGGGTACGGGTTCCACACACACTGACTCTCACTGGGGTACGGGCTCCACACACACTGACTCTCACTGGGGTATGGGCTCCACACACACTAACTCTCAATGGGGTACGGATTCCACACACACTGACTCTGACTGGGGTACGGGTTCCACACACACTGACTCTCACTGGGGTACAAGTTCCACACACACTGACACTCACTGGCGTACGGGTTCCACACACACCGACTCTCACTGGGGTATGTGTCCCACACACACTGATTCTCACTGGGGTACGTGTCCCACACAGACTGACTCTTACTGGGGTTCGGGTTCCACACACACTGGCTCTCACTGGGGTACGGGTTACACACACACTAACTCTCAGTGGGGTACGGTTTCCACACACACTGACTCTCACTGGGTACGGGTCCACAGACACTGACACTCACTGGGGTACGGGTTCCACACACTGACTCTCACTGGGGTACGGGTCCCACACACTGACTCGCACTGGGGTACGTTTCCCACACACACTGACACTCACTGGTGTACGGGTCCACACACACTGACTCTCACTTGGGTACGGGCTCTACACACACTGACTCACATTGGGGTACGGGTTCCCCACACACTGACTCTCACTCGGGTACGGGTTCCACACACTGACTCTCACTGGGGTACGGGTTCCCCACACACTGGCTCTCACTGGGATACGGGTTCCACACGCACTGACTCTCACTGGGGTACGGGCTCCACACACACTGACTCTCACTGGGGTTCCACACACACTGACTCTCACTGGGGTTCCACACACACTGACTCTCACTGGGGTACGGGTCCCACACACACTGACTCTCACTGGTGTATGGGTTCCACACACACTGACACTCACTGGGGCACGGGTTCCACAGACACTGACTCTCACTGGGGTACGGGTTCCACACACACTGACTCTCACTGGGGTACGGGTTCCCCACACACTGGCTCTCACTGGGGTACGGGTTCCACACACACTGACTCTCACTGGGGTACGGGTTCCCCACACACTGGCTCTCACTGGGGTACGGTTTCCACAAACACTGACTCTCACTGGGGTACGGGTTCCACACACACTGACTCTCACTGCGGTACGGGTTCCCCACACACTGGTTCTCACTGGGGTACGGGCTCCACACACACTGACTCTCACTGGGGTACGGGCTCCACACACACTGACTCTCACTGGGGTACGGGCTCCACACACACTAACTCTCAATGGGGTACGGATTCCACACACACTGACTCTTACTGGGGTACGAGCTCCACAGACACTGACTCTCACTGGGGTACGGGTTCCACACACACTGACTCTCACTGGGGTACATGTTCCACAAACACTGACACTCACTGGGGTATGGATTCCACACACACTGACTCTCACTGGGGTACGGGTTCCACACACTGACTCTCACTGGGGTACGGGTTCCACACACACTGACTCTCACTGGGGTACAAGTTCCACACACACTGACACTCACTGGGGTACGGGATCCACACACACCGACTCTCACTGGGGTATGTGTCCCACACACACTGACTCTCACTGGGGTACGTCTCCCACACACACTGACTCTCACTGGGGTACGGGTTCCACACACACTGGCTCTCACTGGGGTACGTGTTCCACACACACTGACTCTCACTGGGGTACGGGTTCCACACACACTGACTCTCACTGCGGTACGGGTTCCCCACACACTGGCTCTCACTGGGGTACGGGCTCCACACACACTGACTCTCACTGGGGTACGGGCTCCACACACACTGACTCTCACTGGGGTATGGGCTCCACACACACTAACTCTCAATGGGGTACGGATTCCACACACACTGACTCTGACTGGGGTACGGGTTCCACACACACTGACTCTCACTGGGGTACAAGTTCCACACACACTGACACTCACTGGCGTACGGGTTCCACACACACCGACTCTCACTGGGGTATGTGTCACACACACACTGATTCTCACTGGGGTACGTGTCCCACACAGACTGACTCTTACTGGGGTTCGGGTTCCACACACACTGGCTCTCACTGGGGTACGGGTTACACACACACTAACTCTCAGTGGGGTACGGTTTCCACACACACTGACTCTCACTGGGTACGGGTCCACAGACACTGACACTCACTGGGGTACGGGTTCCACACACTGACTCTCACTGGGGTAGGGTTACACACACTGACTCTCACTGGGGTACAGGTTCCACACACACTGACACTCTCTGGGGTACGGGTTCCACACACTCTGACTCTCACTGGGGTACATGTCCCACACACACTGACTCTCACTGGGATACGAATTCCACACACACTGACTCACAATGGGGTATGGGTTCCACACACTGACTCTCACTGGGATACGGATTCCACACACACTGACTCTCACTTGGGTACGGGTCCCACACACACTGACCCTCGCTGGGGTACGGGTTCCACACACACTGACTCTCACTGGGGTACGTGCCCCACACACACTGACTCTCACTGGGATACGAATTCCACACACATTGACTCTCAATGGGGTACGGGTTCCACACACTGACTCGCACTGGGGTACGTGTCCCACACACACTGACTCTCACTGGGGTACGAATTCCACACACACTGACTCTCAATGGGGTACGGGTTCCACACACTGACTCTCACTGGGATACGGGTTCCACTCACTGACTCTCACTGGGGTACGGGTTCCCCACACACTGGCTCTCACTGGGATACGGGTTCCACACGCACTGACTCTCACTGGGGTACGGGCTCCACACACACTGACTCTCACTGGGGTTCCACACACACTGACTCTCACTGGGGTTCCACACACACTGACTCTCACTGGGGTAGGGTCCCACACACACTGACTCTCACTGGTGTATGGGTTCCACCACACTGACACTCACTGGGGTACGGGTTCCACAGACACTGACTCTCACTGGGGTACGGGTTCCACACACACTGACTCTCACTGGGGTACGGGTTCCCCACACACTGGCTCTCACTGAGGTACGGGCTCCACAAACAGTGACTCTCACTGGGGTACGGGTTCCACACACACTGACTCTCACTGCGGTACGGGTTCCCCACACACTGGCTCTCACTGGGGTACGGGCTCCACACACACTGACTCTCACGGGGGTACGGGCTCCACACACACTGACTCTCACTGGGGTACGGGTTCCACACACACTGACTCTCACTGGGGTACGGGTTCCACACACTGACTCTCACTGGGGTACGGGCTCCACACACACTGACTCTCACTGGGGTACAAGTTTCACACACACTGACACTCACTGGGGTACGGGTTCCACACACACCGACTCTCACTGGGGTCTGTGTCCCACACACACTGACTCTCACTGGGGTACGTGTCCCACACACACTGACTCTCACTGGGGTACGGGTTCCACACACACTGGCTCTCACTGGGGTACAGGTTCCACACACACTGACACTCACTGGGGTACGGGTTCCACACACACCGACTCTCACTGGGGTACATGTCCCACACACACTGACTCTCACTGGGATACGAATTCCACACACACTGACTCACAATGGGGTATGGGTTCCACACACTGACTCTCACTGGGATACGGATTCCACACACACTGACTCTCACTTGGGTACGGGTCCCACACACACTGACACTCGCTGGGGTACGGGTTCCACACACACTGACTCTCAATGGGGTATGGGTCCACACTCACTGACTGTCACTGGGGTACTGGTTCCAAACACACAGACTCTCACTGGGGTACGGGTTCCACACACACTGGATCTCACCGGGGTTCCACACACACTGACACTCAGTGCGGTACGGGTTCCATACACACTGACACTCACTGGGGTATGGATTCCACTCACACTGACTCTCACTGGGGTATGGGTCCACACTCACTGACTGTCACTGGGGTACTGGTTCCACACACACCGACTCTCACTGGGGTACGGGTTCCACACACACCGACTCTCACTGGGGTACGGGTTCCACACACACTGACTCTCACTGGGGTTCCACACACACTGACTCTCACTGGGGTATGGGTTCCACACACACCGACTCTCACTGGGGTACGGGTTCCACACACTGACTCTCACAGTGGTACGGGTTCCACACACACTGACTCTCACTGGGGTACAAGTTCCACACACACTGACACTCACTGGGGTATGGGTTCCACACACACCGACTCTCACTGGGGTACGGGTCACACACTCACTGACTCTCACTGGGGTTCCACACACACTGACTCTCACTGGGGTATGGGTTCCACACACACCGACATTCACTGGGGTACGGGTTCCACACACTGACTCTCACTGTGGTACGGGTTCCACACACACCGACATTCACTGGGGTACGGGTTCCACACACTGACTCTCACTGTGGTACGGGTTCCACACACACTGACTCTCACTGGGGTATGGGTTCCACACACACCGACATTCACTGGGGTACGGGTTCCACACACTGACTCTCACTGTGGTACGGGTTCCACACACACTGACTCTCACTGGGGTACAAGTTCCACACACACTGACACTCACTGGGGTACGGGTTCCACACACACTGACTCTCACTGGGGTACAAGTTCCACACACACTGACACTCACTGGGGTACGGGTTCCACACACAGCGTCTCTCACTGGGGTATGTGTCCCACACACACTGACTCTCACTGTCGTATGTGTCCCACACACACTGACTCTCACTGGGGTACGGGTTCCACACACACTGGCTCTCACTGGGGTACGAGCTCGACACACACTGACTCTCACTGGGGTGCGGGTTCCACACGCACTGACGCTCACTGGGGTACAGGTTCCACACACACTGACTCTCAATGGGGTTCGGTTTCCATACACCGACTCGCACTGAGGTACGTGTCCCACACACACTGACTCTCACTGGGGTACGAATTCCACATACACTGACTCTCAATGGGGTACGGGTTCCACACACAGACTCTCACTGCGATACGGGTCCGACACACACTGACACTCACTGGTGTACGGGTCCACACACACTGACTCTCACTTGGGTACGGGCTCTACACACACTGACTCACACTGGGGTCCGGGTTCCCCACACACTGACTCTCACTGGGGTACGGGTTCCCCACACACTGGCTCTCACTGGGATACGGGTTCCACACGCACTGACTCTCACTGGGGTACGGGCTCCACAGACACTGACTCTCACTGGGGTTCCACACACACTGACTCTCACTGTGGTTCCACACACACTGACTCTCACTGGGGTAGGGGTCCCACACACACTGACTCTCACTGGGGTATGTGTTCCACACACACTGAAACTCACTGGGGTACGAGTTCCAAACACACTGACTCTCACTGGGATACGGGTTCCCCACACACTGGCTCTCGCTGGGGTACGTGTCCCACACACACTGACTCTCACTGGGGTACGGGTTCCCCACACACTGGCTCTCACTGGGGTACGGGCTCCACACACACTGACTCTCACTGGGGTACGGGCTCCACACACACTGACTCTCACTGGGGTACGGGCTCCACACACACTAACTCTCAATGGGGTACGGATTCCACACACACTGACTCTCACTGGGGTACGGGTTCCACACACACTGACTCTCACTGGGGTACAAGTTCCACACACACTGACACTCACTGGGGTACGGGTTCCACACACACAGACTCTCACTGGGGTATGTGTCCCACACACACTAACTCTCACTGGGGTACGTGTCCCACACACACTGACTCTCACTGGGGTACGGGTTCCACACACACTGGATCTCACTGGTGTACGAGCTCGACACACACTGACTCTCACTGGGGTACGGGTTCCACACACTGACTCTCAATGGGGTTCGGTTTCCATACACCGACTCGCACTGAGGTACGTGTCCCACACACACTGACTCTCACTGGGGTACGAATTCCACATACACTGACTCTCAATGGGGTACGGGTTCCACACACAGACTCTCACTGCGATACGGGTCCGACACACACTGACACTCACTGGTGTACGGGTCCACACACACTGACTCTCACTTGGGTACGGGCTCTACACACACTGACTCACACTGGGGTACGGGTTCCCCACACACTGACTCTCACTGGGGTACGGGTTCCACACGCACTGACTCTCACTGGGGTACGGGCTCCACACACACTGACTCTCACTGGGGTTCCACACACACTGACTCTCACTGTGGTTCCACACACACTGACTCTCACTGGGGTACGGGTTCCACACACTGACTCTCAATGGGGTTCGGTTTCCATACACCGACTCGCACTGAGGTACGTGTCCCACACACACTGACTCTCACTGGGGTACGGGTTCCACACACCGACTCGCACTGAGGTACGTGTCCCACACACACTGACTCTCACTGGGGTACGAATTCCACATACACTGACTCTCAATGGGGTACGGGTTCCACACACAGACTCTCACTGCGATACGGGTCCGACACACACTGACACTCACTGGTGTACGGGTCCACACACACTGGCTCTCACTTGGGTACGGGCTCTACACACACTGACTCACACTGGGGTACGGGTTCCCCACACACTGACTCTCACTGGGATACGGGTTCCACACGCACTGACTCTCACTGGGGTACGGGCTCCACACACACTGACTCTCACTGGGGTTCCACACACACTGACTCTCACTGTGGTTCCACACACACTGACTCTCACTGGGGTAGGGGTCCCACACACACTGACTCTCACTGGGGTATGTGTTCCACACACACTGGCTCTCGCTGGGGTACGTGTCCCACACACACTGACTCTCACTGGGGTACGGGTTCCCCACACACTGGCTCTCACTGGGGTACGGGCTCCACACACACTGACTCTCACTGGGGTACGGGCTCCACACACACTAACTCTCAATGGGGTACGGATTCCACACACACTGACTCTCACTGGGGTACGGGTTCCACACACACTGACTCTCACTGGGGTACAAGTTCCACACACACTGACACTCACTGGCGTACGGGTTCCACACACACTGACTCTCACTGGGGTATATGTCCCACACACACTGACTCTCACTGGGGTACGTGTCCCACACACACTGACTCTCACTGTGCTACGGGTTCCACACACACTGACTCTCACTGGGGCACGGGTTCCACACGCACTGACGATCACTGGGGTACGGGTTCCACACACACTGTATCTCACTGGGATACGGGCTCCATACACACTGACTCTCACTGGGGTACTGATTCCACACACACTGACTCTCACTGGGGTACGGGTTCCACACACACTGGCTCTCACAGGGGTACGAGCTCGACACACACTGACTCTCACTGGGGTACGGGTTCCACACGCACTGACGCTCAATGGGGTACGGGTTCCACACACACTGACTCTCAATGGGGTTCGGTTTCCATACACCGACTCGCACTGAGGTACGTGTCCCACACACACTGACTCTCACTGGGGTACGAATTCCACAAACACTGACTCTCAATGGGGTACGGGTTCCACACACAGACTCTCACTGCGATACGGGTCCGACACACACTGACACTCACTAGTGTACGGGTCCACACACACTGACTCTCACTTGGGTACGGGCTCTACACACACTGACTCACACTGGGGTACGGGTTCCCCACACACTGACTCTCACTGGGGTACGGGTTCCCCACACACTGGCTCTCACTGGGATACGGGTTCCACACGCACTGACTCTCACTGGGGTACGGGCTCCACACACACTGACTCTCACTGGGGTTCCACACACACTGACTCTCACTGTGGTTCCACACACACTGAAACTCACTGGGGTACGAGTTCCAAACACACTGACTCTCACTGGGATACGGGTTCCCCACACACTGGCTCTCGCTGGGGTACGTGTCCCACACACACTGACTCTCACTGGGGTACGGGTTCCCCACACACTGGCTCTCACTGGGGTACGGGCTCCACACACACTGACTCTCACTGGGGTACGGGCTCCACACACACTGACTCTCACTGGGGTACGGGCTCCACACACACTAACTCTCAATGGGGTACGGATTCCACACACACTGACTCTCACTGGGGTACGGGTTCCACACACACTGACTCTCACTGGGGTACAAGTTCCACACACACTGACACTCACTGGCGTACGGGTTCCACACACACCGACTCTCACTGGGGTATGTGTCCCACACACACTGACTCTCACTGGGGTACGTGTCCCACACACACTGACTCTCACTGTGCTACGGGTTCCACACACACTGACTCTCACTGGGGCACGGGTTCCACACGCACTGACGCTCACTGGGGTACGGGTTCCACACACACTGTATCTCACTGGGATACGGGCTCCATACACACTGACTCTCACTGGGGTACTGATTCCACACACACTGACTCTCACTGTGGTGCGGGTTCCATACACACTGACTCTCACTGGGATACGGGTTCCATACACACTGACACTCACTGGGGTACGGGTTCCGCAGAAACTGACTCACACTGGGGTACGGATTCCACACACACTGACTCTCACTGGGGTATGGGTCCACACTCACTGACTGTCACTGGGGTACTGGTTCCACACACACCGACTCTCACTGGGGTACGGGTTCCACACACACTGACTCTCACTGGGGTTCCACAAACACTGACTCTCACTGGGGTATGGGTTCCACACACACCGACTCTCACTGGGGTACGGGTTCCACACACTGACTCTCACTGGGGTACGGGTTACACACACTGACTCTCACTGGGGTACAGGTTCCACACACATTGACACTCACTGGGGTACTGGTTCCACACACACTGACTCTCACTGGGGTACGTGTCCCACACACACTGACTCTCACTGGAATACGAATTCCACACACACTGACTCTCAATGGGGTACGGGTTCCACACACTGACTCTCACTGGGATACGACTTCCACACACACTGACTCTCAATGGGGTACGGATTCCACACACACTGACTCTTACTGGGGTTCCACACACACTGACTCTCACTGGGGTATGGGTTCCACACACAGTGACTCTCACTGGGGTACGTGTCCCACACACACTGACTCTCACTGGAATACGAATTCCACACACACTGACTCTCAATGGGGTACGGGTTCCACACACTGACTCTCACTGGGATACGACTTCCACACACACTGACTCTCAATGGGGTACGGATTCCACACACACTGACTCTTACTGGGGTACGAGCTCCACAGACACTGACTCTCACTGGGGTATGGGTTCCACACACACTGACTCTCACTGGGGTACAAGTTCCACACACACTGACACTCACTGGGGTATGGATTCCACACACACTGACTCTCATTGGGGTACGGGTTCCACACACTGACTCTCACTGGGGTACAAGTTCCACACACACTGACACTCACTGGGGTACGGGTTCCACACACACCGACTCTCACTGTGGTATGTGTCCCACACACACTAACTCTCACTGGGGTACGTGTCCCACACACACTGACTCTCACTGGGGTACGGGTTCCACACACACTGGCTCTCACTGGGGTACGAGCTCCACACACACTGACTCTCACTGGGGTACGGGTTCCACACGCACTGACGCTCACTGGGGTACGGGTTCCACACACACTGACTCTCACTGGGATACGGGCTCCATACACACTGACTCTCACTGGGGTACGGATTCCACACACACTGACTCTCACTGTGGTACGGGTTCCATACACACTGACACTCACTGGGGTATGGGCTCCGCAGAAACTGACTCTCACTGGGGTACGGATTCCACACACACTGACTCTCACTGGGGTATGGGTCCACACTCACTGACTGTCACTGGGGTACTGGTTCCACACACACCGACTCTCACTGGGGTCTGGGTTCCACACACACTGGCTCTCACTGGGGTTCCACACACACTGACTCTCACTGGGGTACGGGTCCCACACACACTGACACTCACTGGGGTACGGATTCCACACACACTGACTCTCACTGGGGTATGGGTCCACACTCACTGACTGTCACTGGGGTACTGGTTCCACACACACCGACTCTCACTGGGGGACGGGTTCCACACACACTGACTCTCACTGGGGTTCCACACACACTGACTCTCACTGGGGTATGGGTTCCACACACACATACTCTCACTGGGGTACGGGTTCCAAACACTGGCTCTCACTGGGGTACGGGTTCCACACACACTGACTCTCACTGGGGTACGGGTTCCCCACACACTGGTTCTCACTGGGGTACGGGTTCCACACACACTGACTCTCACTGGGGTACGTGTCCCACACACACTGACTCTCACTGGGATACGAATTCCACACACACTGACTCTCACTGGTGTACGGGTTACCCACACACTGGCTCTCACTGGGGTACGGGTTCCACACACACTGACTCTCACTGGGGTACGGGTTCCCCACACACTGGTTCTCACTGAGGTACGGGTTCCACAAACACTGACTCTCACTGTTGTACGGGTTCCACACAAACTGACTCTCACTGCGGTACGGGTTCCCCACACACTGGCTCTCACTGGGGTACGGGCTCCACACACACTGACTCTCACTGGGGTACGGGCTCCACACACACTGACTCTCACTGGGGTATGGGCTCCACACACACTAACTCTCAATGGGGTACGGATTCCACACACACTGACTCTCACTGGGGTACAAGTTCCACACACACTGACACTCACTGGCGTACGGGTTCCACACACACCGACTCTCACTGGGGAACGGATTCCACACACAATGACTCTTACTGGGGTACGAGCTCCACAGACACTGACTCTCACTGGGGTACGGGTTCCACACACACTGACTCTCACTGGGGTACAAGTTCCACACACACTGACACTCACTGGGGTACGTGTTCCACACACACTGACTCTCGCTGGGGTACGGGTTCCACACACACTGACTCTCACTGGGGTACGGTTTCCACACACACTGACTCTCACTGGGTACGGGTCCACACACACTGACACTCACTGGGGTATGGGTTCCACACACTGACTCTCACTGGGGTACGGGTTACACACAATAACTCTCACTGGGGTACGGGCTCCACACACACTAACTCTCAATGGGGTACGGATTCCACACACACTGACTCTCACTGGGGTACGAGCTCCACAGATACTGACTCTCACTGGCGTACGGGTTCCACACACACTGACTCTCACTGGGGTATGGATTCCACACACACTGACTCTCCTTGGGGTACGGGTTCCACACACTGACTCTCACTGGGGTACGGGTTCCACACACACTGACTCTCACTTGGGTACAAGTTCCACACACACTGACACTCACTGGGGTACGGGTTGCACACACACCGACTCTCACTGGGGTATGTGTCCCACACACACTAACTCTCACTGGGGTACGTGTCCCACACACACTGACTCTCACTGGGGTACGGGTTCCACACACACTGGCTCTCACTGGGGTACGAGCTCCACACACACTGACTCTCAGTGGGGTACGGGTTCCACACGCACTGACGCTCACTGGGGTACGGGTTCCACACACACTGACTCTCACTGGGATACGGGCTCCATACACACTGACTCTCACTGGGGTACGGATTCCACACACACTGACTCTCACTGGGGTACAGGTTCCATACACACTGACTCTCACTGGGGTATGGGCTCTGCAGAAACTGACTCTCACTGGGATACGGGCTCCATACACACTGACTCTCACTGGGGTACGGATTCCACACACACTGACTCTCACTGTGGTACGGGTTCCATACACACTGACTCTCACTGGGGTATGGGCTCCGCAAAAACTGACTCTCACTGGGGTACGGATTCCACACACACTGACTCTCACTGGGGTATGGGTCCACACTCACTGACTGTCACTGGGGTACTGGTTCCACACACACCGACTCTCACTGGGGTACGGGTTCCACACACACTGGCTCTCACTGGGGTTCCACACACACTGACACTCACTGGGGTACGGGTTCCATACAGACTGACACTCACTGGGGTACGGATTCCACACACACTGACTCTGACTGGGGTATGGGTCCACACTCACTGACTGTCACTGGGGTACTGGTTCCACACACACTGACACTCACTGGGGTACGTGTCCGACACACACTGACTCTCACTGGGATACGAATTGCACACACACTGACTCTCACTGGTGTACGGGTTACCCACACACTGGCTCTCACTGGGGTACGGGTTCCACACACACTGACTCTCACTGGGGTACGGGTTCCCCACACACTGGTTCTCACTGGGGTACGGGTTCCACAAACACTGACTCTCACTGTTGTACGGGTTCCACACACACTGACACTCACTGGGGTATGTGTCCCACACACACTGACTCTCACTGGGGTACGTGTCCCACACACACTGACTCTCACTGTGCTACGGGTTCCACACACACTGACTCTCACTGGGGCACGGGTTCCACACGCACTGACGCTCACTGGGGTACGGGTTCCACACACACTGTATCTCACTGGGATACGGGCTCCATACACACTGACTCTCACTGGGGTACTGATTCAACACACACTGACTCTCACTGTGGTGCGGGTTCCATACACACTGACTCTCACTGGGATACGGGTTCCATACACACTGACACTCACTGGGGTACGGGTTCCGCAGAAACTGACTCACACTGGGGTACGGATTCCACACACACTGACTCTCACTGGGGTATGGGTCCACACTCACTGACTGTCACTGGGGTACTGGTTCCACACACACCGACTCTCACTGGGGTACGGGTTCCACACACACTGACTCTCACTGGGGTTCCACACACACTGACTCTCACTGGGGTATGGGTTCCACACACACCGACTCTCACTGGGGTACGGGTTCCACACACTGACTCTCACTGGGGTACGGGTTACACACACTGACTCTCACTGGGGTACAGGTTCCACACACATTGACACTCACTGGGGTACTGGTTCCACACACACTGACTCTCACTGGGGTACGTGTCCCACACACACTGACTCTCACTGGAATACGAATTCCACACACACTGACTCTCAATGGGGTACGGGTTCCACACACTGACTCTCACTGGGATACGACTTCCACACACACTGACTCTCACTGGGGTACAAGTTCCACACACACTGACTCTCACTGGGGTATGGGTTCCACACACACTGACTCTCACTGGGGTACAAGTTCCACACACACTGACACTCACTGGGGTATGGATTCCACACACACTGACTCTCATTGGGGTACGGGTTCCACACACTGACTCTCACTGGGGTACAAGTTCCACACACACTGACACTCACTGGGGTACGGGTTCCACACACACCGACTCTCACTGTGGTATGTGTCCCACACACACTAACTCTCACTGGGGTACGTGTCCCACACACACTGACTCTCACTGGGGTACGGGTTCCACACACACTGGCTCTCACTGGGGTACGAGCTCCACACACACTGACTCTCACTGGGGTACGGGTTCCACACGCACTGACGCTCACTGGGGTACGGGTTCCACACACACTGACTCTCACTGGGATACGGGCTCCATACACACTGACTCTCACTGGGGTACGGATTCCACACACACTGACTCTCACTGTGGTACGGGTTCCATACACACTGACACTCACTGGGGTATGGGCTCCGCAGAAACTGACTCTCACTGGGGTACGGATTCCACACACACTGACTCTCACTGGGGTATGGGTCCACACTCACTGACTGTCACTGGGGTACTGGTTCCACACACACCGACTCTCACTGGGGTCCGGGTTCCACACACACTGGCTCTCACTGGGGTTCCACACACACTGACTCTCACTGGGGTACGGGTCCCACACACACTGACACTCACTGGGGTACGGATTCCACACACACTGACTCTCACTGGGGTATGGGTCCACACTCACTGACTGTCACTGGGGTACTGGTTCCACACACACCGACTCTCACTGGGGGACGGGTTCCACACACACCGACTCTCACTGGGGTTCCACACACACTGACTCTCACTGGGGTATGGGTTCCACACACACCGACTCTCACTGGGGTACGGGTTCCAAACACTGGCTCTCACTGGGGTACGGGTTCCACACACACTGACTCTCACTGGGGTACGGGTTCCCCACACACTGGTTCTCACTGGGGTACGGGTTCCACACACACTGACTCTCACTGGGGTACGTGTCCCACACACACTGACTCTCACTGGTGTACGGGTTACCCACACACTGGCTCTCACTGGGGTACGGGTTCCACACACACTGACTCTCACTGGGGTACGGGTTCCCCACACACTGGTTCTCACTGAGGTACGGGTTCCACAAACACTGACTCTCACTGTTGTACGGGTTCCACACAAACTGACTCTCACTGTGGTACGGGTTCCCCACACACTGGCTCTCACTGGGGTACGGGCTCCACACACACTGACTCTCACTGGGGTACGGGCTCCACACACACTGACTCTCACTGGGGTATGGGCTCCACACACACTAACTCTCAATGGGGTACGGATTCCACACACACTGACTCTCACTGGGGTACGGGTTCCACACACACTGACTCTCACTGGGGTGCAAGTTCCACACACACTGACACTCACTGGCGTACGGGTTCCACACACACCGACTCTCACTGGGGAACGGATTCCACACACAATGACTCTTACTGGGGTACGAGCTCCACTGACACTGACTCTCACTGGGGTACGGGTTCCACACACACTGACTCTCACTGGGGTACAAGTTCCACACACACTGACACTCACTGGGGTACGGGTTCCACACACACTGACTCTCGCTGGGGTACGGGTTCCACACACACTGACTCTCACTGGGGTACGGTTTCCACACACACTGACTCTCACTGGGTACGGGTCCACACACACTGACACTCACTGGGGTACGGGTTCCACACACTGACTCTCACTGGGGTACGGGTTACACACACTAACTCTCACTGGGGTACGGGCTCCACACACACTAACTCTCAATGGGGTACGGATTCCACACACACTGACTCTCACTGGGGTACGAGCTCCACAGATACTGACTCTCACTGGCGTACGGGTTCCACACACACTGACTCTCACTGGGGTACAAGTTCCACACACACTGATGCTCACTGGGGTATGGATTCCACACACACTGACTCTCCTTGGGGTACGGGTTCCACACACTGACTCTCACTGGGGTACGGGTTCCACACACACTGACTCTCACTTGGGTACTAGTTCCACACACACTGACACTCACTGGGGTACGGGTTGCACACACACCGACTCTCACTGGGGTATGTGTCCCACACACACTAACTCTCACTGGGGTACGTGTCCCACACACACTGACTCTCACTGGGGTACGGGTTCCACACACACTGGCTCTCATTGGGGTACGAGCTCCACACACACTGACTCTCAGTGGGGTACGGGTACCACACGCACTGACGCTCACTGGGGTACGGGTTCCACACACACTGACTCTCACTGGGATACGGGCTCCATACACACTGACTCTCACTGGGGTACGGATTCCACACACACTGACTCTCACTGGGGTACGGGTTCCATACACACTGACTCTCACTGGGGTATGGGCTCCGCAGAAACTGACTCTCACTGGGATACGGGCTCCATACACACTGACTCTCACTGGGGTACGGATTCCACACACACTGACTCTCACTGTGGTACGGGTTCCATACACACTGACTCTCACTGGGGTATGGGCTCCGCAAAAACTGACTCTCACTGGGGTACGGATTCCACACACACTGACTCTCACTGGGGTATGGGTCCACACTCACTGACTGTCACTGGGGTACTGGTTCCACACACACCGACTCTCACTGGGGTACGGGTTCCACACACACTGGCTCTCACTGGGGTTCCACACACACTGACACTCACTGGGGTACGGGTTCCATACAGACTGACACTCACTGGGGTACGGATTCCACACACACTGACTCTGACTGGGGTATGGGTCCACACTCACTGACTGTCACTGGGGTACTGGTTCCACACACACTGACACTCACTGGGGTACGTGTCCGACACACACTGACTCTCACTGGGATACGAATTGCACACACACTGACTCTCACTGGTGTACGGGTTACCCACACACTGGCTCTCACTGGGGTACGGGTTCCACACACACTGACTCTCACTGGGGTACGGGTTCCCCACACACTGGTTCTCACTGGGGTACGGGTTCCACAAACGCTGACTCTCACTGTTGTACGGGTTCCACACACACTGACACTCACTGGGGTAGGGGTTCCACACACACCGACTCTCACTGGGGTATGTGTCCCACACACACTAACTCTCACTGGGGTACGTGCCCCACACACACTGACTCTCACTGGGGTACGGGTTCCACACACACTGGCTCTCACTGGGGTACGAGCTCCACACACACTGACTCTCAGTGGGGTACGGGTTCCACACGCACTGACGCTCACTGGGGTACAGGTTCCACACACACTGACTCTCACTGGGATACGGGCTCCATACACACTGACTCTCATTGGGGTACGGATTCCACACACACTGACTCTCACTGGGGTACGGGTTCCACATACACTGACTCTCACTGGGGTATGGGCTCCGCAGAAACTGACTCTCACTGGGATACGGGCTCCATACACACTGACTCTCACTGGGGTACGGATTCCACACACACTGACTCTCACTGTGGTACGGGTTCCATACACACTGACTCTCACTGGGGTATGGGCTCCGCAAAAACTGACTCTCACTGGGGTACGGATTCCACACACACTGACTCTCACTGGGGTATGGGTCCACACTCACTGACTGTCACTGGGGTACTGGTTCCACACACACCGACTCTCACTGTGGTATGTGTCCCACACACACTAACTCTAACTGGGGTACGGGTTCCACACACTGACTCTAACTGGGGTACGGGTTCCCCACACACTGGCTCTCACTGGGATACGGGTTCCACACGCACTGACTCTCACTGGGGTACGGGCTCCACACACACTGACTCTCACTGGGGTTCCACACACACTGACTCTCACTGGGGTTCCACACACACTGACTCTCACTGGGGTATGGGTCCCACACACACTGACTCTCACTGGTGTATGGGTTCCACACACACTGACACTCACTGGGGTACGGGTTCCACAGACACTGGCTCTCACTGGGGTACGGGTTCCACACACACTGACTCTCACTGGGGTACGTGTCCCACACACACTGACTCTCACTGGGGTACGGTTTCCACAAACACTGACTCTCACTGGGGTACGGGTTCCACACACACTGACTCTCAATGCGGTACGGGTTCCCCACACACTGGCTCTCACTGGGGTACGGGCTCCACACACACTGACTCTCACTGGGGTACGGGTTCCACACACACCGACTTTCACTGGGGTATGTGTCCCACACACACTGACTCTCACTGGAGTACGTGTCCCACACACACTGACTCTCACTGGGGTACGGGTTCCACACACACTGGCTCTCACTGGGGTACGGGTTCCACACACACTGACTCTCACTGGGGTACGGGTTCCACACACACTGACTCTCACTGCGGTACGGGTTCCCCACACACTGGCTCTCACTGGGGTACGGGCTCCACACACACTGACTCTCACTGGGGTATGTGTCCCACACACACTAACTCTCACTGGGGTACGTGCCCCACACACACTGACTCTCACTGGGGTACGGGTTCCACACACACTGGCTCTCACTGGGGTACGAGCTCCACACACACTGACTCTCAGTGGGGTACGGGTTCCACACGCACTGACGCTCACTGGGGTACAGGTTCCACACACACTGACTCTCACTGGGATACGGGCTCCATACACACTGACTCTCACTGGGGTACGGATTCCACACACACTGACTCTCACTGGGGTACGGGTTCCATACACACTGACTCTCACTGGGGTATGGGCTCCGCAGAAACTGACTCTCACTGGGATACGGGCTCCATACACACTGACTCTCACTGGGGTACGGATTCCACACACACTGACTCTCACTGTGGTACGGGTTCCATACACACTGACTCTCACTGGGGTATGGGCTCCGCAAAAACTGACTCTCACTGGGGTACGGATTCCACACACACTGACTCTCACTGGGGTATGGGTCCACACTCACTGACTGTCACTGGGGTACTGGTTCCACACACACCGGCTCTCACTGTGGTATGTGTCCCACACACACTAACTCTAACTGGGGTACGGGTTCCACACACTGACTCTAACTGGGGTACGGGTTCCCCACACACTGGCTCTCACTGGGATACGGTTTCCACACGCACTGACTCTCACTGGGGTACGGGCTCCACACACACTGACTCTCACTGGGGTTCCACACACACTGACTCTCACTGGGGTTCCACACACACTGACTCTCACTGGGGTATGGGTCCCACACACACTGTCTCTCACTGGTGTATGGGTTCCACACACACTGACACTCACTGGGGTACGGGTTCCACAGACACTGGCTCTCACTGGGGTACGGGTTCCACACACACTGACTCTCACTGGGGTACGTGTCCCACACACACTGACTCTCACTGGGGTACGGTTTCCACAAACACTGACTCTCACTGGGGTACGGGTTCCACACACACTGACTCTCACTGCGGTACGGGTTCCCCACACACTGGCTCTCACTGGGGTACGGGCTCCACACACACTGACTCTCACTGGGGTACGGGTTCCACACACACCGACTTTCACTGGGGTATGTGTCCCACACACACTGACTCTCACTGGAGTACGTGTCCCACACACACTGACTCTCACTGGGGTACGGGTTCCACACACACTGGCTCTCACTGGGGTACGGGCTCCACACACACTGACTCTCACTGGGGTACGGGTTACACACACTGACTCTCACTGGGGTACAGGTTCCACACACACTGACACTCACTGGGGTACGGGTTCCACACACTGACTCTCACTGGGGTACGGGTTACACACACTGACTCTCACTGGGGTACAGGTTCCACACACACTGACACTCACTGGGGTACGGGTTCCACACACACTGACTCTCACTGGGGTACATGTCCCACACACACTGACTCTCACTGGGATACGGGCTCCATACACACTGACTCTCACTGGGGTACGGATTCCACACACACTGACTCTCACTGTGGTACGGGTTCCATACACACTGACACTCACTGGGGTATGGGCTCCGCAGAAACTGACTCTCACTGGGGTACGGATTCCACACACACTGACTCTCACTGGGGTGTGGGTCCACACTCACTGACTGTCACTGGCGTACTGGTTCCACACACACCGACTCTCACTGGGGTACGGGTTCCACACACACCGACTCTCACTGGGGTACGGGTTCCGCACACACTGACTCTCACTGCGGTTCCACACACACTGACTCTCACTGGGGTATGGGTTCCACACACACCGACTCTCACTGGGGTACGGGTTCCACACACTGACTCTCACCGGGGTACGGGTTACACACACTGGCTCTCACTGGGGTACGGGTTCCACACACACTGACTCTCACTGGGGTACGGGTTCCCCACACACTGGTTCTCACTGGGGTACGGGTTCCACAAACACTGACTCTCACTGTTGTACGGGTTCCACACAAACTGACTCTCACTGCGGTACGGGTTCCCCACACACTGGCTCTCACTGGGGTACGGGCTCCACACACACTGACTCTCACTGGGGTATGTGTCCCACACACACTGACTCTCACTGGGGTACGTGTCCCACACACACTGATTCTCACTGGGGTACGGGTTCCACACACACTGGCTCTCACTGGGGTAGGGGTTCCACACACACTGACTCTCACTGGGGTACGGTTTCCACACCCACTGACTCTCACTGGGTACGGGTCCACACACACTGACACTCACTGGGGTACGGGTTCCACACACTGAGTCTCACTGGGGTACGGGTTACACACACTAACTCTCACTGGGGTACAGGTTCCACACACACTGACACTCACTGGGGTACGGGTTCCACACACTGACTCTCACTGGGATACGGATCCCACATACACTGACTCTCACTTGGGTACGGGTCCCACACACACTGACACTCGCTGGGGTACGGGTTCCACACACACTGACTCTCACTGGGGTACGTGCCCCACACACACTGACTCTCACTCGGATACGAATTCCACACACACTGACTCTCAATGGGGTACGGGTTCCACACACTGACTCGCACTAGGGTACGTGTCCCACACACACTGACTCTCACTGGGGTACGAATTCCACACACACTGACTCTCAATGGGGTACGTGTCCCACACACTGACTCGCACTGGGGTACGTGTCCCACACACACTGACTCTCACTGGGGTACGAATTCCACACACACTGACTCTCAATGGGGTACGGGTCCCACACACTGACTCGCACTGGGGTACGTGTCCCACACACACTGACACTCACTGGTGTACGGGTCCACACACACTGACTCTCACTTGGGTACGGGCTCTACACACACTGACTCACATTGGGGTACGGGTTCCCCACACACTGACTCTCACTGGGGTACGGGTTCCACACACACTGACTCTCACTGGGGTACGGGTTCCCCACACCCTGGCTCTCACTGGGATACGGGTTCCACACGCACTGACTCTCACTGGGGTACGGGCTCCACACACACTGACTCTCACTGGGGTTCCACACACACTGACTCTCACTGGGGTTCCACACACACTGACTCTGACTGGGGTACGGGTTCCACACACTGACTCTCACTGGGGTACGGGTTCCCCACACACTGGCTCTCACTGGGATACGGGTTCCACACGCACTGACTCTCACTGGGGTACGGGCTCCACACACACTGACTCTCACTGGGGTTCCACACACACTGACTCTCACTGGGGTTCCACACACACTGACTCTCACTGGGGTACGGGTCCCACACACACTGACTCTCACTGGTGTATGGGTTCCACACACACTGACACTCACTGGGGTACGGGTTCCACAGACACTGACTCTCACTGGGGTACGGGTTCCACACACACTGACTCTCACTGGGGTACGGGTTCCCCACACACTGGCTCTCACTGGGGTACGGGTTCCACACACACTGACTCTCACTGGGGTACGGGTTCCCCACACACTGGCTCTCACTGGGGTACGGTTTCCACAAACACTGACTCTCACTGGGGTACGGGTTCCACACACACTGACTCTCACTGCGGTACGGGTTCCCCACACACTGGCTCTCACTGGGGTACGGGCTCCACACACACTGACTCTCACTGGGGTACGGGCTCCACACACACTGACTCTCACTGGGGTACATGTTCCACAAACACTGACACTCACTGGGGTATGGATTCCACACACACTGACTCTCACTGGGGTACGGGTTCCACACACTGACTCTCACTGGGGTATGTGTCCCACACACACTGACTCTCACTGGGGTACGTCTCCCACACACACTGACTCTCACTGGGGTACGGGTTCCACACACACTGGCTCTCACTGGGGTACGGGTTCCACACACACTGACTCTCACTGGGGTACGGGTTCCACACACACTGACTCTCACTGAGGTACGGGCTCCACACACACTGACTCTCACTGGGGTATGGGCTCCACACACACTAACTCTCAATGGGGTACGGATTCCACACACACTGACTCTGACTGGGGTACGGGTTCCACACACACTGACTCTCACTGGGGTACAAGTTCCACACACACTGACACTCACTGGCGTACGGGTTCCACACACACCGACTCTCACTGGGGTATGTGTCCCACACACACTGATTCTCACTGGGGTACGTGTCCCACACAGACTGACTCTTACTGGGGTTCGGGTTCCACACACACTGGCTCTCACTGGGGTACGGGTTACACACACACTAACTCACAGTGGGGTACGGTTTCCACACACACTGACTCTCACTGGGTACGGGTCCACAGACACTGACACTCACTGGGGTACGGGTTCCACACACTGACTCTCACTGGGGTACGGGTCCCACACACTGACTCGCACTGGGGCACGTGTCCCACACACACTGACTCTCACTGGGGTACGAATTCCACACACACTGACTCACAATGGGGTACGGGTCCCACACACTGACTCGCACTGGGGTACGGGTTCCCCACACACTGGCTCTCACTGGGATACGGGTTCCACACGCACTGACTCTCACTTGGGTACGGGCTCTACACACACTGACTCACATTGCGGTACGGGTTCCCCACACACTGACTCTCACTGGGGTACGGGTTCCACACACTGACTCTCACTGGGGTACGGGTTCCCCACACACTGGCTCTCACTGGGATACGGGTTCCACACGCACTGACTCTCACTGGGGTACGGGCTCCACACACACTGACTCTCACTGGGGTTCCACACACACTGACTCTCACTGGGGTTCCACACACACTGACTCTCACTGGGGTACGGGTCCCACACACACTGACTCTCACTGGTGTATGGGTTCCACACACACTGACTCTCACTGGGGTACGGGTTCCCCACACACTGGCTCTCACTGGGGTACGGGTTCCACACACACTGACTCTCACTGGGGTACGGGTTCCCCACACACTGGCTCTCACTGGGGCACGGTTTCCACAAACACTGACTCTCACTGGGGTACGGGTTCCACACACACTGACTCTCACTGCGGTACGGGTTCCCCACACACTGGTTCTCACTGGGGTACGGGCTCCACACACACTGACTCTCACTGGGGTACGGGCTCCACACACACTGACTCTCACTGGGGTACGGGCTCCACACACACTAACTCTCAATGGGGTACGGATTACACACACACTGACTCTTACTGGGGTACGAGCTCCACAGACACTGACTCTCACTGGGGTACGGGTTCCACACACACTGACTCTCACTGGGGTACATGTTCCACAAACACTGACACTCACTGGGGTATGGATTCCACACACACTGACTCTCACTGGGGTACGGGTTCCACACACTGACTCTCACTGGGGTACGGGTTCCACACACACTGACTCTCACTGGGGTACAAGTTCCACACACACTGACACTCACTGGGGTACGGGTTCCACACACACCGACTCTCACTGGGGTATGTGTCCCACACACACTGACTCTCACTGGGGTACGTCTCCCACACACACTGACTCTCACTGGGGTACGGGTTCCACACACACTGGCTCTCACTGGGGTACGGGTTCCACACACACTGACTCTCACTGGGGTACGGGTTCCACACACACTGACTCTCACTGCGGTACGGGTTCCCCACACACTGGCTCTCACTGGGGTACGGGCTCCACACACACTGACTCTCACTGGGGTACGGGCTCCACACACACTGACTCTCACTGGGGTATGGGCTCCACACACACTAACTCTCAATGGGGTACGGATTCCACACACATTGACTCTGACTGGGGTACGGGTTCCACACACACTGACTCTCACTGGGGTACAAGTTCCACACACACTGACACTCACTGGCGTACGGGTTCCACACACACCGACTCTCACTGGGGTATGTGTCCCACACACACTGATTCTCACTGGGGTACGTGTCCCACACAGACTGACTCTTACTGTGGTTCGGGTTCCACACACACTGGCTCTCACTGGGGTACGGGTTACACACACACTAACTCTCAGTGGGGTACGGTTTCCACACACACTGACTCTCACTGGGTACTGGTCCACAGACACTGACACTCACTGGGGTACGGGTTCCACACACTGACTCTCACTGGGGTAGGGTTACACACACTGACTCTCACTGGGGTACAGGTTCCACACACACTGACACTCACTGGGGTACGGGTTCCACACACACTGACTCTCACTGGGGTACATGTCCCACACACACTGACTCTCACTGGGATACGAATTCCACACACACTGACTCACAATGGGGTATGGGTTCCACACACTGACTCTCACTGGGATACGGATTCCACACACACTGACTCTCACTTGGGTACGGGTCCCACACACACTGACCCTCGCTGGGGTACGGGTTCCACACACACTGACTCTCACTGGGGTACGTGCCCCACACACACTGACTCTCACTGGGATACGAATTCCACACACACTGACACTCAATGGGGTACGGGTTCCACACACTGACTCGCACTGGGGTACGTGTCCCACACACACTGACTCTCACTGGGGTACGAATTCCACACACACTGACTCTCAATGGGGTACAGGTTCCACACACTGACTCTCACTGGGATACGGGTTCCACTCACTGACTCTCACTGGGGTACGGGTTCCCCACACACTGGCTCTCACTGGGATACGGGTTCCACACGCACTGACTCTCACTGGGGTACGGGCTCCACACACACTGACTCTCACTGGGGTTCCACACACACTGACTCTCACTGGGGTTCCACACACACTGACTCTCACTGGGGTAGGGTCCCACACACACTGACTCTCACTGGTGTATGGGTTCCACATACACTGACACTCACTGGGGTACGGGTTCCACAGACACTGACTCTCACTGGGGTACGGGTTCCACACACACTGACTCTCACTGGGGTACGGGTTCCCCACACACTGGCTCTCACTGAGGTACGGGCTCCACAAACAGTGACTCTCACTAGGGTACGGGTTCCACACACACTGACTCTCACTGCGGTACGGGTTCCCCACACACTGGCTCTCACTGGGGTACGGGCTCCACACACACTGACTCTCACTGGGGTACGGGCTCCACACACACTGACTCTCACTGGGGTACGGGTTCCACACACACTGACTCTCACTGGGGTACGGGTTCCACACACTGACTCTCACTGGGGTACGGGCTCCACACACACTGACTCTCACTGGGGTACAAGTTTCACACACACTGACACTCACTGGGGTACGGGTTCCACACACACCGACTCTCACTGGGGTCTGTGTCCCACACACACTGACTCTCACTGGGGTACGTGTCCCACACACACTGACTCTCACTGGGGTACGGGTTCCACACACACTGGCTCTCACTGGGGTACAGGTTCCACACACACTGACACTCACTGGGGTACGGGTTCCACACACACCGACTCTCACTGGGGTACATGTCCCACACACACTGACTCTCACTGGGATACGAATTCCACACACACTGACTCACAATGGGGTATGGGTTCCACACACTGACTCTCACTGGGATACGGATTCCACACACACTGACTCTCACTTGGGTACGGGTCCCACACACACTGACACTCGCTGGGGTACGGGTTCCACACACACAGACTCTCACTGGGGTACGTGCCCCACACACACTGACTCTCACTGGGATACGAATTCCACACACACTGACTCTCAATGGGGTACGGGTTCCACACACTGACTCGCACTGGGGTACGTGTCCCACACACACTGACTCTCACTGGGGTACGAATTCCACACACACTGACTCTCAATGGGGTACGGGTTCCACACACTGACTCTCACTGGGATACGGGTTCCACTCACTGACTCTCACTGGGGTACGGGTTCCCCACACACTGGCTCTCACTGGGATACGGGTTCCACACGCACTGACTCTCACTGGGGTACGGGCTCCACACACACTGATTCTCACTGGGGTTCCACACACACTGACTCTCACTGGGGTTCCACACACACTGACTCTCACTGGGGTAGGGTCCCACACAAACTGACTCTCACTGGTGTATGGGTTCCACACACACTGACACTCACTGGGGTACGGGTTCCACAGACACTGACTCTCACTGGGGTACGGGTTCCACACACACTGACTCTCACTGGGGTACGGGTTCCCCACACACTGGCTCTCACTGAGGTACGGGCTCCACAAACACTGACTCTCACTGGGGTACGGGTTCCACACACACTGACTCTCACTGCGGTACGGGTTCCCCACACACTGGCTCTCACTGGGGTACGGGCTCCACACACACTGACTCTCACTGGGGTACGGGCTCCACACACACTGACTCTCACTGGGGTACGGGCTCCACACACACTAACTCTCAATGGGGTACGGATTCCACACACACTGACTCTCACTGGGGTACGAGCTCCACAGACACTGACTCTCACTGGGGTACGGGTTCCACACACACTGACTCTCACTGGGGTACGGGTTCCACACACACTGACTCTCACTGGGGTACGGGTTCCACACACTGACTCTCACTGGGGTACGGGTTCCACACACACTGACTCTCACTGGGGTACAAGTTTCACACACACTGACTCTCACTGGGGTACTGGTTCCACACACACTGACACTCACTGGGGTACAAGTTCCACACACACTGACACTCACTGGGGTACTGGTTCCACACACACTGACACTCACTGGGGTACGGGTTCCACACACACCGACTCTCACTGGGGTATGTGTCCCATACACACTAACTCTCACTGGGGTACGGGTTCCACACACACTGACTCTCACTGGGGTACGGGTTCCACACACACTGACTCTCACTGGGGTACAAGTTCCACACACACTGACACTCACTGGGGTACTGGTTCCACACACACTGACACTCACTGGGGTACGGGTTCCACACACACCGACTCTCACTGGGGTATGTGTCCCACACACAGTAACTCTCACTGGGGTACGGGTTCCACACACACTGACTCTCACTGGGGTACGGGTTCCACACACACTGGCTCTCACTGGGGTACGGGTTCCACACACACTGACTCTCACTGGGGTACGGGTTCCACACACACAGACTCTCACTGCGGTACGGGTTCCCCACACACTGGCTCTCACTGCGGTACGGGCTCCACACACACTGACTCTCACTGGGGTACGGGCTCCACACACACTGACTCTCACTGGGGTACGGGCTCCACACACACTAACTCTCAATGGGGTACGGATTCCACACACACTGACTCTGACTGGGGTACGGGTTCCACACACACTGACTCTCACTGGGGTACTAGTTCCACACACACTTACACTCACTGGCATACGGGTTCCACACACACTGACTCTCACTGGGGTATGTGTCCCACACACACTGATTCTCACTGGGGTACGTGTCCCACACAGACTGACTCTTACTGGGGTTCGGGTTCCACACACACTGGCTCCTACTGGGGTACGGGTTACACACACACTAACTCTCACTGGGGTACGGTTTCCACACACACTGACTCTCACTGGGTACGGGTCCACACACACTGACACTCACTGGGGTACGGGTTCCACACACTGACTCTCACTGGGGTACGGGTTACACACACACTGGTTCTCACTGGGTTACGGGTTCCACAAACACTGACTCTCACTGTTGTACGGGGTCCACACAAACTGACTCTCACTGCGGTACGGGTTCCCCACACACTGGCTCTCACTGGGGTAGGGGCTCCACACACTGACTCTCACTGGGGTACGGGTTACACACACTGACTCTCACTGGGGTACAGGTTCCACACACACTGACACTCACTGGGGTACGGGTTCCACACACACTGACTCTCACTGGGGTACAGGTTCCACACACACTGACACTCACTGGGGTACGGGTTCCACACACACTGACTCTCATCGGGGTACGTGTCCCACACACACTGACTCTCACTGGGATACGAATTGCACACACACTGACTCTCACTGGTGTACGGGTTACCCACACACTGGCTCTCACTGGGGTACGGGTTCCACACACACTGACTCTCACTGGGGTACGGGTTCCCCACACACTGGTTCTCACTGGGGTACGGGTTCCACAAACACTGACTCTCACTGTTGTACGGGTTCCACACAAACTGACTCTCACTGCGGTACGGGTTCCCCACACACTGGCACTCACTGGGGTACGGGCTCCACACACACTGACTCTCACTTGGGTACGGGCTCCACACACACTGACTCTCACTGGGGTACGGGTTCCACACACACCGACTCTCACTGGGGTATGTGTCCCACACACACTGACTCTCACTGGGGTACGTGTCCCACACACACTGATTCTCACTGGGGTACGGGTTCCACACACACTGGCTCTCACTGGGGTAGGGGTTCCACACACACTGACTCTCACTGGGGTACGGTTTCCACACCCACTGACTCTCACTGGGTACGGGTCCACACACACTGACACTCACTGGGGTACGGGTTCCACACACTGAGTCTCACTGGGGTACGGGTTACACACACTAACTCTCACTGGGGTACAGGTTCCACACACACTGACACTCACTGGGGTACGGGTTCCACACACACTGACTCTCACTGGGGTACATGTCCCACACACACTGTCTCTCACTGGGATACGAATTCCACACACACTGACTCACAATGGGGTACGGGTTCCACACACTAACTCGCACTGGGGTACGTGTCCCACACACACTGACTCTCACTGGGGTACGAATTCCACACACACTGACTCTCAATGGGGTACGGGATCCACACACTGACTCGCACTGGGGTACGTGTCCCACACACACTGACTCTCACTGGGGTACGAATTCCACACACACTGACTCTCAATGGGGTACGGGTTCCACACACACTGACTCTCAATGGGGTACGGGTCCCACACACTGACTCTCACTTGGGTACGGGTCCCAGACACACTGACACTCACTGGTGTACGGGTCCACACACACTGACTCTCACTGGGATACGGGTTCCACACGCACTGACTCTCACTGGGGTACGGGCTCCACACACACTGACTCTCACTGGGGTACAGGTTCCACACACACTGACACTCACTGGGGTACGGGTTCCACACACACTGACTCTCACTGGGGTACGTGTCCCACACACACTGACTCTCACTGGGATACGAATTCCACAAACACTGACTCTCAATGGGGTACGGGTTCCACACACTGACTCTCACTGGGATACGTGTCCCACAGACACTGACACTCACTGGGGTACGGATTCCACACACACTGACTCTCACTGGGGTACGGGTTCCACACACACTGACTCTCACTGCGGTACGGGTTCCCCACACACTGGCTCTCACTGGGGTACGGGTTCCACACACACTGACTCTCACTGGGGTACGGGTTCCCCACACTCTGGCTCTCACTGGGGTACGGGTTCCACACACACTGACTCTCACTGGGGTACGGGTTCCCCACACACTGGCTCTCACTGGGGTACGGGATCCACAAACACTGACTCTCACTGGGGTACGTGTTCCACACACACTGACTCTCACTGCGGTACGGGTTCCCCACATACTGGCTCTCACTGGGGTACGGGCTCGACACACACTGACTCTCACTGGGGTACGGGCTCCACACACACTGACTCTCACTGGGGTACGGGCTCCACAGACACTGACTCTCACTGGGGTACGGGTTCCACACACACTGACTCTCACTGGGGTACAAGTTCCACACACACTGACACTCACTGGGGTATGGATTCCACGCACACTGACTCTCACTGGGGTACGGGTTCCACACACTGACTCTCACTGGGGTACGGGTTCCACACACACCGACTCTCACTGGGGTATGTGCCCCACACACACTGACTCTCACTGGGGTACGTGTCCCACACACACTCTCTCTCACTGGGATACGGGCTCCATACACACTGACTCTCACTGGGGTACGGATTCCACACACACTGACTCTCACTGTGGTACGGGTTCCATACACACTGACACTCACTGGGGTACGGGCTCCGCAGAAACTGACTCTCACTGGGGTACGGATTCCACACACACTGACTCTCACTGGGGTATGGGTCCACACTCACTGACTGTCACTGGGGTACTGGTTCCACACACACCGACTCTCACTGGGGTACGGGTTCCACACACACTGACTCTCACTGGGGTACGGGTTACACACACTGACTCTCACTGGGGTACAGGTTCCACACACACTGACACTCACTGGGGTACGGGTTCCACACACACTGACTCTCACTGGGGTACGTGTCCCACACACACTGACTCTCACTGGGATACGAATTCCACACACACTGACTCTCAATGGGGTCCGGGTTCCACACACTGACTCTCACTGGGATACGGATCCCACACACACTGACTCTCACTTGGGTACGGGTCCCACACGCACTGACTCTCACTGGGATACGAATTCCACACACACTGACACTCACTGGGGTACGGGTTCCACACACACTGACTCTCACTGGGGTATGGGTTCGACACACACTGACTCTCCCTGGAGTACGGGTTCCCCACACACTGACTCTCACTGGGGTACGGGTTCCACACACACTGACTCTCACTGGGGTACGGGTTCCCCACACACTGGCTCTCACTGGGGTACGGGTTCCACACACACTGACTCTCACTGGGGTACGGGTTCCCCACACACTGGCTCTCACTGGGGTACGGGATCCACAAACACTGACTCTCACTGGGGTACGGGTTCCACACACACTGACTCTCACTGCGGTACGGGTTCCCCACACACTGGCTCTCACTGGGGTACGGGCTCGACACACACTGACTCTCACTGGGGTACGGGCTCCACACACACTGACTCTCACTGGGGTACGGGCTCCACAGACACTGACTCTCACTGGGGTATGGGTTCCACACACACTGACTCTCACTGGGGTACAAGTTCCACACACACTGACACTCACTGGGGTATGGATTCCACGCACACTGACTCTCACTGGGGTACGGGTTCCAAACACTGACTCTCACTGGGGTACGGGTTCCACACACACTGACTCTCACTGGGGTACAAGTTCCACACACACTGACACTCACTGGCGTACGGGTTCCACTCACACCGACTCTCACTGGGGTATGTGTCCCACACACACTGACTCTCACTGGGGTACGTGTCCCACACACACTGACTCTCACTGGGGTACGGGTTCCACACACACTGGCTCTCACTGGGGTACGAGCTCGACACACACTGACTCTCACTGGGGTACGGGTTCCACACGCACTGACGCTCACTGGTGTACGGGTCCACACACACTGACTCTCACTTGGGTACGGGCTCTACACACACTGACTCACACTGGGGTACGGGTTCCCCACACACTGACTCTCACTGGGGTACGGGTTCCACACACTGACTCTCACTGGGGTACGGGTTCCCCACACACTGGCTCTCACTGGGATACGGGTTCCACATGCACTGACTCTCACTGGGGTACGGGCTCCACACACACTGACTCTCACTGGGGTTCCACACACACTGACTCTCACTGGGGTACGGGTCCGACACACACTGACTCTCACTGGGTTATGTGTTCCACACACACTGACACTCACTGGGGTACGGGTTCCACACACACTGACTCTCACTGGGGTACGGGTTCCACACACACTGACTCTCACTGGGGTACGGTTTCCACACACACTGACTCTCACTGGGGTACGGGTTCCACACACACTGTCTCTCACTGGGGTACGGGTTCCACACACACTGACTCTCACTGGGGTTCCACACACACTGACTCTCACTGGGGTTCCACACACACTGACTCTCACTGGGGTACGGGTCCCACACACACTGACTCTCACTGGGGTACGGGTTCCACACACACTGACTCTCACTGGGGTTCCACACACACTGACTCTCACTGGGGTACGGGTCCCACACACACTGACTCTCACTGGGTTATGTGTTCCACACACACTGACACTCACTGGGGTACGAGTTCCACACACACTGACTCTCACTGGGGTACCGGTTCCCCACACACTGGCTCTCACTGGGGTACGGGTTCCACAAACACTGACTCTCACTGTTGTACGTGTTCCACACACACTGACTCTCACTGCGGTACGGGTTCCCCACACACTGGCTCTCACTGGGGTACGGGCTCCACACACACTGACTCTCACTGGGGTACGGGCTCCACACACACTAACTCTCAATGGGGTACGGATTCCACACACACTGACTCTCACTGGGGTACGGGTTCCACACACACTGACACTCACTGGGGTACAAGTTCCACACACACTGACACTCACTGGCGTACGGGTTCCACACACACCGACTCTCACTGGGGTATGTGTCCCACACACACTGACTCTCACTGGGGTACGTGTCCCACACACTCTGACTCTCACTGGGCTACGGATTCCACAAACACTGACTCTCACTGGGGTACGGGTTCCACACGCACTGACGCTCACTGGGGTACGGGCTCCAAACACACTGGCTCTCACTGGGGTACGGGTTCCACAAACACTGACTCTCACTGTTGTACGTGTTCCACACACACTGACTCTCACTGCGGTACGGGTTCCCCACACACTGGCTCTCACTGGGGTACGGGCTCCACACACACTGACTCTCACTGGGGTACGGGCTCCACACACACTAACTCTCAATGGGGTACGGATTCCACACACACTGACACTCACTGGCGTACGGGTTCCACACACACCGACTCTCACTGGGGTATGTGTCCCACACACACTGACTCTCACTGGGGTACGTGTCCCACACACACTGACTCTCACTGGGCTACGGATTCCACAAACACTGACTCTCACTGGGGTACGGGTTCCACACGCACTGACGCTCACTGGGGTACGGGCTCCAAACACACTGACTCTCACTGGGATACGGGCTCCATACACACTGACTCTCACTGGGGTACGGATTCCACACACACTGACTCTCACTGTGGTACGGGTTCCATACACACTGACACTCACTGGGGTACGGGCTCCGCAGAAACTGACTCTCACTGGGGTACGGATTCCACACACACTGACTCTCACTGGGGTATGGGTCCACACACACCGACTCTCACTGGGGTAAGGGTTCCACACACACTGACTCTCACTGGGGTTCCACACACACTGACTCTCCCTGGGGTATGGGTTCCACACACACCGACTCTCACTGGGGTACGGGTTCCACACACTGACTCTCACTGGGGTACGGGTAACACACACACTGACTCTCACTGGGGTACGGGTTACACACACTGACTCTCACTGTGGTACAGGTTCCACACACACTGACACTCACTGGGGTACGGGTTCCACACACACTGACTCTCACTGGGGTACGTGTCCCACACACACTGACTCTCACTGGGATACGAATTCCACACACACTGACTCTCAATGGGGTACTGGTTCCACACACTGACTCTCACTGGGATACGGATCCCACACACACTGACTCTCACTTGGGTACGGGTCCCACACACACTGACTCTCACTGGGATACGAATTCCACACACACTGACTCTCAATGGGGTACGGGTTCCACACACTGACTCGCACTGGGGTACGTGTCCCACACACACTGACACTCACTGGGGTACGGGTTCCACACACACTGACTCTCACTGGGGTACGGGTTCCACACACACTGACTCTCACTGTGGTACGGGTTACCCACACACTGACTCTCACTGGGGTACGGGTTCCACGCACACTGGCTCTCATTGGGGTACGGACTCCACACACTGACTCTCACTGGGGTACGGGCTCCACACACACTGACTCTCACTGGGGTACGGGCTCCACACACACTAACTCTCAATGGGGTATGGATTCCACACACACTGACTCTCACTGGGGTACGAGCTCCACAGACACTGACTCTCACTGGGGTACGGGTTCCACACACACTGACTCTCACTGGGGTACAAGTTTCACACACACTGACACTCACTGGGGTATGGATTCCACACACACTGACTCTCACTGGGGTACGGGTTCCACACACTGACTCTCACTGGGGTACGGGTTCCACACACACTGACTCTCACTGGGGTACAAGTTCCACACACACTGACACACACTGGGGTACGGGTTCCACACACACCGACTCTCATTGGGGTATGTGTCCCACACACACTAACTCTCACTGGGGTACGTGTCCGACACACACTGACTCTCACTGGGGTACGGGTTCCACACACACTGGCTCTCACTGGGGTAAGAGCTCCACACACACTGACTCTCACTGGGGTACGGGTTCCACACACACTGGCTCTCACTGGGGTACGAGCTCAACACACACTGACTCTCACTTTGGTACGGGTTCCACACGCACTGACGCTCACTGGGGTACGGGTTCCACACACACTGACTCTCACTGTGATACGGATTCCACACACACTGACTCTCACTGTGGTACGGGTTCCATACACACTGACACTCACTGGGGTATGGGCTCCGCAGAAACTGACTCTCACTGGGGTACGGATTCCACACACACTGACTCTCACTGGGGTATGGGTCCACACTCACTGACTGTCACTGGGGTACTGGTTCCACACACACCGACTCTCACTGGGGTATGGGTTCCACACACACTGGCTCTCACTGGGGTTCCACAGACACTGACTCTCACTGGGGTACGGGTTCCACACACACTGACTCTCACTGGGGTATGGGTCCACACTCACTGACTGTCACTGGGGTACTGGTTCCACACACACCGACTCTCACTGGGGTACGGGTTCCACACACACCGACTCTCACTGGGGTACGGGTTCCACACACACTGACTCTCACTGGGGTTCCACACACATTGACTCTCACTGGGGTATGGGTTCCACACACACCGACTCTCACTGGGGTACGGGTTCCACACACTGACTCTCACTGGGGTACGGGTTACACACACTGACTCTCACTGGGGTACAGGTTCCACACACACTGACACTCACTGGGGTACGGGTTCCACACACACTGACTCTAACTGGGGTACGTGTCCCACACACACTGACTCTCACTGGGATACGAATTCCACACACACTGACTCTCAATGGGGTACGGGTTCCACACACTGACTCTCACTGGGATACGGATCCCACACACACTGACTCTCACTTGGGTACGGGTCCCACACACACTGACACTCACTGGGGTACGGGTGCACACACACTGACTCTCACTGGGGTACGTGTCCCACACACACTGACTCTCACTGGGATACAAATTACACACACACTAACTCTCAATGGGGTACGCGTTCCACACACTGACTCGCACTGGGGTACGTGTCCCACACACACTGACACTCACTGGGGTACGGGTTCCACACACACTGACTCTCACTGGGGTACGGGTTCCACACACACTGACTCTCACTGGGGTACGGGTTCCCCACACACTGGCTCTCACTGGGGTACGGGTTCCACACACACTGACTCTCACTGGGGTACGGGTTCCCCACACACTGGCTCTCACTGGGGTACGGGTTCCACAAATACTGACTCTCATTGGGGTACGGGTTCCACACACACTGACTCTCACTGGGGTACGGGCTCGACACACACTGACTCTCACTGCGGTACGGGCTCCACACACACCGACTCTCACTGGGGTACGAGCTCCACAGACACTGACTCTCACTGGGGTACGGGTTCCACACACACTGACTCTCACTGGGGTACAAGTTCCAAACACACTGACACTCACTGGGGTACGGGTTCCACACACACTGACTCGCACTGGGGTACGGGTTCCACACACTGACTCTCACTGGGGTACGGGTTCCACACACACTGACTCGCACTGGGGTACAAGTTCCACACACACTGACACTCACTGGGGTACGGGTTCCTCATACACCGACTCTCACTGGGGTATGTGTCCCACAGACACTGACTCTCATTGGGGTACGTGTCCCACACACACTGACTCTCACTGGGGTACGGGTTCCACACACACTGGCTCTCACTGGGGTACGAGCTCGACACACACTGACTCTCACTGGGGTACGGGTTCCACACGCACTGACGCTCACTGGGGCACGGGTTCCACACACACTGACTCTCAATGGGGTTCGGTCACTGACACTCACTGGGGTACGGGCTACACACACACTGACTCTCACTGGGGTTCGTGTTCCACACACACTGACTCTCACTGGGGTACGGGCTCCACACACACTGACTCTCACTGGGGTTCCACACACACTGACTCTCAATGGGGTTCCACACACACTGACTCTCACTGGGGTACGGGTTCCCCACACACTGGCTCTCACTGGGGTACGGGTTCCACAAACACTGACTCTCACTGGTGTACTGGTCCACACACACTGACTCTCACTGGGGTACGGGCTCCACACACACTGACTCTCACTGGGGTACGGGTTCCACAAACACTGACTCTCACTGGTGTACTGGTCCACACACACTGACTCTCACTGGGGTACGGGCTCCACACACACTGACTCTCACTGGGGTACGTGTCCCACACACACTGACTCTCACTGGGGTCCGGGTTCCAGACACACTGACTCTCACGGGGTACGGGCTCCACACACACTGACTCTCACTGTGGTACGGGCTCCACACACACTGACACTCACTGAGGTACGGGATCCACACACACTTACTCGCACTGGGGTGTGGGTCCACACACACTGACTCTCACTGGGGTACGAGCTCCACACACACTGACTGTCACTGAGGTACGGGATCCACACACACTTACTCGCACTGGGGTACGGGTTCCACACACACTGACTCTCACTGGGGTACGAGTTTCACACACACTGACTCTCACTGGGATACGGTCCGACACACACTGACTCTCACTTGGGTACGGGTCCCACACACACTGACTCGCACTGGGGTACGTGTCCCACACACACTGACTCGCACTGGGGTACGTGTCCCACACACACTGACTCGCACTGGGGTACGAATTCCACACACACTGACTCTCACTGCGATACGGGTCCGACACACACTGGCTCTCACTTGGGTCCGTGTCCCACACACACTGACACTCACTGGGGTACGGGTCCACACACACTGACTCTCACTGGGGTACGGTTTCCCCACACACTGGCTCTCACTGGGGTACGGGTTCCCCACACACTGGCTCTCACTGGGGTACGGGTTCCACAAATACTGACTCTCACTGGGGAACAGGTCCACACACACTTTCTCTCTCTGGGGTACGGGTTCCCCACACACTGGCTCTC
This sequence comes from Scyliorhinus torazame, assembly GCF_047496885.1. Lineage (NCBI taxonomy): Eukaryota > Metazoa > Chordata > Chondrichthyes > Carcharhiniformes > Scyliorhinidae > Scyliorhinus > Scyliorhinus torazame. The sequence continues at coordinate 120,689,052 of NC_092716.1, forward strand.
ACTGGGGTACTGGTTCCCCACACACTGACTCTCACTGGGGTACGGGTTCCATACACACTGACTCTCACTGGGGTACGAGCTCCACAGACACTGACTCTCACTGGGGTACGGGTTCCACACACTGACTCCCACTTGGGTACGGGTTCCAAACACTGACTCTCACTGGGGTATAAGTTCCACACACACTGACACTCACTGGGGTACGGGTTCCACACACACTGACTCTCACTGGGGTACGGATCCCACACTCCCTGGCTCTCACTGAGGTACGGGTTCCGTACACACTGACTCTCACTGGGATTGGGGTTCCACACACTGACTCTCAGTGGGGTACGAGTTCCACACGCACTGACTCTCACTGGGTACGGGTCCACACACACTGACTCTCAGTGGGGTACGAGTTCCACACGCACTGACGCTCACTGGGGTACGGGTTCCACACACTCTGACTCTCACTGGGGTACGGCTCCCACACACACTGACTCTCACTGGGGTACGGGTTCCGCACGCACTGACGCTCACTGGGGTACGGGTTCCACACACACTGACTCTCACTGGGATACGGGCTCCATACACACTGACTCTCACTGGGGTACGGATTCCACACACACTGACTATCACTGTGGTACGGGTTCCATACACACTGACTCTCACTGGGGTACGGGCTCCGCAGAAACTGACTCTTACTGGGGTACGGATTCCACACACACTGACTCTCACTGGGGTATGGGTCCACACTCACTGACTGTCACTGGGGTACTGGTTCCACACACACCGACTCTCAATGGGGTACGGGTTCCACACACACTGACTCTCACTGGGGTTCCACACACACTGACTCACACTGGGGTATGGGTTCCACACACACCGACTCTCTCTGGGGTACGGGTTCCACACACTGACTCTCACTGGGGTACGGGTTACACACACTGACTCTCACTGGGGTACAGGTTCCACACACACTGACACTCACTGGGGTACGGGTTCCACAAACACTGACTCTCACTGGGGTACGTGTCCCACACACACTGACTCTCACTGGGAAATTAATTCCACACACACTGACTCTCAATGGGGTACGGGTTCCACACACTGACTCTGACTGGGATAAGGATCCCACACACACTGACTCTCACTTGGGTACGGTTCCCACACACACTGACACTCACTGGGGTAGGGGTTCCACACACACTGACTCTTACTTGGGTACGGGCTCTACAAACACTGACTCACACTGGGGTACGGGTTCCCCACACACTGACTCTCCCTCGGGTACGAGTTCCACACACTGACTCTCACTGGGGTACGGGTTCCCCACACACTGGCTCTCACTGGGATACGGGTTCCACACGCACTGACTCTCACTGAGGTACGGGCTCCACACACACTGACTCTCACTGGGGTTCCACACACCCTGACTCTCACTGGGGTTCCCCACACACTGACTCTCCCTGGGGTACGGGTCCCACACACACTGAGTCTCACTGGGGTATGTGTTCCACACACACTGACACTCACTGGGGTACGGGTTCCACACACACTGACTCTCACTGGGGTACGGGTTCCACACACACTGACTCTCACTGGGGTACGGGTTCCCCACACACTGGCTCTCACTTGGGTACGGGTTCCACACACACTGACTCTCACTGGGGTACGGGTACACACACACTGACTCTCAATGGAGTACAGATTCCACACACACTGACTCTCACTGGGGTACGAGCTCCACAGACACTGACTCTCACTGGGGTACGCGTTCCACACACTGACTCTCACTGGGGTACAAGTTCCACACACACTGACACTCACTGGGGTACGGGTTCCACACACACTGACTCTCACTGGGGTACGTGTCCCACACACACTGACTCTCACTGGGGTACAAGTTCCACACACGCTGACACTCACTGGGGTACGGGTTCCACACACACTGACTCTCACTGGGGTACGTCTCCCACACACACTGACTCTCACTGGGGTACGGGTTCCACACACACTGACTCTCATTGGGGTACGGGTTCCACACACACTGACTCTCACTGGGGTATGGATTCCACACATACTGACTCTCACTGGTGTACGAATTCCACACTCACTGACTTTCACTGCGATACGGGTCCGACACACACTGATTCTCACTTGGGTACGGGTCCACACACACTGACTCTCACTGGGGTACGGGTCCGACACACACTGACTCTCACTTGGGTACGGGACCCACACACACTGACTCTCACTGGGGTACGGGTCCCACACACACTGACTCTCACTGGGGTACGGGTTCCACACACACTGACTCTCACTGGGGTACGGGTTCCCCACACACTGGCTCTCTCTTGGCTACGGGGTCCACACACACTGACTCTCACTGGGGTACGGGTTCCCCACATCTGGCTCTCACTGGGGTACGGGTTCCACAAACACTGACTCTCACTGGGGTACCGGTTCCACACACACTGACTCTCACTGGGGTACGGGTTCCCCACACACTGGCTCTCACTGGGATACAGGCTCCACACACACTGACTCTCACTGGGGTACGGTCTCCACACACACTGACTCTCACTGGGGTACGGGTTACACACACTGACTCTCACTGTGGTACAGGTTCCACACACACTGACACTCACTGGGGTACGGGTTCCACACACACTGACTCTCACTGGGGTACGTGTCCCACACACACTGACTCTCACTGGGATACGAATTCCACACACACTGACTCTCAATGGGGTACTGGTTCCACACACTGACTCTCACTGGGATACGGATCCCACACACACTGACTCTCACTTGGGTACGGGTCCCACACACACTGACTCTCACTGGGATACGAATTCCACACACACTGACTCTCAATGGGGTACGGGTTCCACACACTGACTCGCACTGGGGTACGTGTCCCACACACACTGACACTCACTGGGGTACGGGTTCCACACACACTGACTCTCACTGGGGTACGGGTTCCACACACACTGACTCTCACTGTGGTACGGGTTACCCACACACTGACTCTCACTGGGGTACGGGTTCCACGCACACTGGCTCTCATTGGGGTACGGACTCCACACACTGACTCTCACTGGGGTACGGGCTCCACACACACTGACTCTCACTGGGGTACGGGCTCCACACACACTAACTCTCAATGGGGTATGGATTCCACACACACTGACTCTCACTGGGGTACGAGCTCCACAGACACTGACTCTCACTGGGGTACGGGTTCCACACACACTGACTCTCACTGGGGTACAAGTTTCACACACACTGACACTCACTGGGGTATGGATTCCACACACACTGACTCTCACTGGGGTACGGGTTCCACACACTGACTCTCACTGGGGTACGGGTTCCACACACACTGACTCTCACTGGGGTACAAGTTCCACACACACTGACACACACTGGGGTACGGGTTCCACACACACCGACTCTCACTGGGGTATGTGTCCCACACACACTAACTCTCACTGGGGTACGTGTCCGACACACACTGACTCTCACTGGGGTACGGGTTCCACACACACTGGCTCTCACTGGGGTAAGAGCTCCACACACACTGACTCTCACTGGGGTACGGGTTCCACACACACTGGCTCTCACTGGGGTACGAGCTCAACACACACTGACTCTCACTTTGGTACGGGTTCCACACGCACTGACGCTCACTGGGGTACGGGTTCCACACACACTGACTCTCACTGTGATACGGATTCCACACACACTGACTCTCACTGTGGTACGGGTTCCATACACACTGACACTCACTGGGGTATGGGCTCCGCAGAAACTGACTCTCACTGGGGTACGGATTCCACACACACTGACTCTCACTGGGGTATGGGTCCACACTCACTGACTGTCACTGGGGTACTGGTTCCACACACACCGACTCTCACTGGGGTATGGGTTCCACACACACTGGCTCTCACTGGGGTTCCACACACACTGACACTCACTGGGGTACGGGTTCCATACACACTGACACTCACTGGGGTACGGATTCCACACACACTGACTCTCACTGGGGTATGGGTCCACACTCACTGACTGTCACTGGGGTACTGGTTCCACACACACCGACTCTCACTGGGGTACGGGTTCCACACACACCGACTCTCACTGGGGTACGGGTTCCACACACACTGACTCTCACTGGGGTTCCACACACATTGACTCTCACTGGGGTATGGGTTCCACACACACCGACTCTCACTGGGGTACGGGTTCCACACACTGACTCTCACTGGGGTACGGGTTACACACACTGACTCTCACTGGGGTACAGGTTCCACACACACTGACACTCACTGGGGTATGGGTTCCACACACACTGACTCTAACTGGGGTACGTGTCCCACACACACTGACTCTCACTGGGATACGAATTCCACACACACTGACTCTCAATGGGGTACGGGTTCCACAAACTGACTCTCACTGGGATACGGATCCCACACACACTGACTCTCACTTGGGTACGGGTCCCACACACACTGACACTCACTGGGGTACGGGTGCACACACACTGACTCTCACTGGGGTACGTGTCCCACACACACTGACTCTCACTGGGATACAAATTACACACACACTAACTCTCAATGGGGTACGCGTTCCACACACTGACTCGCACTGGGGTACGTGTCCCACACACACTGACACTCACTGGGGTACGGGTTCCACACACACTGACTCTCACTGGGGTACGGGTTCCACACACACTGACTCTCACTGGGGTACGGGTTCCCCACACACTGGCTCTCACTGGGGTACGGGTTCCACACACACTGACTCTCACTGGGGTACGGGTTCCCCACACACTGGCTCTCACTGGGGTACGGGTTCCACAAATACTGACTCTCATTGGGGTACGGGTTCCACACACACTGACTCTCACTGGGGTACGGGCTCGACACACACTGACTCTCACTGCGGTACGGGCTCCACACACACCGACTCTCACTGGGGTACGAGCTCCACAGACACTGACTCTCACTGGGGTACGGGTTCCACACACACTGACTCTCACTGGGGTACAAGTTCCAAACACACTGACACTCACTGGGGTACGGGTTCCACACACACTGACTCGCACTGGGGTACGGGTTCCACACACTGACTCTCACTGGGGTACGGGTTCCACACACACTGACTCGCACTGGGGTACAAGTTCCACACACACTGACACTCACTGGGGTACGGGTTCCTCATACACCGACTCTCACTGGGGTATGTGTCCCACAGACACTGACTCTCATTGGGGTACGTGTCCCACACACACTGACTCTCACTGGGGTACGGGTTCCACACACACTGGCTCTCACTGGGGTACGAGCTCGACACACACTGACTCTCACTGGGGTACGGGTTCCACACGCACTGACGCTCACTGGGGCACGGGTTCCACACACACTGACTCTCAATGGGGTTCGGTCACTGACACTCACTGGGGTACGGGCTACACACACACTGACTCTCACTGGGGTTCGTGTTCCACACACACTGACTCTCACTGGGGTACGGGCTCCACACACACTGACTCTCACTGGGGTTCCACACACACTGACTCTCAATGGGGTTCCACACACACTGACTCTCACTGGGGTACGGGTTCCCCACACACTGGCTCTCACTGGGGTACGGGTTCCACAAACACTGACTCTCACTGGTGTACTGGTCCACACACACTGACTCTCACTGGGGTACGGGCTCCACACACACTGACTCTCACTGGGGTACGGGTTCCACAAACACTGACTCTCACTGGTGTACTGGTCCACACACACTGACTCTCACTGGGATACGGGCTCCACACACACTGACTCTCACTGGGGTACGTGTCCCACACACACTGACTCTCACTGGGGTCCGGGTTCCAGACACACTGACTCTCACGGGGTACGGGCTCCACACACACTGACTCTCACTGTGGTACGGGCTCCACACACACTGACACTCACTGAGGTACGGGATCCACACACACTTACTCGCACTGGGGTGTGGGTCCACACACACTGACTCTCACTGGGGTACGAGCTCCACACACACTGACTGTCACTGAGGTACGGGATCCACACACACTTACTCGCACTGGGGTACGGGTTCCACACACACTGACTCTCACTGGGGTACGAGTTTCACACACACTGACTCTCACTGGGATACGGTCCGACACACACTGACTCGCACTGGGGTACGTGTCCCACACACACTGACTCGCACTGGGGTACGTGTCCCACACACACTGACTCGCACTGGGGTACGAATTCCACACACACTGAGTCTCACTGCGATACGGGTCCGACACACACTGGCTCTCACTTGGGTCCGTGTCCCACACACACTGACACTCACTGGGGTACGGGTCCACACACACTGACTCTCACTGGGGTACGGTTTCCCCACACACTGGCTCTCACTGGGGTACGGGTTCCCCACACACTGGCTCTCACTGGGGTACGGGTTCCACAAATACTGACTCTCACTGGGGAACAGGTCCACACACACTTTCTCTCTCTGGGGTACGGGTTCCCCACACACTGGCTCTCACTGGGGTACTGGTTCCCCACACACTGACTCTCACTGGGGTACGGGTTCCATACACACTGACTCTCACTGGGGTACGAGCTCCACAGACACTGACTCTCACTGGGGTACGGGTTCCACACACTGACTCCCACTTGGGTACGGGTTCCAAACACTGACTCTCACTGGGGTATAAGTTCCACACACACTGACACTCACTGGGGTACGGGTTCCACACACACTGACTCTCACTGGGGTACGGATCCCACACTCCCTGGCTCTCACTGAGGTACGGGTTCCGTACACACTGACTCTCACTGGGATTGGGGTTCCACACACTGACTCTCAGTGGGGTACGAGTTCCACACGCACTGACTCTCACTGGGTACGGGTCCACACACACTGACTCTCAGTGGGGTACGAGTTCCACACGCACTGACGCTCACTGGGGTACGGGTTCCACACACACTGACTCTCACTGGGGTACGGCTCCCACACACACTGACTCTCACTGGGGTACGGGTTCCGCACGCACTGACGCTCACTGGGGTACGGGTTCCACACACACTGACTCTCACTGGGATACGGGCTCCATACACACTGACTCTCACTGGGGTACGGATTCCACACACACTGACTATCACTGTGGTACGGGTTCCATACACACTGACTCTCACTGGGGTACGGGCTCCGCAGAAACTGACTCTTACTGGGGTACGGATTCCACACACACTGACTCTCACTGGGGTATGGGTCCACACTCACTGACTGTCACTGGGGTACTGGTTCCACACACACCGACTCTCAATGGGGTACGGGTTCCACACACACTGACTCTCACTGGGGTTCCACACACACTGACTCACACTGGGGTATGGGTTCCACACACACCGACTCTCTCTGGGGTACGGGTTCCACACACTGACTCTCACTGGGGTACGGGTTACACACACTGACTCTCACTGGGGTACAGGTTCCACACACACTGACACTCACTGGGGTACGGGTTCCACAAACACTGACTCTCACTGGGGTACGTGTCCCACACACACTGACTCTCACTGGGAAATTAATTCCACACACACTGACTCTCAATGGGGTACGGGTTCCACACACTGACTCTGACTGGGATAAGGATCCCACACACACTGACTCTCACTTGGGTACGGTTCCCACACACACTGACACTCACTGGGGTAGGGGTTCCACACACACTGACTCTTACTTGGGTACGGGCTCTACAAACACTGACTCACACTGGGGTACGGGTTCCCCACACACTGACTCTCCCTCGGGTACGAGTTCCACACACTGACTCTCACTGGGGTACGGGTTCCCCACACACTGGCTCTCACTGGGATACGGGTTCCACACGCACTGACTCTCACTGAGGTACGGGCTCCACACACACTGACTCTCACTGGGGTTCCACACACCCTGACTCTCACTGGGGTTCCCCACACACTGACTCTCCCTGGGGTACGGGTCCCACACACACTGAGTCTCACTGGGGTATGTGTTCCACACACACTGACACTCACTGGGGTACGGGTTCCACACACACTGACTCTCACTGGGGTACGGGTTCCACACACACTGACTCTCACTGGGGTACGGGTTCCCCACACACTGGCTCTCACTTGGGTACGGGTTCCACACACACTGACTCTCACTGGGGTACGGGTACACACACACTGACTCTCAATGGGGTACAGATTCCACACACACTGACTCTCACTGGGGTACGAGCTCCACAGACACTGACTCTCACTGGGGTACGCGTTCCACACACTGACTCTCACTGGGGTACAAGTTCCACACACACTGACACTCACTGGGGTACGGGTTCCACACACACTGACTCTCACTGGGGTACGTGTCCCACAAACACTGACTCTCACTGGGGTACAAGTTCCACACACGCTGACACTCACTGGGGTACGGGTTCCACACACACTGACTCTCACTGGGGTACGTCTCCCACACACACTGACTCTCACTGGGGTACGGGTTCCACACACACTGACTCTCATTGGGGTACGGGTTCCACACACACTGACTCTCACTGGGGTATGGATTCCACACATACTGACTCTCACTGGTGTACGAATTCCACACTCACTGACTTTCACTGCGATACGGGTCCGACACACACTGATTCTCACTTGGGTACGGGTCCACACACACTGACTCTCACTGGGGTACGGGTCCGACACACACTGACTCTCACTTGGGTACGGGACCCACACACACTGACTCTCACTGGGGTACGGGTCCCACACACACTGACTCTCACTGGGGTACGGGTTCCACACACACTGACTCTCACTGGGGTACGGGTTCCCCACACACTGGCTCTCACTTGGGTACGGGGTCCACACACACTGACTCTCACTGGGGTACGGGTTCCCCACATCTGGCTCTCACTGGGGTACGGGTTCCACAAACACTGACTCTCACTGGGGTACCGGTTCCACACACACTGACTCTCACTGGGGTACGGGTTCCCCACACACTGGCTCTCACTGGGATACAGGCTCCACACACACTGACTCTCACTGGGGTACGGTCTCCACACAAACTGACTCTCACTGGGGTACGGGCTCCACACACACTAACTCTCAATGGGGTACAGATTCCACACACACTGACTCTCACTGGGGTACGAGCTCCACAGACACTGACTCTCACTGGGGTACGCGTTCCACACACTGACTCTCACTGGGGTACGGGTTCCACACACACTGACTCTCACTGGGGTACAAGTTCCACACACACTGACACTCACTGGGGTACGTGTTCCACACACACTGACTCTCACTGGGGTACGTGTCCCACACACACTGACTCTCACTGGGGTACGGGTTCCACACACACTGACTCTCAATGGGGTACGGGGTCCACACACTGACTCTCACTGGGGTACGGGTTCCACACACGCTGACTCTCACTGGGGTGCAAGTTCCAAACACACTGACACTCACTGGGGTACGGGTTCCACACACACTGACTCTCACTGGGGTACGTCTCCCACACACACTGACTCTCACTGGGGTACGGGTTCCACACACACTGACTCTCATTGGGGTACGGGTTCCACACACACTGACTCTCACTGGGGTATGGATTCCACACATACTGACTCTCACTGGTGTACGAATTCCACACTCACTGACTTTCACTGCGATACGGGTCCGACACACACTGACTCTCACTTGGGTACGGGTCCACACACACTGACTCTCACTGGGGTACGGGTCCGACACACACTGACTCTCACTTGGGTACGGGACCCACACACACTGACACTCACTGGGGTACGGGTCCAGACACACTGACTCTCACTGGGGTACGGGTCCCACACACACTGACTCTCACTGGGGTACGAGTTCCATACACACTGACTCTCACTGGGGTACGAATTCCACACACACTGACTCTCACTTGGGTACGAATTCCACACACACTGACTCTCACTTGGGTACGGGTCCCACACACACTGACTCTCACTGGGGTACAAGTTCCACACACACTGACTCTCACTGGGGTACGGGTTCCACACACACTGACTCTCACTGGGGTACGGGTTCCACACACACTGACTCTCACTGGGGTACGGGTTCCCCACACACTGGCTCTCACTTGGGTACGGGTTCCACACACACTGACTCTCACTGGGATACGGGTACACACACACTGACTCTCAATGGGGTACAGATTCCACACACACTGACTCTCACTGGGGTACGAGCTCCACAGACACTGACTCTCACTGGGGTACGCGTTCCACACACTGACTCTCACTGGGGTACAAGTTCCACACACACTGACACTCACTGGGGTACGGGTTCCACACACACTGACTCTCACTGGGGTACGTGTCCCACACACACTGACTCTCACTGGGGTACAAGTTCCACACACGCTGACACTCACTGGGGTACGGGTTCCACACACACTGACTCTCACTGGGGTACGTCTCCCACACACACTGACTCTCACTGGGGTACGGGTTCCACACACACTGACTCTCATTGGGGTACGGGTTCCACACACACTGACTCTCACTGGGGTATGGATTCCACACATACTGACTCTCACTGGTGTACGAATTCCACACTCACTGACTTTCACTGCGATACGGGTCCGACACACACTGATTCTCACTTGGGTACGGGTCCACACACACTGACTCTCACTGGGGTACGGGTCCGACACACACTGACTCTCACTTGGGTACGGGACCCACACACACTGACTCTCACTGGGGTACGGGTCCCACACACACTGACTCTCACTGGGGTACGGGTTCCACACACACTGACTCTCACTGGGGTACGGGTTCCCCACACACTGGCTCTCACTTGGGTACGGGGTCCACACACACTGACTCTCACTGGGGTACGGGTTCCCCACATCTGGCTCTCACTGGGGTACGGGTTCCACAAACACTGACTCTCACTGGGGTACCGGTTCCACACACACTGACTCTCACTGGGGTACGGGTTCCCCACACACTGGCTCTCACTGGGATACAGGCTCCACACACACTGACTCTCACTGGGGTACGGTCTCCACACAAACTGACTCTCACTGGGGTACGGGCTCCACACACACTAACTCTCAATGGGGTACAGATTCCACACACACTGACTCTCACTGGGGTACGAGCTCCACAGACACTGACTCTCACTGGGGTACGCGTTCCACACACTGACTCTCACTGGGGTACGGGTTCCACACACACTGACTCTCACTGGGGTACAAGTTCCACACACACTGACACTCACTGGGGTACGTGTTCCACACACACTGACTCTCACTGGGGTACGTGTCCCACACACACTGACTCTCACTGGGGTACGGGTTCCACACACACTGACTCTCAATGGGGTACGGGGTCCACACACTGACTCTCACTGGGGTACGGGTTCCACACACGCTGACTCTCACTGGGGTGCAAGTTCCAAACACACTGACACTCACTGGGGTACGGGTTCCACACACACTGACTCTCACTGGGGTACGTCTCCCACACACACTGACTCTCACTGGGGTACGGGTTCCACACACACTGACTCTCATTGGGGTACGGGTTCCACACACACTGACTCTCACTGGGGTATGGATTCCACACATACTGACTCTCACTGGTGTACGAATTCCACACTCACTGACTTTCACTGCGATACGGGTCCGACACACACTGACTCTCACTTGGGTACGGGTCCACACACACTGACTCTCACTGGGGTACGGGTCCGACACACACTGACTCTCACTTGGGTACGGGACCCACACACACTGACACTCACTGGGGTACGGGTCCAGACACACTGACTCTCACTGGGGTACGGGTCCCACACACACTGACTCTCACTGGGGTACGAGTTCCATACACACTGACTCTCACTGGGGTACGAATTCCACACACACTGACTCTCACTTGGGTACGAATTCCACACACACTGACTCTCACTTGGGTACGGGTCCCACACACACTGACTCTCACTGGGGTACAAGTTCCACACACACTGACTCTCACTGGCGTACGGTTTCCACACACACTGACTCTCACTGGGGTACGGGTCCCACACACACTGACTCTCACTTGGGTACGGGTCCCACACACACTGACACTCACTGGGGTACGCGTTCCACACACTGACTCTCACTGGGGTTCCACACACACTGACTCTCACTGGGGTACAAGTTCCACACACTCTGACACTCACTGGGGTACGGGTTCCACACACACTGACTCTCACTGGGGTACGGGTCCGACACACACTGACTCTCACTTGGGTACGGGACCCACACACACTGACACTCACTGGGGTACGGGTCCACACACACTGACTCTCACTGGGGTACGGGTCCCACACACACTGACTCTCACTGGGGTACAAGTTCCACAAACACTGACACTCACTGGGGTACGCGTTCCACACACTGACTCTCACTGGGGTACGGGTTCCACACACACTGACTCTCACTGGGGTACAAGTTCCACACACTCTGACACTCACTGGGGTACGGGTTCCACACACACTGACTCTCACTGGGGTACGGGTCCGACACACACTGACTCTCACTTGGGTACGGGACCCACACACACTGACACTCACTGGGGTACGGGTCCACACACACTGACTCTCACTGGGGTACGGGTCCCACACACACTGACTCTCACTGGGGTACGAGTTCCATACACAGTGACTCTCACTGGGGTACGAATTCCACACACACTGACTCTCACATGGGTACGGGTCCCACACACACTGACACTCACTGGTGTACGGGTCCACACACACTGACTCTCACTGCGGTACGGGCTCCACACACACTGACTCTCACTGGGGTACGGGTTCCACACACACTGACTCTCACTGGGGTACGAATTCCACACACACTGACTCTCACTTGGGTACGGGTCACACACACACTGACTCTCACTGGGGTACAAGATCCACACACACTGACACTCACTGGGGTATTGGTTCCACACACACTGACTCTCACTGGGGTACGCGTTCCACACACTGACTCTCACTGGGGTACAAGATCCACACACACTGACACTCACTGGGGTATAGGTTCCACACACACTGACTCTCACTGGGGTACGGGTTCCACACACACTGACTCTCACTGGGGTACAAGTTCCACACACACTGACACTCACTGGGGTACGGGTTCCACACACACTGACTCTCACTGGGGTACATGTCCCACACACACTGACTCTCACTGGGGTACGGGTTCCACACACACTGAATCTCACTGGGGTACGGGGTCCACACACTGACTCTCACTGGGGTACGGGTTCGACACACTGACTCTCACTGGGGTACAGGTTCCACACACACTGACTCTCACTGGGGTACAAGTTCCACACACACTGACACTCACTGGGGTACGGGTTCCACACACACTGACTCTGACTGGGGTACGTCTCCCACACACACTTACTCTCACTGGGGTACGGGTTCCCCACACACTGACTCTCACTGGGGTCCGGGTTCCATACACACTGACTCTCACTGGGGTACGAGCTCCACAGACACTGACTCTCACTGGGGTACGGGTTCCACACACTGACTCTCACTGGGGTACGGGTTCCATAAACACTGACTCTCACTGGGGTACGAGCTCCACACACACTGACTCTCACTGGGGTACGGATCCCACACTCCCTGACTCTCACTGAATTACGGTTTCCACGCACACTGACTCGCACTGGGGTGTGGGTCCACACACACTGACTCACACTGGGGTACGGGTTCCGTACACACTGACTCTCACTGGGATACGGGTTCCACGCACTGACTCTCACTGGGGTACGGGTTCCACACACACAGACTCTCACTGGGGTACGAGTTCCACACACACTGACAATCACTGGGGTTCGCGTCCGACACACACTGACTCTCACTGGGGTACGGGTCCACACACACTGACTCTCACCGGGGTACGGGTCCACACACACTGACTCTCAGTGGGGTACGAGTTCCACACGTACTGACGCTCACTGGGGTACGGGTTCCACACACACTGAATCTCACTGGGGTACGGGTTCCACACGCACTGACGCTCACTGGGGTACGGGTTCCGCACACACTGACTCTCACTGGGATACGGGCTCCATACACACTGACTCTCACTGGGGTACGGGTTCCGTACACACTGACTCTCACTGGGATACGGGTCCCACACACTGACTCTCACTGGGGTACGGGTTCCACACACTGACTATCACTGGGGTACGGATTACACACACTGACTCTCACTGCGGTACGGGTTCCCCACACACTGGCTCTCACTGGGGTACGGGCTCGACACACACTGACTCTCACTGGGGTACGGGCTCCACACACACTGACTCTCACTGGGGTACGGGCTCCACACACACCAACTCTCAATGGGGTACGGATTCCACACACACCGACTCTCACTGGGGTACGAGCTCCACAGACACTGACTCTCACTGGGGTACGGATTCCACACACACTGACTCTCACTGGGGTATGGGTCCACACTCACTGACTGTCACTGGGGTACTGGTTCCACACACACCGACTCTCACTGCGGTACGGGTTCCACACACACTGACTCTCACTGGGGTTCCACACACACTGACTCTCACTGGGGTATGGGTTCCACACACACCGACTCTCTCTGGGGTACGGGTTCCACACACTGACTCTCACTGGGGTACGGGTTACACACACTGACTCTCACTGGGGTACAGGTTCCACACACACTGACACTCACTGGTGTACGGTTTCCACAAACACTGACTCTCACTGGGGTACGTGTCCCACACACACTGACTCTCACTGGGATACGAATTCCACACACACTGACTCTCAATGGGGTCCGGGTTCCACACACTGACTCTCACTGGGGTAGGGGTTCCACACACACTGACTCTTACTTGGGTACGGGCTCTACACACACTGACTCACACTTGTGTACGGGTTCCCCACACACTAACTCTCCCTGGGGTACGGGTTCCACACACTGACTCTCACTGGGGTAAGGGTTCCCCACACACTGGCTCTCACTGGGATACGGGTTCCACACGCACTGACTCTCACTGAGGTACTGGCTCCACACACACTGACTCTCACTGGGGTTCCACACACCCTGAGTCTCACTGGGGTTCCACACACACTGACTCTCACTGAGTACGGGTCCCACACACACTGACTCTCACTGGGGTATGTGTTCCACACACACTGACACTCACTGGGGTACGGGTTCCACACACACTGACTCTCACTGGGGTACGGGTTCCACACACTGACTCTCACTGGGGTACGGGTTCCCCACAGACTGGCTCTCACTGGGGTACGGGCTCCACACACACTGACTCTCACTGGGGTACGGTCTCCACACACACTGACTCTCACTGGGGTACGGGTTCCACACACACTAACTCTCAATGGGGTACAGATTCCACACACACTGACTCTCACTAGGGTACGAGCTCCACAGACACTGACTCTCACTGGGGTACGGGTTCCACACACACTGACTCTCACTGGGGTACAAGTTCCACACACACTGACACTCACTGGGGTATAGGTTCCACACACACTGACACTCACTGGGGTACGGGTTCCACACACACTGACTCTCACTGGGGTACGTGTCC
Organism: Scyliorhinus torazame; assembly: GCF_047496885.1. Taxonomy (NCBI): domain Eukaryota; kingdom Metazoa; phylum Chordata; class Chondrichthyes; order Carcharhiniformes; family Scyliorhinidae; genus Scyliorhinus; species Scyliorhinus torazame. The sequence goes on from NC_092716.1 coordinate 120,704,752, forward strand.
CACACACACTGACTATCACTCGGGTACGGGTTCCACACACACTGACTCTCACTGGGGTACGGGGTCCACACACTGACTCTCACTGGGGTACGGGTTCCACACACTGACTCTCACTGGGGTACGGGTTCCACACACACTGACTCTCACTGGGGTACAAGTTCCACACACACTGACACTCACTGGGGTACGGGTTCCACACACACTGACTCTCACTGGGGTACGTCTCCCACACACACTGACTCTCACTGGGGTACGGGTTCCACACACTCTGACTCTCATTGGAGTCCGGGTTCCACACACACTGAATCTCACTGGGGTGTGGATTCCACACATACTGACTCTCACTGGTGTACGAATTCCACACTCACTGACTTTCACTGCGATACGGGTCCGACACGCACTGACTCTCACTTGGGTACGGGTCCACACACACTGACTCTCACTGGGGTACGGGTCCGACACACACTGACTCTCACTTGGGTACGGGACCCACACACACTGACACTCACTGTGGTACGGGTCCACACACACTGACTCACACTGGGGTACGGGTCCCACACACACTGACTCTCACTGGGGTACGAGTTCCATACACTGACTCTCACTGGGGTATAAGTTCCACACACACTGACACTCACTGGGGTACGGGTTCCACACACACTGACTCTCACTGGGGTACGGATCCCACACTCCCTGGCTCTCACTGAGGTACGGGTTCCGTACACACTGACTCTCACTGGGATTGGGGTTCCACACACTGACTCTCAGTGGGGTACGAGTTCCACACGCACTGACTCTCACTGGGTACGGGTCCACACACACTGACTCTCAGTGGGGTACGAGTTCCACACGCACTGACGCTCACTGGGGTACGGGTTCCACACACACTGACTCTCACTGGGGTACGGCTCCCACACACACTGACTCTCACTGGGGTACGGGTTCCGCACGCACTGACGCTCACTGGGGTACGGGTTCCACACACACTGACTCTCACTGGGATACGGGCTCCATACACACTGACTCTCACTGGGGTACGGATTCCACACACACTGACTATCACTGTGGTACGGGTTCCATACACACTGACTCTCACTGGGGTACGGGCTCCGCAGAAACTGACTCTTACTGGGGTACGGATTCCACACACACTGACTCTCACTGGGGTATGGGTCCACACTCACTGACTGTCACTGGGGTACTGGTTCCACACACACCGACTCTCAATGGGGTACGGGTTCCACACACACTGACTCTCACTGGGGTTCCACACACACTGACTCACACTGGGGTATGGGTTCCACACACACCGACTCTCTCTGGGGTACGGGTTCCACACACTGACTCTCACTGGGGTACGGGTTACACACACTGACTCTCACTGGGGTACAGGTTCCACACACACTGACACTCACTGGGGTACGGGTTCCACAAACACTGACTCTCACTGGGGTACGTGTCCCACACACACTGACTCTCACTGGGAAATTAATTCCACACACACTGACTCTCAATGGGGTACGGGTTCCACACACTGACTCTGACTGGGATAAGGATCCCACACACACTGACTCTCACTTGGGTACGGTTCCCACACACACTGACACTCACTGGGGTAGGGGTTCCACACACACTGACTCTTACTTGGGTACGGGCTCTACAAACACTGACTCACACTGGGGTACGGGTTCCCCACACACTGACTCTCCCTCGGGTACGAGTTCCACACACTGACTCTCACTGGGGTACGGGTTCCCCACACACTGGCTCTCACTGGGATACGGGTTCCACACGCACTGACTCTCACTGAGGTACGGGCTCCACACACACTGACTCTCACTGGGGTTCCACACACCCTGACTCTCACTGGGGTTCCCCACACACTGACTCTCCCTGGGGTACGGGTCCCACACACACTGAGTCTCACTGGGGTATGTGTTCCACACACACTGACACTCACTGGGGTACGGGTTCCACACACACTGACTCTCACTGGGGTACGGGTTCCACACACACAGACTCTCACTGGGGTACGAGTTCCACACACACTGACAATCACTGGGGTTCGCGTCCGACACACACTGACTCTCACTGGGGTACGGGTCCACACACACTGACTCTCACCGGGGTACGGGTCCACACACACTGACTCTCAGTGGGGTACGAGTTCCACACGTACTGACGCTCACTGGGGTACGGGTTCCACACACACTGAATCTCACTGGGGTACGGGTTCCACACGCACTGACGCTCACTGGGGTACGGGTTCCGCACACACTGACTCTCACTGGGATACGGGCTCCATACACACTGACTCTCACTGGGGTACGGGTTCCGTACACACTGACTCTCACTGGGATACGGGTCCCACACACTGACTCTCACTGGGGTACGGGTTCCACACACTGACTATCACTGGGGTACGGATTACACACACTGACTCTCACTGCGGTACGGGTTCCCCACACACTGGCTCTCACTGGGGTACGGGCTCGACACACACTGACTCTCACTGGGGTACGGGCTCCACACACACTGACTCTCACTGGGGTACGGGCTCCACACACACCAACTCTCAATGGGGTACGGATTCCACACACACCGACTCTCACTGGGGTACGAGCTCCACAGACACTGACTCTCACTGGGGTACGGATTCCACACACACTGACTCTCACTGGGGTATGGGTCCACACTCACTGACTGTCACTGGGGTACTGGTTCCACACACACCGACTCTCACTGCGGTACGGGTTCCACACACACTGACTCTCACTGGGGTTCCACACACACTGACTCTCACTGGGGTATGGGTTCCACACACACCGACTCTCTCTGGGGTACGGGTTCCACACACTGACTCTCACTGGGGTACGGGTTACACACACTGACTCTCACTGGGGTACAGGTTCCACACACACTGACACTCACTGGTGTACGGTTTCCACAAACACTGACTCTCACTGGGGTACGTGTCCCACACACACTGACTCTCACTGGGATACGAATTCCACACACACTGACTCTCAATGGGGTCCGGGTTCCACACACTGACTCTCACTGGGGTAGGGGTTCCACACACACTGACTCTTACTTGGGTACGGGCTCTACACACACTGACTCACACTTGTGTACGGGTTCCCCACACACTAACTCTCCCTGGGGTACGGGTTCCACACACTGACTCTCACTGGGGTAAGGGTTCCCCACACACTGGCTCTCACTGGGATACGGGTTCCACACGCACTGACTCTCACTGAGGTACTGGCTCCACACACACTGACTCTCACTGGGGTTCCACACACCCTGAGTCTCACTGGGGTTCCACACACACTGACTCTCACTGAGTACGGGTCCCACACACACTGACTCTCACTGGGGTATGTGTTCCACACACACTGACACTCACTGGGGTACGGGTTCCACACACACTGACTCTCACTGGGGTACGGGTTCCACACACTGACTCTCACTGGGGTACGGGTTCCCCACAGACTGGCTCTCACTGGGGTACGGGCTCCACACACACTGACTCTCACTGGGGTACGGTCTCCACACACACTGACTCTCACTGGGGTACGGGTTCCACACACACTAACTCTCAATGGGGTACAGATTCCACACACACTGACTCTCACTAGGGTACGAGCTCCACAGACACTGACTCTCACTGGGGTACGGGTTCCACACACACTGACTCTCACTGGGGTACAAGTTCCACACACACTGACACTCACTGGGGTATAGGTTCCACACACACTGACACTCACTGGGGTACGGGTTCCACACACACTGACTCTCACTGGGGTACGTGTCCCACACACACTGACTATCACTCGGGTACGGGTTCCACACACACTGACTCTCACTGGGGTACGGGGTCCACACACTGACTCTCACTGGGGTACGGGTTCCACACACTGACTCTCACTGGGGTACGGGTTCCACACACACTGACTCTCACTGGGGTACAAGTTCCACACACACTGACACTCACTGGGGTACGGGTTCCACACACACTGACTCTCACTGGGGTACGTCTCCCACACACACTGACTCTCACTGGGGTACGGGTTCCACACACTCTGACTCTCATTGGAGTCCGGGTTCCACACACACTGAATCTCACTGGGGTGTGGATTCCACACATACTGACTCTCACTGGTGTACGAATTCCACACTCACTGACTTTCACTGCGATACGGGTCCGACACGCACTGACTCTCACTTGGGTACGGGTCCACACACACTGACTCTCACTGGGGTACGGGTCCGACACACACTGACTCTCACTTGGGTACGGGACCCACACACACTGACACTCACTGTGGTACGGGTCCACACACACTGACTCACACTGGGGTACGGGTCCCACACACACTGACTCTCACTGGGGTACGAGTTCCATACACTGACTCTCACTGGGGTATAAGTTCCACACACACTGACACTCACTGGGGTACGGGTTCCACACACACTGACTCTCACTGGGGTACGGATCCCACACTCCCTGGCTCTCACTGAGGTACGGGTTCCGTACACACTGACTCTCACTGGGATTGGGGTTCCACACACTGACTCTCAGTGGGGTACGAGTTCCACACGCACTGACTCTCACTGGGTACGGGTCCACACACACTGACTCTCAGTGGGGTACGAGTTCCACACGCACTGACGCTCACTGGGGTACGGGTTCCACACACACTGACTCTCACTGGGGTACGGCTCCCACACACACTGACTCTCACTGGGGTACGGGTTCCGCACGCACTGACGCTCACTGGGGTACGGGTTCCACACACACTGACTCTCACTGGGATACGGGCTCCATACACACTGACTCTCACTGGGGTACGGATTCCACACACACTGACTATCACTGTGGTACGGGTTCCATACACACTGACTCTCACTGGGGTACGGGCTCCGCAGAAACTGACTCTTACTGGGGTACGGATTCCACACACACTGACTCTCACTGGGGTATGGGTCCACACTCACTGACTGTCACTGGGGTACTGGTTCCACACACACCGACTCTCAATGGGGTACGGGTTCCACACACACTGACACTCACTGGGGTTCCACACACACTGACTCACACTGGGGTATGGGTTCCACACACACCGACTCTCTCTGGGGTACGGGTTCCACACACTGACTCTCACTGGGGTACGGGTTACACACACTGACTCTCACTGGGGTACAGGTTCCACACACACTGACACTCACTGGGGTACGGGTTCCACAAACACTGACTCTCACTGGGGTACGTGTCCCACACACACTGACTCTCACTGGGAAATTAATTCCACACACACTGACTCTCAATGGGGTACGGGTTCCACACACTGACTCTGACTGGGATAAGGATCCCACACACACTGACTCTCACTTGGGTACGGTTCCCACACACACTGACACTCACTGGGGTAGGGGTTCCACACACACTGACTCTTACTTGGGTACGGGCTCTACAAACACTGACTCACACTGGGGTACGGGTTCCCCACACACTGACTCTCCCTCGGGTACGAGTTCCACACACTGACTCTCACTGGGGTACGGGTTCCCCACACACTGGCTCTCACTGGGATACGGGTTCCACACGCACTGACTCTCACTGAGGTACGGGCTCCACACACACTGACTCTCACTGGGGTTCCACACACCCTGACTCTCACTGGGGTTCCCCACACACTGACTCTCCCTGGGGTACGGGTCCCACACACACTGAGTCTCACTGGGGTATGTGTTCCACACACACTGACACTCACTGGGGTACGGGTTCCACACACACTGACTCTCACTGGGGTACGGGTTCCACACACACTGACTCTCACTGGGGTACGGGTTCCCCACACACTGGCTCTCACTTGGGTACGGGTTCCACACACACTGACTCTCACTGGGGTACGGGTACACACACACTGACTCTCAATGGGGTACAGATTCCACACACACTGACTCTCACTGGGGTCCGAGCTCCACAGACACTGTCTCTCACTGGGGTACGCGTTCCACACACTGACTCTCACTGGGGTACAAGTTCCACACACACTGACACTCACTGGGGTACGGGTTCCACACACACTGACTCTCACTGGGGTACGTGTCCCACACACACTGACTCTCACTGGGGTACAAGTTCCACACACGCTGACACTCACTGGGGTACGGGTTCCACACACACTGACTCTCACTGGGGTACGTCTCCCACACACACTGACTCTCACTGGGGTACGGGTTCCACACACACTGACTCTCATTGGGGTACGGGTTCCACACACACTGACTCTCACTGGGGTATGGATTCCACACATACTGACTCTCACTGGTGTACGAATTCCACACTCACTGACTTTCACTGCGATACGGGTCCGACACACACTGACTCTCACTTGGGTACGGGTCCACACACACTGACTCTCACTGGGGTACGGGTCCGACACACACTGACTCTCACTTGGGTACGGGACCCACACACACTGACTCTCACTGGGGTACGGGTCCCACACACACTGACTCTCACTGGGGTACGGGTTCCACACACACTGACTCTCACTGGGGTACGGGTTCCCCACACACTGGCTCTCACTTGGGTACGGGGTCCACACACACTGACTCTCACTGGGGTACGGGTTCCCCACATCTGGCTCTCACTGGGGTACGGGTTCCACAAACACTGACTCTCACTGGGGTACCGGTTCCACACACACTGACTCTCACTGGGGTACGGGTTCCCCACACACTGGCTCTCACTGGGATACAGGCTCCACACACACTGACTCTCACTGGGGTACGGTCTCCACACAAACTGACTCTCACTGGGGTACGGGCTCCACACACACTAACTCTCAATGGGGTACAGATTCCACACACACTGACTCTCACTGGGGTACGAGCTCCACAGACACTGACTCTCACTGGGGTACGCGTTCCACACACTGACTCTCACTGGGGTACGGGTTCCACACACACTGACTCTCACTGGGGTACAAGTTCCACACACACTGACACTCACTGGGGTACGTGTTCCACACACACTGACTCTCACTGGGGTACGTGTCCCACACACACTGACTCTCACTGGGGTACGGGTTCCACACACACTGACTCTCAATGGGGTACGGGGTCCACACACTGACTCTCACTGGGGTACGGGTTCCACACACGCTGACTCTCACTGGGGTGCAAGTTCCAAACACACTGACACTCACTGGGGTACGGGTTCCACACACACTGACTCTCACTGGGGTACGTCTCCCACACACACTGACTCTCACTGGGGTACGGGTTCCACACACACTGACTCTCATTGGGGTACGGGTTCCACACACACTGACTCTCACTGGGGTATGGATTCCACACATACTGACTCTCACTGGTGTACGAATTCCACACTCACTGACTTTCACTGCGATACGGGTCCGACACACACTGACTCTCACTTGGGTACGGGTCCACACACACTGACTCTCACTGGGGTACGGGTCCGACACACACTGACTCTCACTTGGGTACGGGACCCACACACACTGACACTCACTGGGGTACGGGTCCAGACACACTGACTCTCACTGGGGTACGGGTCCCACACACACTGACTCTCACTGGGGTACGAGTTCCATACACACTGACTCTCACTGGGGTACGAATTCCACACACACTGACTCTCACTTGGGTACGAATTCCACACACACTGACTCTCACTTGGGTACGGGTCCCACACACACTGACTCTCACTGGGGTACAAGTTCCACACACACTGACTCTCACTGGGGTACGGGTTCCACACACACTGACTCTCACTGGGGTACGGGTCCCACACACACTGACTCTCACTTGGGTACGGGTCCCACACACACTGACACTCACTGGGGTACGCGTTCCACACACTGACTCTCACTGGGGTTCCACACACACTGACTCTCACTGGGGTACAAGTTCCACACACTCTGACACTCACTGGGGTACGGGTTCCACACACACTGACTCTCACTGGGGTACGGGTCCGACACACACTGACTCTCACTTGGGTACGGGACCCACACACACTGACACTCACTGGGGTACGGGTCCACACACACTGACTCTCACTGGGGTACGGGTCCCACACACACTGACTCTCACTGGGGTACGAATTCCACACACACTGACTCTCACTTGGGTACGGGTCCCACACACACTGACTCTCACTGGGGTACAAGTTCCACAAACACTGACACTCACTGGGGTACGCGTTCCACACACTGACTCTCACTGGGGTACGGGTTCCACACACACTGACTCTCACTGGGGTACAAGTTCCACACACTCTGACACTCACTGGGGTACGGGTTCCACACACACTGACTCTCACTGGGGTACGGGTCCGACACACACTGACTCTCACTTGGGTACGGGACCCACACACACTGACACTCACTGGGGTACGGGTCCACACACACTGACTCTCACTGGGGTACGGGTCCCACACACACTGACTCTCACTGGGGTACGAGTTCCATACACAGTGACTCTCACTGGGGTACGAATTCCACACACACTGACTCTCACATGGGTACGGGTCCCACACACACTGACACTCACTGGTGTACGGGTCCACACACACTGACTCTCACTGCGGTACGGGCTCCACACACACTGACTCTCACTGGGGTACGGGTTCCACACACACTGACTCTCACTGGGGTACGAATTCCACACACACTGACTCTCACTTGGGTACGGGTCACACACACACTGACTCTCACTGGGGTACAAGATCCACACACACTGACACTCACTGGGGTATTGGTTCCACACACACTGACTCTCACTGGGGTACGCGTTCCACACACTGACTCTCACTGGGGTACAAGATCCACACACACTGACACTCACTGGGGTATAGGTTCCACACACACTGACTCTCACTGGGGTACGGGTTCCACACACACTGACTCTCACTGGGGTACAAGTTCCACACACACTGACACTCACTGGGGTACGGGTTCCACACACACTGACTCTCACTGGGGTACATGTCCCACACACACTGACTCTCACTGGGGTACGGGTTCCACACACACTGAATCTCACTGGGGTACGGGGTCCACACACTGACTCTCACTGGGGTACGGGTTCGACACACTGACTCTCACTGGGGTACAGGTTCCACACACACTGACTCTCACTGGGGTACAAGTTCCACACACACTGACACTCACTGGGGTACGGGTTCCACACACACTGACTCTGACTGGGGTACGTCTCCCACACACACTTACTCTCACTGGGGTACGGGTTCCCCACACACTGACTCTCACTGGGGTCCGGGTTCCATACACACTGACTCTCACTGGGGTACGAGCTCCACAGACACTGACTCTCACTGGGGTACGGGTTCCACACACTGACTCTCACTGGGGTACGGGTTCCATAAACACTGACTCTCACTGGGGTACGAGCTCCACACACACTGACTCTCACTGGGGTACGGATCCCACACTCCCTGACTCTCACTGAATTACGGTTTCCACGCACACTGACTCGCACTGGGGTGTGGGTCCACACACACTGACTCACACTGGGGTACGGGTTCCGTACACACTGACTCTCACTGGGATACGGGTTCCACGCACTGACTCTCACTGGGGTACGGGTTCCACACACACAGACTCTCACTGGGGTACGAGTTCCACACACACTGACAATCACTGGGGTTCGCGTCCGACACACACTGACTCTCACTGGGGTACGGGTCCACACACACTGACTCTCACCGGGGTACGGGTCCACACACACTGACTCTCAGTGGGGTACGAGTTCCACACGTACTGACGCTCACTGGGGTACGGGTTCCACACACACTGAATCTCACTGGGGTACGGGTTCCACACGCACTGACGCTCACTGGGGTACGGGTTCCGCACACACTGACTCTCACTGGGATACGGGCTCCATACACACTGACTCTCACTGGGGTACGGGTTCCGTACACACTGACTCTCACTGGGATACGGGTCCCACACACTGACTCTCACTGGGGTACGGGTTCCACACACTGACTATCACTGGGGTACGGATTCCACACACACCAACTCTCAATGGGGTACGGATTCCACACACACCGACTCTCACTGGGGTACGAGCTCCACAGACACTGACTCTCACTGGGGTACGGATTCCACACACACTGACTCTCACTGGGGTATGGGTCCACACTCACTGACTGTCACTGGGTTACTGGTTCCACACACACCGACTCTCACTGCGGTACGGGTTCCACACACACTGACTCTCACTGGGGTTCCACACACACTGACTCTCACTGGGGTATGGGTTCCACACACACCGACTCTCTCTGGGGTACGGGTTCCACACACTGACTCTCACTGGGGTACGGGTTACACACACTGACTCTCACTGGGGTACAGGTTCCACACACACTGACACTCACTGGTGTACGGTTTCCACAAACACTGACTCTCACTGGGGTACGTGTCCCACACACACTGACTCTCACTGGGATACGAATTCCACACACACTGACTCTCAATGGGGTCCGGGTTCCACACACTGACTCTCACTGGGGTAGGGGTTCCACACACACTGACTCTTACTTGGGTACGGGCTCTACACACACTGACTCACACTTGTGTACGGGTTCCCCACACACTAACTCTCCCTGGGGTACGGGTTCCACACACTGACTCTCACTGGGGTAAGGGTTCCCCACACACTGGCTCTCACTGGGATACGGGTTCCACACGCACTGACTCTCACTGAGGTACTGGCTCCACACACACTGACTCTCACTGGGGTTCCACACACCCTGAGTCTCACTGGGGTTCCACACACACTGACTCTCACTGAGTACGGGTCCCACACACACTGACTCTCACTGGGGTATGTGTTCCACACACACTGACACTCACTGGGGTACGGGTTCCACACACACTGACTCTCACTGGGGTACGGGTTCCACACACTGACTCTCACTGGGGTACGGGTTCCCCACAGACTGGCTCTCACTGGGGTACGGGCTCCACACACACTGACTCTCACTGGGGTACGGTCTCCACACACACTGACTCTCACTGGGGTACGGGTTCCACACACACTAACTCTCAATGGGGTACAGATTCCACACACACTGACTCTCACTAGGGTACGAGCTCCACAGACACTGACTCTCACTGGGGTACGGGTTCCACACACACTGACTCTCACTGGGGTACAAGTTCCACACACACTGACACTCACTGGGGTATAGGTTCCACACACACTGACACTCACTGGGGTACGGGTTCCACACACACTGACTCTCACTGGGGTACGTGTCCCACACACACTGACTCTCACTCGGGTACGGGTTCCACACACACTGACTCTCACTGGGGTACGGGGTCCACACACTGACTCTCACTGGGGTACGGGTTCCACACACTGACTCTCACTGGGGTACGGGTTCCACACACACTGACTCTCACTGGGGTACAAGTTCCACACACACTGACACTCACTGGGGTACGGGTTCCACACACACTGACTCTCACTGGGGTACGTCTCCCACACACACTGACTCTCACTGGGGTACGGGTTCCACACACTCTGACTCTCATTGGAGTCCGGGTTCCACACACACTGAATCTCACTGGGGTGTGGATTCCACACATACTGACTCTCACTGGTGTACGAATTCCACACTCACTGACTTTCACTGCGATACGGGTCCGACACGCACTGACTCTCACTTGGGTACGGGTCCACACACACTGACTCTCACTGGGGTACGGGTCCGACACACACTGACTCTCACTTGGGTACGGGACCCACACACACTGACACTCACTGTGGTACGGGTCCACACACACTGACTCACACTGGGGTACGGGTCCCACACACACTGACTCTCACTGGGGTACGAGTTCCATACACACTGACTCTCACTGGGGTACGAATTCCGCACACACTGACTCTCACTTGGGTACGGGTCCCACACACACTGACACTCACTGGTGTACGGGTCCACACACACTGACTCTCACTGGGGTACGGGCTCCATACACACAGACACTCACTGGGGTATAGGTTCCACACACACTGACTCTCACTGTGGTCCGGGTTCCACACACACTGACTCTCACTGGGGTACAAGTTCCACACACACTGACACTCACTGGGGTACGGGTTCACACACCCACTGACTCTCACTGGGGTACAAGTTCCACACACACTGACTCTCACTGGGGTACGTGTCCCACACACACTGACTCTCACTGGGGTACGGGTTCCACACACTGACTCTCACTGGGGCACGTGTCCCACACACACTGACACTCACTGGTGTACGGGTCCACACACACTGACTCTCACTGGGGTACGGGCTCCATACTCACAGACACTCACTGGGGTACGGGTTCCACACACACTGACTCTCACTGGTGTACAGGTTCCACACACACTGACACTAACTGGGGTACGGGTTCCACACACACTGACTCTCACTGGGGTACGGGTTCCCCACACACTGGCTCTCACTGGGGTACGGGTTCCCCACACACTGACTCTCACTGGGGTACGGGTTCCATGCACACTGACTCTCACTGGGGTACGAGCTCCACAGACACTGACTGTCACTGGGGTACGGGTTCCACACACTGACTCTCACTGGTGTACGGGTCCACACACACTGACTCTCACTGGGGTACGGGCTCCACACACACTGACTCTCACTGGGGTACGGGTTCCATACACACTGACACTCACTGGGGTACGAATTCCACACACACTGACTCTCACTTGGGTACCGGTCCCACACACACTGACTCTCACTGGGGTACAAGTTCCACACACACTGACAGTCACTGGGGTATAGGTTCCACAGACACTGACTCTCACTGGGGTACACGTTCCACACACTGACTCTCACTGGGGTACGGGTTCCACACACGCTGACTCTCACTGGGGTACAAGTTCCACACACACTGACACTCACTGGGGTACGGGTTCCACACACACTGACTCTCACTGGGGTACATGTTCCACACACACTGACACTAACTGGGGTACGGGTTCCACACACACTGACTCTCACTGGGGTACGTCTCCCACACACACTTACTTTCACTGGGGTACGGGTTCCCCACACACTGGCTCGCACTGGGGTACGGGTTCCCCACACACTGACTCTCACTGGGGTACGGGTTCCATGCACACTGACTCTCACTGGGGTACGAGCTCCACAGACACTGACTCTCACTGGGGTACAGGTTCCACACACACTGACTCTCACTGGGGAACAAGTTCCACACACACTGACACTCACTGGGGTACGGGTTCCACACACACTGACTCTCACTGGGGTACGGATCCCACACTCCCTGACTCTCACTGAGGTACGGGTTCCACACACACTGACTCGCACTGGGGCGTGGGTCGACACACACTTACTCACACTGGGGTACGGGTTCCGTACACACTGACTCTGACTGGGATACGGGTTCCAAACACTGACTCTCACTGGGGTACGGGTTCCACACACTGACTATCACTGGGGTACGGGTTACACACACTGACTCTCACTGGGGTGTGGGTCCAGACACACTGACACTCACTGGGGTACGGGTTCCCCACACAAAGACTCTCACTGGGGTACGGGTTCCACACACACTGACTCTCACTGGGATACGGTCCGACACACACTGACTCTTATTTGGGTACGGGTACCACACACACTGACACTCACTGGGGTACGGGTCCACACACATTGACTCTCACTGGGATACAGGTCCCACACTCACTGACTCTCACTGAAGTACGGGTTCCACACACACTGACTCGTACTGGGGTGTGGATCCACACACACTGACTCTCACTGGGGTATGGGTCCACACTCACTGACTGTCACTGGGGTACGGGTTCCACACACACACACCCTCACTGGGAAACGGGTTCCACACACACTGACTCTCAATGGGGTACGGGCTCCACACACACTGACAATCACTGGGGTACGTGTCCCACACACACTGACAATCACTGGGGTTCGCGTCCGACACACACTGACTCTCACTGGGGTATGGGTCCACACTCACTGACTGTCACTGGGGTACGGGTTCCACACACACACACTCTCACTGGGGTATGGCTTCCACACACACTGACTCTCACTGGGGTACGTGTCCCACACACACTGACAATCACTGGGGTTCGCGTCCGACACACACTGACTCTCACTGGGGTACGGGTCCACACACACTGACTCTCACCGGGGTACGGGTCCACACACACTGACTCTCAGTGGGGTCCGAGTTCCACACGCACTGACTCTCACTGGGTACGGGTCCACACACACTGACTCTCAGTGGGGTACGAGTTCCACACGCACTGACGCTCACTGGGGTACGGGTTCCACACACACTGTCTCTCACTGGGGTACGGGTTCCACACGCACTGACGCTCACTGGGGTACGGGTTCCACACACACTGACTCTCACTGGGATACGGGCTCCATACACACTGACTCTCACTGGGGTACGGATTCCACACACACTGACTCTCACTGTGGTACGGGTTCCATACACACTGACTCTCACTGGGGTACGGGCTCCGCAGAAACTGACTCTCACTGGGGTACGGATTCCACACGCACTGACTCTCACTGGGGTATGGGTCCACACTCACTGACTGTCACTGGGGTACTGGTTCTACACACACCGACTCTCACTGGGGTACGGGTTCCACACACACTGACTCTCACTGGGGTATGGGTTCCACACACACCAACTCTCACTGGGGTACGGGTTCCACACACTGACTCTCACTGGGGTACGGGTTACACACACTGACTCTCACTGGGGTACAGGTTCCACACACACTGACACTCACTGGGGTACGGGTTCCACAAACACTGACTCTCACTGGGGTACGTGTCCCACACACACTGACTCTCACTGGGATACGAATTCCACACACACTGCCTCTCAATGGGGTACGGGTTCCACACACACTGACAATCACTGGGGTTCGCGTCCGACACACACTGACTCTCACTGGGGTATGGGTCCACACTCACTGACTGTCACTAGGGTACGGGTTCCACACACACACACTCTCACTGGGGTACGGGTTCCACACACACTGACTCTCACTGGGGTACGTGTCCCACACACACTGACAATCACTGGGGTTCGCGTCCGACACACACTGACTCTCACTGGGGTACGGGTCCACACACACTGACTCTCACCGGGGTACGGGTCCACACACACTAACTCTCAGTGGGGTACGAGTTACACACGCACTGACTCTCACTGGGTACGGGTCCACACACACTGTCTCTCACTGGGGTACGGGTTCCACACGCACTGACTCTCACTGGGATACGGGCTCCATACACACTGACTCTCACTGGGGTACGGATTCCACACACACTGACTCTCACTGTGGTACGGGTTCCATACACACTGACTCTCACTGGGGTACGGGCTCCGCAGAAACTGACTCTCACTGGGGTACGGATTCCACACGCACTGACTCTCACTGGGGTATGGGTCCACACTCACTGACTGTCACTGGGGTACTGGTTCTACACACACCGACTCTCACTGGGGTATGGGTTCCACACACACCAACTCTCACTGGGGTATGGGTTCCACACACACCAACTCTCACTGGGGTACGGGTTCCACACACTGACTCTCACTGGGGTACGGGTTACACACACTGACTCTCACTGGGTACAGGTTCCACACACACTGACACTCACTGGGTTACGGGTTCCACAAATACTGACTCTCACTGGGGTACGTGTCCCACACACACTGACTCTCACTGGGATACGAATTCCACACACACTGCCTCTCAATGGGGTAAGGGTTCCACACACTGACTCTCACTGGGATAAGGATCCCACACACACTGACTCTCACTTGGGTACGGTTCCCACACACACTGACACTCACTGGGGTAGGGGTTCCACACACACTGACTCTTACTTGGGTACGGGCTCTACACACACTGACTCACACTGGGGTACGGGTTCCCCACACACTGACTCTCCCTGGGGTACAGGTTCCACACACTGACTCTCACTGGGGTACGGGTTCCCCACACACTGGCTCTCACTGAGGTACGGGCTCCACACACACTGACTCTCACTGGGGTTCCACACACCCTGACTCTCACTGGGGTTCCACACACACTGACTCACTGGGGTACGGGTCCCACACACACTGACTCTCACTGGGGTACGGGTTCCACACACACTGACTCTCACTGGGGTACGGGTTCCACACACACTGACTCTCACTGGGGTACGGGTTCCCCACACACTGGCTCTCACTTGGGTACGGGTTCCACACACACTGACTCTCACTGGGGTACGGGTTCCCCACACACTGGCTCTCACTGGGGTACGGGTTCCACAAACACTGACTCTCAGTGGGGTACGGGTTCCACACACACTGACTCTCACTGGGGTACGGTCTCCACACACACTAACTCTCAATGGGGTACAGATTCCACACACACTGACTCTCACTGGGGTACGAGCTCCACAGACACTGACTCTCCCTGGGGTACGGGTTCCACACACACTGACTCTCACTGGGGTACGCGTTCCACACACTGACTCTCACTGGGGTACGAGTTCCACAACACACTGACTCTCACTGGGGTACGGGTTCCACACACACTGACTCTCACTGGGGTACGTGTCCCACACACACTGACTCTCACTGGGGTACGGGTTCCACACACACTGACTCTCACTGGGGTACAAGTTCCACACACACTGACACTCACTGGGGTACGTCTCCCACACACACTGACTCTCACTGGGGTATGGGTTCCACACACACTGACTCTCATTGGGGTACGGGTTCCACACACTGACTCTCACTGGGGGACGGGTTCCACACACACTGACTCTCACTGGGGAACGGGCTCCACACACACTGACTCTCACTGGGGTGTGGGTTCCACACACACTGACTCTCACTGGGGAACGGGCTCCACACACACTGACTCTCACTGGGGTACGTCTCCCACACACACTGACTCTCACTGGGGTATGGGTTCCACACACACTGACTCTCATTGGGGTACGGGTTCCACACACTGACTCTCACTGGGGGACGGGTTCCACACACACTGACTCTCACTGGGGAACGGGCTCCACACACACTGACTCTCACTGGGGTACGGGTTCCACACACACTGACTATCACTGGGGAACGGGCTCCACACACACTGACTCTCACTGGGGTACGGGTTCCACACACACTGACTCTCACTGGGGAACGGGCTCCACACACACTGACTCTCACTGGGGTACGGGTTCCACACACTGACTCTCACTGGGGAACGGGTTGCACACACACCGAATCTCACTGGGGTACGGGTCCCACACACACTGACACTCTCTATGGTACTGGTTCCACACACACCGACTCTCACTGGGGTACGGGCTCCACACACACTGACTATCATTGGGGTACGGGTTCCACACACACTGACTCTTACTGGGATACAGTTTCCACACACACTGATTCTCACTGGGGTACAGGTCCCACACTCACTGACTCTCACTGGGGTACCGGTTCCACACACACTGACTCTCACTGGGGTACAGGTTCCACACACACTGACTGTCACTGGGGTATTGGTTCCACACACACTGACTCTCACTGGGGTACGGGCTCCACACACTGACTCTCACTGGGGTATGGGTTACACACAGTGACTCTCACTGGGGTACAGGTTCCTCACACACTGACACTCATTGGGGTAGGGGTTCCACACAAACTGACTCTCACTGGGGTACGGGTTCCACACACACTGACTCTCTCAATGGTACTGGTTCCACACACACTGACTATCACTGGGGTATGGGTTCCACACACACTGACTCTCACTGGGGTATGGGTTCCACACACACTGACTCTCACTGGGGTACGGGTTCCACACACACTAACTCTTACTGGGATACAGTTTCCACACACACTGACTCTCACTGGGGTATGGGTTCCACACACACTGACTCTCACTGGGGTACGGGTTCCACACACACTAACTCTTACTGGGATACAGTTTCCACACACACTGATTCTCACTGGGGTACGGGTCCCACACACACTGACTCTCACTGGGGTACGGGTTCCACACACACTGACTCTCACTGGGGTACAGGTTCCACACACACTGACTCTCACTGGGGTATGGGTTCCACACACACTGACTCTCACTGGGGTACGGGTTC
Organism: Scyliorhinus torazame; assembly: GCF_047496885.1. Taxonomy (NCBI): domain Eukaryota; kingdom Metazoa; phylum Chordata; class Chondrichthyes; order Carcharhiniformes; family Scyliorhinidae; genus Scyliorhinus; species Scyliorhinus torazame. Next base: position 120,723,002 of record NC_092716.1, read on the forward strand.
CACACACACTAACTCTTACTGGGATACAGTTTCCACACACACTGACTCTCACTGGGGTACGGGTTCCACACACTGACTCTCACTGGGGAACGGGTTGCACACACACCGAATCTCACTGGGGTACGGGTCCCACACACACTGACACTCTCTATGGTACTGGTTCCACACACACCGACTCTCACTGGGGTACGGGCTCCACACACACTGACTATCATTGGGGTACGGGTTCCACACACACTGACTCTTACTGGGATACAGGTTCCACACACACTGATTCTCACTGGGGTACAGGTCCCACACTCACTGACTCTCACTGGGGTACCGGTTCCACACACACTGACTCTCACTGGGGTACAGGTTCCACACACACTGACTGTCACTGGGGTATTGGTTCCACACACACTGACTCTCACTGGGGTACGGGCTCCACACACTGACTCTCACTGGGGTACGGGTTCCACACACGCTGACTCTCACTGGGGTACAAGTTCCACACACACTGACACTCACTGGGGTACGGGTTCCACACACACTGACTCTCACTGGGGTACATGTTCCACACACACTGACACTAACTGGGGTACGGGTTCCACACACACTGACTCTCACTGGGGTACGTCTCCCACACACACTTACTTTCACTGGGGTACGGGTTCCCCACACACTGGCTCTCACTGGGGTACGGGTTCCCCACACACTGACTCTCACTGGGGTACGGGTTCCATGCACACTGACTCTCACTGGGGTACGAGCTCCACAGACACTGACTCTCACTGGGGTACAGGTTCCACACACACTGACTCTCACTGGGGAACAAGTTCCACACACACTGACACTCACTGGGGTACGGGTTCCACACACACTGACTCTCACTGGGGTACGGATCCCACACTCCCTGACTCTCACTGAGGTACGGGTTCCACACACACTGACTCGCACTGGGGCGTGGGTCGACACACACTTACTCACACTGGGGTACGGGTTCCGTACACACTGACTCTGACTGGGATACGGGTTCCAAACACTGACTCTCACTGGGGTACGGGTTCCACACACTGACTATCACTGGGGTACGGGTTACACACACTGACTCTCACTGGGGTGTGGGTCCAGACACACTGACACTCACTGGGGTACGGGTTCCCCACACAAAGACTCTCACTGGGGTACGGGTTCCACACACACTGACTCTCACTGGGATACGGTCCGACACACACTGACTCTTATTTGGGTACGGGTACCACACACACTGACACTCACTGGGGTACGGGTCCACACACATTGACTCTCACTGGGATACAGGTCCCACACTCACTGACTCTCACTGAAGTACGGGTTCCACACACACTGACTCGTACTGGGGTGTGGATCCACACACACTGACTCTCACTGGGGTATGGGTCCACACTCACTGACTGTCACTGGGGTACGGGTTCCACACACACACACCCTCACTGGGAAACGGGTTCCACACACACTGACTCTCAATGGGGTACGGGCTCCACACACACTGACAATCACTGGGGTACGTGTCCCACACACACTGACAATCACTGGGGTTCGCGTCCGACACACACTGACTCTCACTGGGGTATGGGTCCACACTCACTGACTGTCACTGGGGTACGGGTTCCACACACACACACTCTCACTGGGGTATGGCTTCCACACACACTGACTCTCACTGGGGTACGTGTCCCACACACACTGACAATCACTGGGGTTCGCGTCCGACACACACTGACTCTCACTGGGGTACGGGTCCACACACACTGACTCTCACCGGGGTACGGGTCCACACACACTGACTCTCAGTGGGGTCCGAGTTCCACACGCACTGACTCTCACTGGGTACGGGTCCACACACACTGACTCTCAGTGGGGTACGAGTTCCACACGCACTGACGCTCACTGGGGTACGGGTTCCACACACACTGTCTCTCACTGGGGTACGGGTTCCACACGCACTGACGCTCACTGGGGTACGGGTTCCACACACACTGACTCTCACTGGGATACGGGCTCCATACACACTGACTCTCACTGGGGTACGGATTCCACACACACTGACTCTCACTGTGGTACGGGTTCCATACACACTGACTCTCACTGGGGTACGGGCTCCGCAGAAACTGACTCTCACTGGGGTACGGATTCCACACGCACTGACTCTCACTGGGGTATGGGTCCACACTCACTGACTGTCACTGGGGTACTGGTTCTACACACACCGACTCTCACTGGGGTACGGGTTCCACACACACTGACTCTCACTGGGGTATGGGTTCCACACACACCAACTCTCACTGGGGTACGGGTTCCACACACTGACTCTCACTGGGGTACGGGTTACACACACTGACTCTCACTGGGGTACAGGTTCCACACACACTGACACTCACTGGGGTACGGGTTCCACAAACATTGACTCTCACTGGGGTACGTGTCCCACACACACTGACTCTCACTGGGATACGAATTCCACACACACTGCCTCTCAATGGGGTACGGGTTCCACACACACTGACAATCACTGGGGTTCGCGTCCGACACACACTGACTCTCACTGGGGTATGGGTCCACACTCACTGACTGTCACTAGGGTACGGGTTCCACACACACACACTCTCACTGGGGTACGGGTTCCACACACACTGACTCTCACTGGGGTACGTGTCCCACACACACTGACAATCACTGGGGTTCGCGTCCGACACACACTGACTCTCACTGGGGTACGGGTCCACACACACTGACTCTCACCGGGGTACGGGTCCACACACACTGACTCTCAGTGGGGTACGAGTTACACACGCACTGACTCTCACTGGGTACGGGTCCACACACACTGTCTCTCACTGGGGTACGGGTTCCACACGCACTGACTCTCACTGGGATACGGGCTCCATACACACTGACTCTCACTGGGGTACGGATTCCACACACACTGACTCTCACTGTGGTACGGGTTCCATACACACTGACTCTCACTGGGGTACGGGCTCCGCAGAAACTGACTCTCACTGGGGTACGGATTCCACACGCACTGACTCTCACTGGGGTATGGGTCCACACTCACTGACTGTCACTGGGGTACTGGTTCTACACACACCGACTCTCACTGGGGTATGGGTTCCACACACACCAACTCTCACTGGGGTATGGGTTCCACACACACCAACTCTCACTGGGGTACGGGTTCCACACACTGACTCTCACTGGGGTACGGGTTACACACACTGACTCTCACTGGGTACAGGTTCCACACACACTGACACTCACTGGGGTACGGGTTCCACAAATACTGACTCTCACTGGGGTACGTGTCCCACACACACTGACTCTCACTGGGATACGAATTCCACACACACTGCCTCTCAATGGGGTAAGGGTTCCACACACTGACTCTCACTGGGATAAGGATCCCACACACACTGACTCTCACTTGGGTACGGTTCCCACACACACTGACACTCACTGGGGTAGGGGTTCCACACACACTGACTCTTACTTGGGTACGGGCTCTACACACACTGACTCACACTGGGGTACGGGTTCCCCACACACTGACTCTCCCTGGGGTACAGGTTCCACACACTGACTCTCACTGGGGTACGGGTTCCCCACACACTGGCTCTCACTGAGGTACGGGCTCCACACACACTGACTCTCACTGGGGTTCCACACACCCTGACTCTCACTGGGGTTCCACACACACTGACTCACTGGGGTACGGGTCCCACACACACTGACTCTCACTGGGGTACGGTCTCCACACACACTAACTCTCAATGGGGTACAGATTCCACACACACTGACTCTCACTGGGGTACGAGCTCCACAGACACTGACTCTCCCTGGGGTACGGGTTCCACACACACTGACTCTCACTGGGGTACGCGTTCCACACACTGACTCTCACTGGGGTACGGGTTCCACACACACTGACTCTCACTGGGGTACGGGTTCCACACACACTGACTCTCACTGGGGTACGTGTCCCACACACACTGACTCTCACTGGGGTACGGGTTCCACACACACTGACTCTCACTGGGGTACAAGTTCCACACACACTGACACTCACTGGGGTACGTCTCCCACACACACTGACTCTCACTGGGGTATGGGTTCCACACACACTGACTCTCATTGGGGTACGGGTTCCACACACTGACTCTCACTGGGGGACGGGTTCCACACACACTGACTCTCACTGGGGAACGGGCTCCACACACACTGACTCTCACTGGGGTGTGGGTTCCACACACACTGACTCTCACTGGGGAACGGGCTCCACACACACTGACTCTCACTGGGGTACGTCTCCCACACACACTGACTCTCACTGGGGTATGGGTTCCACACACACTGACTCTCATTGGGGTACGGGTTCCACACACTGACTCTCACTGGGGGACGGGTTCCACACACACTGACTCTCACTGGGGAACGGGCTCCACACACACTGACTCTCACTGGGGTACGGGTTCCACACACACTGACTATCACTGGGGAACGGGCTCCACACACACTGACTCTCACTGGGGTACGGGTTCCACACACACTGACTCTCACTGGGGAACGGGCTCCACACACACTGACTCTCACTGGGGTACGGGTTCCACACACTGACTCTCACTGGGGAACGGGTTGCACACACACCGAATCTCACTGGGGTACGGGTCCCACACACACTGACACTCTCTATGGTACTGGTTCCACACACACCGACTCTCACTGGGGTACGGGCTCCACACACACTGACTATCATTGGGGTACGGGTTCCACACACACTGACTCTTACTGGGATACAGTTTCCACACACACTGATTCTCACTGGGGTACAGGTCCCACACTCACTGACTCTCACTGGGGTACCGGTTCCACACACACTGACTCTCACTGGGGTACAGGTTCCACACACACTGACTGTCACTGGGGTATTGGTTCCACACACACTGACTCTCACTGGGGTACGGGCTCCACACACTGACTCTCACTGGGGTATGGGTTACACACAGTGACTCTCACTGGGGTACAGGTTCCTCACACACTGACACTCATTGGGGTAGGGGTTCCACACAAACTGACTCTCACTGGGGTACGGGTTCCACACACACTGACTCTCTCAATGGTACTGGTTCCACACACACTGACTATCACTGGGGTATGGGTTCCACACACACTGACTCTCACTGGGGTATGGGTTCCACACACACTGACTCTCACTGGGGTACGGGTTCCACACACACTAACTCTTACTGGGATACAGTTTCCACACACACTGACTCTCACTGGGGTATGGGTTCCACACACACTGACTCTCACTGGGGTACGGGTTCCACACACACTAACTCTTACTGGGATACAGTTTCCACACACACTGATTCTCACTGGGGTACGGGTCCCACACACACTGACTCTCACTGGGGTACGGGTTCCACACACACTGACTCTCACTGGGGTACAGGTTCCACACACACTGACTCTCACTGGGGTATGGGTTCCACACACACTGACTCTCACTGGGGTACGGATTCCACACACACTAACTCTTACTGGGATACAGTTTCCACACACACTGACTCTCACTGGGGTACGGGTTCCACACACTGACTCTCACTGGGGAACGGGTTGCACACACACCGAATCTCACTGGGGTACGGGTCCCACACACACTGACACTCTCTATGGTACTGGTTCCACACACACCGACTCTCACTGGGGTACGGGCTCCACACACACTGACTATCATTGGGGTACGGGTTCCACACACACTGACTCTTACTGGGATACAGGTTCCACACACACTGATTCTCACTGGGGTACAGGTCCCACACTCACTGACTCTCACTGGGGTACCGGTTCCACACACACTGACTCTCACTGGGGTACAGGTTCCACACACACTGACTGTCACTGGGGTATTGGTTCCACACACACTGACTCTCACTGGGGTACGGGCTCCACACACTGACTCTCACTGGGGTATGGGTTACACACAGTGACTCTCACTGGGGTACAGGTTCCTCACACACTGACACTCATTGGGGTAGGGGTTCCACACAAACTGACTCTCACTGGGGTACGGGTTCCACACACACTGACTCTCTCAATGGTACTGGTTCCACACACACTGACTATCACTGGGGTATGGGTTCCACACACACTGACTCTCACTGGGGTATGGGTTCCACACACACTGACTCTCACTGGGGTACGGGTTCCACACACACTAACTCTTACTGGGATACAGTTTCCACACACACTGACTCTCACTGGGGTATGGGTTCCACACACACTGACTCTCACTGGGGTACGGGTTCCACACACACTAACTCTTACTGGGATACAGTTTCCACACACACTGATTCTCACTGGGGTACGGGTCCCACACACACTGACTCTCACTGGGGTACGGGTTCCACACACACTGACTCTCACTGGGGTACAGGTTCCACACACACTGACTCTCACTGGGGTATGGGTTCCACACACACTGACTCTCACTGGGGTACGGGTTCCACACACACTAACTCTTACTGGGATACAGTTTCCACACACACTGATTCTCACTGGGATACGGGTCCCACACACACTGACTCTCACTGGGGTACGGGTTCCACACACACTGACTCTCACTGGGGTACAGGTTCCACACACACTGACTCTCACTGGGGTACGGGTTCCACACACACTGACACTCACAGGGGTACTGGCTCCACACATACTGACTCTCACTGGGGTACGGGTTCCCCACACACTGACTCTCAGTTGGGTACGGGTTCCACACACAGTGACACTCACTGGGGAACGGGTTCCACACACACTGACTCTCACTGCGGGACGGGTTCCCCACACACGGACTCTCACTGGGGCACGGGCTCCACACACACTGACTCTCACTGGGGGACGGGTTCCCCACACACTGATTCTCACTGGGGCACGGGCTCCACACACACTGACTCTCACTGGGTACGGGCTCCACACACACTGACTCTCACTGGGTACGGGCTCCACACACACTGACTCTCACTGGGTACGGGCTCCACACACACTGACTCTCACTGGGGCACGGGCTCCACACACACTGACTCTCACTGGGTTACGGGTTCCACACACACTGACTCTCACTGGGTTACGGGTTCCACACACACTGGGCGCGATTCTCCACTCCCACGCCGGTTGGGAGAATCGCCTGGGCCGCCAAAATTTCCGGGGACGCCGGTCCGACACCCTCCCGCGATTCTCTCAAGCGGCGGGAACGGCCCGGTCGAGTTTCGCGGGCCGCAGGCCGGAGAATCGCCGGAGACACCCCAAATGGCGATTCTCCAGCACCCTCGCTATTCTGAGGCCCGGATGGGCTGAGCGGCTAGGCCAAAACGGCGGGTTCCCCCCGGCGCCGTCCACACCTGGTCGCTGCAGACGTGGGCGGTGCGTGAACGCTGGGGGGGCGGCCTGTGGGGGGGCGAGGAGGGATCCCGCACCGGGCTTCACCTGGAATGTGGAGTGGCCCACGATCGGTGCCCACCGATCGTCGGGCCGTCCTCTCTGAAGGAGGACCTCCTTCCTTCCACGGCCCCGTAAGACCCGTCCCCCATCTTCTTGCGGGGCGGATTTGGACAGGCCGGCAACCATGCATGCGCGGATGACACCAGTTATGCGGCGCCGGCCGCGTCATCTATGCGGCGCCGCTTTTACGCGGACAACAAGGCCTGGCGCGGTTAGATGACGCGGCTCCGATCCTGGCCCATTGTCAGGGCCTGAATCGGTCGGGACCGGGGCCGTTCCGCGCCGTCGTGAACCTCGACGGCGTTCACGACGGCGCGGCCACTTCGGCGTGGGAGTGGAGAATCGCGCCCACTGTCTCTCACTGGGGTACGGGTTCCATACACACTGACTCTCACTGGGGTACGGGCTCCACAGACACTGACTCACTCTAGGGTACGGGCTCCACACTCACTGACTCTCACTGGGGTACGGGCTCCACAGACACTGACTCTCACTGGGGTACAGGTTCCACACTCACTGACTCTCACTGGGGTACGGGTTCCACACACACTGACTCTCACTGGGGTACAGGTTCCACACTCACTGACTCTCACTGGGGTATGGGCTCCACAGACACTGACTCACTCTAGGGTACGGGCTCCACACACACTGACTCTCACTGGGGTACGGGCTCCACAGACACTGACTCTCACTGGGGTACAGGTCCCACACTCACTGACTCTCACTGGGGTACCGGTTCCACACACACTGACTCTCACTGGGGTACAGGTTCCACACACACTGACTGTCACTGGGGTATTGGTTCCACACACACTGACTCTCACTGGGGTACGGGCTCCACACACTGACTCTCACTGGGGTATGGGTTACACACAGTGACTCTCACTGGGGTACAGGTTCCTCACACACTGACACTCATTGGGGTAGGGGTTCCACACAAACTGACTCTCACTGGGGTACGGGTTCCACACACACTGACTCTCTCAATGGTACTGGTTCCACACACACTGACTATCACTGGGGTATGGGTTCCACACACACTGACTCTCACTGGGGTATGGGTTCCACACACACTGACTCTCACTGGGGTACGGGTTCCACACACACTAACTCTTACTGGGATACAGTTTCCACACACACTGACTCTCACTGGGGTATGGGTTCCACACACACTGACTCTCACTGGGGTACGGGTTCCACACACACTAACTCTTACTGGGATACAGTTTCCACACACACTGATTCTCACTGGGGTACGGGTCCCACACACACTGACTCTCACTGGGGTACGGGTTCCACACACACTGACTCTCACTGGGGTACAGGTTCCACACACACTGACTCTCACTGGGGTATGGGTTCCACACACACTGACTCTCACTGGGGTACGGGTTCCACACACACTAACTCTTACTGGGATACAGTTTCCACACACACTGACTCTCACTGGGGTACGGGTTCCACACACTGACTCTCACTGGGGAACGGGTTGCACACACACCGAATCTCACTGGGGTACGGGTCCCACACACACTGACACTCTCTATGGTACTGGTTCCACACACACCGACTCTCACTGGGGTACGGGCTCCACACACACTGACTATCATTGGGGTACGGGTTCCACACACACTGACTCTTACTGGGATACAGGTTCCACACACACTGATTCTCACTGGGGTACAGGTCCCACACTCACTGACTCTCACTGGGGTACCGGTTCCACACACACTGACTCTCACTGTGGTACAGGTTCCACACACACTGACTCTCACTGGGGTACGGGCTCCACACACTGACTCTCACTGGGGTATGGGTTACACACAGTGACTCTCACTGGGGTACAGGTTCCTCACACACTGACACTCATTGGGGTAGGGGTTCCACACAAACTGACTCTCACTGGGGTACGGGTTCCACACACACTGACTCTCTCAATGGTACTGGTTCCACACACACTGACTATCACTGGGGTATGGGTTCCACACACACTGACTCTCACTGGGGTATGGGTTCCACACACACTGACTCTCACTGGGGTACGGGTTCCACACACACTAACTCTCACTGGGGTACAGGTTCCACACACACTGACTCTCACTGGGGTATGGGTTCCACACACACTGACTCTCACTGGGGTACGGGTTCCACACACACTAACTCTTACTGGGATACAGTTTCCACACACACTGATTCTCACTGGGATACGGGTCCCACACACACTGACTCTCACTGGGGTACGGGTTCCACACACACTGACTCTCACTGGGGTACAGGTTCCACACACACTGACTCTCACTGGGGTACGGGTTCCACACACACTGACACTCACAGGGGTACTGGCTCCACACATACTGACTCTCACTGGGGTACGGGTTCCCCACACACTGACTCTCAGTTGGGTACGGGTTCCACACACAGTGACACTCACTGGGGAACGGGTTCCACACACACTGACTCTCACTGGGGGACGGGTTCCCCACACACTGACTCTCACTGGGGCACGGGTTCCACACACACTGACTCTCACTGGGGGACGGGTTCCCCACACACTGACTCTCACTGGGGCACGGGCTCCACACACACTGACTCTCACTGGGGGACGGGCTCCACACACACTGACTCTCACTGGGGCACGGGCTCCACACACACTGACTCTCACTGGGGGACGGGCTCCACACACACTGACTCTCACTGGGGCACGGGCTCCACACACACTGACTCTCACTGGGTTACGGGTTCCACACACACTGACTCTCACTGGGTTACGGGTTCCACACACACTGGGCGCGATTCTCCACTCCCACGCCGGTTGGGAGAATCGCCTGGGCCGCCAAAATTTCCGGGGACGCCGGTCCGACACCCTCCCGCGATTCTCTCAAGCGGCGGGAACGGCCCGGTCGAGTTTCGCGGGCCGCAGGCCGGAGAATCGCCGGAGACACCCCAAATGGCGATTCTCCAGCACCCTCGCTATTCTGAGGCCCGGATGGGCTGAGCGGCCAGGCCAAAACGGCGGGTTCCCCCCGGCGCCGTCCACACCTGGTCGCTGCAGACGTGGGCGGTGCGTGAACGCTGGGGGGGCGGCCTGTGGGGGGGCGAGGAGGGATCCCGCACCGGGCTTCACCTGGAATGTGGAGTGGCCCACGATCGGTGCCCACCGATCGTCGGGCCGTCCTCTCTGAAGGAGGACCTCCTTCCTTCCACGAAGGACCCGTCCCCCATCTTCTTGCGGGGCGGATTTGGACAGGCCGGCAACCATGCATGCGCGGATGACACCAGTTATGCGGCGCCGGCCGCGTCATCTATGCGGCGCCGCTTTTACGCGGACAACAAGGCCTGGCGCGGTTAGATGACGCGGCTCCGATCCTGGCCCATTGTCAGGGCCTGAATCGGTCGGGACCGGGGCCGTTCCGCGCCGTCGTGAACCTCGACGGCGTTCACGACGGCGCGGCCACTTCGGCGTGGGAGTGGAGAATCGCGCCCACTGTCTCTCACTGGGGTACGGGTTCCATACACACTGACTCTCACTGGGGTACGGGCTCCACAGACACTGACTCACTCTAGGGTACGGGCTCCACACTCACTGACTCTCACTGGGGTACGGGCTCCACAGACACTGACTCACTCTAGGGTACGGGCTCCACACTCACTGACTCTCACTGGGGTACGGGCTCCACAGACACTGACTCTCACTGGGGTACAGGTTCCACACTCACTGACTCTCACTGGGGTACGGGTTCCACACACACTGACTCTCACTGGGGTACAGGTTCCACACTCACTGACTCTCACTGGGGTACGGGCTCCACAGACACTGACTCACTCTAGGGTACGGGCTCCACACACACTGACTCTCACTGGGGTACGGGCTCCACAGACACTGACTCTCACTGGGGTACAGGTTCCACACTCACTGACTCTCACTGGGGTATGTGTTCCACAGACACTGACTCTAACTGGGGTACGGGTTCCACACACACTGACTCTAACCTGGATCTAGGTTCTGGTAATGCCTGTTCCCACTCTCCCTGTGTGCTCTAATTCTGCTGCGTCACCTTACCTGAGTCACAGGTGAATGTGCGGGATGTATCATCGGTGAAGGTGAGAGCCAGGGCTTGACGTTTGGTGTCCTTCGGTAAGCGGGTAACATTCTTCACATTGCTGATCTCAGTGACCTGAACACAGGAGAATTCACAACAGGAAATAAAGTAATGGCCAAGAACCTAAACAAATACTTTGGTCTGAATTCTCCATTTGAGAGAAGTGCTGATGCTGGGAATGAATCGCAAGCCTTCTCCGTTCATGACAGCAGTGTCGGTCCCGGGGCAATTCAAGTGTTATTAATGGGCTAGCACTGGTGCCACGTGGAACTTGTGCGGCGATTCAATACATGCCAACCGTCATCCCAGCTGGAGCACGTCAGCCCCGCTGATGGGTCAGCTGAGGCCAGAGGGTACCTTGCGGGGGGGTGGTCTGGGGAGCGAGGGGGAGGGCACCCATACGACCCATGTTCTAAATTCACAGTGGGCAACAATGCGGCGGGCACAGCCAGATGGTTGCCTTGCAGGCTCCAGAAATGGTTGTTCGTGCCTGGCCACCCAACCTCAGGGCCCACCTCCTGGCCGCCTCCCACTACTCACCCCAGCCCTGACAGACAACCCCCCCCCCCCCCCCCCAGCACAAGTGGCAGCACACTATAGTGATGTTGGGCACCCATTGCGCCTTCTTCCCGATTGTAAATACCATCCGTGACCCCCGCCATGGATAATTCCTCTTGGTGGTGGCGGAGCATCACGGGAGGCCCGGAAAGCGCCGGGTCAGGCCTGTTACAGATATGCTAACGGCCTTTACTATACAATTTGCATGCCCATGCCGACATGCGGCCTGGAATTCATTCACGCCTCTGTCGAGGCACCGGAGCACGACATTCCGTTCACCACCCAGCGCCAATCTCGATTTTCAGCAGACGCCGATTTCTCCATCTGATCATATTTCACTATTCTGGCATCGCTGGACGGAGAATCCTGCTCTTTGTGCGTGTCATCATGGAGGAAGATTCTAAACAGCTCACTGGATCAGCAAGAATGAGGAATTGAAAGAAATTAGGCTTCGTAAAGAAGTATTGGAAAAATGAATGTGACTGTAAGTTGATCTACATCCCAAACTGTGGAGATAGTGGATGAATTGGTGATCATAGAACCATAGCAAAGCAAAGTTAGAGCATACAAGTAGGCCATTCAGCGCATCTTGTCAACACCAGTCTGAGGGCACCCAGGTGCCCTTTCTAATCCCACCTACCTGCACCTGGTCCTTGGCCTTGTAGCTTTGAGCACTTAAGGTGCAGATCCAGATGAAAGAGTTTAGGTATCTGCTTTCACCATCAACTCGGGCTCCCACTATCCTCTGCGTAAAAAAATTCCTCCTCATGTACTTCTGCCACTTATCTCGAATCTATGTCCCCTGGTCGAGAGTTGGGAAACACGGTAGCACAAGTGATTAGCACAGTGGCTTCACAGCGCCAGGGTGCCAGGTTCGATTCCCCACTGTGTCATTGTCTGTGCGGAGTCTGCATGTTCTCCCCGTGTCTACGTGGGTTTCCTCCGGGTGCTCTGGTTTCCTCCCACAGTCCAAAGACGTGCAGGTTAGGTGGATTGGACATGATAAATTTCCCTTAGTGACCAAAAAGATTAGGCGGGGTTATTGGGTTACGGCGATAGGGTGGAAGTGAGGGCTTAAGTGGGTCAGTGTAGACTCGATGGGCCGAATGGCCTCCTTCTGCACTGTATGTTCTATGTTCTCCACCAAGGGAAATCATTTTATCCTGTCACTTCCCTTCATGTTGGCACAGTGGTTAGCACTGCTGCCTCACAGCTCCAGGGTCCCAGGTTCGATTCCGGCCTCGGGTCACTGTCTGCGGAGTCAGCATATTCTCCCCCTGTCTGCGTGGGTTTCCTGCGGGTGCTCCGGTTTCCTCCCACAGTTGAAAGATGTGCAGGTTAGGTGAATTTGGCCATGCCAAATTTCCCCCTAGTGTTCAAAGTTAGGTTAGGTGGAGTTACAGGGTTCGGGTGGGCATTGAGCCTAGGTAGGGTGCTCTGTTGGAGGGTTCATAGAATCATAGAATTTACAGTGCAGAAGGAGGCCATTCGGCCCATCGAGACTGCACCGGCTCTTGTAAAGAGCACCCCACTCAAGCCCACATATCTACCCTATTTCTGTAACCCAGTAACCCCCACTTAACCTTTTTTTTGGACATTAAGGGCAATTTAGCATGGCCAGTCCACCTAACGGTGATTACTTTGGGAATAGCGATCACAATTCCGTAAATTTTAGAATACTCATGGACAAAGACGAGAGTGGTCCTAAAGGAAGAGTGCTAAATTGGGGAAAGGCGAAGTATATCAAAATTCGGCAGGAGCTAGGGAATGTGGATTGGGAGCAGCTGTGTAAGGGTAAATCCACATTTAAATGTGGGGGTCTTTTAAGGAAAGGTTGATTAGAGTGCAGGACAGACATGTCCCTGTGAAAATGAGTGATAGAAATTGCAAGATTAGGGAACCATGGATGACGGGTGGAATTGTGAGACTAGCTAAAATGAAAAAGGAAGCATACATAAGATCTAGGCGACTTAAAACTGATGAAGCTTTGGAGGAATTTCGGGAAAGTAGGACAAATCTCAAAGGCGCAATAAAGAGGTCTAAAAGGGGTCATGAAATATCTTTGGCTGACAGGGATAAGGAAAAGCCCAAAGCCTTTTATTCGTATATAAGGAGCAAGAGGGTAACTAGAGAAAGGATTGGCCCACTCAAAGACAAAAGAGGGAATTTATGCGTGGAGTCAGAGAAAATGGGGAGATTCTTAATGAGTACTTTGCATCGGTATTCACCAAGGAGAAGGACATGACGGATGTTGAGGTTAGGGAAGGATGTTTAAATACTCTAGGTCAAGTTGGCATAAGGAAGGGGGAAGTTTTGGGTATTCTAAAAGGTATTAAGGTGGACAAGTCCCCAGGTCCGGATGGGATCTATCCCAGATTACTGAGGGAAGCGAGGGACGAAATAGCTGGGGCCTTAACAGATATCTTTGCAGCATCCTTGAGCACGGGTCAAGTCCCGGAGGACTGGAGAATTGTTGTCCCTTTGTTTAAGAAGGGTAGCAGGGATAATTCAGGGAATTATAGACCTGTGAGCTTGACATCAGTGGTAGGCAAACTGTTGGAGAAGATACTGAGGGATAGGATCTATTCACATTTGGAAGAAAATAGACATCAGTGATAGGCAGCATGGTTTTGTGCAGGGAAGGTCATGTCTTACACACCTAATAGAATTCTTTGAGGAAGTGACAAAGTTAATTGATGAGGGAAGGGCTGTAGATGTCATATACATGGACTTCAGTAAGGTGTTTGACAAAGTTTCCCATGGCAGGCTGATGGAAAAAGTGAAGTCGCATGGGGTTCAGGCTGTACTAGCTAGATAGATAAAGAACTGGCTGGGCAACAGGAGACAGAGGGTAGTGGTGGAAGGGAGTTTCTCAAAATGGAGAAAGGTGACTAGTGGTGTTCCACAGGGATCCGTGCTCGGACCACTGTTGTTTATGATATACATAAATGATCTGGATGAAGGTATAGGTGGTCTGATTAGCAAGTTTGCAGATGATACTAAGATTGGTGGAGTTGCAGATAGCGAGGAGGACTGTCAGAGAATACAGCAAAATATAGATAGATTGGAGAGTTGGGCAGAGAAATGGCAGATGGAGTTCAATCCAGGAAAATGCGAGGTGATGTATTTTGGAAGATCTAATTCAAGAGCGGACTATACGGTCAATGGAAGAGTCCTGGGGAAAATTGATGTACAGAGAGATCTGGGAGTTCAGGTCCATTGTACGCTGAAGGTGGTAACGCAGGTCGATAGAGTGGTCAAGAAGGCATACAGCATGCTTGCCTTCATCAGACGGGGTATTGAGTACAAGAGTCGGCAGGTCATGTTACAGTTGTATAGGACTTTGGTTCGGCCACATTTGGAATACTGCGTGCAGTTCTGGTCGCCACATCACCAGAAGGATGTGGATGCTTTAGAGAGGGTGCAGAGGAGGTTCATCAGGATGTTGCCTGGTATGGAGGGTGCTAGCTATGAAGAAAGGTTGAGTAGATTAGGATTGTTTTCGTTGGAAAGACGGAGGTTGAGGGGGGACCTGAATGAGGTCTACAAAATTATGAGAGGTATGGACAGGGTGGATAGCATCAAGCTTTTCCAAGAGTGGGGGTGTCAATTACAAGGGGTCACGATTTCAAGGTGAGAGAGGGAAAGTTTAAGGGAGATGTGCGTGGAAAGTTTTTTACGCAGAGGGTGGTGGGTGCCTGGAACGCTTTGCCAGCGGAGGTGGTAAAGGCGGGCACGGTAGCGTCATTTAAGATGCATCTAGACAGATATATGAACGGGCGGGGAACAGAGGGAAGTAGATCCTTGGAAAATAGGTGACAGGTTTAGATAAAGGATCTGAATCGGTGCAGGCTGGGAGGGCCGAAGGGCCTGTTCCTGTGCTGTAATTTTCTTTGTTCTTTTGTTCTAACCCGCACATCTTTGGACTGTAGGAGGAAACCGGAACGTCGGAGGAAACCCACGCAGACACGGGGAGAATGGGGAGAGGGTTGGTGCAGACTCAATGGGCCGAACGGCCTCTTTCTGCACTGTAGAGATTCTTTGATTCTATCTGGGATTTTGTCAAATACCTTGCTAAAATCCATGCACATAACATCCTCTGCACTACCTTCATAAACTTTTCTTGTCACTTTTCAAAGATTTCAATCAAATTTGTGAGGCAAGACTTTACTTTAACAAATCCATGCTGACTATACCTGACTAGTCCATGCCTTTCTATGTGACTGTGGTGATGTGCATCATTGTAAATACACAAGGGATTAATGTAAATGTATGTAGGCTAGCTAGACACTAGAGCGAGCACCAGAGACATCACACACACACACTCAACCAATAGATCAGTTAGATAGGACACGACCAATGGACATTCACGATACGCACGGAGGTGACACGACCACAGGAGGGCATTTCCCAACCCATATATAAAGGACACCACACACATGATCTGCCTCTTTCCAGTGGAGACAGTCAGTGAGTACAGACACAGGGTTGATTCAATATCACTCCCACCATGTGGATTGCAGCAGCTGGTTAGTCAGTCTGGGTAGCTATAGTAGGATTAGCAGTAGTGTCGAACCCGAGCAATAGAAGTGTAAATAGTTTAATAAACGTGTTGAAGTTATCTCCACGTCTGAACCTTCTTTTGTCAAGTGCACGACAAGGAAGCCGCTTATGTTACATCTAGAACCTAACAAATCTTGGTACCAGCAGTGAACTGTTTCAATCTATATCGCCATATCTCAGCGTACAGTGACAACCAGCAACGATACCCAGGCAAGATGTTCTAGATCCCGGTTCCGCAGCGGCTCCAGTGCCACGGCAATCTCCGCAAAAACTGGCGGGCATTCCGGCAAAAGTTTGAAATCTTCCTGGTAGCAGCCGACCTACAAGATGTGGCCGATGCTGAAAAGACAGCTTCTGCTCACAGGTGCCAGAGCAGAAGAAATCTTTTAAAAATTCAAGTTCTCCAAAGGGCAAAACAGGAGCGATTTCCAGGCAGTCCTGGACAAATTCGGCAAATACTGTGAGGAAACCACACTCCAACCAGCAAGAAAAGGTAAGAGAAGCGCCAGTACTCACTACGAGGCCGAGATCCCGAAGCAGAGAACAATTTTGATTGGTGGCCAGCTTTCTTTTTTTTAAAATAATTTTTATTAAGGTTTTCATAAAATATCAATAACAAAATGAAAAAGGAACCCAACAGGGTTACGTACTAAACACAGTCAAAAAAAGCAACCCTCCATACCCCACTCCCCCCTGTACATAAATAATAAATTAGCGTTAACACCCCGACTTAACACAACAAATATATGCACCCCCTCAGACCCCACAGTGTAAATAACAAAAACAAAAATAAAGTAAACTCCCATCCCCCCCCCCCCACCGACCCTCTCAAGGCGAATTTCACCCTCTCCAATTTAATGAACCCCGCCATATCGTTGATCCAGGATTCCACGCTTGGGGGCCTCGCATCCTTCCACTGAAGAAGAATCCTTCACCGGGCTACCAGGGACGCAAAGGCCAGAATACCGGCCTCTTTCGCCTCCTGCACTCCCGGCTCCGCTGCCACCCCAAATATTGCGAGCACCCAGCCCGGTTTGACCCTGGATCCTACCACTCCCGACACCGTCCTCGCTACGCCCTTCCAAAATTCCTCCAGCGCTGGGCACGCCCAGAACATATGGGTGTGATTTGCTGGACTCCCCAAGCACCTAACGCACCTGCCCTCGCCCTCAAAGAACCGGCTCATCCTTGTCCCGGTCATGTGTGCCCTGTGCAGCACCTTAAACTGTATGAGGCTGAGCCTCGCACACGAAGAGGAAGAGTTCACCCTCCCTAGGGCATCTGCCCACGCCCCTTCCTCGATCTCCTCTCCCAACTCCTCCTCCCACTTACCTTTCACCTCCACCACCGAGGCCTCCTCCTCCTCCTGCATCACCTGGTAAGTTTCCGAGATCTCCCCCCCCCCCCCCCCCCGAGAGCACCCTGTCCTGTACTGTGTGTGGCAGTAGCCGCGGGAATTCCACCACCTGCTGCCTGGCAAACTCCATTACCTGTAAGTACCTGAAGGTGTTCCCCGGGGGGAGCCCGTACTTCTCCTCCAGCTCATCCAGGCTCGCGAACTTCCCGTCCACAAACAGATCGCCCAACCTTTGTATTCCTGCCCTGTGCCACCCCGAAAACCCTCCACCTGTTCTCCCTGGGACGAACCGGTGGTTCCCCCGTATTGGGGTCCACACCGAGGCCCCAACTTTGCCCCTGTGCCGCCTCCACTGCCCCCAGATTTTGAGGGCAGCCGCCACCACCGGGCTCGTGGTATACCTCCTTGGAGGGAACGGCAGCGGCGCCGTTGCCAGCGTCCACAGACTCGTACCCACACAGGACGCCGTCTCCAGCCTCTTCCATGCAGCCCCCTCCCCCTCCATCACCCACTTGCGCACCATCGTCGCATTGGCGGCCCAGTAGTACCCACAGAGGTTGGGCAGCGCCGGCCCCCCCCTATCTCTACTCCGCTCCAGTAACACCCATCTCACCCTCAGAGTCCTTCGTGCCCACACAAACCCCATTATACTCCTGTTGACCCACCAAAAAAAGGCCTTCGGGATAAACACAAGGAGGCACTGGAACAGGAACAAAAACCTTGGGAGCACCGTCATTTTGACTGACTGCACCCTACCCGCCAGGGACAGCGGCAACCCTACCCGCCAGGGACAGCGGCAACGCGTCCCACCTCTTGAACTCCTCCTCCATTTGCCCCACCAGCCTTGTGAAATTAAGCCTATGCAGGGCTCAGCTCCTGGCCACCTGGACCCCCAAATACCTGAAGCTCCTCTCCGCCCTTTTTAGTGGGAGCTCGCCAATCCCCCTCTCCTGGTCCCCTGGGTGAACCACGAACAGCTCGCTCTTCCCCATGTTGAGCTTATACCCCGAGAAATCCCCGACTTCCCTGAGGATCCTCATTACCTCCGGCATTCCCCCCACCGGGTCCGCCACATATAGCAGCAAGTCATCCGCATAGAGCGACAACCCTATGATCCTCCCCACCCCGCACCAACCCCCTCCAGTTCCTCGACTCCTTCAGTCCATAGCCAGGGGTTCAATCGCCAGTGCAAAGAGCAGGGGGGACAGGGGACACCCCTGCCTCGTCCCTCGGTGCAACTGAAGGTACTCAGACCTCCTCCTGTTCGTGGGCCACATTGGCCATTGGGACCTCATACAACAGCCTAACCCACCTGACAAACCTCTCCCCAAACCCAAACCTCTTCAGCACCTCCCACAGGTACCCCCACTCTACCCTATCGAAGGCTTTCTCAGCGTCCATCGCCACCACTATCTCCGCCTCCCCCTCCCTCGCCTGCATCATGATAACGTTCAGAAGCCTCCGCACATTCGCGTTCAACTGCCTCCCCTTCACGAACCCCGTCTGGTCTTCGTGGATGACCTGCGGCACACAATCCTCGATCCTAGTGGCTAAGCCCTTCGCCAGCACCTTGGCATCTACGTTTAGCAGCGAAATCGGCCTGTAAGACCCACACTGCAGGGGATCCTTGTCCCGCTTCAGGATCAAGGAGATCAGTGCCCGGGACATCGTCGGGGGCAAAGGCCCCCCCTCCCTTGCCTCATTGAAGGTCCTAACTAGCAACGGGCCCAGCAGGTCCATATATTTTTGACAGAATTCGACCGGGAAACTGTCCGGCCCCTGTGCCTTACCCGCCTGCATGCTCCCTATCCCTTTGGTCAGCTCCTCCAGCCCAATCGGGGCCCCCAATCCCGCCACCAGTCCCTCCTCCACCTTCGGAAACCTCAGTTGGTCCAGAAAGCGGCCCATCCCTCCCTCCTCCAGTGGGGGCTCGGACCGATACAATTCCTCAAAGAAGTCCCTGAAGACCCCATTGATGCCAACCCCACCCCGCACCACACTCCCTCCCCTGTCCTTAACTCCCCCGATCTCCCTAGCGGCATCCCGCTTCCGAAGCTGATGCGCCAGCATCCGGCTTGCCTTTTCCCAATACTCGTAAATCGTCCCCTGGGCCTTCCTCCACTGCACCTCCACCTTCCTGGTGGTCACCAGGTCGAATTCGGCCTGGAGGCTGCACCTCTTCCTCAACAGTCCTTCCTCGGGCACCTCTGCATAACTCCTGTCTACCCTCACCATCTCCCCCACCAGCCTCTCCCTCTGCTCCCTCCTCTCCTTATGGGCCCTAATGGAGATCAACTCTCCCCTAACCACCGCCTTCAGCGCCTCCCATACCATCCCCACTCGGACCTCCCCGTTATCGTTGACCTCCAGGTACCTCTCTATGCTTTCTCGGACCCGCTCACTCACCTCCTCGTCCACCAACAGCCCCACCTCCAAGCGCCACCACGGGCGCTGGTCCCTCTCCTCCCCCAGCTCTAAGTCCACCCAATGCGGGGCGTGATGCAAAATGACTATCGCCGAGTACTCGGTATCCTCTACTCTCTCTATCAGCGCCCTGCTCAAAATAAAAAAGTCGATCCGGGAATAAGCCTAATGGACATGTGAGAAGAATGAAAATTCCCTAGCCCCCGGCCTTGCAAAGAAGTTGCACCCCTCCCATCTGGTCCATAAGGTACTACGTGTCCTTGATATGTATGTCCCTGTCAGGCAGGGAAGAGATGGTCGAGTGAGGGAACAATGGTTGACAAGAGAGGTTGAATGTCTTGCTAAGAGGAAAAAGGAGACTTATGTAAGGCTGAGGAAACAAGGTTCAGCCAGGGCACTGGAGGGATACAAGATAGCCAGGAGGGAACTGAAGAAAGGGATTAGGAGAGTTAAGAGAGGGCATAAACAATCTTTGGCGGGTAGGATCAAGGAAAACCCCAAGGCCTTTTACACATATGTGAGAAATATGAGAATGACTAGAGCGAGGGTAGGTCCGATCAAGGACAGTAGCGGGAGATTGTGTATTGAGCCTGAAGAGATAGGAGAGGTCTTGAACGAGTTTTCTTCTGTATTTACTTTTCTTCTGTATTTACAAATGAGAGGGGCCATATTGTTGGAGAGGACAGTGTGAAACAGTGTGTAAGCTCGAGGATATACTTGTTAGGAAGGAAGATGTGTTGGACATTTTGAAAAACTTGAGGATAGACAAGTCCCCCGGGCCTGACAGGATATACCCAAGGACTCTATGGGAAGCAAGAGATGAAATTGCAGAGCCGTTGGCAATGATCTTTTCGTCCTCACTGTCAACAGGGGTGGTACCAGGGGATTGGAGAGTGGCGAATGTCGTGCCCCTGTTCAAAAAAGGGACTAGGGATAACCCTGGGAATTACAGGCCAGTTAGTCTTTCTTTGGTGGTAGGCAAAGTAATGGAAAGGGTACTGAAGGATAGGATTTCTGAGCATCTGGAAAGACACTGCTTGATTAGGGATAGTCAGCACGGATTTGTGAGGGGTAGGTCTTGCCTTACAAGTCTAACTGAATTCTTTGAGGAGGTGACCAAGCATGTGGATGAAGGTAAAGCAGTGGATGTAGTGTACATGGATTTTAGTAAGGCATTTGATAAGGTTCCCCATGGTAGGCTTATGCAGAAAGTAAGGAGGCATGGGATAGTGGGAAATTTGGCCAGTTGGATAACGAACTGGCTAACCGATAGAAGTCAGAGAGTGGTGGTGGATGGCAAATATTCAGCCTGGATCCCAGTTACCAGTGGCGTACCACAGGGATCAGTTCTGGGTCCTCTGCTGTTTGTGATTTTCATTAATGACTTGGATGAGGGAGTTGAAGGGTGGGTCAGTAAATTTGCAGATGATACGAAGATTGGTGGAGTTGTCGGCTTCAAAGAGACATAGATAGGATGCAGAGCTGGGCTGAGAAGTGGCAGATGGAGTTTAACCCTGAAAAGTGTGAGGTTGTCCATTTTGGAAGGACAAATATGAATGCAGAATACAGGGTTAACGGTAGAGTTCTTGGCAATGTGGAGGAGCAGAGAGATCTTGGGGTCTATATTCATACATCTTTGAAAGTTGCCACTCAAGTGGATAGAGCTGTGAAGAAGGCCTATGGTTTGCTAGCGTTCATCAACAGAGGGATTGAATTTAAGAGCCGCGAGGTGATGATGCAGCTGTACAAAACTTTGGTAAGGCCACATTTGGAGTACTGTGTACAGTTCTGGTCGCCTCATTTTAGGAAGAATGTGGAAGCTTTGGAAAAGATGCAAAGGAGATTTACCAGGATGTTGCCTGGAATGGAGAGTAGGTCTTACGAGGAAAGGTTGAGGGTGCGAGGCCTTTTCTCATTAGAACGGAGAAGGATGAGGGGCGACTTGATAGAGGTTTATAAGATGATCAGGGGAATAGATAGAGTAGACAGTCAGAGACTTTTTTCCCGGGTGGAACAAACCATTACAAGGGGACATAAATTTAAGGTGAATGGTGGAAGATATAGGGGGGATATCAGAGGTAGGTTCTTTACCCAGAGAGTAGTGGGGGCATGGAATGCACTGCCTGTGGAAGTAGTTGAGTCGGAAACATTAGGGACCTTCAAGCAGCTATTGGATAGGTACATGGATTACGGTAGAATGATATAGTGTAGATTAATTTGTTCTTAAGGGCAGCACGGTAGCATTGTGGATAGCACAATTGCTTCACAGCTCCAGGGTCCCAGGTTCGATTCCGGCTTGGGTCACTGTCTGTGCGGAGTCTGCACATCCTCCCCGTGTGTGCGTGGGTTTCCTCCGAGTGCTCCGGTTTCCTCCCACAGTCCAAAAATGTGCAGGTTAGGTGGATTGGCCATGATAAATTGCCCTTAGTGTCCAAAATTGCCCTTAGTGTTGGGTGGAGGTGTTGACCTTGGGTAGGGTGCTCTTTCCAAGAGCCGGTGCAGACTCGATGGGCCGAATGGCCTCCTTCTGCACTGTAAATTCTATGATAATCTATGATTAATCTAGGACAAAGGTTCGGCACAACATCGTGGGCCGAAGGGCCTGTTCTGTGCTGTATTTTTCTATGTTCTATGTTCTAAACCCCCTCAGCACTTTAGCCGCCGCTGGCTTCCTACCCGTCCTAGACCTGGAGCGATCCAGTGCCGGATCCAACACCGTGTTAAAGTCTCCCCCCATTATCAGGCCCCCCACTTCCAAGTCTGGGATCCGACCCAACATGTGCCGCATAAAACCCGCATCGTCCCAGTTCGGAGCATACACACTGACCAGTACCACCCTCTCTCCCTGCAACTTACCACTTACCATTACGTACCTGCCGCCATTATCTGCCACAATGCTCGATGCCTCGAATGACACCTTCTTTCGCACCAAGATCGCCACCCCTCGATTTTTGGCATCTAGCCCCGAGTGAAACACCTGACCTACCCACCCTTTCCTCAATCTTACCTGGTCTGCCACCTTCAGGTGTGTCTCCTGGAGCATAACCACATCCGCCTTCAGCCCCTTCAGGTGCCCGAACACGCGGGCCCGCTTAACCGGCCCATTCAGTCCCCTTACATTCCAGGTTATCAGCCAGATCAGGGGGCTACCTGCCTCCCTCCCCCGCCGACTAGCCATGACCCCTCCTCGGCCAGCCACGCGCCCGCACCCCACACCCGGCCCGTTCCCCACAGCGGCATACCCCCGTCTCGGCCCCCCCCCCACTCGCTCCAGTTCCCCCTTGACCATAGCAGCAGCAACTTGATTTCCCCCCCCCCCCCCCCAACCCGGCTAAGACCCATCCTAGCTGCTTTACTCCCCCCATTGCACTTCCGCAAGTCAGCTGACTCCTGCTGACCCCGGCCACTCCCGCCTCTGCTTCGACTCCTCCCATTGTGTGACACACCCTTCTCTTCCATTCCCCATCCGCAGGCTCTCCACCTCCCCCTTCCATCCCGAGCGCGGGAAACAACCCTCGCTTCCCCGCCCCGCCCCCTCCAGTTTTCAGCGCGGGAAATAACCCGCACTTTCCACCTACCCAGCCCCGCCACCTCTGACGCAGCTCCTTTTACAGGCCCAGTCCCCTCACCCCTGACTCGGACCTCCCCCTCCCCCCGCGGGGTCTCACCTCAGTGCCGGCCATCCACCCCTGTTCCATTTGCTTACCCTCCTCCAAGAGCCGCCCCCGACCAACCCAACCAAAACAGTGCCCAACCCGTCCTGACCACCCTCACTGAACCGGAAAGGAAAAAGAAAAACAAAAGCAAAGGACCTCCCCTCAAAAAGTAACATATCCACCGCAATCCCCAAACGCCCATCCCGACCCTCAATCTGTGTCCAACTTCTCGGCCTGAACGAAAGCCCACGCCTCCTCCAGAGACTCAAAACAATGGTGCCGGTCCTTGTAGGTGACCCACAGTCGCGCGGCTGCAACATGCCAAACTTCACCCCCTTCCTGTGCAGCACCGCCTTCGCTCGATTGCACCCGGCCCTCCTCTTCGCCACCTCCGCACTCCAGTCCTGGTATATTCGAACCTCCGCGTTCTCCCACCTGCTGCTCCTCTCCTTCTTGGCCCACCTGAGCACACACTCCCGATCGGCGAACCGATGAAACCGCACCAGCACCGCCCGCCAGGGCCTCCTCGCCAGCACTCTATGGGCCCCTTCCAGCTCCAGGGGCCCCTGGAAGGACCCCGCTCCCATCAGCGAGTTCAACATGGTGACCACATAGGCCCCCATGTCCGGCCCCTCCAGCCCCTCCGGGAGACCCAGAATCCGCAAATTCTTCCGCCTCGACCGATTCTCCATCTCCTCGAACCGCTCCTGTCATTTCTTGTGGAGCGCCTCGTTGAGGGTCGGGATGGGCGTTTGGGGATTGCGGTTGATATGTTACTTTTACCGCCAGGCCTAAGATCTCGTCCTCATTGTCGGAGATCTTTTGCCATGCCTCGCGGATCGCCACCCTCTGGGCCATCTGTGTCTCCAGCAGCTTATCAATAGAAGCCTTCATCGGCTCAAGCAGGACCACTTTAATCTCCCTGAAGCAGCGCTGGATACGCTCCTTTGCTCCTGCGCCCACTGCATCCACGCTGCCTGGTCTCCACCCGCCGC
The DNA here is from genome assembly GCF_047496885.1 of Scyliorhinus torazame. Classification (NCBI taxonomy): domain Eukaryota; kingdom Metazoa; phylum Chordata; class Chondrichthyes; order Carcharhiniformes; family Scyliorhinidae; genus Scyliorhinus; species Scyliorhinus torazame. The sequence continues at coordinate 120,748,170 of NC_092716.1, forward strand.
CATTTTGTTCTTCTTCCCTCGCACCTTCTTCCACCACCACCTTTTTAGTCGCCCCGCTCCTGGTAAAAGCCACATACTGTCGGGGAACTATTGTACTCTCCTTCCCACCGCGGGAAACGTCGAAAAAGTTCCTTTGGGGGCCCTGAAAAGAGCCCAAAAGTCCGTTTTTTGCAGAAGCTGCCGAATGTGCGATTTAGCTCCGCATAGCCACAACCGGAAGTCGGCAGCCACCTTTCTAAATCCTGCACATGCGCAGTTGCGTGAGAAACGCACAGAACGGGAAGGTCCGTTTGCGCATGCGCGATTTGCGGGAAAGGCCCAAAGTTAAGGAACAGCGATCTGCGCAATCGCTTCCTACGCAGTACGTCACATGCGTCATGATGTCAGAGGCCCCGGACCATGCCCATTTAAAGGGGAAACGTCCCAAATCAAAGAAAAATATTTTAAAGCCGTAAAACACCCTTCTTTCACCTGGAATGACAGCACAATGCCTCAAATTGAACCAGGAAATGAAATTAACCTCCGAAGAACCCTGCAACAAGCAGTTACCTACACCAAAACCGATGATTCCGACCTTGAATACTTCGCAACCGACCTTTACATTTTCTCTGGAACTCGCGAGCCCAATGCCAGCCTCCGACGCAAACAGTGATGATATGGTCCTAGAAGACAACGACTCGGACAAAGGTTTTTTCATTAGAAATGGCGACCCCGTACTGAATCCGACGCAGACGCGGATTCATTCTCCGCATTTGAGGATCTTCAGCCCAGCATCTACGACATCCCGACTCGTGAGTGCAGAATTATTCTGCGGCCTGAAGAGACAGAGAGCGGTACAAGCCCACAGAGAGCGACCTGCTGCCACACAGATCGTGGTCCACGCACAGCTCATGGTTCCTGACTCTACGAAAGAAGACACGCAAGACTCCACACAAGCCTCCACAGCGAGCTCGTGGACAGACTCCACGATAGAAGAAATGCAAGACTCCAGAGCGCAGTCCTTGCGCACACACAAGACATGACTCCAGTGTCTCAAGCCTCCGCAGTGAGCTCGTGGACAGACTCCACGATAGAAGCAATGCAAGACTCCGACGCACAGTCCTTGCAGGAACAAGACCATGAGGGTCTAGCAACCTCCTCTGACCAACTAGCGGCAGACAATGCAAGTCTGCCATGCTCAAGTAAACAGCAAGAAGACTATGACAGTCTACCACACTCCAGTGCGCAACAGGACGACCTGTGGTCTATCATGCTACAGTGAAGAACAAAGCGACGATGACAGTCCAAGCCCAAATGCAGGACAACAGCAAGACAATGACAGTCCACCCACATTGTTTGCACCATCAGATGAAGACTCTGATGTCATGATATTCAAACACACACATCATTCTGGTCACACCAACAGACAAATCAGAGCACACAACACCACAACCAATCACACACAAGGACACCAACCACATAAAAAGATTGTTTATCGTTCCAGATATCGTCTGACTGGACTACTGTTCAAGTTTTTTTCTCGTTCGCATTCATGTTCTGTTATGGTACAACCTTGTTCATGTGACGCACCCGACATCGCCCCATGTAAATAGTTACGTCATATGCACATGCTGTACACAACACACACACACTCTTAGATGCACTCACGACGCGATCATATTTATTACCACGTAGGCACATATCTTTGTAAAAAGGGGGGGATGTCATGATATTCAAACACACACATCATGATGGACACACCAACAGACAAATCAGAGCACACAACACCACAACCAATCACACACAAGGACACCAACCACATAAAAAGCACGAGCACGACACCTAGTGGTCAGTAGGTCTGGGGACAAAGACACGGACAAGACCTGTTACAAGATCACAAACAGGGAATCCCCACGTGCAGAGTATCAAGACAAAACTGTACATAGAAAATTTAAATAAAATAGCGTTGTACCATATACAACCGTGTTGGCTCATCTGTGTGTCAGAACGCCCAACACCACATGGTACAGGAGTGGATCGATACCTGCCAACTAACCTGCCATTCTGGACATGGACCGCACCGACAAACCGCAGCTGTTGCAAGTCGCGGGGAACCTTGGTACCAATTGGAAGCTCTTCAGGCAGCGATTTGACCTGTACATCCGAGCCAACGAAAAACAGAGTGCCTCGGATGAAACAAAGATTGCAATGCTCCTCTTCTACGCAGGTCAGCACGCCCTCGACGTCTTCAACTCACTGGTGTTCGAAGAAGGCGAAAACCAATCCAAACATGACACGGTCATCCTCAAACTGGACCAGCACTTTAAGGTTGAAGTGAATGAAAGTTTTGAAAGATACCTCTTTCAGCAACGCCTGCAAGGTAAGGAGGAGCTTTTTCAACCCTTTTTGACGCACCTCCGAATTCTAGCGCAGTCCTGCGGTTACGGCAGCACCACAGAGTCCATGATCAGGGACCAGATTGTTTTTGGCGTTGCCTCCAGTGGCCTACGCCAGCAGCTTCTTAAAATAAAAAGCCTCACCTTAGCGTCTGCTGTGGAAGCCTGTGTCCTCCACGAGAATGCAACCTGCCGTTTTGCCCGATTTCAGGCGTCCGAGTTGGCACGGAGGGGGTCCCCAGCCGTCGAATCGGCAAGCCAGGCTGCCCACGACGCCAAACGCATCCAGGCCGTCGATTACTTCCCGACCCACGGCCCGGACGACAGCGGCCGCTTCCCGCGCTTTTCGCGGTCTCCCGCGCTGGTGCGCGCCAAAAATAACGGCCACATCGAGGGACGCACTGCGCAGGCGCGCCCACCGCAAGATCGCACTGCGCATGCGCAGTGGCGCAACGAACGCCGTGACGTCATGACGTGCGGCAATTGTGGAGCTGTACACTTAAAAGGGCAATGTCCTGCTAAAAACCGACAGTGCCTCAGATGTGGCAAGATGGGCCACTATGCTGCCCACTGTCGTTCGGCTCAACCCATGGATCCTGCACATCCCCGACAATCTCGCAGACAAGTCAGGACCGTCCAGCCCACGCATCAAGACTTCCAGTTAAGTGATGCAGATGACCAGGATGCCTTCCGCATTTCCGTCATCGATGTCAACAAGGTCAATGCCATCAATCCAGCCGATGAGTGGTGTGCCACCCTGACGGTCAACCGATCGCGCGTCACCTTCCGTCTGGACACCGGCGCATCCACCAACCTGATTGCACATTCTGCATTCCAGGCCATGAAGGTCAAACCACCCATCACGCCATCCCGGCTCAAGATGGTTGATTATAACGGGAACGTCATCCCGTCCATAGGATCTTGCCAGCTACAGATAACTCACAAGATGCACACGGCCACACTCCCCTTCGAAGTTGTCGGCTCATCAAAAGACTCGTTACTGGGCGCACAGGCGTGTAAGGTCCTTCACCTGGTACAGCGCATTATGTCTCTCTCTCCAGATGAGATATCCGACTTCCCGGATGCTGAGTTCCACGCAAATCTCTATTCCCTCCTTGCTCACAACCAGGAGGTTTTTGAAGGCATGGGGACATTGCCATACACGTGCAAGATTCGACTCAAACCGGACGCCATCCCTGTCGTTCACGCACCTCGCAGGGTTCCTGCGCCACTCAAAGACCGCCTCAAGTTGCAACTGCAGGATCTTCAGGACCAAGGGGTCCTATCCAGGGTCACGGAGCCCACGCCATGGGTCAGCTCCATGGTCTGTGTAAAGAAGCCCTCTGGCGAGCTCCGCATATGTATAGATCCTAAAGATCTGAATAACAACATCATGCGGGAACACTATCCCATCCCGAAACGAGAGGACCTCACCAGCGAGATGGCACAAGCCAAAATATTTACCAAATTGGATGCGTCCAAAGGATTTCGGCAGATCCAATTGGACCCGGCCAGCCGAAGGCTATGCACGTTCAACACCCCTTTTGGCAGATTCTGCTACAACCGGATGCCATTCGGCATCATTTCAGCATCTGAAGTTTTCCACCGCATTATGGAGCAGATGATGGAAGGCATCGAAGGGGTACGTGTATATGTGGACGATATCATCATTTGGTCCACCACTCCGCAGGAACACATGCATCGTCTACGACGTGTCTTCACCCGCATACGACAAAATGGCCTGCGTCTCAACCGCCAAGTGTGCCTTCGGCCAGACTGAGCTGAAATTCCTCGGGGACCACATCTCACGATCAAGGGTCTGTCCCGATGCAGACAAAGTTAGCGCCATCACAGCCATGCCACGGCCGGCTGACAAGAAGGCTGTCCTAAGATTCCTGGGCATGGTCAACTTCCTTGGGAAGTTCATTCCCAACCTGGCTTCTCATACAACGAATATGCACCATCTCGTAAAAAAATCAACAGAATTCCACTGGCAGCAATCGCACCAGCTGGAATGGGAGGAGCTCAAGCACAAACTGGTCACGGCACCAGTGTTGGCGTTCTTTGACACGACTCGCCCTACAAAGATCTCAACAGACGCCAGCCAATCTGGTATTGGAGCGGTACTCCTGCAAAAAGACAGCACGTCGTCATGGGCCCCGGTTGCATATGCTTCACGAGCCATGACCCCTACCGAACAGCGCTACGCGCAAATAGAAAAAGAATGCCTGGGCTTGTTAACTGGACTGGACAAGATCCACGACTATGTGTATGGCCTGCCATGATTTACGGTTGAAACTGACCACCGCCCCCTGGTCAACATCATTAACAAAGACCTGAACGACATGACCCCTCGCCTCCAGCGCATCTTACTTAAACTCAGGAGGTATGATTTCGAACTGATCTACACTCCGGGGAAGGATCTCATCGTGGCGGACACGCTCTCCCGAGCAGTGAGCACACCACCAGATGCGGAGGGGGTTCGTGCGTCAAATTGAGGCACACGTGACTCTGACAGCAGCAAATCTGCCAGCTGATGATCCAAGTCTGGCCCACATACGCGCAGAGACGGCGACTGACCCCCTTCTGCAGCGAGTGATGCGCCACATGACGGAAGGGTGGCTCAAAGGGCAGTGCCCCCAGTTTTATAATGTGCGAGATGACCTTACCAACATAGACGGGGTCCTTATGAAATTAGACAGGATTGTTATTCCGCACAGCATGCGCCAGATGATTCTTAATCAACTACACGAAGGCCACTTGGGCGTCGAAAAATGCAGACGAAGGGCCCGAGAGGCGGTATATTGGCCGGGTATTAATGAAGGCATAGCCAACATGGTGCTCAATTGCACAACCTGTCAGAGGTTTCAGCCGGCGCAACCTCCGGAGACACTTCTACCACACGAGTTGGTGACATCCCCCTGGGCGAAGGTGGGTGTTGACCTATTTCACGCGCTCGGCAGAGATCACATCGTTATTATAGACTACTTCTCAAACTACCCGGAAGTCATGCCTCTCCATGATCTGACGTCGTCCGCAGTCATTGGGGCCTGCAAGGAAACATTTGCTCGCCATGGCATTCCAAGGACTGTCATGTCAGACAATGGACCCTGCTTCGCCAGCCGTGAATGGTCGTCCTTTGCCGCAGCATATGGTTTCACTCATGTGACATCCAGCCCTCTACATCCACAGTCGAACGGGAAGGCTGAAAAGGGCGTCCACATTGCCAAGCGGCTCCTGTGCAAGGCGGCTGCTGCCGGATCGGACTTTAACCTCGCCTTGCTGGCCTATCGATCGGCCCCGCTATCCACGGGTCTCTCGCCAGCGCAGCTACTAATGGGTCGCTCCCTCAGGACGGCGGTACCGTCCATCCTGGCACCAACAACAGACCATTCGGAACATGCAAATGCAGCGTGATCGCCAGAAAAGTCAGTACGACACACGAGCGACGGACCTGCCCCCCCTGTCCTCCGGGGACAAAGTACGCGTCCATCAACCGTATGGTGGCTGGTCAGCACCGGCCGAAGTCCTCCGACATGTGGCTCCCCGCTCGTTCCTGGTTCGCATGCCGGATGGTTCAGTGCGTCGCCGCAATAGGCGCGCCCTTCGCCGACTTCCACACTCGCAGCCACACAGTACACACACGCCAGATCCTCAACAGGCTTCCGAGGATGACTTTGTGGAGCTGCTGCAGATCACGCCCTCTCCATCACCACCCATGGCCATGCTTGCACATCAGCCGGTGGTTCTTGACCCACCCTTGAGGCGGTCAACCCGAACTCGTCGCAAGCCCATTAGACTGGACTTATAACACCGTTCATATGTCTAACAAGTTACCCAATTTTATATGATAACCTGTTGTTTATCGTTCCAGATATCGTCTGACTGGACTACTGTTCAAGTTTTTTTCTCGTTCGCATTCATGTTCTGTTATGGTACAACCTTGTTCATGTGACGCACCCGACATCGCCCCATGTAAATAGTTACGTCATATGCACATGCTGTACACAACACACACACACTCTTAGATGCACTCACGACGCGATCATATTTATTACCACGTAGGCACATATCTTTGTAAAAAGGGGGGGATGTCATGATATTCAAACACACACATCATGATGGACACACCAACAGACAAATCAGAGCACACAACACCACAACCAATCACACACAAGGACACCAACCACATAAAAAGCACGAGCACGACACCTAGTGGTCAGTAGGTCTGTGTGTCAGAATGCCCAACACCACATCTGACAATTTACCCAACCCAAGTGAACAACAAGCAGCTACTGAGGCTCTACCCACAGCATGTGAGACGAGTGACGACAGCATCCCACTTCCCATGCAAGATGTGAAAAGTGACAGACCTCAGCTAGTGTGTACAGAGGCACTCGACGATCACTGTGAGACCGCTGGTGACTCCGGTGACACCATGATACTTCCACCCTCATTCACTCGAACCTCTCCACAAGTCAATGCATTCCTGCATGTTCCGACTCCAGACGTGCAGCTTCAAGAAATCTCAGCTGACTCCAGTGAACCTGCTAAGACTCCGGACGGGGAGCATCAACAAACCAACACTGACTCAGTTAAAACAGACCAGACTCCAGATGGGAAGCAACCAAACGCCGACTCTGATTCACGTAAGCCGGACTTTATTCCAGACAGGGAGTGCAACAACCTCAGTGATGGCACGCTCAGGGTGACAGCAGATGCCACAACGACAGGAGATGGACCACTTAACAATTACACTGGGTCAGTAATAACAAGCAGCGGCTACAATCCAAGAGGAATACACCAATATTCACCACAGCTATATGCACACATTTTTTCCACACCAGCAGTGCAGCCAATGACAGTTCATGCTGGACAAACTCAGTATTCAGGCATGCAGCAGCCAGCAGTCTATGCAGTATATTCTCAAACAGGCCAGCACTACGGATTGCCCACTCATGGAATCAAGACCGAAGGAGGACTACCGCAAGTGCAATCTGCACTACAGACTGGATGCCTTAGTTACAGCCCAGGATTTGCTGCACCCCAGCCTGGCCAGACGGCATATTCCTCTCAGATGCAAGGTTCTAGTTTCACACCATCACCAGGTATTTATGCGAGCAGCAATTCAGTTTCCAATTCGACAAGCTTCAACGGTTCTCAGCAGGATCACCCTTCCAGCACAGCACGTGGCCAGAACCAGTATGTACAGTCTTATCCAACTTCAACTTATGGCACATCCATGACTTCGAATGATACTGTTGATGGTACCTCTTCAACGTCAACACCTTATCAGCTACAAGATGCCATCCGACAGCACCATCACAAACATCTAAAAAGAAAGGGACTCCAAATCAGACAGCAAAGTGATTTGACCACTTCCTGGTTCCTGTGGCACAGGGACGTTGATGGCGTTCATAACCAAGAGAGACATTTGACCATGATGATTGATGGTTTTTGGACTCACACGAATGATTTGGACTTATTGTTTAATCACTGTTCCCATGACTTGTATACACCTTAACTTATCTACCTGTTTTTTGTTCAATTTTCTTAAAGTGTACAGAAAATATGTAACATATAAAAAAGGGGGGATGTGGTGATGTGCATCACTGTAAATACACAAGGGGTTAATGTAAATACATGTAGGCTAGCTAGATACCAGAGGGAGCACCAGAGACATCACACACACACACTCAACCAATAGATCAGTTAGATAGGACACGACCAATGGACATTCACGATACGCACGGAGGTGACATGACCACAGGGGGGCATTACACCAACCCATATATAAAGGACACCACACACATGATCTGCCTCTTTCCAGTGGAGACAGTCAGTGAGTACAGAATCAGGGTTGATTCAATATTACACCCACCACGTGGATTGCAGCAGCTGGTTAGTCAGTCTGGGTAGCTATAATAGGATTAGCAGTAGTGTCAAACCCGAGTAATAGAAGTGTAAATAGTTTAATAAACGTGTTGAAGTTATCTCCACGTCTGAACCTTCCTTTGTCAAGTGAACCACAAGGAAGCCGCTTATGCTACACCTAGAGCATAACAAATCAGTGACAGTTAATCCTCGCTCAGGATTGATTCTACTAACTTGCCCACCACTAATGTAAGACTAACTGGCCGATAATTGTTTGGCATTTCCTTCAATCCCTGTATAAACAATGGAACCACTTTTGCATTTCTCCAGTCCTCCGGTACCTCCCCTGTATCTAGTGAGGATTGGAAAATCAGTCTCAGAGCATCTGCTGTCTCCTCCCTGACCTCCTTCAGTAACCTCGGAAACAATCCAAATGGCTCTGGTGACTTATCAATTTTCGAGGATTCCAATCCTTCGAGTACTCCCTCTCTATGATTTTTTAGAATACCAATTCTTTTTTTTTCAATAAAGGGGCAATTTAGCATGGCCAATCCACCTACCCTGCACATCTTAGAGTTTATGAGGGTGAGATGCACGCCGGCACGAGGAGAATGTGCAAACTCCACAAGGACAGTGACCTGGGGCCGGGATCAAACCCGGGTCTTCAGGGCCTTGAGGCAACAGTGCTAACCGTGTTGCCCCTCTCTCTCTTTACGATTTTCCCATCCAGTATCTCACAGTGTTCCTCTTAGACTACAATATATGCATCATCCATTTCCTTTGTAAACACGGAAGACAAAATATCCATTTAAAACCCTTCTCACAGCCTCTGAATCTACACACAAGTTATTTTCTTCATCTCTGATAGGTCCCACCTTTTCCTGAACTAACAAAAATCAAAGAACAGCGCAGCACAGGAACAGGCCCTTCAGCCCTCTAAGCCTGCACCGACCATGCTGCCCATCTAACCTCAACCCTTCTACACATCTGGGGCTCGTATCCCTCTATTCCCACCCAATTCATGTATTTGTCAAGATGCCAACTGGGGCTGGTTTAGCTAAATTGCTGGCTTTTAAAGCAGACCAAGGCAGGCCAGCAGCACGGTTCAATTCCCGTACCAGCACCCCCCCCCCCCCCGAACTGGCGCCGGAATGTGGCGACTAGGGGCTTTTCACAGTAACTTCATTGAAGCCTACTCGTGACAATAAGCGATTTTCATTTCATTCACTTAAACGTCACTATCGTCCCTGCTTCCACCTCCTCCTCCGGCAGCGAGTTCCAGGCAGCCTCTGTATCAAAAAACTTCCCTCGCACATCTCCTCTAAACTTTGCCCCTCGCACCTTAAACCTGTGTCCCCTAGTAATTGACTCTTCCACCCTTGGAAAAACCTTCCGACTATCCACTCTGTCTATGCCCCTCATAATTTTGTAGACTTCTATCGGATTACCCCTCAACCTTCGTCGTTCCAGTGAGAACAAACTGAGTTTATCCAACCGCTCCTCATAGCCAATGCCCTCCATACCAGGCAACATCCTGGTAAGTCTCTTCTGCACCCTCTCTAAATCCTTCTGGTAGTGTGGTGACCAGAAATGAACAGTATATTCCAAGTGTGGCCTCACTAAGGTTCTATACAGCTGCAGCAAGACTTGCCAATTTTTATACTCAATGCCCTGGCCAATAAAGGCAAGCATGCTGTATGCCTTCTTGACTACCTTCTCCACCTGTGTTGCCCCTTTCAATGACCTGTGGACCTGTACACCCAAATCCCTCTGCCTAGCAACACTCTTAAGGGTTCTGCCATTTACTGTCTATTTCCTACTTGTATTAGACCATCCAAAATGCATTACCTCACATTTGTCCGGATTAAACTCCATCTGCCATCTCTCCGCCCAAGTCTCCAAACAATCTAAATCCTGCTGTATCCTCTGACAGTCCTCATCGCTATCCGCAATTCCTCCAACCTTTGTGTCTTCTGCAGACTTACTAATCAGACCAGTTACATTTTCTTCATAGGGCATTAGCTATGAGGAGAGATTAGACAAACTCAGTCTGTTCTCACTGGAGGTTGAAATGCGACCCGATAGATGTCTACAGGATTATGATTGGCATGGACAGAGTGGATAGTCAGATGCTCTTTCCAAGAGTAAGAATATCAAGTACGAGGGGCAGGGCAGAGCTTTAAAGTGCATGGGGAAAAGTATAAAACACATGTGTGATGCAAGTTTCTTACACAGAGAGTCGTAAATATATGGAATGCACTGCCTGGGGAGGCGTTGGGAGCAGGTATGATAGTGGCATTTAAGGGACATCTAGACAAATATATGAATAGGATGGGAATGGAAGGGTACGGACTCTGTAAGTGCATATGGTTTTAGTTTAGGCAGGTACCATGGTCGGCGCAGGCTTGGAGGGCCGAAGGGCCTGTTCCTGAATTGTTCTTTGTTCAAGAAATGCTCCCCGACTGAAACTTCGACCACCTGGCCGGGCTCATTCCCCAATACCAGATCCAGTACAGCCATTCCCCTCGTTGGAATATCTATATACTGTTTCAAGAAGCCCTCCTGAATGCTCCTTACAAACTCTGCCCTGTCCAAGCCCCTAGCACGAAGTGAGTCCCAGTCAATATAGGGCAACAACCATTGCTTTTACACAAAGAACAAAGAACAAACAAAGAAATGTACAGCACAGGAACAGGCCCTTGGGCCCTCCAAGCCCGTGCCGACCATGCTGCCCGACTAAACTACAATCTTCTACACTTCCTGGGTCCGTACTCCTCTATTCCCATCCTATTCATGTATTTGTCAAGATGCCCCTTAAATGTCACTATCGTCCCTGCTTCCACCACCTCCTCCGGTAGCGAGTTCCAGGCACCCACTACCCTCTGTGTAAAAAACTTGCCTCGTACATCTACTCTAAACCTTGCCCCTCTTACCTTAAACCTATGCCCCCTAGTAATTTACCCCTCTACCCTGGGGAAAAGCCTCTGACTATCCACTCTGTCTATGCCCCTCATAATTTTGTAGATCTCTATCAGGTCGCCCCTCAACCTCCGTCGTTCCAGTGAGAAAAAAACAAGTTTATTCAACCGCTCCTCATTGCTAATGCCCTCCATACCAGGCAACATTCTGGTAAATCTCTTCTGCACCCTCTCTAAAGCCTCCACATCCTTCTGGTAGTGTGGCGACCAGAATTGAACACTATACTCCAAGTGTGGCCTAACTAAGGTTCTATACAGCTGCAACATGACTTGCCAATTCTTAAACTCAATGCCCCGGCCAATGAAGGCAAGCATGCCGTATGCCTTCTTGACTACCTTCTCCACCTGTGTTGCCCCTTTCAGTGACCTGTGGACCTGTACACCTAGATCTCTCTGACTTTCAATACTCTTGAGGGTTCCACCATTCACTGTATATTCCCTACCTGCATTAGACCTTCCAAAATGCATTACCTCACATTTGTCCGGATTAAACTCCATCTGCCATCTCTCCGCCCAAGTCTCCAAACAATCTAAATCCTGCTGTATCCTCTGACAGTCCTCATCGCTATCCACAATTCCACCAACCTTTGTGACGTCCGCAAACTTACTAATCAGACCAGTTACATTTTCCTCCAAATCATTTATACATACTACAAACAGCAAAGGCCCCAGCACTGATCCTTGCGGAACACCACTGGTCACAGCCCTCCAATTAGAAAAGCACCCTTCCATTGCTACTCTCTGCCTTCTATGACCTAGCCAGTTCTGTAAGTTCTGTATCCACCTTGCCAGCTCACCCCTGATCCCGTGTGACTTCACCTTTTGTACTAGTCTACCATGAGGGACCTTGTCAAAGGCCTTACTGAAGTCCACATAGACAACATCCACTGCCCTACCTGCATCAATCATCTTTGTGACCTCCTTGAAAAAATCTATCAAGTTAGTGAGACACAACCTCCCCTTCACAAAACCATGCTGTCTCTCACTAATACGTCCATTTGCTTCCAAATGGGAGTAGATCCTGTCTTGAAGAATTCTCTCCCGTAATTTCCCTACCACTGACGTAAGGCTAACCGGCCTGTAGTTCCCTGGATTATCCTTGCTACCCTTCTTAAACAGAGGAACAATATTGGCTATTCTCCAGTCCTCCGGGACATCACCTGAAGACAGTGAGGATCCAAAGATTTCTGTCAAGGCCTCAGCAATTTCCTCTCTAGCCTCCTTCAGTATTCTGGGGTAGATCCCATCAGGCCCTGGGGACTTATCTACCTTAATATTTTTCAAGACGCCCAACACCTCGTCTTTTTGGATCTCAATGTGACCCAGGCTATCTACACACCCTTCTCCAGACTCAACATCTACCAATTCCTTCTCTTTGGTGAATACTGATGCAAAGTATTCATTTAGTACCTCACCCATTTCGTCTGGCTCCACATATAGATTCCCTTGCCTATCCTACAGTGGGCCAACCCTTTCCATGGCTACCCTCTTGCTTTTTATGTACGTGTAAAAAGCCTTGGGATTTTCCTTAACCCTATTTGCCAATGACTTCTCGTGACCCCTTCTAGCCCTCCTGACTCCTTGCTTAAGTTCCTTCCTACTTTCCTTATATTCCACACAGGCTTCGTCTGTTCCCAGCCTTTTAGCCCTGACAAATGCCTCCTTTTCTTTTTGACGAGGCCTACAATATTTTTCGTTATCCATGGTTCCCGAAAATTGCCGTATTTATCCTTCTTCATCACAGGAACATGCCGGTCCTGAATTCCTTTCAACTGACACTTGAAAGCCTCCCACATGTCAGATGTTGATTTGCCCTCAAACATCTGCCCCGAATCTAGGTTCTTCAGTTCCCGCCTAATATTGTTATAATTAGCCTTCCCCCAATTTAGCACATTTACCATAGGACCACTCTTATCCTTGTCCACCAGTACTTTAAAACTTACTGAATTGTGGTCACTGTTCCCGAAATGCTCCCCTACTGAAACATCTACCACCTGGCCGGGCTCATTCCCCAATACCAGGTCCAGTACCGCCCCTTCCCTAGTTGGACTGTCCACATATTGTTTTAAGAAGCCCTCCTGGATGCTCCTTACAAACTCTGCCCCGTCTAAGCCCCTGGCACTAAGTGAGTCCCAATCAATATTGGGGAAGTTGAAGTCTCCCATCACCACAACCCTGCTGTTTTTGCTCTTTTCCAAAATATGTCTACCTGGGGGGGGGGGGAGATTTGTTAGTGCTCTTTGGGGGGGTTTAAACTAATGCAGCAGGGGCATGGGAACCTGGATTGTAGTTTTAGGGTACGGGAGATTGAGAGTATAAAGGTCAGGAGCACAGATTTGACTTCGCAGGAGGGGGCCAGTGTTCAGGTAGGTGGTTTGAAGTGTGTCTACTCAATGGAGTATACAAACTAAGGTAGGGGAACTGGCAGCATGGGTTGGTACCTGGGACTTCGATGTTGTGGCCATTTCGGAGACATGGATAGAGCAGGGACAGGAATAGTTGGTGCAGGTTCCGGGGTTTAGGTGTTTTAGTAATCTCAGAGAAGGAGGCAAAAGAGGGGGAGGTGTGGCGCTGCTAGTCAAGAACAGTATTACGGTGGCGGAGAGGATGCTAGATGGGGACTCTTCTTCCGAGGTAGTATGGGCTGAGGTTAGAAACAGGAAAGGAGAGGTCACCCTGTTGGGAGTTTTCTATAGGCCTCCAAATAGTCCTAGGGATGTAGAGGAAAGGATGGCAAAGATGATTCTGGATAAGAGCGAAAGTAACAGGGTAGTTATTATGGGAGACTTTAACTTTCCAAATATTGACTGGAAAAGATATAGTTCCAGTACATTAGATGGGTCGTTTTTTTTGTACAATGTGTGCAGGAGGGTTTCCTGACACAATATGTTGACAGGCCAACAAGAGGCGAGGCCACATTGGATTTGGTACTGTGTAATGAACCAGGCCAGGTGTTAGATTTAGATGTAGGTGAGCACTTTGGGGACAGTGACCACAATTCTGTGACGCTTACGTTAGTGATGGAAAGGGATAAGTATACCCGGCAGGGCAAGAGTTATAGCTGGGGGAAGGGCAATTATGATGCCATTAGAAGTGACTTGGGGGGGATAGGTTGGAGAAGTAGGCTGCAAGTGTTGGGCACACTGGATATGTGGAGCTTGTTCAAGGAACAGCTACTACGTGTTCTTGATAAGTACGCCGTCAGGCAGGGAGGAAGGCGTCGAGCGAGGGAACCGTGGTTTATCAAAGAAGTGGAATCTCTTGTTAAGAGGAAGAAGGAGGCCTATGTGAAGATGAGGTGTGAAGTTTCAGTTGGGGCGCTTGATAGTTACAAGGTAGCGAGGAAGGATCTAAAGAGAGAGCTAAGACGAGCAAGGAGGGGACATGAGAAGTATTTGGCAGGTAGGATCAAGGAAAACCCAAAAGCTTTCTATAGGTATGTCAGGAATAAGCGAATGACTAGGGTAAGAGTAGGGCCAGTCAAGGACTGGGATGGGAAGTTGTGTGTGGAGTTTGAAGAGATAGGCGAGATACTAAATGAATATTTTTCGTCAGTACTCACTCAGGAAAAAGATAATGTTGTGGAGGAGAATACTGAGACCAAGGCTATTAGAATAAATGACATTGAGGTACGTAGGGAAGAGGTGTTGGCAATTCTGGACAGGCTGAAAATAGATAAGTCCCCGGGGCCCGATGGGATTTATCCTAGGATTCTCTGGGAAGCCAGGGAAGAGATTGCTGAACTTTTGGCTTTGATTTTTATGTCATCATTGGCTACAGGAATAGTGCCAGAGGACTGGAGGACAGCAAATGTGGTTCCTTTGTTCAAGAAGGGGAGTAGAGACAACCCCGGCAACTATAGACCGGTGAGCCTCACGTCTGTTGTGGGTAAAGTCTTGGAGGGGATTATAAGAGACAAGATTTATAATCATCTAGATAGGAATAATATGATTAGGGATAGTCAGCATGGCTTTGTGAAGGGTAGGTCATGCCTCACAAACCTTATCGAGTTCTTTGAGAAGGTGACTGAACATGTAGACTAGGGTAGAGCAGTTGATGTGGTGTATATGGATTTCAGTAAAGCGTTTGATAAGGTTCTCCACGGTAGGCTATTGCAGAAAATACAGAGGCTGGGGATTGAGGGTGATTTAGAGATATGGATCAGAAATTGGCTAGCTGAAAGAAGACAGAGGGTGGTGGTTGATGGGAAATGTTCAGAATGGAGTTCAGTTACAAGTGGCGTACCACTTCTGGGGCCGTTGCTATTTGTCATTTTTATAAATGACCTAGGGAGGGCGCAGAAGGGTGGGTGAGTAAATTTGCAGACAACACTAAAGTCGGTGGTGTTGTCGACAGTGCGGATGCAGGTTACAGAGGGACAGAGATAAGCTGCAGAGCTGGGCTGAGAGGTGGCAAATGGAGTTTAATGTAGAGAAGTGTGAGGTGATTCACTTTGGAAGGAATAACAGGAATGCGGAATATTTGGCTAATGGTAAAGTTCTTGGAAGTGTGGATGAGCAGAGGGATCTAGGTGTCCATGTACATAGATCCCTGAAAGTTGCCACCCAGGTTGATAGGGTTGTGAAGAAGGCCTATGGAGTGTTGGCCTTTATTGGTAGAGGGATTGAGTTCCGGAGTCATGAGGTCATGTTGCAGCAGTGGTCAGTGAGTCAGTGTGATTGTCAGTGAGTCAGTGTGAGGGTCGGTTTGAGGGTCAGTGAGTCAGTGTGAGGGTCAGTGAGTCAGCGTCAGTGAGTCAGTGTGAGGGTCAGTGAGTCAGTGTGAGGGTCAGTGTGAGGGTCAGTGGGTCAGTGTGAGGGTCAGTGAGTCAGTGTGAGGGTCAGTGAGTCAGCGTCAGTGAGGCAGTGTGAGGGTCAGTGAGTCAGTGTGAGGGTCAGTGAGTCAGTGTGAGGGACAGTGTGTCAGTGTCAGTGAGTCAGTGTGAGGGTCAGTGTGAGGGTCAGTGTGAGGGTCAGTGAGTCAGTGTCAGTGAGTCAGTGTGCGGGTCAGTGTGAGGGTCAGTGAGTCAGTGTGAGGGTCAGTGTGAGGGTCAGTGAGTCAGTGTGAGGGTCAGTGTGGCAGTGTGAGGGTCAGTGTGTCAGTGTGAGGGTCAGTGAGACAGTGTGAGGGTCAGTGAGTCAGTGTGAGAGTCAGTGTGAGGGTCAGTGTGAGGGTCAGTGAGTCAGTGTGAGGGTCAGTGAGTCAGTGTGAGGGTCAGTGTGAGGGTCAGTGAGTCAGTGTGATGGTCAGTGTGAGGGTCAGCGAGTCAGTGTGAGGGTCAGTATGAGGGTCAGTGAGTCAGTGTGAGGGTCAGTGTGAGGGTCAGTGAGTCAGTGTGAGGGTCAGTGTGAGGGTCAGTGAGTCAGTGTGAGGGTCAGTGTGAGGGTCAGTGAGTCAGTGTGGGGGTCAGTGTGAGGGTCATTGTGAGGGTCACTGTGAGGGTCAGTCTCAGGGTCAGTGAGTCAGTGTGAGGGTCAGTGTGAGGGTCAGTGTGAGGGTCAGTGTGAGGGTCAGTGAGTCAGTGTGAGGGTCAGTGAGACAGTGTGAGGGTCAGTGAGTCAGTGTGAGGGTCAGTGAGTCAGTGTGAGGGTCAGTGTGAGGGTCAGTGCGAGGGTCAGTGTGAGGGTCAGTGAGTCAGTGTTAGGGTCAGTGTGATGGTCAGTGAGTCAGTGTGAGGGTCAGTGTGAGGGTCTGTGAGTCAGTGTGAGGGTCAGTGTGAGGGTCAGTGAGTCTGTGTGAGGGTCAGTGAGTCAGTGTGAGGGTCAATGATTCAGTGTCAGTGAGTCAGTGTGAGGGTCAGTGAGTCAGTGTGAGGGTCAGTGTGAGGGTCAGTTTGAGGGTCAGTGATTCAGTGTGAGGGTCAGTGAGTCAGTGTCAGTGAGTCAGTGTGAGGGTCAGTGAGTCAGTGTGAGGGTCAGTGTGAGGGTCAGTGCGAGGTTCAGTGAGTCAGTGTGACGGTCAGTGAGTCAGTCTCAGAGAGTCAGTGTGAGGGTCAGTGAGTCAGTGTGAGCGTCAGTGTGAGGGTCAGTGTGAGGGTCAGTGAGTCAGTGTGAGGGTCAGTGAGTCAGTGTGAGGGTCAGTGTGAGGGTCAGTGAGTCAGTGTGAGGATCAGTGTGAGGGTCAGTGTGAGGGTCAGTGTGAGGGTCAGTGAGTCAGTGTGATGGTCAGTGTGATGGTCAGTGTGAGGGTCAGTGTGAGGGTCAGTGTGAGGGTCAGTGAGTCAGTGTGACGGTCAGTGAGTCAGTGTCAGTGAGTCAGTGTGAGGGTCAGTGTGAGCGTCAGTGTGAGGGTCAGTGTGAGGGTCAGTGAGTCAGTGTGAGTGTCAGTGAGTCAGTGTGAGGGTCAGTGTGAGGATCAGTGAGTCAGTGTGAGGGTCAGTGAGTCAGTGTGAGGGTCAGTGTGAGGGTCAGTGTGAGGGTCAGTGAGTCAGTGTCAGTGGGTCAGTGTGAGTGTCAGTGAGTCAGTGTGAGGGTCAGTGTGTGTGTCAGTGTGAGGGTCAGTCAGTCAGTGTGAGGGTCAGTGAGTCAGTGTGAGGGTCAGTGTGAGGGTCAGTGAGTCAGCGTCAGTGAGTCAGTGTCAGTGAGTCAGTGTGAGGGTCAGTGTGAGGGTCAGTGTGAGAGTCAGTGAGTCAGTGTGAGGGTCAGTGTGAGGGTCAGTGAGTCAATGTGAGGGTCTGTGTGAGGGTCAGTGAGTCACTGTGAGGGTCAATGTGAGTGTCAGTGTGAGGGTCAGTGAGTCAGTGTGAGGGTCAGTGTGAGTGTCAGTGTGAGGGTCAGTGAGTCAGTGTCAGTGAGTCAGTGTGAGGGTCAGTGTGAGGGTCAGTGAGTCAGTGTGAGGGTCAGTGAGTAAGTGTGAGGGTCAGTGTGAGGGTCAGTGAGTCAGTGTGAGAGTCAGTGAGTCAGTGTGAGGGTCAGTGTGAGAGTCAGTGAGTCAGTGTGAGGGTCAGTGTGAGGGTCAGTGAGTCAGTGTCAGTGAGTCAGTATGAGGGTCAGTGTGAGGGTCAGTGAGTCAGTGTGAGGGTCAGTGAGTCAGTGTGAGGGTCAGTGTGAGAGTCAGTGAGTCAGTGTGAGGGTCAGTGAGTCAGTGTCAGTGAGTCAGTGTGAGGGTCAGTGTGAGAGTCAGTGAGTCAGTGTGAGGGTCAGTGAGTCAGTGTCAGTGAGTCAGTGTGAGGGTCAGTGAGTCAGTGTGAGGGTGAGTGTGAGAGTCAGTGAGTCAGTGTGAGGGTCAGTGAGTCAGGGTCAGTGAGTCAGTGTGAGGTTCAGTGAGTCAGTGTGAGGGTCAGTGTGAGGGTCAGTGTGAGGGTCAGTGAGTCAGTGTGTGGGTCAGTGTGAGGGTTAGTGTGAGGGCCAGTGAGTCAGTGTCAGTGAGTCAGTGTGAGGGTCAGTGAGTCAGTGTTAGTGTCAGTGTGAGGGTCAGTGAGTCAGTGTGAGGGCCAGTGAGTCAATGTGATGGTCAGTGTGAGGGTCAGTGTGAGGGTAAGTGTGAGGGTCAGTGCGAGGGTCAGTGAGTCACTGTGAAGGTCAGTGAGTCAGTGTGAGGGTCACTGTGAGGGTCAGTGAATCAGTGTCAGTGAGTCAATGTGAGGGTCAGTGTGAGGGTAAGTGTGAGGGTCAGTGTGAGGGTCAGTGTGAGGGTAAGTGTGAGGGTCAGTGTGAGGGTCAGTGAGTCAGTGTGAGGGTCAGTGTGTCAGTGTGAGGGTCAGTGTGAGGGTCAGTGAATCAGTGTCAGTGAGTCAATGTGAGGGTCAGTGAGTCAGTGTGAGGGTCAGTGTGAGAGTCAGTGAGTCAGTGTCAGTGAGTCAGTGTGAGGGTCAGTGTGAGGGTCAGTGCGAGGGTCAGTGAGTCAGTCTCAGTGAGTCAGTGTGAGGGTCAGTGTGAGGGTCAGTGAGTCTGTGTGAGGGTCAGTGAGTCAGTGTCAGTGAGTCAGTGTGAGGGTCAGTGAGTCAGTGTGAGGGTCAGTGTGAGGGTCAGTGAGTCAGTGTCAGTGACTCAGTGTGAGGGTCAGTGTGAGGGTCAGTGAGTCAGTGTGAGGGTCAGTGACTCAGTGTGAGGGTCACTGTGAGGGTCAGTGTGAGGGTTAGTGTGTCAGTGTGAGGGTCAGTGAGTCATTGTGAGGGTCAGTGTGAGGGTCAGTGAGTCAGTGTGAGGGTCAGTGAGTCAGTGTGAGGGTCAGTGTGAGGGTCAGTGTGAGGGTCAGAGAATCACTGTGAGGGTCAGTGTGAGGGTCAGTGTGAGGGTCAGTTTGAGGGTCTGTGAGTCAGTGTGAGGCTCAGTGTGTCAGTGTGAGGGTCAGTGAGACAGTGTGAGGGTCAGTGAGTCAGTGTGAGAGTCAGTGTGAGGGTCAGTGTGAGGGTCAGTGAGTCAGTGTGAGGGTCAGTGAGTCAGTGTGAGGGTCAGTGTGAGGGTCAGTGTGAGGGTCAGTGAGTCAGTGTGAGGGTCAGTGAGACAGTGTGAGGGTCAGTGAGTCAGTGTGAGGGTCAGTGAGTCAGTGTGAGGGTCAGTGTGAGGGTCAGTGAGTCAGTGTGAGGGTCAGTGAGTCAGTGTCAGTCAGTCAGTGTGAGGGTCAGTGAGTCAGTGTGAGGGTCAGTGTGAGGGTCAGTGTGAGGGTCAGTGAGTCAGTGTGAGGGTCAGTGTGAGGGTCAGTGTGAGGGTCAGTGAGTCAATGTGAGGGTCAGTGAGTCAGTGTCAGTGAGTCAGTGTGAGGGTCAGTGTGAGGGTCAGTGCGAGGGTCAGTGAGTCAGTGTGACGGTCAGTGAGTCAGTCTCAGTGAGTCAGTGTGAGGGTCAGTGAGTCAGTGTGAGGGTCAGTGTGAGGGTCAGTGTCAGTGAGTCAGTGTGAGGGTCAGTGTGAGGGACAGTGAGTCAGTGTGAGGGTCAGTGAGTCAGTGTGAGGGTTAGTGTGAGGGTCAGTGTCAGGGTCAGTGAGTCAGTGTGAGGGTCAGTGAGTCAGTGTGAGGGTCAGTGTGAGGGTCAGTGTGATGGTCAGTGTGAGGGTCAGTGAGGCAGTGTGAGGGTCAGTGTGTCAGTGTGAAGGACAGTGAGTCAGTGTGAGGGTCAGTGAGTCAATGTCAGGGTCAGTGAGTCAGTGTGAGGGTCAGTGTGAGGGTCAGCGAGTCAGTGTGAGGGTCAGTATGAGGGTCAGTGAGTCAGTGTGAGGGTCAGTGAGTCAGTGTGAGGGTCAGTGTGAGGGTCAGTGAGTCAGTGTGAGGGTCAGTGTGAGGGTCAGTGAGTCAGTGTGAGGGTCAGAGTGAGGGTCAGTGAGTCAGTGTGGGGGTCTGTGTGAGGGTCAGTGTGAGGGTCACTGTGAGGGTCTGTCTCAGGGTCAGTGTGTCAGTGTGAGGGTCAGTGTGAGGGTCAGTGTGAGGGTCAGTGAGTCAGTGTGAGGGTCAGTGAGTCAGTGTGAGGATCAGTGAGACAGTGTGAGGGTCAGTGAGTCAGTGTGAGGTTCAGTGAGTCAGTGTGAGGGTCAGTGTGAGGGTCAGTGAGAGGGTCAGTGTGAGGGTCAGTGTGAGGGTCAGTGAGTCAGTGTTTGACCATCACATTGGCCCTGTGAGTCAGTGTGAGTGTCAGTGTGAGGGTCTGTGAGTCAGTGTGAGGGTCAGTGTGAGGGTCAGTGAGTCAGTGTGAGGGTCAATGAGTCAGTGTCAGTGACTCAATGTGAGGGTCAGTGTGAGGGTCAGTGTGAGGGTCAGTGAGTCAGTGTGAGGGTCAGTGAGTCAGTGTGAGGGTCAGTGTGAGGGTCAGTGAGTCAGTGTGATGGTCAGTGTGAGGGTCAGAGAGTCAGTGTGAGGGTAAGTGTGAGGGTCAGTGAGTCAGTGTGAGGGTCAGTGTGAGGGTCAGTGTGAGGGTCAGTGAGTCAGTGTGAGGGTCAGTGAGTCAGTGTGAGGGTCAGTGTGAGGGTCAGTGAGTCAGTGTGAGGGTCAGTGTGAGGGTCAGTGAGTCAGTGTGAGGGTCAGTGTGAGGGTCAGTTAGTCAGTGTGGGGGTCAGTGTGAGGGTCAGTGTGAGGGTCAGTGAGTCAGTGTGAGGGTCAGTGAGTCAGTGTGAGGGTCAGTGTGAGGGTCAGTGCGAGGGTCAGTGTGAGGGTCAGTGAGTCAGTGTTAGGGTCAGTGTGATGGTCAGTGAGACAGTGTGAGGGTCAGTGTGAGGGTCTATGAGTCAGTGTGAGGGTCAGTGTGAGGGTCTGTGAGTCAGTGTGAGGGTCAGTGAGTCAGTGTGAGGGTCAATGAGTCAGTGTCAGTGAGTCAGTGTGAGGGTCAGTGAGTCAGTGTGAGGGTCAGTGTGAGGGTCAGTGAGTCAGTGTCAGTGAGTCAGTATGAGGGTCAGTGTGAGGGTCAGTGAGTCAGTGTGAGGGTCAGTGAGTCAGTGTGAGGGTCAGTGTGAGAGTCAGTGAGTCAGTGTGAGGGTCAGTGAGTCAGTGTCAGTGAGACAGTGTGAGGGTCAGTGTGAGAGTCAGTGAGTCAGTGTGAGGGTCAGTGAGTCAGTGTCAGTGAGTCAGTGTGAGGGTCAGTGAGTCAGTGTGAGGGTCAGTGTGAGAGTCAGTGAGTCAGTGTGAGGGTCAGTGAGTCAGGGTCAGTGAGTCAGTGTGAGGTTCAGTGAGTCAGTGTGAGGGTCAGTGTGAGGGTCAGTGTGAGGGTCAGTGAGTCAGTGTGTGGGTCAGTGTGAGGGTTAGTGTGAGGGCCAGTGAGTCAGTGTCAGTGAGTCAGTGTGAGGGTCAGTGAGTCAGTGTTAGTGTCAGTGTGAGGGTCAGTGAGTCAGTGTGAGGGCCAGTGAGTCAATGTGATGGTCAGTGTGAGGGTCAGTGTGAGGGTAAGTGTGAGGGTCAGTGCGAGGGTCAGTGAGTCACTGTGAAGGTCAGTGAGTCAGTGTGAGGGTCACTGTGAGGGTCAGTGAATCAGTGTCAGTGAGTCAATGTGAGGGTCAGTGTGAGGGTAAGTGTGAGGGTAAGTGTGAGGGTCAGTGTGAGGGTCAGTGTGAGGGTAAGTGTGATGGTCAGTGTGAGGGTCAGTGAGTCAGTGTGAGGGTCAGTGAGTCAGTGTGAGGGTCAGTGTGAGGGTCAGTGAATCAGTGTCAGTGAGTCAATGTGAGGGTCAGTGAGTCAGTGTGAGGGTCAGTGTGAGAGTCAGTGAGTCAGTGTCAGTGAGTCAGTGTGAGGGTCAGTGTGAGGGTCAGTGCGAGGGTCAGTGAGTCAGTCTCAGTTAGTCAGTGTGAGGGTCAGTGTGAGGGTCAGTGAGTCTGTGTGAGGGTCAGTGAGTCAGTGTCAGTGAGTCAGTGTGAGGGTCAGTGAGTCAGTGTGAGGGTCAGTGTGAGGGTCAGTGAGTCAGTGTCAGTGACTCAGTGTGAGGGTCAGTGTGAGGGTCAGTGAGTCAGTGTGAGGGTCAGTGAGTCAGTGTGAGGGTCAATGTGGGGGTCAGTGTGAGGGTCAGTGTGAGGGTCACTGTGAGGGTCAGTGTGAGGGTTAGTGTGTCAGTGTGAGGGTCAGTGAGTCATTGTGAGGGTCAGTGTGAGGGTCAGTGTGTCAGTGTGAGGGTCAGTGAGTCAGTGTGAGGGTCAGTGTGAGGGTCAGTGTGAGGGTCAGAGAATCACTGTGAGGGTCAGTGTGAGGGTCAGTGTGAGGGTCAGTTTGAGCGTCTGTGAGTCAGTGTGAGGGTCAGTGAGTCAGTGTGAGTGTCAGTGTGAGGGTCAGTGAGTCAGTGTGAGGCTCAGTGTGTCAGTGTGAGGGTCAGTGAGACAGTGTGAGGGTCAGTGAGTCAGTGTGAGAGTCAGTGTGAGGGTCAGTGTGAGGGTCAGTGAGTCAGTGTGAGGGTCAGTGAGTCAGTGTGAGGGTCAGTGTGAGGGTCAGTGTGAGGGTCAGTGAGTCAGTGTGAGGGTCAGTGAGACAGTGTGAGGGTCAGTGAGTCAGTGTGAGGGTCAGTGAGTCAGTGTGAGGGTCAGTGTGAGGGTCAGTGAGTCAGTGTGAGGGTCAGTGAGTCAGTGTCAGTGAGTCAGTGTGAGGGTCAGTGAGTCAGTGTGAGGGCCAGTGTGAGGGTCAGTGTGTGGGTCAGTGAGTCAGTGTGAGGGTCAGTGTGAGGGTCAGTGTGAGGGTCAGTGAGTCAGTGTGAGGTTAAGTGAGTCAGTGTCAGTGAGTCAGTGTGAGGGTCAGTGTGAGGGTCAGTGCGAGGGTCAGTGAGTCAGTGTGACGGTCAGTGAGTCAGTCTCAGTGAGTCAGTGTGAGGGTCAGTGAGTCAGTGTGAGGGTCAGTGTGAGGGTCAGTGTCAGTGAGTCAGTGTAAGGGTCAGTGTGAGGGACAGTGAGTCAGTGTGAGGGTCAGTGAGTCAGTGTGAGGGTCAGTGTGAGGGTCAGTGTGAGGGTCAGTGTCAGGGTCAGTGAGTCAGTGTGAGGGTCAGTGAGTCAGTGTGAGGGTCAGTGAGAGGGTCAGTGTGATGGTCAGTGTGAGGGTCAGTGAGGCAGTGTGAGGGTCAGTGTGTCAGTGTGAAGGACAGTGAGTCAGTGTGAGGGTCAATGAGTCAATGTGAGGGTCAGTGAGTCAGTGTGAGGGTCAGTGTGAGGGTCAGCGAGTCAGTGTGAGGGTCAGTATGAGGGTCAGTGAGTCAGTGTGAGGGTCAGTGAGTCAGTGTGAGGGTCAGTATGAGGGTCAGTGAGTCAATGTGAGGGTCAGTGTGAGGGTCAGTGAGTCAGTGTGAGGGTCAGTGTGAGGGTCAGTGAGTCAGTGTGGGGGTCAGTGTGAGGGTCGGTGTGAGGGTAACTGTGAGGGTCTGTCTCAGGTTCAGTGTGTCAGTGTGAGGGTCAGTGTGAGGGTCAGTGAGTCAGTGTGAGGGTCAGTGAGTCAGTGTGAGGGTCAGTGAGACAGTGTGAGGGTCAGTGAGTCAGTGTGAGGGTCAGTGTGAGGGTCAGTGAGAGGGTCAGTGCGAGGGTCAGTGTGAGGGTCAGTGAGTCAGTGTTTGACCATCACATTGGCCCTGTGAGTCAGTGTGAGTGTCAGTGTGAGGGTCTGTGAGTCAGTGTGAGGGTCAGTGTGAGGGTCAGTGAGTCAGTGTGAGGGTCAATGAGTCAGTGTGAGGGTCAGTGAGTCAGTGTGCGGGTCAATGTGAGGGTCAGTGTGAGGGTCAGTGAGTCAGTGTGAGGGTCAGTGAGTCAGTGTGAGGGTCAGTGTGAGGGTCAGTGAGTCAGTGTGATGGTCAGTGTGAGGGTCAGCGAGTCAGTGTGAGGGTCAGTATGAGGGTCAGTGAGTTAGTGTGAGGGTCAGTGAGTCAGTGTGAGGGTCAGTGAGACAGTGTGAGGGTCAGTGTGAGAGTCAGTGAGTCAGTGTGAGGGTCAGTGAGTCAGTGTCAGTGAGTCAGTGTGAGGGTCAGTGAGTCAGTGTGAGGGTCAGTGTGAGAGTCAGTGAGTCAGTGTGAGGGTCAGTGAGTCAGGGTCAGTGAGTCAGTGTGAGGTTCAGTGAGTCAGTGTGAGGGTCAGTGTGAGGGTCAGTGTGAGGGTCAGTGAGTCAGTGTGTGGGTCAGTGTGAGGGTTAGTGTGAGGGCCAGTGAGTCAGTGTCAGTGAGTCAGTGTGAGGGTCAGTGAGTCAGTGTTAGTGTCAGTTTGAGGGTCAGTGAGTCAGTGTGAGGGCCAGTGAGTCAATGTGATGGTCAGTGTGAGGGTCAGTGTGAGGGTAAGTGTGAGGGTCAGTGCGAGGGTCAGTGAGTCACTGTGAAGGTCAGTGAGTCAGTGTGAGGGTCACTGTCAGGGTCAGTGAATCAGTGTCAGTGAGTCAATGTGAGGGTCAGTGTGAGGGTAAGTGTGAGGGTAAGTGTGAGGGTCAGTGTGAGGGTCAGTGTGAGGGTAAGTGTGAGGGTCAGTGTGAGGGTCAGTGAGTCAGTGTGAGGGTCAGTGAGTCAGTGTGAGGGTCAGTGTGAGGGTCAGTGAATCAGTGTCAGTGAGTCAATGTGAGGGTCAG
Source organism: Scyliorhinus torazame (assembly GCF_047496885.1). Lineage (NCBI taxonomy): Eukaryota > Metazoa > Chordata > Chondrichthyes > Carcharhiniformes > Scyliorhinidae > Scyliorhinus > Scyliorhinus torazame. The sequence goes on from NC_092716.1 coordinate 120,773,329, forward strand.
TGAGTCAGTGTGAGGGTCAGTGTGAGAGTCAGTGAGTCAGTGTCAGTGAGTCAGTGTGAGGGTCAGTGTGAGGGTCAGTGCGAGGGTCAGTGAGTCAGTCTCAGTTAGTCAGTGTGAGGGTCAGTGTGAGGGTCAGTGAGTCTGTGTGAGGGTCAGTGAGTCAGTGTCAGTGAGTCAGTGTGAGGGTCAGTGAGTCAGTGTGAGGGTCAGTGTGAGGGTCAGTGAGTCAGTGTCAGTGACTCAGTGTGAGGGTCAGTGTGAGGGTCAGTGAGTCAGTGTGAGGGTCAGTGAGTCAGTGTGAGGGTCAATGTGGGGGTCAGTGTGAGGGTCAGTGTGAGGGTCACTGTGAGGGTCAGTGTGAGGGTTAGTGTGTCAGTGTGAGGGTCAGTGAGTCATTGTGAGGGTCAGTGTGAGGGTCAGTGAGTCAGTGTGAGGGTCAGTGAGTCAGTGTGAGGGTCAGTGTGAGGGTCAGTGTGAGGGTCAGAGAATCACTGTGAGGGTCAGTGTGAGGGTCAGTGTGAGGGTCAGTTTGAGGGTCTGTGAGTCAGTGTGAGGGTCAGTGAGTCAGTGTGAGTGTCAGTGTGAGGGTCAGTGAGTCAGTGTGAGGCTCAGTGTGTCAGTGTGAGGGTCAGTGAGACAGTGTGAGGGTCAGTGAGTCAGTGTGAGAGTCAGTGTGAGGGTCAGTGTGAGGGTCAGTGAGTCAGTGTGAGGGTCAGTGAGTCAGTGTGAGGGTCAGTGTGAGGGTCAGTGTGAGGGTCAGTGAGTCAGTGTGAGGGTCAGTGAGACAGTGTGAGGGTCAGTGAGTCAGTGTGAGGGTCAGTGAGTCAGTGTGAGGGTCAGTGTGAGGGTCAGTGAGTCAGTGTGAGGGTCAGTGAGTCAGTGTCAGTGAGTCAGTGTGAGGGTCAGTGAGTCAGTGTGAGGGTCAGTGTGAGGGTCAGTGTGAGGGTCAGTGAGTCAGTGTGAGGGTCAGTGTGAGGGTCAGTGTGAGGGTCAGTGAGTCAGTGTGAGGTTAAGTGAGTCAGTGTCAGTGAGTCAGTGTGAGGGTCAGTGTGAGGGTCAGTGCGAGGGTCAGTGAGTCAGTGTGACGGTCAGTGAGTCAGTCTCAGTGAGTCAGTGTGAGGGTCAGTGAGTCAGGGTGAGGGTCAGTGTGAGGGTCAGTGTCAGTGAGTCAGTGTAAGGGTCAGTGTGAGGGACAGTGAGTCAGTGTGAGGGTCAGTGAGTCAGTGTGAGGGTCAGTGTGAGGGTCAGTGTGAGGGTCAGTGTCAGAGTCAGTGTGAGGGTCAGTGAGTCAGTGTGAGGGTCAGTGTGAGGGTCAGTGTGATGGTCAGTGTGAGGGTCAGTGAGGCAGTGTGAGGGTCAGTGTGTCAGTGTGAAGGACAGTGAGTCAGTGTGAGGATCAGTGAGTCAATGTGAGGGTCAGTGAGTCAGTGTGAGGGTCAGTGTGAGGGTCAGCGAGTCAGTGTGAGGGTCAGTATGAGGGTCAGTGAGTCAGTGTGAGGGTCAGTGAGTCAGTGTGAGGGTCAGTGTGAGGGTCAGTGAGTCAGTGTGAGGGTCAGTGTGAGGGTCAGTGAGTCAGTGTGAGGGTCAGTGTGAGGGTCAGTGAGTCAGTGTGGGGGTCAGTGTGAGGGTCGGTGTGAGGGTAACTGTGAGGGTCTGTCTCAGGGTCAGTGTGTCAGTGTGAGGGTCAGTGTGAGGGTCAGTGTGAGGGTCAGTGAGTCAGTGTGAGGGTCAGTGAGTCAGTGTGAGGGTCAGTGAGACAGTGTGAGGGTCAGTGAGTCAGTGTGAGGGTCAGTGTGAGGGTCAGTGAGAGGGTCAGTGCGAGGGTCAGTGTGAGGGTCAGTGAGTCAGTGTTTGACCATCACATTGGCCCTGTGAGTCAGTGTGAGTGTCAGTGTGAGGGTCTGTGAGTCAGTGTGAGGGTCAGTGTGAGGGTCAGTGAGTCAGTGTGAGGGTCAATGAGTCAGTGTGAGGGTCAGTGAGTCAGTGTGAGGGTCAGTGTGAGGGTCAGTGTGAGGGTCAGTGAGTCAGTGTGAGGGTCAGTGAGTCAGTGTGAGGGTCAGTGTGAGGGTCAGTGAGTCAGTGTGATGGTCAGTGTGAGGGTCAGCGAGTCAGTGTGAGGGTCAGTATGAGGGTCAGTGAGTTAGTGTGAGGGTCAGTGAGTCAGTGTGAGGGTCAGTGTGAGGGTCAGTGAGTCAGTGTGATGGTCAGTGTGAGGGTCAGTGAGTCAGTGTGAGGGTAAGTGTGAGGGTCAGTGAGTCAGTGTGGGGGTCAGTGTGAGGGTCAGTGTGAGGGTCAGTGTGAGGGTCAGTGAGTCAGTGTGAGGGTCAGTGAGTCAGTGTGAGGGTCAGTGTGAGGGTCAGTGAGTCAGTGTGAGGGTCAGTGTGAGGGTCAGTGTGTCAGTGTGAGGGTCAGTGTGAGGGTCAGTGAGTCAGTGTGGGGGTCAGTGTGAGGGTCAGTGTGAGGGTCAGTGAGTCAGTGTGAGGGTCAGTGAGACAGTGTGAGGGTCAGTGAGTCAGTGTGAGGGTCAGTGAGTCAGTGTGAGGGTCAGTGTCAGGGTCAGTGAGTCAGTGTGAGGGTCAGTGAGTCAGTGTGAGGGTCAGTGTGAGGGTCAGTGTGATGGTCAGTGTGAGGGTCAGTGAGGCAGTGTGAGGGTCAGTGTGTCAGTGTGAAGGACAGTGAGTCAGTGTGAGGGTCAGTGAGTCAATGTGAGGGTCAGTGAGTCAGTGTGAGGGTCAGTGTGAGGGTCAGCGAGTCAGTGTGAGGGTCAGTATGAGGGTCAGTGAGTCAGTGTGAGGGTCAGTGAGTCAGTGTGAGGGTCAGTGTGAGGGTCAGTCAGTCAGTGTGAGGGTCAGTGTGAGGGTCAGTGAGTCAGTGTGAGGGTCAGTGTGAGGGTCAGTGAGTCAGTGTGGGGGTCAGTGTGAGGGTCGGTGTGAGGGTAACTGTGAGGGTCTGTCTCAGGGTCAGTGTGTCAGTGTGAGGGTCAGTGTGAGGGTCAGTGAGTCAGTGTGAGGGTCAGTGAGTCAGTGTGAGGGTCAGTGAGACAGTGTGAGGGTCAGTGAGTCAGTGTGAGGGTCAGTGTGAGGGTCAGTGAGAGGGTCAGTGAGAGGGTCAGTGCGAGGGTCAGTGTGAGGGTCAGTGAGTCAGTGTTTGACCATCACATTGGCCCTGTGAGTCAGTGTGAGTGTCAGTATGAGGGTCTGTGAGTCAGTGTGAGGGTCAGTGTGAGGGTCAGTGAATCAGTGTGAGGGTCAGTGAGTCAGTGTGAGGGTCAGTGTGAGGGTCAGTGTGAGGGTCAGTGAGTCAGTGTGAGGGTCAGTGAGACAGTGTGAGGGTCAGTGAGTCAGTGTGAGGGTCAGTGAGTCAGTGTGAGGGTCAGTGTGAGGGTCAGTGAGTCAGTGTGAGGGTCAGTGAGTCAGTGTCAGTGAGTCAGTGTGAGGGTCAGTGGTCAGTGTGAGGGTCAGTGTGAGGGTCAGTGTGAGGGTCAGTGAGTCAGTGTGAGGGTCAGTGTGAGGGTCAGTGTGAGGGTCAGTGAGTCAGTGTGAGGGTCAGTGAGTCAGTGTCAGTGAGTCAGTGTGAGGGTCAGTGTGAGGGTCAGTGCGAGGGTCAGTGAGTCAGTGTGACGGTCAGTGAGTCAGTCTCAGTGAGTCAGTGTGAGGGTCAGTGAGTCAGTGTGAGGGTCGGTGTGAGGGTCAGTGTCAGTGAGTCAGTGTGAGGGTCAGTGTGAGGGACAGTGAGTCAGTGTGAGGGTCAGTGAGTCAGTGTGAGGGTCAGTGTGAGGGTCAGTGTGAGGGTCAGTGTCAGGGTCAGTGAGTCAGTGTGAGGGTCAGTGAGTCAGTGTGAGGGTCAGTGTGAGGGTCAGTGTGATGGTCAGTGTGAGGGTCAGTGAGGCAGTGTGAGGGTCAGTGTGTCAGTGTGAAGGACAGTGAGTCAGTGTGAGGGTCAGTGAGTCAATGTGAGGGTCAGTGAGTCAGTGTGAGGGTCAGTGTGAGGGTCAGCGAGTCAGTGTGAGGGTCAGTATGAGGGTCAGTGAGTCAGTGTGAGGGTCAGTGAGTCAGTGTGAGGGTCAGTGTGAGGGTCAGTGAGTCAGTGTGAGGGTCAGTGTGAGGGTCAGTGAGTCAGTGTGAGGGTCAGAGTGAGGGTCAGTGAGTCAGTGTGGGGGTCAGTGTGAGGGTCAGTGTGAGGGTCACTGTGAGGGTCTGTCTCAGGGTCAGTGTGTCAGTGTGAGGGTCAGTGTGAGGGTCAGTGTGAGGGTCAGTGAGTCAGTGTGAGGGTCAGTGAGTCAGTGTGAGGGTCAGTGAGACAGTGTGAGGGTCAGTGAGTCAGTGTGAGGTTCAGTGAGTCAGTGTGAGGGTCAGTGTGAGGGTCAGTGAGAGGGTCAGTGTGAGGGTCAGTGTGAGGGTCAGTGAGTCAGTGTTTGACCATCACATTGGCCCTGTGAGTCAGTGTGAGTGTCAGTGTGAGGGTCTGTGAGTCAGTGTGAGGGTCAGTGTGAGGGTCAGTGAGTCAGTGTGAGGGTCAATGAGTCAGTGTCAGTGAGTCAATGTGAGGGTCAGTGAGTCAGTGTGAGGGTCACTGTGAGGGTCAGTGTGAGGGTCAGTGAGTCAGTGTGAGGGTCAGTGAGTCAGTGTGAGGGTCAGTGTGAGGGTCAGTGAGTCAGTGTGATGGTCAGTGTGAGGGTCAGAGAGTCAGTGTGAGGGTAAGTGTGAGGGTCAGTGAGTCAGTGTGGGGGTCAGTGTGAGGGTCAGTGTGAGGGTCAGTGTGAGGGTCAGTGAGTCAGTGTGAGGGTCAGTGAGTCAGTGTGAGGGTCAGTGTGAGGGTCCGTGAGTCAGTGTGAGGGTCAGTGTGAGGGTCAGTGAGTCAGTGTGAGGGTCAGTGTGAGGGTCAGTGAGTCAGTGCGGGGGTCAGTGTGAGGGTCAGTGTGAGGGTCAGTGAGTCAGTGTGAGGGTCAGTGAGACAGTGTGAGGGTCAGTGAGTCAGTGTGAGGGTCAGTGAGTCAGTGTGAGGGTCAGTGTGAGGGTCAGTGCGAGGGTCAGTGTGAGGGTCAGTGAGTCAGTGTTAGGGTCAGTGTGATGGTCAGTGAGACAGTGTGAGGGTCAGTGTGAGGGTCTATGAGTCAGTGTGAGGGTCAGTGTGAGGGTCTGTGAGTCAGTGCGAGGGTCAGTGAGTCAGTGTGAGGGTCAATGAGTCAGTGTCAGTGAGTCAGTGTGAGGGTCAGTGAGTCAGTGTGAGGGTCAGTGTGAGGGTCAGTGAGTCAGTGTCAGTGAGTCAGTATGAGGGTCAGTGTGAGGGTCAGTGAGTCAGTGTGAGGGTCAGTGAGTCAGTGTGAGGGTCAGTGAGTCAGTGTCAGTGAGACAGTGTGAGGGTCAGTGTGAGAGTCAGTGAGTCAGTGTGAGGGTCAGTGAGTCAGTGTCAGTGAGTCAGTGTGAGGGTCAGTGAGTCAGTGTGAGAGTCAGTGTGAGAGTCAGTGAGTCAGTGTGAGGGTCAGTGAGTCAGGGTCAGTGAGTCAGTGTGAGGTTCAGTGAGTCAGTGTGAGGGTCAGTGTGAGGGTCAGTGTGAGGGTCAGTGAGTCAGTGTGTGGGTCAGTGTGAGGGTTAGTGTGAGGGCCAGTGAGTCAGTGTCAGTGAGTCAGTGTGAGGGTCAGTGAGTCAGTGTTAGTGTCAGTGTGAGGGTCAGTGAGTCAGTGTGAGGGCCAGTGAGTCAATGTGATGGTCAGTGTGAGGGTCAGTGTGAGGGTAAGTGTGAGGGTCAGTGCGAGGGTCAGTGAGTCACTGTGAAGGTCAGTGAGTCAGTGTGAGGGTCACTGTGAGGGTCAGTGAATCAGTGTCAGTGAGTCAATGTGAGGGTCAGTGTGAGGGTAAGTGTGAGGGTAAGTGTGAGGGTAAGTGTGAGGGTCAGTGTGAGGGTAAGTGTGAGGGTCAGTGTGAGGGTCAGTGAGTCAGTGTGAGGGTCAGTGAGTCAGTGTGAGGGTCAGTGTGAGGGTCAGTGAATCAGTGTCAGTGAGTCAATGTGAGGGTCAGTGAGTCAGTGTGAGGGTCAGTGTGAGAGTCAGTGAGTCAGTGTCAGTGAGTCAGTGTGAGGGTCAGTGTGAGGGTCAGTGCGAGGGTCAGTGAGTCAGTCTCAGTTAGTCAGTGTGAGGGTCAGTGTGAGGGTCAGTGAGTCTGTGTGAGGGTCAGTGAGTCAGTGTGAGGGTCAATGTGGGGGTCAGTGTGAGGGTCAGTGTGAGGGTCACTGTGAGGGTCAGTGATGGGTTAGTGTGTCAGTGTGAGGGTCAGTGAGTCATTGTGAGGGTCAGTGTGAGGGTCAGTGAGTCAGTGTGAGGGTCAGTGAGTCAGTGTGAGGGTCAGTGTGAGGGTCAGTGTGAGGGTCAGAGAATCACTGTGAGGGTCAGTGTGAGGGTCAGTGTGAGGGTCAGTTTGAGGGTCTGTGAGTCAGTGTGAGGGTCAGTGAGTCAGTGTGAGTGTCAGTGTGAGGGTCAGTGAGTCAGTGTGAGGCTCAGTGTGTCAGTGTGAGGGTCAATGAGACAGTGTGAGGGTCAGTGAGTCAGTGTGAGAGTCAGTGTGAGGGTCAGTGTGAGGGTCAGTGAGTCAGTGTGAGGGTCAGTGAGTCAGTGTGAGGGTCAGTGTGAGGGTCAGTGTGAGGGTCAGTGAGTCAGTGTGAGGGTCAGTGAGACAGTGTGAGGGTCAGTGAGTCAGTGTGAGGGTCAGTGAGTCAGTGTGAGGGTCAGTTTGAGGGTCAGTGAGTCAGTGTGAGGGTCAGTGAGTCAGTGTCAGTGAGTCAGTGTGAGGGTCAGTGAGTCAGTGTGAGGGTCAGTGTGAGGGTCAGTGTGAGGGTCAGTGAGTCAGTGTGAGGGTCAGTGTGAGGGTCAGTGTGAGGGTCAGTGAGTCAGTGTGAGGTTAAGTGAGTCAGTGTCAGTGAGTCAGTGTGAGGGTCAGTGTGAGGGTCAGTGCGAGGGTCAGTGAGTCAGTGTGACGGTCAGTGAGTCAGTCTCAGTGAGTCAGTGTGAGGGTCAGTGAGTCAGTGTGAGGGTCAGTGTGAGGGTCAGTGTCAGTGAGTCAGTGTCAGGGTCAGTGTGAGGGACAGTGAGTCAGTGTGAGGGTCAGTGAGTCAGTGTGAGGGTCAGTGTGAGGGTCAGTGTGAGGGTCAGTGTCAGGGTCAGTGAGTCAGTGTGAGGGTCAGTGAGTCAGTGTGAGGGTCAGTGTGAGGGTCAGTGTGATGGTCAGTGTGAGGGTCAGTGAGGCAGTGTGAGGGTCAGTGTGTCAGTGTGAAGGACAGTGAGTCAGTGTGAGGGTCAGTGAGTCAATGTGAGGGTCAGTGAGTCAGTGTGAGGGTCAGTGTGAGGGTCAGCGAGTCAGTGTGAGGGTCAGTATGAGGGTCAGTGAGTCAGTGTGAGGGTCAGTGAGTCAGTGTGAGGGTCAGTGTGAGGGTCAGTGAGTCAGTGTGAGGGTCAGTGTGAGGGTCAGTGAGTCAGTGTGAGGGTCAGTGTGAGGGTCAGTGAGTCAGTGTGGGGGTCAGTGTGAGGGTAACTGTGAGGGTCTGTCTCAGGGTCAGTGTGTCAGTGTGAGGGTCAGTGTGAGGGTCAGTGAGTCAGTGTGAGGGTCAGTGAGTCAGTGTGAGGGTCAGTGAGTCAGTGTGAGGGTCAGTGTGAGGGTCAGTGAGAGGGTCAGTGCGAGGGTCAGTGTGAGGGTCAGTGAGTCAGTGTTTGACCATCACATTGGCCCTGTGAGTCAGTGTGAGTGTCAGTGTGAGGGTCTGTGAGTCAGTGTGAGGGTCAGTGTGAGGGTCAGTGAGTCAGTGTGAGGGTCAATGAGTCAGTGTCAGTGAGTCAGTGTGAGGGTCAGTGAGTCAGTGTGAGGGTCAGTGTGAGGGTCAGTGTGAGGGTCAGTGAGTCAGTGTGAGGGTCAGTGAGTCAGTGTGAGGGTCAGTGTGAGGGTCAGTGAGTCAGTGTGATGGTCAGTGTGAGGGTCAGCGAGTCAGTGTGAGGGTCAGTATGAGGGTCAGTGAGTTAGTGTGAGGGTCAGTGAGTCAGTGTGGGGGTCAGTGTGAGGGTCAGTGTGAGGGTCAGTGTGAGGGTCAGTGAGTCAGTGTGTGGGTCAGTGAGTCAGTGTGATGGTCAGTGTGAGGGTCAGTGAGTCAGTGTGAGGGTCAGTGTGAGGGTCAGTGTGTCAGTGTGAGGGTCAGTGTGAGGGTCAGTGAGTCAGTGTGGGGGTCAGTGTGAGGGTCAGTGTGAGGGTCAGTGAGTCAGTGTGAGGGTCAGTGAGTCAGTGTGAGGGTCAGTGAGTCAGTGTGAGCGTCAGTGTGAGGGTCAGTGCGAGGGTCAGTGTGAGGGTCAGTGAGTCAGTGTTAGGGTCAGTGTGAGGGTCAGTGTGAGGGTCAGTGCGAGGGTCAGTGAGTCAGTGTGACGGTCAGTGAGTCAGTCTCAGTGAGTCAGTGTGAGGGTCAGTGAGTCAGTGTGAGGGTCAGTGTGAGGGTCAGTGTCAGTGAGTCAGTGTAAGGGTCAGTGTTAGGGACAGTGAGTCAGTGTGAGGGTCAGTGAGTCAGTGTGAGGGTCAGTGTGAGGGTCAGTGTGAGGGTCAGTGTCAGGGTCAGTGAGTCAGTGTGAGGGTCAGTGAGTCAGTGTGAGGGTCAGTGTGAGGGTCAGTGTGATGGTCAGTGTGAGGGTCAGTGAGGCAGTGTGAGGGTCAGTGTGTCAGTGTGAAGGACAGTGAGTCAGTGTGAGGGTCAGTGAGTCAATGTGAGGGTCAGTGAGTCAGTGTGAGGGTCAGTGTGAGGGTCAGCGAGTCAGTGTGAGGGTCAGTATGAGGTTCAGTGAGTCAGTGTGAGGGTCAGTGAGGGTCAGTGTGAGGGTCAGTCAGTCAGTGTGAGGGTCACTGTGTGGGTCAGTGAGTCAGTGTGAGGGTTAGTGTGAGGGTCAGTGAGTCAGTGTGGGGGTCAGTGTGAGCGTCGGTGTGAGGGTAACTGTGAGGGTCTGTCTCAGGGTCAGTGTGTCAGTGTGAGGGTCAGTGTGAGGGTAAGTGAGTCATTGTGAGGGTCAGTGAGTCAGTGTGAGGGTCAGTGAGACAGTGTGAGGGTCAGTGAGTCAGTGTGAGGGTCAGTGTGAGGGTCAGTGAGAGGGTCAGTGCGAGGGTCAGTGTGAGGGTCAGTGAGTCAGTGTTTGACCATCACATTGGCCCTGTGAGTCAGTGTGAGTGTCAGTGTGAGGGTCTGTGAGTCAGTGTGAGGGTCAGTGTGAGGGTCAGTGAGTCAGTGTGAGGGTCAATGAGTCAGTGTCAGTGAGTCAGTGTGAGGGTCAGTGAGTCAGTGTGAGGGTCAGTGTGAGGGTCAGTGTGAGGGTCAGTGAGTCAGTGTGAGGGTCAGTGAGTCAGTGTGAGGGTCAGTGTGAGGGTCAGTGAGTCAGTGTGATGGTCAGTGTGAGGGTCAGCGAGTCAGTGTGAGGGTCAGTATGAGGGTCAGTGAGTTAGTGTGAGGGTCAGTGAGTCAGTGTGAGGGTCAGTGTGAGGGTCAGTGAGTCAGTGTGATGGTCAGTGTGAGGGTCAGTGAGTCAGTGTGAGGGTAAGTGTGAGGGTCAGTGAGTCAGTGTGGGGGTCAGTGTGAGGGTCAGTGTGAGTGTCAGTGAGTCAGTGTGAGGGTCAGTGAGTCAGTGTGAGGGTCAGTGTGAGGGTCAGTGAGTCAGTGTGAGGGTCAGTGTGAAGGTCAGTGTGTCAGTGTGAGGGTCAGTGTGAGGGTCAGTGAGTCAGTGTGGGGGTCAGTGTGAGGGTCAGTGTGAGGGTCAGTGAGTCAGTGTGAGGGTCAGTGAGACAGTGTGAGGGTCAGTGAGTCAGTGTGAGGGTCAGTGAGTCAGTGTGAGGGTCAGTGTGAGGGTCAGTGCGAGGGTCAGTGTGAGGGTCAGTGAGTCAGTTTTAGGGTCAGTGTGATGGTCAGTGAGTCAGTGTGAGGGTCAGTGTGAGGGTCTGTGAGTCAGTGTGAGGGTCTGTGAGTCAGTGTGAGGGTCAGTGAGTCAGTGTGAGGGTCAATGAGTCAGTGTCAGTGAGTCAGTGTGAGGGTCAGTGAGTCAGTGTGAGGGTCAGTGTGAGGGTCAGTTTGAGGGTCAGTGATTCAGTGTGAGGGTCAGTGAGTCAGTGTCAGTGAGTCAGTGTGAGGGTCAGTGAGTCAGTGTGAGGATCAGTGTGAGGGTCAGTGTCAGTGAGTCAGTTTGAAGGTCAGTGTGAGGGTCAGTGTCAGTGTGAGGGTCAGTGTGAGGGTCAGTGTGAGGGTCAGTGAGTCAGTGTGAGGGTCAGTGAGTCAGTGTCAGTGAGTCAGTGTCAGTGAGTCAGTGTGAGGGTCAGTGTGAGCGTCAGTGTGAGGGTCAGTGTGAGGGTCAGTAAGTCAGTGTGAGGGTCAGTGAGTCAGTGTGAGGGTCAGTGTGAGGATCAGTGAGTCAGTGTGAGGGTCAGTGAGTCAGTGTGAGTGTCAGTGTGAGGGTCTGTGAGTCAGTGTGAGGGTCAGTGAGTCAGTGTGAGGGTCAGTGTGAGGGTCAGTGTGAGGGTCAGTGAGTAAGTGTCAGTAAGTCCGTGTGAGGGTCAGTGTGAGGGTCAGAGAGAGGATCAGTGAGTCAGTGTGAGGGTCAGTGAGTTAGTGTGAGGGTCAGTGTGAGGGTCAGTGTGAGGGTCAGTGAGTCAGTGTGAGGGTCATTGAGTCTGTGTGAGGGTCAGTGAGTCAGTGTGAGGGTCAGTGTGAGGGTCAGTGTCAGGGTCAGTGAGTCAGTGTGAGGGTCAGTGAGTCAGTGTGAGGGTCAGTGTGAGGGTCAGTGTGGCAGTGTGAGGGTCAGTGTGTCAGTGTGAAGGACAGTGAGTCAGTGTGAGGGTCAGTGAGTCAGTGTGAGGGTCAGGGTGAGGGTCAGTGAGTCAGTGTGATGGTCAGTGTGAGGGTCAGCGAGTCAGTGTGAGGGTCAGTATGAGGGTCAGTGAGTCAGTGTGAGGGTCAGTGAGTCAGTGTGAGGGTCAGTGAGTCAGTGTCAGTGAGTCAGTGTGAGGGTCAGTGAGTCAGTGTGAGGGTCAGTGTGAGGGTCAGTGTGAGGGTCAGTGAGTCAGTGTGAGGGTCAGTGTGAGGGTCAGTGTGAGGGTCAGTGAGTCAGTGTGAGGGTCAGTGAGTCAGTGTCAGTGAGTCAGTGTGAGGGTCAGTGTGAGGGTCAGTGCGAGGGTCAGTCAGTCAGTGTGACGGTCAGTGAGTCAGTCTCAGTGAGTCAGTGTGAGGGTCAGTGAGTCAGTGTGAGGGTCAGTGTGAGGGTCAGTGTCAGTGAGTCAGTGTGAGGGTCAGTGTGAGGGACAGTGAGTCAGTGTGAGGGTCAGTGAGTCAGTGTGAGGGTCAGTGTGAGGGTCAGTGTCAGGGTCAGTGTCAGGGTCAGTGAGTCAGTGTGAGGGTCAGTGAGTCAGTGTGAGGGTCAGTGTGAGGGTCAGTGTGATGGTCAGTGTGAGGGTCAGTGAGGCAGTGGGAGGGACAGTGTGTCAGTGTGAAGGACAGTGAGTCAGTGTCAGGGTCAGTGAGTCAGTGTGAGGGTCAGTGTGAGGGTCAGCGAGTCAGTGTGAGGGTCAGTATGAGGGTCAGTGAGTCAGTGTGAGGGTCAGTGAATCAGTGTGAGGGTCAGTGTGAGGGTCAGTGAGTCAGTGTGAGGGTCAGTGTGAGGGTCAGTGAGTCAGTGTGAGGGTCAGTGTGAGGGTCAGTGAGTCAGTGTGGGGGTCAGTGTGAGGGTCAGTGTGAGGGTCACTGTGAGGGTCTGTCTCAGGGTCAGTGTGTCAGTGTGAGGGTCAGTGTGATGGTCAGTGTGAGGGTCAGCGAGTCAGTGTGAGGGTCAGTATGAGGGTCAGTGAGTCAGTGTGAGGGTCAGTGAGTCAGTGTGAGGGTCAGTGAGTCAGTGTCAGTGAGTCAGTGTGAGGGTCAGTGAGTCAGTGTGAGGGTCAGTGTGAGGGTCAGTGTGAGGGTCAGTGAGTCAGTGTGAGGGTCAGTGTGAGGGTCAGTGTGAGGGTCAGTGAGTCAGTGTGAGGGTCAGTGAGTCAGTGTCAGTGAGTCAGTGTGAGGGTCAGTGTGAGGGTCAGTGCGAGGGTCAGTGAGTCAGTGTGACGGTCAGTGAGTCAGTGTGAGGGTCAGTGTGAGGGTCAGTGCGAGGGTCAGTGAGTCAGTGCGAGGTTCAGTGAGTCAGTGTGAGGGTCAGTGAGACAGTGTGAGGGTCAGTGAGTCAGTGTGAGGGTCAGTGAGTCAGTGTGAGGGTCAGTGTGAGGGTCAGTGAGAGGGTCAGTGCGAGGGTCAGTGTGAGGGTCAGTGAGTCAGTGTTTGACCATCACATTGGCCCTGTGAGTCAGTGTGAGTGTCAGTGTGAGGGTCTGTGAGTCAGTGTGAGGGTCAGTGTGAGGGTCAGTGAGTCAGTGTGAGGGTCAATGAGTCAGTGTCAGTGAGTCAGTGTGAGGGTCAGTGAGTCAGTGTGAGGGTCAGTGTGAGGGTCAGTGTGAGGGTCAGTGAGTCAGTGTGAGGGTCAATGAGTCAGTGTGAGGGTCAGTGTGAGGGTCAGTGAGTCAGTGTGATGGTCAGTGTGAGGGTCAGCGAGTCAGTGTGAGGGTCAGTATGAGGGTCAGTGAGTCAGTGTGAGGGTCAGTGAGTCAGTGTGAGGGTCAGTGTGAGGGTCAGTGAGTCAGTGTGATGGTCAATGTGAGGGTCAGTGAGTCAGTGTGAGGGTAAGTGTGAGGGTCAGTGAGTCAGTGAAGGGGTCAGTGTGAGGGTCAGTGTGAGGGTCAGTGTGAGGGTCAGTGAGTCAGTGTGATGGTCAGTGAGTCAGTGTGAGGGTCAGTGTGAGGGTCAGTGAGTCAGTGTGAGGGTCAGTGTGAGGGTCAGTGAGTCAGTGTGAGGGTCAGTGTGAGGGTCAGTGAGTCAGTGTGGGGGTCAGTGTGAGGGTCAGTGTGAGGGTCAGTGAGACAGTGTGAGGGTCAGTGAGTCAGTGTGAGGGTCAGTGAGTCAGTGTGAGGGTCAGTGTGAGGGTAAGTGTGAGGGTCAGTGCGAGGGTCAGTGTGAGGGTCAGTGAGTCAGTGTTAGGGTCAGTGTGATGGTCAGTGAGTCAGTGTGAGGGTCAGTGTGAGGGTCTGTGAGTCAGTGTGAGGGTCAGTGTGAGGGTCTGTGAGTCAGTGTGAGGGTCAGTGAGTCAGTGTGAGGGTCAATGTGAGGGTCAGTTTGAGGGTCAGTGATTCAGTGTGAGGGTCAGTGAGTCAGTGTCAGTGAGTCAGTGTGAGGGTCAGTGAGTCAGTGTGAGGGTCAGTGCGAGGTTCAGTGATTCAGTGTGAGGGTCAGTGAGTCAGTGTCAGTGAGTCAGTGTGAGGGTCAGTGAGTCAGTGTGAGGGTCAGTGCGAGGTTCAGTGAGTCAGTGTGACGGTCAGTGAGTCAGTCTCAGTGAGTCAGTGTGAGGGTCAGAGAGTCAGTGTGAGGGTCAGTGAGTCAGTGTGAGGATCAGTGTGAGGGTCAGTGTCAGTGAGTCAGTTTGAGGGTCAGTGTGAGGGTCAGTGTCAGTGTGAGGGTCAGTGTGAGGGTCAGTGTGAGGGTCAGTGAGTCAGTGTGAGGGTCAGTGAGTCAGTGTCAGTGAGTCAGTGTCAGTGAGTCAGTGTGAGGGTCAGTGTGAGCGTCAGTGTGAGGGTCAGTGTGAGGGTCAGTAAGTCAGTGTGAGGGTCAGTGAGTCAGTGTGAGGGTCAGTGTGAGGATCAGTGAGTCAGTGTGAGGGTCAGTGAGTCAGTGTGAGGGTCAGTGTGAGTGTCAGTGTGAGGGTCAGTGAGTCAGTGTGAGGGTCAGTGAGTCAGTGTGAGGGTCAGTGTGAGGGTCAGTGTGAGGGTCAGTGAGTCAGTGTCAGTAAGTCCGTGTGAGGGTCAGTGTGAGGGTCAGTGAGTCAGTGTGAGGGTCAGTGTCAGGGTCAGTGAGTCAGTGTGAGGGTCAGTGAGTCAGTGTGAGGGTCAGTGTGAGGGTCAGTGTAGCAGTGTGAGGGTCAGTGTGTCAGTGTGAAGGACAGTGAGTCAGTGTGAGGGTCAGTGAGTCAGTGTGAGGGTCAGTGTGAGGGTCAGTGAGTCAGTGTGATGGTCAGTGTGAGGGTCAGCGAGTCAGTGTGAGGGTCAGTATGAGGGTCAGTGAGTCAGTGTGAGGGTCAGTGAGAGGGTCAGTGAGTCAGTGTGAGGGTCAGTGTGAGGGTCAGTGAGTCAGTGTGAGGGTCAGTGTGAGGGTCAGTGAGTCAGTGTGGGGGTCAGTGTGAGGGTCATTGTGAGGGTCACTGTGAGGGTCAGTCTCAGGGTCAGTGTGTCAGTGTGAGGGTCAGTGAGTCAGTGTGAGGGTCAGTGAGTCAGTGTGAGGGTCAGTGTGAGGGTCAGTGTGAGGGTCAGTGTGAGGATCAGTGAGACAGTGTGAGGGTCAGTGAGTCAGTGTGAGGGTCAGTGAGTCAGTGTGAGGGTCAGTGTGAGGGTAAGTGTGAGGGTCAGTGCGAGGGTCAGTGTGAGGGTCAGTGTGTCAGTGTTAGGGTCAGTGTGATGGTCAGTGAGCCAGTGTGAGGGTCAGTGTGAGGGTCTGTGAGTCAGTGTGAGGGCCAGTGTGAGGGTCAGTGAGTCTGTGTGAGGGTCAGTGAGTCAGTGTCAGTGAGTCAGTGTCAGTGAGTCAGTGTGAGGGTCAGTGTGAGCGTCAGTGTGAGGGTCAGTGTGAGGGTCAGTAAGTCAGTGTGAGGGTCAGTGAGTCAGTGTGAGGGTCAGTGTGAGGATCAGTGAGTCAGTGTGAGGGTCAGTGAGTCAGTGTGAGGGTCATTGTGAGTGTCAGTGTGAGGGTCAGTGAGTCAGTGTGAGGGTTAGTGAGTCAGTGTGAGGGTCAGTGTGAGGGTCAGTGTGAGGGTCAGTGAGTCAGTGTCAGTAAGTCCGTGTGAGGGTCAGTGTGAGGGTCAGAGAGAGGATCAGTGAGTCAGTGTGAGGGTCAGTGAGTTAGTGTGAGGGTCAGTGTGAGGGTCAGTGTGAGGGTCAGTGAGTCAGTGTGAGGGTCAGTGAGTCTGTGTGAGGGTCAGTGAGTCAGTGTGAGGGTCAGTGTGAGGGTCAGTGAGTCAGTGTGAGGGTCAGTGAGTCAGTGTGAGGGTCAGTGTGAGGGTCAGTGTGGCAGTGTGAGGGTCAGTGTGTCAGTGTGAAGGACAGTGAGTCAGTGTGAGGGTCAGTGAGTCAGTGTGAGGGTCAGTGTGAGGGTCAGTGAGTCAGTGTGATGGTCAGTGTGATGGTCAGTGTGAGGGTCAGCGAGTCAGTGTGAGGGTCAGTATGAGGGTCAGTGAGTCAGTGTGAGGGTCAGTGAGTCAGTGTGAGGGTCAGTGAGAGGGTCAGTGAGTCAGTGTGAGGGTCAGTGTGAGGGTCAGTGAGTCTGTGTGAGGGTCAGTGTGAGGGTCAGTGAGTCAGTGTGGGGGTCAGTGTGAGGGTCATTGTGAGGGTCACTGTGAGGGTCAGTCTCAGGGTCAGTGTGTCAGTGTGAGGGTCAGTGAGTCAGTGTGAGGGTCAGTGAGTCAGTGTGAGGGTCAGTGTGAGGGTCAGTGTGAGGGTCAGTGTGAGGATCAGTGAGACAGTGTGAGGGTCAGTGAGTCAGTGTGAGGGTCAGTGAGTCAGTGTGAGGGTCAGTGTGAGGGTAAGTGTGAGGGTCAGTGCGAGGGTCAGTGTGAGGGTCAGTTTGTCAGTGTTAGGGTCAGTGTGATGGTCATTGAGTCAGTGTGAGGGTCAGTGTGAGGGTCTGTGAGTCAGTGTGAGGGTCAGTGTGAGGGTCAGTGAGTCTGTGTGAGGGTCAGTGAGTCAGTGTGAGGGTCAATGAGTCAGTGTCAGTGAGTCAGTGTGAGGGTCAGAGAGTCAGTGTGAGGGTCAGTGTGAGGGTCAGTTTGAGGGTCAGTGATTCAGTGCGAGGGTCAGTGAGTCAGTGTCAGTGAGTCAGTGTGAGGGTCAGTGAGTCAGTGTGAGGGTCAGTGTGAGGGTCAGTGCGAGGTTCAGTGAGTCAGTGTGACGGTCAGTGAGTCAGTCTCAGTGAGTAAGTGTGAGGGTCAGAGAGTCAGTGTGAGGGTCAGTGAGTCAGTGTGAGGATCAGTGTGAGGGTCAGTGTCAGTGTGAGGGTCAGTGAGTCAGTGTGAGGGTCAGTGTGAGGGTCAGTGAGTCAGTGTGAGGGTCAGTGTGAGGGTCAGTGAGTCAGTGTGAGGGTCAGTGCGAGGGTCAGTGAATCAGTGTGAGGGTCAGTGTGAGGGTCAGTGAGTCAGTGTGAGGGTCAGTGAGTCAGTGTGAGGGTCAGTGAGTCAGTGAGTCAGTGAGTCAGTGTGAGGGTCAGTGTGAGCGTCAGTGTGAGGGTCAGTGTGAGGGTCAGTGAGTCAGTGTGAGTGTCAGTGAGTCAGTGTGAGGGTCAGTGTGAGGATCAGTGAGTCAGTGTGAGGGTCAGTGAGTCAGTGTGAGGGTCAGTGTGAGGGTCAGTGTGAGGGTCAGTGATTCAGTGTCAGTGGGTCAGTGTGAGTGTCAGTGAGTCAGTGTGAGTGTCAGTGTGAGTGTCAGTGTGAGGGTCAGTGAGTCAGTTTGAGGGTCAGTGTGAGGGTCAGTCAGTCAGTGTGAGGGTCAGCGAGTCAGTGTGAGGGTCAGTATGAGGGTCAGTGAGTCAGTGTGAGGGTCAGTGAGTCAGTGTGAGGGTCAGTGTGAGGGTCAGTGAGTCAGTGTGAGGGTCAGTGAGTCAGTATGAGGGTCAGTGTGAGGGTCAGTGAGTCTGTGTGAGGGTCAGTGAGTCAGTGTGAGGGTCAGTGTCAGGGTCAGTGAGTCAGTGTGAGGGTCAGTGAGTCAGTGTGAGGGTCAGTGTGAGGGTCAGTGTGGCAGT
This sequence comes from Scyliorhinus torazame, assembly GCF_047496885.1. Taxonomy (NCBI): domain Eukaryota; kingdom Metazoa; phylum Chordata; class Chondrichthyes; order Carcharhiniformes; family Scyliorhinidae; genus Scyliorhinus; species Scyliorhinus torazame. The sequence goes on from NC_092716.1 coordinate 120,790,180, forward strand.
GTGAGGGTCAGTGTGTCAGTGTGAAGGACAGTGAGTCAGTGTGAGGGTCAGTGAGTCAGTGTGAGGGTCAGTGTGAGGGTCAGTGAGTCAGTGTGATGGTCAGTGTGATCATCAGTGTGAGGGTCAGCGAGTCAGTGTGAGGGTCAATATGAGGGTCAGTGAGTCAGTGTGAGGGTCAGTGAGTCGGTGTGAGGGTCAGTGAGAGGGTCAGTGAGTCAGTGTGAGGGTCAGTGTGAGGGTCAGTGAGTCTGTGTGAGGGTCAGTGTGAGGGTCAGTGAGTCAGTGTGGGGGTCAGTGTGAGGGTCATTGTGAGAGTCACTGTGAGGGTCAGTCTCAGGGTCAGTGTGTCAGTGTGAGGGTCAGTGAGTCAGTGTGAGGGTCAGTGAGTCAGTGTGAGGGTCAGTGTGAGGGTCAGTGTGAGGGTCAGTGTGAGGATCAGTGAGACAGTGTGAGGGTCAGTGAGTCAGTGTGAGGGTCAGTGAGTCAGTGTGAGGGTCAGTGTGAGGGTAAGTGTGAGGGTCAGTGCGAGGGTCAGTGTGAGGGTCAGTGTGTCAGTGTTAGGGTCAGTGTGATGGTCATTGAGTCAGTGTGAGGGTCAGTGTGAGGGTCTGTGAGTCAGTGTGAGGGTCAGTGTGAGGGTCAGTGAGTCTGTGTGAGGGTCAGTGAGTCAGTGTGAGGGTCAATGAGTCAGTGTCAGTGAGTCAGTGTGAGGGTCAGAGAGTCAGTGTGAGGGTCAGTGTGAGGGTCAGTTTGAGGGTCAGTGATTCAGTGCGAGGGTCAGTGAGTCAGTGTCAGTGAGTCAGTGTGAGGGTCAGTGAGTCAGTGTGAGGGTCAGTGTGAGGGTCAGTGCGAGGTTCAGTGAGTCAGTGTGACGGTCAGTGAGTCAGTCTCAGTGAGTCAGTGTGAGGGTCAGAGAGTCAGTGTGAGGGTCAGTGAGTCAGTGTGAGGATCAGTGTGAGGGTCAGTGTCAGTGTGAGGGTCAGTGAGTCAGTGTGAGGGTCAGTGTGAGGGTCAGTGAGTCAGTGTGAGGGTCAGTGTGAGGGTCAGTGAGTCAGTGTGAGCGTCAGTGCGAGGGTCAGTGAATCAGTGTGAGGGTCAGTGTGAGGGTCAGTGAGTCAGTGTGAGGGTCAGTGAGTCAGTGAGTCAGTGAGTCAGTGTGAGGGTCAGTGTGAGCGTCAGTGTGAGGGTCAGTGTGAGGGTCAGTGAGTCAGTGTGAGTGTCAGTGAGTCAGTGTGAGGGTCAGTGTGAGGATCAGTGAGTCAGTGTGAGGGTCAGTGAGTCAGTGTGAGGGTCAGTGTGAGGGTCAGTGTGAGGGTCAGTGATTCAGTGTCAGTGGGTCAGTGTGAGTGTCAGTGAGTCAGTGTGAGGGTCAGTGTGAGTGTCAGTGTGAGGGTCAGTGAGTCAGTTTGAGGGTCAGTGTGAGGGTCAGTCAGTCAGTGTGAGGGTCAGAGAGTCAGTGTGAGGGTCAGTATGAGGGTCAGTGAGTCAGTGTGAGGGTCAGTGAGTCAGTGTGAGGGTCAGTGTGAGGGTCAGTGAGTCAGTGTGAGGGTCAGTGAGTCAGTATGAGGGTCAGTGTGAGGGTCAGTGAGTCAGTGTGAGGGTCAGTGTGAGGGTCAGTGAGTCAGTGTGGGGGTCAGTGTGAGGGTCATTGTGAGGGTCACTGAGGGTCAGTCTCAGGGTCAGTGTGTCAGTGTGAGCGTCAGTGAGTCAGTGTGAGGGTCAGTGAGTCAGTGTGAGGGTCAGTGAGTCAGTGTGAGAGTCAGTGTGAGGGTCAGCGAGTCAGTGTGAGGGTCAGTGAGTCAGTGTGAGAGTCAGTGTGAGGGTCAGTGAGTCAGTGTGAGGGTCAGTGAGACAGTGTGAGGGTCAGAGAGTCACTGTGAGGGTCAGTGTGAGGGTCAGTGTGAGGGTCAGTTTGAGGGTCTGTGAGTCAGTGTGAGGGTCAGTGAGTCAGTGTGAGTGTCAGTGTGAGGGTCAGTGAGTCAGTGTGAGGCTCAGTGTGAGGGTCAGTGTGAGGTTCAGTGAGTCAGTGTGAGAGTCAGTGTGAGGGTCAGTGTGAGGGTCAGTGAGTCAGTGTGAGGGTCAGTGAGTCAGTGTGAGGATCAGTGTGAGGGTCAGTGAGTCAGTGTGAGGGTCAGTGAGACAGTGTGACGGTCAGTGAGTCAGTGTGAGGGTCAGTGAGTCAGTGTCAGTGAGTCAGTGTGAGGGTCAGTGAGTCAGTGTGAGGGTCAGTGTGAGGGTCAGTGAGTCAGTGTGAGGGTCAGTGTGAGGATCAGTGTGAGGGTCAGTGAGTCAGTGTGACGGTCAGTGTGAGGGTCAGTGTGAGGGTCAGTGAGTCAGTGTGAGGGTCAGTGAGTCAGTGTCAGTGAGTCAGTGTGAGGGTCAGTGAGTCAGTGTGAGGGTCAGTGTGAGGGTCAGTGTGAGGGTCAGTGAGTCAGTGTGAGGGTCAGTGTGAGGGTCAGTGTGAGGGTCAGTGCGAGGGTCAGTGAGTCAGTGTGACGGTCAGTGAGTCAGTGTGAGGGTCAGTGAGTCAGTGTGAGGGTCAGTGAGTCAGTGTCAGTGAGTCAGTGTGAGGGTCAGTGAGTCAGTGTGAGGGTCAGTGTGAGGGTCAGTGTGAGGGTCAGTGAGTCAGTGTGAGGGTCAGTGTGAGGATCAGTGTGAGGGTCAGTGAGTCAGTGTGACGGTCAGTGTGAGGGTCAGTGTGAGGGTCAGTGAGTCAGTGTGAGGGTCCGTGAGTCAGTGTCAGTGAGTCAGTGTGAGGGTCAGTGAGTCAGTGTGAGGGTCAGTGTGAGGGTCAGTGTGAGGGTCAGTGAGTCAGTGTGAGGGTCAGTGTGAGGATCACTGTGAGGGTCAGTGTGAGGGTTAGTGTGTCAGTGTGAGGGTCAGTGAGTCATTGTGAGGGTCAGTGTGAGGGTCAGTGAGAGGGTCAGCGAGTCAGTGTGAGGGTCAGGGTGAGGGTCAGTGTGAGGGTCAGAGAGTCACTGTGAGGGTCAGTGTGAGGGTCAGTGTGAGGGTCAGTTTGAGGGTCTGTGAGTCAGTGTGAGGGTCAGTGAGTCAGTGTGAGTGTCAGTGTGAGGGTCAGTGAGTCAGTGTGAGGCTAAGTGTGAGGGTCAGTGTGAGGGTCAGTGAGTCAGTGTGAGAGTCAGTGTGAGGGTCAGTGTGAGGGTCAGTGAGTCAGTGTGAGGGTCAGTGAGTCAGTGTGAGGGTCAGTGTGAGGGTCAGTGAGTCAGTGTGAGGGTCAGTGAGTCAGTGTCAGTGAGTCAGTGTGAGGGTCAGTGAGTCAGTGTGAGGGTCAGTGTGAGGGTCAGTGAGTCAGTGTGAGGGTCAGTGTGAGGATCAGTGTGAGTGTCAGTGAGTCAGTGTGACGGTCAGTGTGAGGGTCAGTGTGAGGGTCAGTGAGTCAGTGTGAGGGTCAGTGAGTCAGTGTCAGTGAGTCAGTGTGAGGGTCAGTGAGTCAGTGTGAGGGTCAGTGTGAGGGTCAGTGTGAGGGTCAGTGAGTCAGTGTGAGGGTCAGTGTGAGGGTCAGTGTGAGGGTCAGTGCGAGGGTCAGTGAGTCAGTGTGACGGTCAGTGAGTCAGTGTGAGGGTCAGTGAGTCAGTGTGAGGGTCAGTGAGTCAGTGTCAGTGAGTCAGTGTGAGGGTCAGTGAGTCAGTGTGAGGGTCAGTGTGAGGGTCAGTGTGAGGGTCAGTGAGTCAGTGTGAGGGTCAGTGTGAGGATCAGTGTGAGGGTCAGTGAGTCAGTGTGACGGTCAGTGTGAGGGTCAGTGTGAGGGTCAGTGAGTCAGTGTGAGGGTCAGTGAGTCAGTGTCAGTGAGTCAGTGTGAGGGTCAGTGAGTCAGTGTGAGGGTCAGTGTGAGGGTCAGTGTGAGGGTCAGTGAGTCAGTGTGAGGGTCAGTGTGAGGGTCAGTGTGAGGGTCAGTGCGAGGGTCAGTGAGTCAGTGTGACGGTCAGTGAGTCAGTCTCAGTGAGTCAGTGTGAGGGTCAGTGAGTCAGTGTGAGGGTCAGTGTGAGGGTCAGTGTCAGTGAGTCAGTGTGAGGGTCAGTGTGAGGGACAGTGAGTCAGTGTGAGGGTCAGTTAGTCAGTGTGAGGGTCAGTGTGAGGGTCAGTGTGAGGGTCAGTGTCAGGGTCAGTGAGTCAGTGTGAGGGTCAGTGAGTCAGTGTGAGGGTCAGTGTGAGGGTCAGTGTGATGGTCAGTGTGAGGGTCAGTGAGGCAGTGTGAGGGTCAGTGTGTCAGTGTGAGGGTCAGTGAGTCAGTGTGAGGGTCAGTGAGTCAGTGTGAGGGTCAGTGTGAGGGTCAGTGTGAGGGTCAGCGAGTCAGTGTGAGGGTCAGTATGAGGGTCAGTGAGTCAGTGTGAGGGTCAGTGAGTCAGTGTGAGGGTCAGTGTGAGGGTCAGTGTGAGGGTCAGTGAGTCAGTGTGAGGGTCAGTGTGAGGGTCAGTGTGTCAGTGTGAGGGTCAGTGAGTCAGTGTGAGGGTCAGTGAGTCAGTGTGAGGGTCAGTGAAAGGGTCAGTGAGTCACTGTGAGGGTCAGTGTGAGTGTCAGTGTGAGGGTCAGTGAGTCAGTGTGAGGGTCAGTGTGAGGGTCAGTGAATCAGTGTGAGGGTCAGTGTGAGGGTCAGTGAGTCAGTGTGAGGGTCAGTGAGTCAGTGTGAGGGTCAGTGTGTGGGTCAGTGAGTCAGTGTGAGGGTCAGTGCGAGGGTCAGTGAATCAGTGTGAGGGTCAGTGTGAGGGTCAGTGAGTCACTGTGAGGGTCAGTGAGTCAGTGTGAGGGTCAGTGAGTCAGTGAGTCAGTGTGAGGGTCAGTGTGAGCGTCAGTGTGAGGGTCAGTGTGATGGTCAGTGAGTCAGTGTGAGTGTCAGTGAGTCAGTGTGAGGGTCAGTGTGAGGATCAGTGAGTCAGTGTGAGGGTCAGTGAGTCAGTGTGAGGGTCAGTGTGAGGGTCAGTGTGAGGGTCAGTGAGTCAGTGTCAGTGGGTCAGTGTGAGTGTCAGTGAGTCAGTGTGAGGGTCAGTGTGAGTGTCAGTGTGAGGGTCAGTGAGTCAGTTTGAGGGTCAGTGTGAGGGTCAGTCAGTCAGTGTGAGGGTCAGCGAGTCAGTGTGAGGGTCAGTGAGTCAGTGTGAGGGTCAGTATGAGGGTCAGTGAGTCAGTGTGAGGGTCAGTGAGTCAGTGTGAGGGTCAGTGTGAGGTTCAGTGAGTCAGTGTGAGGGTCAGTGTGAGGGTCAGTGAGTCAGTGTGAGGGTCAGTGTGAGGGTCAGTGAGTCAGTGTGGGGGTCAGTGTGAGGGTCATTGTGAGGGTCACTGTGAGGGTCAGTCTCAGGGTCAGTGTGTCAGTGTGAGGGTCAGTGAGTCAGTGTGAGGGTCAGTGAGTCAGTGTGAGGGTCAGTGTGAGGGTAAGTGTGAGGGTCAGTGCGAGGGTCAGTGTGAGGGTCAGTGAGTCAGTGTTAGGGTCAGTGTGATGGTCAGTGAGTCAGTGTGAGGGTCAGTGTGAGGGTCTGTGAGTCAGTGTGAGGGTCAGTGAGTCAGTGTGAGGGTCAATGAGTCAGTGTCAGTGAGTCAGTGTGAGGGTCAGTGAGTCAGTGTGAGGGTCAGTGTGAGGGTCAGTTTGAGGGTCAGTGATTCAGTGTGAGGGTCAGTGAGTCAGTGTCAGTGAGTCAGTGTGAGGGTCAGTGAGTCAGTGTGAGGGTCAGTGTGAGGGTCAGTGCGAGGTTCAGTGAGTCAGTGTGACGCTCAGTGAGTCAGTCTCAGTGAGTCAGTGTGAGGGTCAGAGAGTCAGTGTGAGGGTCAGTGAGTCAGTGTGAGGATCAGTGTGAGGGTCAGTGTCAGTGAGTCAGTTTGAGGGTCAGTGTGAGTGTCAGTGTCAGTGTGAGGGTCAGCGAGTCAGTGTGAGGGTCAGTATGAGGGTCAGTGAGTCAGTGTGAGGGTCAGTGAGTCAGTGTGAGGGTCAGTGTGAGGGTCAGTGAGTCAGTGTGAGGGTCAGTGAGTCAGTATGAGGGTCAGTGTGAGGGTCAGTGAGTCTGTGTGAGGGTCAGTGAGTCAGTGTGAGGGTCAGTGTCAGGGTCAGTGAGTCAGTGTGAGGGTCAGTGAGTCAGTGTGAGGGTCAGTGTGAGGGTCAGTGTGGCAGTGTGAGGGTCAGTGTGTCAGTGTGAAGGACAGTGAGTCAGTGTGAGGGTCAGTGAGTCAGTGTGAGGGTCAGTGTGAGGGTCAGTGAGTCAGTGTGATGGTCAGTGTGATCATCAGTGTGAGGGTCAGCGAGTCAGTGTGAGGGTCAATATGAGGGTCAGTGAGTCAGTGTGAGGGTCAGTGAGTCGGTGTGAGGGTCAGTGAGAGGGTCAGTGAGTCAGTGTGAGGGTCAGTGTGAGGGTCAGTGAGTCTGTGTGAGGGTCAGTGTGAGGGTCAGTGAGTCAGTGTGGGGGTCAGTGTGAGGGTCATTGTGAGAGTCACTGTGAGGGTCAGTCTCAGGGTCAGTGTGTCAGTGTGAGGGTCAGTGAGTCAGTGTGAGGGTCAGTGAGTCAGTGTGAGGGTCAGTGTGAGGGTCAGTGTGAGGGTCAGTGTGAGGATCAGTGAGACAGTGTGAGGGTCAGTGAGTCAGTGTGAGGGTCAGTGAGTCAGTGTGAGGGTCAGTGTGAGGGTAAGTGTGAGGGTCAGTGCGAGGGTCAGTGTGAGGGTCAGTGTGTCAGTGTTAGGGTCAGTGTGATGGTCATTGAGTCAGTGTGAGGGTCAGTGTGAGGGTCTGTGAGTCAGTGTGAGGGTCAGTGTGAGGGTCAGTGAGTCTGTGTGAGGGTCAGTGAGTCAGTGTGAGGGTCAATGAGTCAGTGTCAGTGAGTCAGTGTGAGGGTCAGAGAGTCAGTGTGAGGGTCAGTGTGAGGGTCAGTTTGAGGGTCAGTGATTCAGTGCGAGGGTCAGTGAGTCAGTGTCAGTGAGTCAGTGTGAGGGTCAGTGAGTCAGTGTGAGGGTCAGTGTGAGGGTCAGTGCGAGGTTCAGTGAGTCAGTGTGACGGTCAGTGAGTCAGTCTCAGTGAGTCAGTGTGAGGGTCAGAGAGTCAGTGTGAGGGTCAGTGAGTCAGTGTGAGGATCAGTGTGAGGGTCAGTGTCAGTGTGAGGGTCAGTGAGTCAGTGTGAGGGTCAGTGTGAGGGTCAGTGAGTCAGTGTGAGGGTCAGTGTGAGGGTCAGTGAGTCAGTGTGAGCGTCAGTGCGAGGGTCAGTGAATCAGTGTGAGGGTCAGTGTGAGGGTCAGTGAGTCAGTGTGAGGGTCAGTGAGTCAGTGAGTCAGTGAGTCAGTGTGAGGGTCAGTGTGAGCGTCAGTGTGAGGGTCAGTGTGAGGGTCAGTGAGTCAGTGTGAGTGTCAGTGAGTCAGTGTGAGGGTCAGTGTGAGGATCAGTGAGTCAGTGTGAGGGTCAGTGAGTCAGTGTGAGGGTCAGTGTGAGGGTCAGTGTGAGGGTCAGTGATTCAGTGTCAGTGGGTCAGTGTGAGTGTCAGTGAGTCAGTGTGAGGGTCAGTGTGAGTGTCAGTGTGAGGGTCAGTGAGTCAGTTTGAGGGTCAGTGTGAGGGTCAGTCAGTCAGTGTGAGGGTCAGAGAGTCAGTGTGAGGGTCAGTATGAGGGTCAGTGAGTCAGTGTGAGGGTCAGTGAGTCAGTGTGAGGGTCAGTGTGAGGGTCAGTGAGTCAGTGTGAGGGTCAGTGAGTCAGTATGAGGGTCAGTGTGAGGGTCAGTGAGTCAGTGTGAGGGTCAGTGTGAGGGTCAGTGAGTCAGTGTGGGGGTCAGTGTGAGGGTCATTGTGAGGGTCACTGTGAGGGTCAGTCTCAGGGTCAGTGTGTCAGTGTGAGCGTCAGTGAGTCAGTGTGAGGGTCAGTGAGTCAGTGTGAGGGTCAGTGAGTCAGTGTGAGAGTCAGTGTGAGGGTCAGCGAGTCAGTGTGAGGGTCAGTGAGTCAGTGTGAGAGTCAGTGTGAGGGTCAGTGAGTCAGTGTGAGGGTCAGTGAGACAGTGTGAGGGTCAGAGAGTCACTGTGAGGGTCAGTGTGAGGGTCAGTGTGAGGGTCAGTTTGAGGGTCTGTGAGTCAGTGTGAGGGTCAGTGAGTCAGTGTGAGTGTCAGTGTGAGGGTCAGTGAGTCAGTGTGAGGCTCAGTGTGAGGGTCAGTGTGAGGTTCAGTGAGTCAGTGTGAGAGTCAGTGTGAGGGTCAGTGTGAGGGTCAGTGAGTCAGTGTGAGGGTCAGTGAGTCAGTGTGAGGATCAGTGTGAGGGTCAGTGAGTCAGTGTGAGGGTCAGTGAGACAGTGTGACGGTCAGTGAGTCAGTGTGAGGGTCAGTGAGTCAGTGTCAGTGAGTCAGTGTGAGGGTCAGTGAGTCAGTGTGAGGGTCAGTGTGAGGGTCAGTGAGTCAGTGTGAGGGTCAGTGTGAGGATCAGTGTGAGGGTCAGTGAGTCAGTGTGACGGTCAGTGTGAGGGTCAGTGTGAGGGTCAGTGAGTCAGTGTGAGGGTCAGTGAGTCAGTGTCAGTGAGTCAGTGTGAGGGTCAGTGAGTCAGTGTGAGGGTCAGTGTGAGGGTCAGTGTGAGGGTCAGTGAGTCAGTGTGAGGGTCAGTGTGAGGGTCAGTGTGAGGGTCAGTGCGAGGGTCAGTGAGTCAGTGTGACGGTCAGTGAGTCAGTGTGAGGGTCAGTGAGTCAGTGTGAGGGTCAGTGAGTCAGTGTCAGTGAGTCAGTGTGAGGGTCAGTGAGTCAGTGTGAGGGTCAGTGTGAGGGTCAGTGTGAGGGTCAGTGAGTCAGTGTGAGGGTCAGTGTGAGGATCAGTGTGAGGGTCAGTGAGTCAGTGTGACGGTCAGTGTGAGGGTCAGTGTGAGGGTCAGTGAGTCAGTGTGAGGGTCCGTGAGTCAGTGTCAGTGAGTCAGTGTGAGGGTCAGTGAGTCAGTGTGAGGGTCAGTGTGAGGGTCAGTGTGAGGGTCAGTGAGTCAGTGTGAGGGTCAGTGTGAGGATCACTGTGAGGGTCAGTGTGAGGGTTAGTGTGTCAGTGTGAGGGTCAGTGAGTCATTGTGAGGGTCAGTGTGAGGGTCAGTGAGAGGGTCAGCGAGTCAGTGTGAGGGTCAGGGTGAGGGTCAGTGTGAGGGTCAGAGAGTCACTGTGAGGGTCAGTGTGAGGGTCAGTGTGAGGGTCAGTTTGAGGGTCTGTGAGTCAGTGTGAGGGTCAGTGAGTCAGTGTGAGTGTCAGTGTGAGGGTCAGTGAGTCAGTGTGAGGCTAAGTGTGAGGGTCAGTGTGAGGGTCAGTGAGTCAGTGTGAGAGTCAGTGTGAGGGTCAGTGTGAGGGTCAGTGAGTCAGTGTGAGGGTCAGTGAGTCAGTGTGAGGGTCAGTGTGAGGGTCAGTGTGAGGGTCAGTGAGTCAGTGTGAGGGTCAGTGAGTCAGTGTCAGTGAGTCAGTGTGAGGGTCAGTGAGTCAGTGTGAGGGTCAGTGTGAGGGTCAGTGAGTCAGTGTGAGGGTCAGTGTGAGGATCAGTGTGAGTGTCAGTGAGTCAGTGTGACGGTCAGTGTGAGGGTCAGTGTGAGGGTCAGTGAGTCAGTGTGAGGGTCAGTGAGTCAGTGTCAGTGAGTCAGTGTGAGGGTCAGTGAGTCAGTGTGAGGGTCAGTGTGAGGGTCAGTGTGAGGGTCAGTGAGTCAGTGTGAGGGTCAGTGTGAGGGTCAGTGTGAGGGTCAGTGCGAGGGTCAGTGAGTCAGTGTGAGGGTCAGTGAGTCAGTGTGAGGGTCAGTGAGTCAGTGTCAGTGAGTCAGTGTGAGGGTCAGTGAGTCAGTGTGAGGGTCAGTGTGAGGGTCAGTGTGAGGGTCAGTGAGTCAGTGTGAGGGTCAGTGTGAGGATCAGTGTGAGGGTCAGTGAGTCAGTGTGACGGTCAGTGTGAGGGTCAGTGTGAGGGTCAGTGAGTCAGTGTGAGGGTCAGTGAGTCAGTGTCAGTGAGTCAGTGTGAGGGTCAGTGAGTCAGTGTGAGGGTCAGTGTGAGGGTCAGTGTGAGGGTCAGTGAGTCAGTGTGAGGGTCAGTGTGGGGGTCAGTGTGAGGGTCAGTGCGAGGGTCAGTGAGTCAGTGTGACGGTCAGTGAGTCAGTCTCAGTGAGTCAGTGTGAGGGTCAGTGAGTCAGTGTGAGGGTCAGTGTGAGGGTCAGTGTCAGTGAGTCAGTGTGAGGGTCAGTGTGAGGGACAGTGAGTCAGTGTGAGGGTCAGTTAGTCAGTGTGAGGGTCAGTGTGAGGGTCAGTGTGAGGGTCAGTGTCAGGGTCAGTGAGTCAGTGTGAGGGTCAGTGAGTCAGTGTGAGGGTCAGTGTGAGGGTCAGTGTGAGGGTCAGTGTGATGGTCAGTGTGAGGGTCAGTGAGGCAGTGTGAGGGTCAGTGTGTCAGTGTGAGGGTCAGTGAGTCAGTGTGAGGGTCAGTGAGTCAGTGTGAGGGTCAGTGTGAGGGTCAGTGTGAGGGTCAGCGAGTCAGTGTGAGGGTCAGTATGAGGGTCAGTGAGTCAGTGTGAGGGTCAGTGAGTCAGTGTGAGGGTCAGTGTGAGGGTCAGTGTGAGGGTCAGTGAGTCAGTGTGAGGGTCAGTGTGAGGGTCAGTGTGTCAGTGTGAGGGTCAGTGAGTCAGTGTGAGGGTCAGTGAGTCAGTGTGAGGGTCAGTGAAAGGGTCAGTGAGTCACTGTGAGGGTCAGTGTGAGTGTCAGTGTGAGGGTCAGTGAGTCAGTGTGAGGGTCAGTGTGAGGGTCAGTGAATCAGTGTGAGGGTCAGTGTGAGGGTCAGTGAGTCAGTGTGAGGGTCAGTGAGTCAGTGTGAGGGTCAGTGTGTGGGTCAGTGAGTCAGTGTGAGGGTCAGTGCGAGGGTCAGTGAATCAGTGTGAGGGTCAGTGTGAGGGTCAGTGAGTCACTGTGAGGGTCAGTGAGTCAGTGTGAGGGTCAGTGAGTCAGTGAGTCAGTGTGAGGGTCAGTGTGAGCGTCAGTGTGAGGGTCAGTGTGATGGTCAGTGAGTCAGTGTGAGTGTCAGTGAGTCAGTGTGAGGGTCAGTGTGAGGATCAGTGAGTCAGTGTGAGGGTCAGTGAGTCAGTGTGAGGGTCAGTGTGAGGGTCAGTGTGAGGGTCAGTGAGTCAGTGTCAGTGGGTCAGTGTGAGTGTCAGTGAGTCAGTGTGAGGGTCAGTGTGAGTGTCAGTGTGAGGGTCAGTGAGTCAGTTTGAGGGTCAGTGTGAGGGTCAGTCAGTCAGTGTGAGGGTCAGCGAGTCAGTGTGAGGGTCAGTGAGTCAGTGTGAGGGTCAGTATGAGGGTCAGTGAGTCAGTGTGAGGGTCAGTGAGTCAGTGTGAGGGTCAGTGTGAGGTTCAGTGAGTCAGTGTGAGGGTCAGTGTGAGGGTCAGTGAGTCAGTGTGAGGGTCAGTGTGAGGGTCAGTGAGTCAGTGTGGGGGTCAGTGTGAGGGTCATTGTGAGGGTCACTGTGAGGGTCAGTCTCAGGGTCAGTGTGTCAGTGTGAGGGTCAGTGAGTCAGTGTGAGGGTCAGTGAGTCAGTGTGAGGGTCAGTGAGTCAGTGTGAGAGTCAGTGTGAGGGTCAGTGTGAGGGTCAGTGTGAGGGTCAGTGAGTCAGTGTGAGGGTCAGTGAGACAGTGTGAGGGTCAGTGAGTCAGTGTGAGGGTCAGTGAGTCAGTGTGAGGGTCAGTGTGAGGGTAAGTGTGAGGGTCAGTGCGAGGGTCAGTGTGAGGGTCAGTGAGTCAGTGTTAGGGTCAGTGTGATGGTCAGTGAGTCAGTGTGAGGGTCAGTGTGAGGGTCTGTGAGTCAGTGTGAGGGTCAGTGAGTCAGTGTGAGGGTCAATGAGTCAGTGTCAGTGAGTCAGTGTGAGGGTCAGTGAGTCAGTGTGAGGGTCAGTGTGAGGGTCAGTTTGAGGGTCAGTGATTCAGTGTGAGGGTCAGTGAGTCAGTGTCAGTGAGTCAGTGTAAGGGTCAGTGAGTGTCAGTGTGAGGGTCAGTGCGAGGTTCAGTGAGTCAGTGTGACGCTCAGTGAGTCAGTCTCAGTGAGTCAGTGTGAGGGTCAGAGAGTCAGTGTGAGGGTCAGTGAGTCAGTGTGAGGATCAGTGTGAGGGTCAGTGTCAGTGAGTCAGTTTGAGGGTCAGTGTGAGTGTCAGTGTCAGTGTGAGGGTCAGTGAGTCAGTGTGAGGGTCAGTGTGAGGGTCAGTGAGTCAGTGTGAGGGTCAGTGAGTCAGTGTCAGTGAGTCAGTGTGAGGGTCAGTGAGTCAGTGTCAGTGGGTAAGTGTGAGTGTCAGTGAGTCAGTGTGAGGGTCAGTGTGAGTGTCAGTGTGAGGGTCAGTGAGTCAGTGTGAGGATCAGTGAGTCAGTGTGAGGGTCAGTGTGAGGGTCAGTGAGTCAGGGTCAGTGAGTCAGTGTCAGTGAGTCAGTGTGAGGGTCAGTGTGAGGGTCAGTGTGAGAGTCAGTGAGTCAGTGTGAGGGTCAGTGTGAGGGTCAGTGAGTCAATGTGAGTGTCAGTGTGAGGGTCAGTGAGTCACTGTGAGGGTCAGTGTGAGTGTCAGTGTGAGGGTCAGTGAGTCAGTGTGAGGGTCAGTGTGAGTGTCAGTGTGAGGGTCAGTGAGTCAGTGTCAGTGAGTCAGTGTGAGGGTCAGTGAGTCAGGGTCAGTGAGTCAGGGTCAGTGTGAGTGTCAGTGTGAGGGTCAGTGAGTCAGTGTGAGGGTCAGTGTGAGAGTCAGTGAGTCAGTGTGAGGGTCAGTGTGAGGGTCAGTGAGTCAGGGTCAGTGAGTCAGTGTGAGGGTCAGTGAGTCAGTGTGAGGGTCAGTGTGAGAGTCAGTGAGTCAGTGTGAGGGTAAGTGAGTCAGGGTCAGTGAGTCAGTGTGAGGTTCAGTGAGTCAGTGTGAGGGTCAGTGTGAGGGTCAGTGAGTCAGTGTGTGGGTCAGTGTGAGGGTTAGTGTGAGGGCCAGTGAGTCAGTGTCAGTGAGTCAGTGTGAGGGTCAGTGGGTCAGTGTTAGTGTCAGTGTGAGGGTCAGTGAGTCAGTGTGAGGGCCAGTGAGTCAATGTGATGGTCAGTGTGAGGGTCAGTGTGAGGGTAAGTGTGAGGGTCAGTGCGAGGGTCAGTGAGTCACTGTGAAGGTCAGTGAGTCAGTGTGAGGGTCACTGTGAGGGTCACTGTGAGGGTCAGTGAGTCAGTGTGAGGGTCAGTGAGTCAGTGTGAGGGTCAGTGTGAGTGTCAGTGAATCAGTGTCAGTGAGTCAATGTGAGGGTCAGTGAGTCAGTGTGAGGGTCAGTGTGAGAGTCAGTGAGTCAGTGTGAGGGTCACTGAGTCAGTGTGAGGGTCAGTGTGAGGGTCAGTGTGAGGGTCAGTGACTCAGTGTCAGTGAGTCAGTGTGAGGGTCAGTGTGAGGGTCAGTGAGTCAGTGTGAGGGTCAGTGAGTCAGTGTGAGGGTCAATGTGGGGGTCAGTGTGAGGGTCAGTGTGAGGGTCACTGTGAGGGTCAGTATGAGGGTTAGTGTGTCAGTGTGAGGGTCAGTGAGTCATTGTGAGGGTCAGTGTGAGGGTCAGTGAGTCAGTGTGAGGGTCAGCGAGTCAGTGTGAGGGTCAGTGTGAGGGTCAGAGAGTCACTGTGAGGGTCAGTGTGAGGGTCAGTGTGAGGGTCAGTTTGAGGGTCTGTGAGTCAGTGTGAGGGTCGGTGAGTCAGTGTGAGTGTCAGTGTGAGGGTCAGTGAGTCAGTGTGAGGCTCAGTGTGAGGGTCAGTGTAAGGGTCAGTGAGTCAGTGTGAGAGTCAGTGTGAGGGTCAGTGTGAGGGTCAGTGAGTCAGTGTGAGGGTCAGTGAGACAGTGTGAGGGTCAGTGTGAGGGTCAGTGAGACAGTGTGAGGGTCAGTGAGTCAGTGTGAGGGTCAGTGAGTCAGTGTCAGTGAGTCAGTGTGAGGGTCAGTGAGTCAGTGTGAGGGTCAGTGTGAGGGTCAGTGTGAGGGTCAGTGAGTCAGTGTGAGGGTCAGTGTGAGGATCAGTGTGAGGGTCAGTGAGTCAGTGTGACGGTCAGTGTGAGGGTCAGTGTGAGGGTCAGTGAGTCAGTGTGAGGGTCAGTGAGTCAGTGTCAGTGAGTCAGTGTGAGGGTCAGTGAGTCAGTGTGAGGGTCAGTGTGAGGGTCAGTGTGAGGGTCAGTGAGTCAGTGTGAGGGTCAGTGTGTGGGTCAGTGTGAGGGTCAGTGCGAGGGTCAGTGAGTCAGTGTGACGGTCAGTGAGTCAGTGTGAGGGTCAGTGAGTCAGTGTGAGGGTCAGTGAGTCAGTGTCAGTGAGTCAGTGTGAGGGTCAGTGAGTCAGTGTGAGGGTCAGTGTGAGGGTCAGTGTGAGGGTCAGTGAGTCAGTGTGAGGGTCAGTGTGAGGATCAGTGTGAGGGTCAGTGAGTCAGTGTGACGGTCAGTGTGAGGGTCAGTGTGAGGGTCAGTGAGTCAGTGTGAGGGTCAGTGAGTCAGTGTCAGTGAGTCAGTGTGAGGGTCAGTGAGTCAGTGTGAGGGTCAGTGTGAGGGTCAGTGAGTCAGTGTGAGGGTCAGTGTGAGGGTCAGTGTGAGGGTCAGTGCGAGGGTCAGTGAGTCAGTGTGACGGTCAGTGAGTCATTCTCAGAGAGTCAGTGTGAGGGTCAGTGAGTCAGTGTGAGGGTCAGTGTGAGGGTCAGTGTCAGTGAGTCAGTGTGAGGGTCAGTGTGAGGGACAGTGAGTCATTGTGAGGGTCAGTTAGTCAGTGTGAGGGTCAGTGTGAGGGTCAGTGTGAGGGTCAGTGAGTCAGTGTGAAGTCAGTGTGAGGGTCAGTGAGTCAGTGTGGGGGTCAGTGTGAGGGTCAGTGTGAGGGTCACTGTGAGGGTCTGTCTCAGGGTCAGTGTGTCAGTGTGAGGGTCAGTGTGATGGTCAGTGTGAGGGTCAGCGAGTCAGTGTGAGGGTCAGTATGAGGGTCAGTGAGTCAGTGTGAGGGTCAGTGAGTCAGTGTGAGGGTCAGTGTGAGTGTCAGTGTGAGGGTCAGTGAGTCAGTTTGAGGGTCAGTGTGAGGGTCAGTGTGAGGGTCAGTGAGTCAGTGTCAGTGGGTCAGTGTGAGTGTCAGTGAGTCAGTGTGAGGGTCAGTGTGAGTGTCAGTGTGAGGGTCAGTGAGTCAGTTTGAGGGTCAGTGTGAGGGTCAGTCAGTCAGTGTGAGGGTCAGCGAGTCAGTGTGAGGGTCAGTGAGTCAGTGTGAGGGTCAGTATGAGGGTCAGTGAGTCAGTGTGAGGGTCAGTGAGTCAGTGTGAGGGTCAGTGTGAGGTTCAGTGAGTCAGTGTGAGGGTCAGTGTGAGGGTCAGTGAGTCAGTGTGAGGGTCAGTGTGAGGGTCAGTGAGTCAGTGTGGGGGTCAGTGTGAGGGTCATTGTGAGGGTCACTGTGAGGGTCAGTCTCAGGGTCAGTGTGTCAGTGTGAGGGTCAGTGAGTCAGTGTGAGGGTCAGTGAGTCAGTGTGAGGGTCAGTGTGAGGGTAAGTGTGAGGGTCAGTGCGAGGGTCAGTGTGAGGGTCAGTGAGTCAGTGTTAGGGTCAGTGTGATGGTCAGTGAGTCAGTGTGAGGGTCAGTGTGAGGGTCTGTGAGTCAGTGTGAGGGTCAGTGAGTCAGTGTGAGGGTCAATGAGTCAGTGTCAGTGAGTCAGTGTGAGGGTCAGTGAGTCAGTGTGAGGGTCAGTGTGAGGGTCAGTTTGAGGGTCAGTGATTCAGTGTGAGGGTCAGTGAGTCAGTGTCAGTGAGTCAGTGTGAGGGTCAGTGAGTCAGTGTGAGGGTCAGTGTGAGGGTCAGTGCGAGGTTCAGTGAGTCAGTGTGACGCTCAGTGAGTCAGTCTCAGTGAGTCAGTGTGAGGGTCAGAGAGTCAGTGTGAGGGTCAGTGAGTCAGTGTGAGGATCAGTGTGAGGGTCAGTGTCAGTGAGTCAGTTTGAGGGTCAGTGTGAGTGTCAGTGTCAGTGTGAGGGTCAGCGAGTCAGTGTGAGGGTCAGTATGAGGGTCAGTGAGTCAGTGTGAGGGTCAGTGAGTCAGTGTGAGGGTCAGTGTGAGGGTCAGTGAGTCAGTGTGAGGGTCAGTGAGTCAGTATGAGGGTCAGTGTGAGGGTCAGTGAGTCTGTGTGAGGGTCAGTGAGTCAATGTGAGGGTCAGTGTCAGGGTCAGTGAGTCAGTGTGAGGGTCAGTGAGTCAGTGTGAGGGTCAGTGTGAGGGTCAGTGTGGCAGTGTGAGGGTCAGTGTGTCAGTGTGAAGGACAGTGAGTCAGTGTGAGGGTCAGTGAGTCAGTGTGAGGGTCAGTGTGAGGGTCAGTGAGTCAGTGTGATGGTCAGTGTGATCATCAGTGTGAGGGTCAGCGAGTCAGTGTGAGGGTCAATATGAGGGTCAGTGAGTCAGTGTGAGGGTCAGTGAGTCGGTGTGAGGGTCAGTGAGAGGGTCAGTGAGTCAGTGTGAGGGTCAGTGTGAGGGTCAGTGAGTCTGTGTGAGGGTCAGTGTGAGGGTCAGTGAGTCAGTGTGGGGGTCAGTGTGAGGGTCATTGTGAGAGTCACTGTGAGGGTCAGTCTCAGGGTCAGTGTGTCAGTGTGAGGGTCAGTGAGTCAGTGTGAGGGTCAGTGAGTCAGTGTGAGGGTCAGTGTGAGGGTCAGTGTGAGGGTCAGTGTGAGGATCAGTGAGACAGTGTGAGGGTCAGTGAGTCAGTGTGAGGGTCAGTGAGTCAGTGTGAGGGTCAGTGTGAGGGTAAGTGTGAGGGTCAGTGCGAGGGTCAGTGTGAGGGTCAGTGTGTCAGTGTTAGGGTCAGTGTGATGGTCATTGAGTCAGTGTGAGGGTCAGTGTGAGGGTCTGTGAGTCAGTGTG
Organism: Scyliorhinus torazame; assembly: GCF_047496885.1. NCBI lineage: Eukaryota > Metazoa > Chordata > Chondrichthyes > Carcharhiniformes > Scyliorhinidae > Scyliorhinus > Scyliorhinus torazame. The sequence continues at coordinate 120,806,966 of NC_092716.1, forward strand.
AGGGTCAGTGTGAGGGTCAGTGAGTCTGTGTGAGGGTCAGTGAGTCAGTGTGAGGGTCAATGAGTCAGTGTCAGTGAGTCAGTGTGAGGGTCAGAGAGTCAGTGTGAGGGTCAGTGTGAGGGTCAGTTTGAGGGTCAGTGATTCAGTGCGAGGGTCAGTGAGTCAGTGTCAGTGAGTCAGTGTGAGGGTCAGTGAGTCAGTGTGAGGGTCAGTGTGAGGGTCAGTGCGAGGTTCAGTGAGTCAGTGTGACGGTCAGTGAGTCAGTCTCAGTGAGTCATTGTGAGGGTCAGAGAGTCAGTGTGAGGGTCAGTGAGTCAGTGTGAGGATCAGTGTGAGGGTCAGTGTCAGTGTGAGGGTCAGTGAGTCAGTGTGAGGGTCAGTGTGAGGGTCAGTGAGTCAGTGTGAGGGTCAGTGTGAGGGTCAGTGAGTCAGTGTGAGCGTCAGTGCGAGGGTCAGTGAATCAGTGTGAGGGTCAGTGTGAGGGTCAGTGAGTCAGTGTGAGGGTCAGTGAGTCAGTGAGTCAGTGAGTCAGTGTGAGGGTCAGTGTGAGCGTCAGTGTGAGGGTCAGTGTGAGGGTCAGTGAGTCAGTGTGAGTGTCAGTGAGTCAGTGTGAGGGTCAGTGTGAGGATCAGTGAGTCAGTGTGAGGGTCAGTGAGTCAGTGTGAGGGTCAGTGTGAGGGTCAGTGTGAGGGTCAGTGATTCAGTGTCAGTGGGTCAGTGTGAGTGTCAGTGAGTCAGTGTGAGGGTCAGTGTGAGTGTCAGTGTGAGGGTCAGTGAGTCAGTTTGAGGGTCAGTGTGAGGGTCAGTCAGTCAGTGTGAGGGTCAGAGAGTCAGTGTGAGGGTCAGTATGAGGGTCAGTGAGTCAGTGTGAGGGTCAGTGAGTCAGTGTGAGGGTCAGTGTGAGGGTCAGTGAGTCAGTGTGAGGGTCAGTGAGTCAGTATGAGGGTCAGTGTGAGGGTCAGTGAGTCAGTGTGAGGGTCAGTGTGAGGGTCAGTGAGTCAGTGTGGGGGTCAGTGTGAGGGTCATTGTGAGGGTCACTGTGAGGGTCAGTCTCAGGGTCAGTGTGTCAGTGTGAGCGTCAGTGAGTCAGTGTGAGGGTCAGTGAGTCAGTGTGAGGGTCAGTGAGTCAGTGTGAGAGTCAGTGTGAGGGTCAGCGAGTCAGTGTGAGGGTCAGTGAGTCAGTGTGAGAGTCAGTGTGAGGGTCAGTGAGTCAGTGTGAGGGTCAGTGAGACAGTGTGAGGGTCAGAGAGTCACTGTGAGGGTCAGTGTGAGGGTCAGTGTGAGGGTCAGTTTGAGGGTCTGTGAGTCAGTGTGAGGGTCAGTGAGTCAGTGTGAGTGTCAGTGTGAGGGTCAGTGAGTCAGTGTGAGGCTCAGTGTGAGGGTCAGTGTGAGGTTCAGTGAGTCAGTGTGAGAGTCAGTGTGAGGGTCAGTGTGAGGGTCAGTGAGTCAGTGTGAGGGTCAGTGAGTCAGTGTGAGGATCAGTGTGAGGGTCAGTGAGTCAGTGTGAGGGTCAGTGAGACAGTGTGACGGTCAGTGAGTCAGTGTGAGGGTCAGTGAGTCAGTGTCAGTGAGTCAGTGTGAGGGTCAGTGAGTCAGTGTGAGGGTCAGTGTGAGGGTCAGTGAGTCAGTGTGAGGGTCAGTGTGAGGATCAGTGTGAGGGTCAGTGAGTCAGTGTGACGGTCAGTGTGAGGGTCAGTGTGAGGGTCAGTGAGTCAGTGTGAGGGTCAGTGAGTCAGTGTCAGTGAGTCAGTGTGAGGGTCAGTGAGTCAGTGTGAGGGTCAGTGTGAGGGTCAGTGTGAGGGTCAGTGAGTCAGTGTGAGGGTCAGTGTGAGGGTCAGTGTGAGGGTCAGTGCGAGGGTCAGTGAGTCAGTGTGACGGTCAGTGAGTCAGTGTGAGGGTCAGTGAGTCAGTGTGAGGGTCAGTGAGTCAGTGTCAGTGAGTCAGTGTGAGGGTCAGTGAGTCAGTGTGAGGGTCAGTGTGAGGGTCAGTGTGAGGGTCAGTGAGTCAGTGTGAGGGTCAGTGTGAGGATCAGTGTGAGGGTCAGTGAGTCAGTGTGACGGTCAGTGTGAGGGTCAGTGTGAGGGTCAGTGAGTCAGTGTGAGGGTCCGTGAGTCAGTGTCAGTGAGTCAGTGTGAGGGTCAGTGAGTCAGTGTGAGGGTCAGTGTGAGGGTCAGTGTGAGGGTCAGTGAGTCAGTGTGAGGGTCAGTGTGAGGATCACTGTGAGGGTCAGTGTGAGGGTTAGTGTGTCAGTGTGAGGGTCAGTGAGTCATTGTGAGGGTCAGTGTGAGGGTCAGTGAGAGGGTCAGCGAGTCAGTGTGAGGGTCAGGGTGAGGGTCAGTGTGAGGGTCAGAGAGTCACTGTGAGGGTCAGTGTGAGGGTCAGTGTGAGGGTCAGTTTGAGGGTCTGTGAGTCAGTGTGAGGGTCAGTGAGTCAGTGTGAGTGTCAGTGTGAGGGTCAGTGAGTCAGTGTGAGGCTAAGTGTGAGGGTCAGTGTGAGGGTCAGTGAGTCAGTGTGAGAGTCAGTGTGAGGGTCAGTGTGAGGGTCAGTGAGTCAGTGTGAGGGTCAGTGAGTCAGTGTGAGGGTCAGTGTGAGGGTCAGTGAGTCAGTGTGAGGGTCAGTGAGTCAGTGTCAGTGAGTCAGTGTGAGGGTCAGTGAGTCAGTGTGAGGGTCAGTGTGAGGGTCAGTGAGTCAGTGTGAGGGTCAGTGTGAGGATCAGTGTGAGTGTCAGTGAGTCAGTGTGACGGTCAGTGTGAGGGTCAGTGTGAGGGTCAGTGAGTCAGTGTGAGGGTCAGTGAGTCAGTGTCAGTGAGTCAGTGTGAGGGTCAGTGAGTCAGTGTGAGGGTCAGTGTGAGGGTCAGTGTGAGGGTCAGTGAGTCAGTGTGAGGGTCAGTGTGAGGGTCAGTGTGAGGGTCAGTGCGAGGGTCAGTGAGTCAGTGTGAGGGTCAGTGAGTCAGTGTGAGGGTCAGTGAGTCAGTGTCAGTGAGTCAGTGTGAGGGTCAGTGAGTCAGTGTGAGGGTCAGTGTGAGGGTCAGTGTGAGGGTCAGTGAGTCAGTGTGAGGGTCAGTGTGAGGATCAGTGTGAGGGTCAGTGAGTCAGTGTGACGGTCAGTGTGAGGGTCAGTGTGAGGGTCAGTGAGTCAGTGTGAGGGTCAGTGAGTCAGTGTCAGTGAGTCAGTGTGAGGGTCAGTGAGTCAGTGTGAGGGTCAGTGTGAGGGTCAGTGTGAGGGTCAGTGAGTCAGTGTGAGGGTCAGTGTGAGGGTCAGTGTGAGGGTCAGTGCGAGGGTCAGTGAGTCAGTGTGACGGTCAGTGAGTCAGTCTCAGTGAGTCAGTGTGAGGGTCAGTGAGTCAGTGTGAGGGTCAGTGTGAGGGTCAGTGTCAGTGAGTCAGTGTGAGGGTCAGTGTGAGGGACAGTGAGTCAGTGTGAGGGTCAGTTAGTCAGTGTGAGGGTCAGTGTGAGGGTCAGTGTGAGGGTCAGTGTCAGGGTCAGTGAGTCAGTGTGAGGGTCAGTGAGTCAGTGTGAGGGTCAGTGTGAGGGTCAGTGTGATGGTCAGTGTGAGGGTCAGTGAGGCAGTGTGAGGGTCAGTGTGTCAGTGTGAGGGTCAGTGAGTCAGTGTGAGGGTCAGTGAGTCAGTGTGAGGGTCAGTGTGAGGGTCAGTGTGAGGGTCAGCGAGTCAGTGTGAGGGTCAGTATGAGGGTCAGTGAGTCAGTGTGAGGGTCAGTGAGTCAGTGTGAGGGTCAGTGTGAGGGTCAGTGTGAGGGTCAGTGAGTCAGTGTGAGGGTCAGTGTGAGGGTCAGTGTGTCAGTGTGAGGGTCAGTGAGTCAGTGTGAGGGTCAGTGAGTCAGTGTGAGGGTCAGTGAAAGGGTCAGTGAGTCACTGTGAGGGTCAGTGTGAGTGTCAGTGTGAGGGTCAGTGAGTCAGTGTGAGGGTCAGTGTGAGGGTCAGTGAATCAGTGTGAGGGTCAGTGTGAGGGTCAGTGAGTCAGTGTGAGGGTCAGTGAGTCAGTGTGAGGGTCAGTGTGTGGGTCAGTGAGTCAGTGTGAGGGTCAGTGCGAGGGTCAGTGAATCAGTGTGAGGGTCAGTGTGAGGGTCAGTGAGTCACTGTGAGGGTCAGTGAGTCAGTGTGAGGGTCAGTGAGTCAGTGAGTCAGTGTGAGGGTCAGTGTGAGCGTCAGTGTGAGGGTCAGTGTGATGGTCAGTGAGTCAGTGTGAGTGTCAGTGAGTCAGTGTGAGGGTCAGTGTGAGGATCAGTGAGTCAGTGTGAGGGTCAGTGAGTCAGTGTGAGGGTCAGTGTGAGGGTCAGTGTGAGGGTCAGTGAGTCAGTGTCAGTGGGTCAGTGTGAGTGTCAGTGAGTCAGTGTGAGGGTCAGTGTGAGTGTCAGTGTGAGGGTCAGTGAGTCAGTTTGAGGGTCAGTGTGAGGGTCAGTCAGTCAGTGTGAGGGTCAGCGAGTCAGTGTGAGGGTCAGTGAGTCAGTGTGAGGGTCAGTATGAGGGTCAGTGAGTCAGTGTGAGGGTCAGTGAGTCAGTGTGAGGGTCAGTGTGAGGTTCAGTGAGTCAGTGTGAGGGTCAGTGTGAGGGTCAGTGAGTCAGTGTGAGGGTCAGTGTGAGGGTCAGTGAGTCAGTGTGGGGGTCAGTGTGAGGGTCATTGTGAGGGTCACTGTGAGGGTCAGTCTCAGGGTCAGTGTGTCAGTGTGAGGGTCAGTGAGTCAGTGTGAGGGTCAGTGAGTCAGTGTGAGGGTCAGTGAGTCAGTGTGAGAGTCAGTGTGAGGGTCAGTGTGAGGGTCAGTGTGAGGGTCAGTGAGTCAGTGTGAGGGTCAGTGAGACAGTGTGAGGGTCAGTGAGTCAGTGTGAGGGTCAGTGAGTCAGTGTGAGGGTCAGTGTGAGGGTAAGTGTGAGGGTCAGTGCGAGGGTCAGTGTGAGGGTCAGTGAGTCAGTGTTAGGGTCAGTGTGATGGTCAGTGAGTCAGTGTGAGGGTCAGTGTGAGGGTCTGTGAGTCAGTGTGAGGGTCAGTGAGTCAGTGTGAGGGTCAATGAGTCAGTGTCAGTGAGTCAGTGTGAGGGTCAGTGAGTCAGTGTGAGGGTCAGTGTGAGGGTCAGTTTGAGGGTCAGTGATTCAGTGTGAGGGTCAGTGAGTCAGTGTCAGTGAGTCAGTGTAAGGGTCAGTGAGTCAGTGTGAGGGTCAGTGTGAGGGTCAGTGCGAGGTTCAGTGAGTCAGTGTGACGCTCAGTGAGTCAGTCTCAGTGAGTCAGTGTGAGGGTCAGAGAGTCAGTGTGAGGGTCAGTGAGTCAGTGTGAGGATCAGTGTGAGGGTCAGTGTCAGTGAGTCAGTTTGAGGGTCAGTGTGAGTGTCAGTGTCAGTGTGAGGGTCAGTGAGTCAGTGTGAGGGTCAGTGTGAGGGTCAGTGAGTCAGTGTGAGGGTCAGTGAGTCAGTGTCAGTGAGTCAGTGTGAGGGTCAGTGAGTCAGTGTCAGTGGGTAAGTGTGAGTGTCAGTGAGTCAGTGTGAGGGTCAGTGTGAGTGTCAGTGTGAGGGTCAGTGAGTCAGTGTGAGGATCAGTGAGTCAGTGTGAGGGTCAGTGTGAGGGTCAGTGAGTCAGGGTCAGTGAGTCAGTGTCAGTGAGTCAGTGTGAGGGTCAGTGTGAGGGTCAGTGTGAGAGTCAGTGAGTCAGTGTGAGGGTCAGTGTGAGGGTCAGTGAGTCAATGTGAGTGTCAGTGTGAGGGTCAGTGAGTCACTGTGAGGGTCAGTGTGAGTGTCAGTGTGAGGGTCAGTGAGTCAGTGTGAGGGTCAGTGTGAGTGTCAGTGTGAGGGTCAGTGAGTCAGTGTCAGTGAGTCAGTGTGAGGGTCAGTGAGTCAGGGTCAGTGAGTCAGTGTCAGTGAGTCAGTGTGAGGGTCAGTGTGAGTGTCAGTGTGAGGGTCAGTGAGTCAGTGTGAGGGTCAGTGTGAGAGTCAGTGAGTCAGTGTGAGGGTCAGTGTGAGGGTCAGTGAGTCAGGGTCAGTGAGTCAGTGTGAGGGTCAGTGAGTCAGTGTGAGGGTCAGTGTGAGAGTCAGTGAGTCAGTGTGAGGGTAAGTGAGTCAGGGTCAGTGAGTCAGTGTGAGGTTCAGTGAGTCAGTGTGAGGGTCAGTGTGAGGGTCAGTGAGTCAGTGTGTGGGTCAGTGTGAGGGTTAGTGTGAGGGCCAGTGAGTCAGTGTCAGTGAGTCAGTGTGAGGGTCAGTGGGTCAGTGTTAGTGTCAGTGTGAGGGTCAGTGAGTCAGTGTGAGGGCCAGTGAGTCAATGTGATGGTCAGTGTGAGGGTCAGTGTGAGGGTAAGTGTGAGGGTCAGTGCGAGGGTCAGTGAGTCACTGTGAAGGTCAGTGAGTCAGTGTGAGGGTCACTGTGAGGGTCACTGTGAGGGTCAGTGAGTCAGTGTGAGGGTCAGTGAGTCAGTGTGAGGGTCAGTGTGAGTGTCAGTGAATCAGTGTCAGTGAGTCAATGTGAGGGTCAGTGAGTCAGTGTGAGGGTCAGTGTGAGAGTCAGTGAGTCAGTGTGAGGGTCACTGAGTCAGTGTGAGGGTCAGTGTGAGGGTCAGTGTGAGGGTCAGTGAGTCAGTGTCAGTGAGTCAGTGTGAGGGTCAGTGTGAGGGTCAGTGAGTCAGTGTGAGGGTCAGTGAGTCAGTGTGAGGGTCAATGTGGGGGTCAGTGTGAGGGTCAGTGTGAGGGTCACTGTGAGGGTCAGTATGAGGGTTAGTGTGTCAGTGTGAGGGTCAGTGAGTCATTGTGAGGGTCAGTGTGAGGGTCAGTGAGTCAGTGTGAGGGTCAGCGAGTCAGTGTGAGGGTCAGTGTGAGGGTCAGAGAGTCACTGTGAGGGTCAGTGTGAGGGTCAGTGTGAGGGTCAGTTTGAGGGTCTGTGAGTCAGTGTGAGGGTCGGTGAGTCAGTGTGAGTGTCAGTGTGAGGGTCAGTGAGTCAGTGTGAGGCTCAGTGTGAGGGTCAGTGTAAGGGTCAGTGAGTCAGTGTGAGAGTCAGTGTGAGGGTCAGTGTGAGGGTCAGTGAGTCAGTGTGAGGGTCAGTGAGACAGTGTGAGGGTCAGTGTGAGGGTCAGTGAGACAGTGTGAGGGTCAGTGAGTCAGTGTGAGGGTCAGTGAGTCAGTGTCAGTGAGTCAGTGTGAGGGTCAGTGAGTCAGTGTGAGGGTCAGTGTGAGGGTCAGTGTGAGGGTCAGTGAGTCAGTGTGAGGGTCAGTGTGAGGATCAGTGTGAGGGTCAGTGAGTCAGTGTGACGGTCAGTGTGAGGGTCAGTGTGAGGGTCAGTGAGTCAGTGTGAGGGTCAGTGAGTCAGTGTCAGTGAGTCAGTGTGAGGGTCAGTGAGTCAGTGTGAGGGTCAGTGTGAGGGTCAGTGTGAGGGTCAGTGAGTCAGTGTGAGGGTCAGTGTGTGGGTCAGTGTGAGGGTCAGTGCGAGGGTCAGTGAGTCAGTGTGACGGTCAGTGAGTCAGTGTGAGGGTCAGTGAGTCAGTGTGAGGGTCAGTGAGTCAGTGTCAGTGAGTCAGTGTGAGGGTCAGTGAGTCAGTGTGAGGGTCAGTGTGAGGGTCAGTGTGAGGGTCAGTGAGTCAGTGTGAGGGTCAGTGTGAGGATCAGTGTGAGGGTCAGTGAGTCAGTGTGACGGTCAGTGTGAGGGTCAGTGTGAGGGTCAGTGAGTCAGTGTGAGGGTCAGTGAGTCAGTGTCAGTGAGTCAGTGTGAGGGTCAGTGAGTCAGTGTGAGGGTCAGTGTGAGGGTCAGTGAGTCAGTGTGAGGGTCAGTGTGAGGGTCAGTGTGAGGGTCAGTGCGAGGGTCAGTGAGTCAGTGTGACGGTCAGTGAGTCATTCTCAGAGAGTCAGTGTGAGGGTCAGTGAGTCAGTGTGAGGGTCAGTGTGAGGGTCAGTGTCAGTGAGTCAGTGTGAGGGTCAGTGTGAGGGACAGTGAGTCATTGTGAGGGTCAGTTAGTCAGTGTGAGGGTCAGTGTGAGGGTCAGTGTGAGGGTCAGTGAGTCAGTGTGAAGTCAGTGTGAGGGTCAGTGAGTCAGTGTGGGGGTCAGTGTGAGGGTCAGTGTGAGGGTCACTGTGAGGGTCTGTCTCAGGGTCAGTGTGTCAGTGTGAGGGTCAGTGTGATGGTCAGTGTGAGGGTCAGCGAGTCAGTGTGAGGGTCAGTATGAGGGTCAGTGAGTCAGTGTGAGGGTCAGTGAGTCAGTGTGAGGGTCAGTGAGTCAGTGTCAGTGAGTCAGTGTGAGGGTCAGTGAGTCAGTGTGAGGGTCAGTGTGAGGGTCAGTGTGAGGGTCAGTGAGTCAGTGTGAGGGTCAGTGTGAGGGTCAGTGTGAGGGTCAGTGAGTCAGTGTGAGGGTCAGTGAGTCAGTGTCAGTGAGTCAGTGTGAGGGTCAGTGTGAGGGTCAGTGCGAGGGTCAGTGAGTCAGTGTGACGGTCAGTGAGTCAGTCTCAGTGAGTCAGTGTGAGGGTCAGTGAGTCAGTGTGAGGGTCAGTGTGAGGGTCAGTGTCAGTGAGTCAGTGTGAGGGTCAGTGTGAGGGACAGTGAGTCAGTGTGAGGGTCAGTGAGTCAGTGTGAGGGTCAGTGTGAGGGTCAGTGTCAGGGTCAGTGAGTCAGTGTGAGGGTCAGTGAGTCAGTGTGAGGGTCAGTGTGAGGGTCAGTGTGATGGTCAGTGTGAGGGTCAGTGAGGCAGTGGGAGGGACAGTGTGTCAGTGTGAAGGACAGTGAGTCAGTGTGAGGGTCAGTGAGTCAGTGTGAGGGTCAGTGTGAGGGTCAGCGAGTCAGTGTGAGGGTCAGTATGAGGGTCAGTGAGTCAGTGAGAGGGTCAGTGAATCAGTGTGAGGGTCAGTGTGAGCGTCAGTGAGTCAGTGTGAGGGTCAGTGTGAGGGTCAGTGAGTCAGTGTGAGGGTCAGTGTGAGGGTCAGTGAGTCAGTGTGGGGGTCAGTGTGAGGGTCAGTGTGAGGGTCACTGTGAGGGTCTGTCTCAGGGTCAGTGTGTCAGTGTGAGGGTCAGTGTGAGGGTCAGTGAGTCAGTGCGAGGGTCAGTGAGTCAGTGTGAGGGTCAGTGAGACAGTGTGAGGGTCAGTGAGTCAGTGTGAGGGTCAGTGAGTCAGTGTGAGGGTCAGTGTGAGGGTCAGTGAGAGGGTCAGTGCGATGGTCAGTGTGAGGGTCAGTGAGTCAGTGTTTGACCATCACATTGGCCCTGTGAGTCAGTGTGAGTGTCAGAGTGAGGGTCTGTGAGTCAGTGTGAGGGTCAGTGTGAGGGTCAGTGAGTCAGTGTGAGGGTCAATGAGTCAGTGTCAGTGAGTCAGTGTGAGGGTCAGTGAGTCAGTGTGAGGGTCAGTGTGAGGGTCAGTGTGAGGGTCAGTGAGTCAGTGTGAGGGTCAATGAGTCAGTGTGAGGGTCAGTGTGAGGGTCAGTGAGTCAGTGTGATGGTCAGTGTGAGGGTCAGCGAGTCAGTGTGAGGGTCAGTATGAGGGTCAGTGAGTCAGTGTGAGGGTCAGTGAGTCAGTGTGAGGGTCAGTGTGAGGGTCAGTGAGTCAGTGTGATGGTCAGTGTGAGGGTCAGTGAGTCAGTGTGCGGGTAAGTGTGAGGGTCAGTGAGTCAGTGAAGGGGTCATTGTGAGGGTCAGTGTGAGGGTCAGTGTGAGGGTCAGTGAGTCAGTGTGATGGTCAGTGAGTCAGTGTGAGGGTCAGTGTGAGGGTCAGTGAGTCAGTGTGAGGGTCAGTGAGTCAGTGTGAGGGTCAGTGTGAGGGTCAGTGAGTCAGTGTGGGGGTCAGTGTGAGGGTCAGTGTGAGGGTCAGTGAGACAGTGTGAGGGTCAGTGAGTCAGTGTGAGGGTCAGTGAGTCAGTGTGAGGGTCAGTGTGAGGGTAAGTGTGAGGGTCAGTGCGAGGGTCAGTGTGAGGGTCAGTGAGTCAGTGTTAGGGTCAGTGTGATGGTCAGTGAGTCAGTGTGAGGGTCAGTGTGAGGGTCTGTGAGTCAGTGTGAGGGTCAGTGTGAGGGTCTGTGAGTCAGTGTGAGGGTCAGTGAGTCAGTGTGAGGGTCAATGTGAGGGTCAGTTTGAGGGTCAGTGATTCAGTGTGAGGGTCAGTGAGTCAGTGTCAGTGAGTCAGTGTGAGGGTCAGTGAGTCAGTGTGAGGGTCAGTGCGAGGTTCAGTGATTCAGTGTGAGGGTCAGTGAGTCAGTGTCAGTGAGTCAGTGTGAGGGTCAGTGAGTCAGTGTGAGGGTCAGTGCGAGGTTCAGTGAGTCAGTGTGACGGTCAGTGAGTCAGTCTCAGTGAGTCAGTGTGAGGGTCAGAGAGTCAGTGTGAGGGTCAGTGAGTCAGTGTGAGGATCAGTGTGAGGGTCAGTGTCAGTGAGTCAGTTTGAGGGTCAGTGTGAGGGTCAGTGTCAGTGTGAGGGTCAGTGTGAGGGTCAGTGTGAGGGTCAGTGAGTCAGTGTGAGGGTCAGTGAGTCAGTGTCAGTGAGTCAGTGTCAGTGAGTCAGTGTGAGGGTCAGTGTGAGCGTCAGTGTGAGGGTCAGTGTGAGGGTCAGTAAGTCAGTGTGAGGGTCAGTGAGTCAGTGTGAGGGTCAGTGTGAGGATCAGTGAGTCAGTGTGAGAGTCAGTGAGTCAGTGTGAGGGTCAGTGTGAGTGTCAGTGTGAGGGTCAGTGAGTCAGTGTGAGGGTCAGTGAGTCAGTGTGAGGGTCAGTGTGAGGGTCAGTGAGTCAGTGTCAGTAAGTCCGTGTGAGGGTCAGTGTGAGGGTCAGTGAGTCAGTGTGAGGGTCAGTGAGTCTGTGTGAGGGTCAGTGAGTCAGTGTGAGGGTCAGTGTCAGGGTCAGTGTAGCAGTGTGAGGGTCAGTGTGTCAGTGTGAAGGACAGTGAGTCAGTGTGAGGGTCAGTGAGTCAGTGTGAGGGTCAGTGTGAGGGTCAGTGAGTCAGTGTGATGGTCAGTGTGAGGGTCAGCGAGTCAGTGTGAGGGTCAGTATGAGGGTCAGTGAGTCAGTGTGAGGGTCAGTGAGTCAGTGTGAGGGTCAGTGAGAGGGTCAGTGAGTCAGTGTGAGTGTCAGTGTGAGGGTCAGTGAGTCAGTGTGAGGGTCAGTGTGAGTGTCAGTGAATCAGTGTGGGGGTCAGTGTGAGGGTCATTGTGAGGGTCACTGTGAAGGTCAGTCTCAGGGTCAGTGTGTCAGTGTGAGGGTCAGTGAGTCAGTGTGAGGGTCAGTGAGTCAGTGTGAGGGTCAGTGTGAGGGTCAGTGTGAGGGTCAGTGTGAGGATCAGTGAGACAGTGTGAGGGTCAGTGAGTCAGTGTGAGGGTCAGTGTGAGGGTAAGTGTGAGGGTCAGTGCGAGGGTCAGTGTGAGGGTCAGTGTGTCAGTGTTAGGGTCAGTGTGATGGTCAGTGAGCCAGTGTGAGGGTCAGTGTGAGGGTCTGTGAGTCAGTGTGAGGGCCAGTGTGAGGGTCAGTGAGTCTGTGTGAGGGTCAGTGAGTCAGTGTCAGTGAGTCAGTGTCAGTGAGTCAGTGTGAGGGTCAGTGTGAGCGTCAGTGTGAGGGTCAGTGTGAGGGTCAGTAAGTCAGTGTGAGGGTCAGTGAGTCAGTGTGAGGGTCAGTGTGAGGATCAGTGAGTCAGTGTGAGGGTCAGTGAGTCAGTGTGAGGGTCATTGTGAGTGTCAGTGTGAGGGTCAGTGAGTCAGTGTGAGGGTCAGTGAGTCAGTGTGAGGGTCAGTGTGAGGGTCAGTGTGAGGGTCAGTGAGTCAGTGTCAGTAAGTCCGTGTGAGGGTCAGTGTGAGGGTCAGAGAGAGGATCAGTGAGTCAGTGTGAGGGTCAGTGAGTTAGTGTGAGGGTCAGTGTGAGGGTCAGTGTGAGGGTCAGTGAGTCAGTGTGAGGGTCAGTGAGTCTGTGTGAGGGTCAGTGAGTCAGTGTGAGGGTCAGTGTCAGGGTCAGTGAGTCAGTGTGAGGGTCAGTGAGTCAGTGTGAGGGTCAGTGTGAGGGTCAGTGTGGCAGTGTGAGGGTCAGTGTGTCAGTGTGAACGACAGTGAGTCAGTGTGAGGGTCAGTGAGTCAGTGTGAGGGTCAGTGTGAGGGTCAGTGAGTCAGTGTGATGGTCAGTGTGATGGTCAGTGTGAGGGTCAGCGAGTCAGTGTGAGGGTCAGTATGAGGGTCAGTGAGTCAGTGTGAGGGTCAGTGAGTCAGTGTGAGGGTCAGTGAGAGGGTCAGTGAGTCAGTGTGAGGGTCAGTGTGAGGGTCAGTGAGTCTGTGTGAGGGTCAGTGTGAGGGTCAGTGAGTCAGTGTGGGGGTCAGTGTGAGGGTCATTGTGAGGGTCACTGTGAGGGTCAGTCTCAGGGTCAGTGTGTCAGTGTGAGGGTCAGTGAGTCAGTGTGAGGGTCAGTGAGTCAGTGTGAGGGTCAGTGTGAGGGTCAGTGTGAGGGTCAGTGTGAGGATCAGTGAGACAGTGTGAGGGTCAGTGAGTCAGTGTGAGGGTCAGTGAGTCAGTGTGAGGGTCAGTGTGAGGGTAAGTGTGAGGGTCAGTGCGAGGGTCAGTGTGAGGGTCAGTGTGTCAGTGTTAGGGTCAGTGTGATGGTCATTGAGTCAGTGTGAGGGTCAGTGTGAGGGTCTGTGAGTCAGTGTGAGGGTCAGTGTGAGGGTCAGTGAGTCTGTGTGAGGGTCAGTGAGTCAGTGTGAGGGTCAATGAGTCAGTGTCAGTGAGTCAGTGTGAGGGTCAGAGAGTCAGTGTGAGGGTCAGTGTGAGGGTCAGTTTGAGGGTCAGTGATTCAGTGCGAGGGTCAGTGAGTCAGTGTCAGTGAGTCAGTGTGAGGGTCAGTGAGTCAGTGTGAGGGTCAGTGTGAGGGTCAGTGCGAGGTTCAGTGAGTCAGTGTGACGGTCAGTGAGTCAGTCTCAGTGAGTCAGTGTGAGGGTCAGAGAGTCAGTGTGAGGGTCAGTGAGTCAGTGTGAGGATCAGTGTGAGGGTCAGTGTCAGTGTGAGGGTCAGTGAGTCAGTGTGAGGGTCAGTGTGAGCGTCAGTGAGTCAGTGTGAGGGTCAGTGTGAGGGTCAGTGAGTCAGTGTGAGGGTCAGTGCGAGGGTCAGTGAATCAGTGTGAGGGTCAGTGTGAGGGTCAGTGAGTCAGTGTGAGGGTCAGTGAGTCAGTGTGAGGGTCAGTGAGTCAGTGAGTCAGTGAGTCAGTGTGAGGGTCAGTGTGAGCGTCAGTGTGAGGGTCAGTGTGAGGGTCAGTGAGTCAGTGTGAGTGTCAGTGAGTCAGTGTGAGGGTCAGTGTGAGGATCAGTGAGTCAGTGTGAGGGTCAGTGAGTCAGTGTGAGGGTCAGTGTGAGGGTCAGTGTGAGGGTCAGTGATTCAGTGTCAGTGGGTCAGTGTGAGTGTCAGTGAGTCAGTGTGAGGGTCAGTGTGAGTGTCAGTGTGAGGGTCAGTGAGTCAGTTTGAGGGTCAGTGTGAGGGTCAGTCAGTCAGTGTGAGGGTCAGCGAGTCAGTGTGAGGGTCAGTATGAGGGTCAGTGAGTCAGTGTGAGGGTCAGTGAGTCAGTGTGAGGGTCAGTGTGAGGGTCAGTGAGTCAGTGTGAGGGTCAGTGAGTCAGTATGAGGGTCAGTGTGAGGGTCAGTGAGTCTGTGTGAGGGTCAGTGAGTCAGTGTGAGGGTCAGTGTGAGGGTCAGTGAGTCAGTGTGAGGGTCAGTGTGAGGGTCAGTGTGGCAGTGTGAGGGTCAGTGTGTCAGTGTGAAGGACAGTGAGTCAGTGTGAGGGTCAGTGAGTCAGTGTGAGGGTCAGTGTGAGGGTCAGTGAGTCAGTGTGATGGTCAGTGTGATGGTCAGTGTGAGGGTCAGCGAGTCAGTGTGAGGGTCAGTATGAGGGTCAGTGAGTCAGTGTGAGGGTCAGTGAGTCGGTGTGAGGGTCAGTGAGAGGGTCAGTGAGTCAGTGTGAGGGTCAGTGAGTCTGTGTGAGGGTCAGTGTGAGGGTCAGTGAGTCAGTGTGGGGGTCAGTGTGAGGGTCATTGTGAGGGTCACTGTGAGGGTCAGTCTCAGGGTCAGTGTGTCAGTGTGAGGGTCAGTGAGTCAGTGTGAGGGTCAGTGAGTCAGTGTGAGGGTCAATGTGAGGGTCAGTGTGAGGGTCAGTGTGAGGATCAGTGAGACAGTGTGAGGGTCAGTGAGTCAGTGTGAGGGTCAGTGAGTCAGTGTGAGGGTCAGTGTGAGGGTAAGTGTGAGGGTCAGTGCGAGGGTCAGTGTGAGGGTCAGTGTGTCAGTGTTAGGGTCAGTGTGATGGTCATTGAGTCAGTGTGAGGGTCAGTGTGAGGGTCTGTGAGTCAGTGTGAGGGTCAGTGTGAGGGTCAGTGAGTCTGTGTGAGGGTCAGTGAGTCAGTGTGAGGGTCAATGAGTCAGTGTCAGTGAGTCAGTGTGAGGGTCAGAGAGTCAGTGTGAGGGTCAGTGTGAGGGTCAGTTTGAGGGTCAGTGATTCAGTGCGAGGGTCAGTGAGTCAGTGTCAGTGAGTCAGTGTGAGGGTCAGTGAGTCAGTGTGAGGGTCAGTGTGAGGGTCAGTGCGAGGTTCAGTGAGTCAGTGTGACGGTCAGTGAGTCAGTCTCAGTGAGTCAGTGTGAGGGTCAGAGAGTCAGTGTGAGGGTCAGTGAGTCAGTGTGAGGATCAGTGTGAGGGTCAGTGTCAGTGTGAGGGTCAGTGAGTCAGTGTGAGGGTCAGTGTGAGGGTCAGTGAGTCAGTGTGAGGGTCAGTGTGAGGGTCAGTGAGTCAGTGTGAGGGTCAGTGCGAGGGTCAGTGAATCAGTGTGAGGGTCAGTGTGAGGGTCAGTGAGTCAGTGTGAGGGTCAGTGAGTCAGTGTGAGGGTCAGTGAGTCAGTGAGTCAGTGAGTCAGTGTGAGGGTCAGTGTGAGCGTCAGTGTGAGGGTCAGTGTGAGGGTCAGTGAGTCAGTGTGAGTGTCAGTGAGTCAGTGTGAGGGTCAGTGTGAGGATCAGTGAGTCAGTGTGAGGGTCAGTGAGTCAGTGTGAGGGTCAGTGTGAGGGTCAGTGTGAGGGTCAGTGATTCAGTGTCAGTGGGTCAGTGTGAGTGTCAGTGAGTCAGTGTGAGGGTCAGTGTGAGTGTCAGTGTGAGGGTCAGTGAGTCAGTTTGAGGGTCAGTGTGAGGGTCAGTCAGTCAGTGTGAGGGTCAGCGAGTCAGTGTGAGGGTCAGTATGAGGGTCAGTGAGTCAGTGTGAGGGTCAGTGAGTCAGTGTGAGGGTCAGTGTGAGGGTCAGTGAGTCAGTGTGAGGGTCAGTGAGTCAGTATGAAGGTCAGTGTGAGGGTCAGTGAGTCAGTGTGAGGGTCAGTGTGAGGGTCAGTGAGTCAGTGTGGGGGTCAGTGTGAGGGTCATTGTGAGGGTCACTGTGAGGGTCAGTCTCAGGGTCAGTGTGTCAGTGTGAGGGTCAGTGAGTCAGTGTGAGGGTCAGTGAGTCAGTGTGAGGGTCAGTGAGTCAGTGTGAGAGTCAGTGTGAGGGTCAGCGAGTCAGTGTGAGGGTCAGTGAGTCAGTGTGAGAGTCAGTGTGAGGGTCAGTGAGTCAGTGTGAGGGTCAGTGAGACAGTGTGAGGGTCAGAGAGTCACTGTGAGGGTCAGTGTGAGGGTCAGTGTGAGGGTCAGTTTGAGGGTCTGTGAGTCAGTGTGAGGGTCAGTGAGTCAGTGTGAGTGTCAGTGTGAGGGTCAGTGAGTCAGTGTGAGGCTCAGTGTGAGGGTCAGTGTGAGGGTCAGTGAGTCAGTGTGAGAGTCAGTGTGAGGGTCAGTGTGAGGGTCAGTGAGTCAGTGTGAGGGTCAGTGAGTCAGTGTGAGGATCAGTGTGAGGGTCAGTGAGGGTCAGTGAGACAGTGTGAGGGTCAGTGAGTCAGTGTGAGGGTCAGTGAGTCAGTGTCAGTGAGTCAGTGTGAGGGTCAGTGAGTCAGTGTGAGGGTCAGTGTGAGGGTCAGTGAGTCAGTGTGAGGGTCAGTGTGAGGATCAGTGTGAGGGTCAGTGAGTCAGTGTGACGGTCAGTGTGAGGGTCAGTGAGTCAGTGTGAGGGTCAGTGAGTCAGTGTCAGTGAGTCAGTGTGAGGGTCAGTGAGTCAGTGTGAGGGTCAGTGTGAGGGTCAGTGTGAGGGTCAGTGAGTCAGTGCGAGGGTCAGTGAGTCAGTGTGACGGTCAGTGAGTCAGTGTGAGGGTCAGTGAGTCAGTGTGAGGGTCAGTGAGTCAGTGTCAGTGAGTCAGTGTGAGGGTCAGTGAGTCAGTGTGAGGGTCAGTGTGAGGGTCAGTGTGAGGGTCAGTGAGTCAGTGTGAGGGTCAGTGTGAGGATCAGTGTGAGGGTCAGTGAGTCAGTGTGACGGTCAGTGTGAGGGTCAGTGTGAGGGTCAGTGAGTCAGTGTGAGGGTCAGTGAGTCAGTGTCAGTGAGTCAGTGTGAGGGTCAGTGAGTCAGTGTGAGGGTCAGTGTGAGGGTCAGTGTGAGGGTCAGTGAGTCAGTGTGAGGGTCAGTGTGAGGATCACTGTGAGGGTCAGTGTGAGGGTTAGTGTGTCAGTGTGAGGGTCAGTGAGTCATTGTGAGGGTCAGTGTGAGGGTCAGTGAGTCAGTGAGAGGGTCAGCGAGTCAGTGTGAGGGTCAGGGTGAGGGTCAGTGTGAGGGTCAGAGAGTCACTGTGAGGGTCAGTGTGAGGGTCAGTGTGAGGGTCAGTTTGAGGGTCTGTGAGTCAGTGTGAGGGTCAGTGAGTCAGTGTGTGTGTCAGTGTGAGGGTCAGTGAGTCAGTGTGAGGCTCAGTGTGAGGGTCAGTGTGAGGGTCAGTGAGTCAGTGTGAGAGTCAGTGTGAGGGTCAGTGTGAGGGTCAGTGAGTCAGTGTGAGGGTCAGTGAGTCAGTGTGAGGGTCAGTGTGAGGGTCAGTGAGTCAGTGTGAGGGTCAGTGAGACAGTGTGAGGGTCAGTGAGTCAGTGTGAGGGTCAGTGAGTCAGTGTCAGTGAGTCAGTGTGAGGGTCAGTGAGTCAGTGTGAGGGTCAGTGTGAGGGTCAGTGAGTCAGTGTGAGGGTCAGTGTGAGGATCAGTGTGAGTGTCAGTGAGTCAGTGTGACGGTCAGTGTGAGGGTCAGTGTGAGGGTCAGTGAGTCAGTGTGAGGGTCAGTGAGTCAGTGTCAGTGAGTCAGTGTGAGGGTCAGTGAGTCAGTGTGAGGGTCAGTGTGAGGGTCAGTGTGAGGGTCAGTGAGTCAGTGTGAGGGTCAGTGTGAGAGTCAGTGTGAGGGTCAGTGCGAGGGTCAGTGAGTCAGTGTGACGGTCAGTGAGTCAGTGTGAGGGTCAGTGAGTCAGTGTGAGGGTCAGTGAGTCAGTGTCAGTGAGTCAGTGTGAGGGTCAGTGAGTCAGTGTGAGGGTCAGTGTGAGGGTCAGTGTGAGGGTCAGTGAGTCAGTGTGAGGGTCAGTGTGAGGATCAGATGAGGGTCAGTGATTCAGTGTGACGGTCAGTGTGAGGGTCAGTGTGAGGGTCAGTGAGTCAGTGTGAGGGTCAGTGAGTCAGTGTCAGTGAGTCAGTGTGAGGGTCAGTGAGTCAGTGTGAGGGTCAGTGTGAGGGTCAGTGTGAGGGTCAGTGAGTCAGTGTGAGGGTCAGTGTGAGGGTCAGTGTGAGGGTCAGTGCGAGGGTCAGTGAGTCAGTGTGACGGTCAGTGAGTCAGTCTCAGTGAGTCAGTGTGAGGGTCAGTGAGTCAGTGTGAGGGTCAGTGTGAGGGTCAGTGTCAGTGAGTCAGTGTGAGGGTCAGTGTGAGGGACAGTGTGTCAGTGTGAGGGTCAGTTAGTCAGTGTGAGGGTCAGTGTGAGGGTCAGTGTGAGGGTCAGTGTCAGGGTCAGTGAGTCAGTGTGAGGGTCAGTGAGTCAGTGTGAGGGTCAGTGTGAGGGTCAGTGTGATGGTCAGTGTGAGGGTCAGTGAGGCAGTGTGAGGGTCAGTGTGTCAGTGTGAGGGTCAGTGAGTCATTGTGTGGGTCAGTGAGTCAGTGTGAGGGTCAGTGTGAGGGTCAGTGTGAGGGTCAGCGAGTCAGTGTGAGGGTCAGTATGAGGGTCAGTGAGTCAGTGTGAGGGTCAGTGAGTCAGTGTGAGGGTCAGTGTGAGGGTCAGTGTGAGGGTCAGTGAGTCAGTGTGAGGGTCAGTGTGAGGGTCAGTGTGTCAGTGTGAGGGTCAGTGAGTCAGTGTGAGGGTCAGTGAGTCAGTGTGAGGGTCAGTGAAAGGGTCAGTGAGTCACTGTGAGGGTCAGTGTGAGTGTCAGTGTGAGGGTCAGTGAGTCAGTGTGAGGGTCAGTGTGAGGGTCAGTGAATCAGTGTGAGGGTCAGTGTGAGGGTCAGTGAGTCAGTGTGAGGGTCAGTGTGAGGGTCAGTGAGTCAGTGTGAGGGTCAGTGTGTGGGTCAGTGAGTCAGTGTGAGGGTCAGTGCGAGGGTCAGTGAATCAGTGTGAGGGTCAGTGTGAGGGTCAGTGAGTCACTGTGAGGGTCAGTGAGTCAGTGTGAGGGTCAGTGAGTCAGTGAGTCAGTGTGAGGGTCAGTGTGAGCGTCAGTGTGAGGGTCAGTGTGATGGTCAGTGAGTCAGTGTGAGTGTCAGTGAGTCAGTGTGAGGGTCAGTGTGAGGATCAGTGAGTCAGTGTGAGGGTCAGTGAGTCAGTGTGAGGGTCAGTGTGAGGGTCAGTGTGAGGGTCAGTGAGTCAGTGTCAGTGGGTCAGTGTGAGTGTCAGTGAGTCAGTGTGTGGGTCAGTGTGAGTGTCAGTGTGAGGGTCAGTGAGTCAGTTTGAGGGTCAGTGTGAGGGTCAGTCAGTCAGTGTGAGGGTCAGCGAGTCAGTGTGAGGGTCAGTGAGTCAGTGTGAGGGTCAGTATGAGGGTCAGTGAGTCAGTGTGAGGGTCAGTGAGTCAGTGTGAGGGTCAGTGTGAGGTTCAGTGAGTCAGTGTGAGGGTCAGTGTGAGGGTCAGTGAGTCAGTGTGAGGGTCAGTGTGAGGGTCAGTGAGTCAGTGTGGGGGTCAGTGTGAGGGTCATTGTGAGGGTCACTGTGAGGGTCAGTCTCAGGGTCAGTGTGTCAGTGTGAGGGTCAGTGAGTCAGTGTGAGGGTCAGTGAGTCAGTGTGAGGGTCAGCGAGTCAGTGTGAGAGTCAGTGTGAGGGTCAGTGTGAGGGTCAGTGTGAGGGTCAGTGAGTCAGTGTGAGGGTCAGTGAGACAGTGTGAGGGTCAGTGAGTCAGTGTGAGGGTCAGTGAGTCAGTGTGAGGGTCAGTGTGAGGGTAAGTGTGAGGGTCAGTGCGAGGGTCAGTGTGAGGGTCAGTGAGTCAGTGTTAGGGTCAGTGTGATGGTCAGTGAGTCAGTGTGAGGGTCAGTGTGAGGGTCTGTGAGTCAGTGTGAGGGTCAGTGTGAGGGTCAGTGAGTCTGTGTGAGGGTCAGTGAGTCAGTGTGAGGGTCAATGAGTCAGTGTCAGTGAGTCAGTGTGAGGGTCAGTGAGTCAGTGTGAGGGTCAGTGTGAGGGTCAGTTTGAGGGTCAGTGATTCAGTGTGAGGGTCAGTGAGTCAGTGTCAGTGAGTCAGTGTGAGGGTCAGTGAGTCAGTGTGAGGGTCAGTGTGAGGGTCAGTGCGAGGTTCAGTGAGTCAGTGTGACGCTCAGTGAGTCAGTCTCTGTGAGTCAGTGTGAGGGTCAGAGAGTCAGTGTGAGGGTCAGTGAGTCAGTGTGAGGATCAGTGTGAGGGTCAGTGTCAGTGAGTCAGTGTGAGGGTCAGTGTGAGGGTCAGTGAGTCAGTGTGAGGGTCAGTGAGTCAGTGTCAGTGAGTCAGTGTGAGGGTCAGTGTGAGCGTCAGTGTGAGGGTCAGTGTGAGGGTCAGTGAGTCAGTGTGAGTGTCAGTGAGTCAGTGTGAGGGTCAGTGTGAGGATCAGTGAGTCAGTGTGAGGGTCAGTGAGTCAGTGTGAGGGTCAGTGTGAGGGTCAGTGTGAGGGTCAGTGAATCAGTGTCAGTGGGTAAGTGTGAGTGTCAGTGAGTCAGTGTGAGGGTCAGTGTGAGGGTCAGTGTGAGGGTCAGTGAGTCAGGGTCAGTGAGTCAGTGTCAGTGAGTCAGTGTGAGGGTCAGTGTGAGGGTCAGTGTGAGAGTCAGTGAGTCAGTGTGAGGGTCAGTGTGAGGGTCAGTGAGTCAATGTGAGTGTCAGTGTGAGGGTCAGTGAGTCACTGTGAGGGTCAGTGTGAGTGTCAGTGTGAGGGTCAGTGAGTCAGTGTGAGGGTCAGTGTGAGTGTCAGTGTGAGGGTCAGTGAGTCAGTGTCAGTGAGTCAGTGTGAGGGTCAGTGAGTCAGGGTCAGTGAGTCAGTGTCAGTGAGTCAGTGTGAGGGTCAGTGTGAGTGTCAGTGTGAGGGTCAGTGAGTCAGTGTGAGGGTCAGTGTGAGAGTCAGTGAGTCAGTGTGAGGGTCAGTGTGAGGGTCAGTGAGTAAGGGTCAGTGAGTCAGTGTGAGGGTCAGTGAGTCAGTGTGAGGGTCAGTGTGAGAGTCAGTGAGTCAGTGTGAGGGTAAGTGAGTCAGGGTCAGTGAGTCAGTGTGAGGTTCAGTGAGTCAGTGTGAGGGTCAGTGTGAGGGTCAGTGAGTCAGTGTGTGGGTCAGTGTGAGGGTTAGTGTGAGGGCCAGTGAGTCAGTGTCAGTGAGTCAGTGTGAGGTTCAGTGGGTCAGTGTTAGTGTCAGTGTGAGGGTCAGTGAGTCAGTGTGAGGGCCAGTGAGTCAATGTGATGGTCAGTGTGAGGGTCAGTGTGAGGGTAAGTGTGAGGGTCAGTGCGAGGGTCAGTGAGTCACTGTGAAGGTCAGTGAGTCAGTGTGACGGTCACTGTGAGGGTCACTGTGAGGGTCAGTGAGTCAGTGTGAGGCTCAGTGAGTCAGTGTGAGGGTCAGTGTGAGGGTCAGTGAATCAGTGTCAGTGAGTCAATGTGAGGGTCAGTGAGTCAGTGTGAGGGTCAGTGTGAGAGTCAGTGAGTCAATGTGAGGGTCAGTGAGTCAGTGTGAGGGTCAGTGTGAGGGTCAGTGTGAGGGTCAGTGAGTCAGTGTCAGTGAGTCAGTGTGAGGGTCAGTGTGAGGGTCAGTGTGAGGGTCAGTGAGTCAGTGTGAGGGTCAGTGAGCCAGTGTGAGGGTCAATGTGGGGGTCAGTGTGAGGGTCAGTGTGAGGGTCACTGTGAGGGTCAGTATGAGGGTTAGTGTGTCAGTGTGAGGGTCAGTGAGTCATTGTGAGGGTCAGTGTGAGGGTCAGTGAGTCAGTGTGAGGGTCAGCGAGTCAGTGTGAGGGTCAGTGTGAGGGTCAGTGTGAGGGTCAGAGAGTCACTGTGAGGGTCAGTGTGAGGGTCAGTGTGAGGGTCAGTTTGAGGGTCTGTGAGTCAGTGTGAGGGTCAGTGAGTCAGTGTGAGTGTCAGTGTGAGGGTCAGTGAGTCAGTGTGAGGCTCAGTGTGAGGGTCAGTGTAAGGGTCAGTGAGTCAGTGTGAGAGTCAGTGTGAGGGTCAGTGTGAGGGTCAGTGAGTCAGTGTGAGGGTCAGTGAGTCAGTGTGAGGGTCAGTGTGAGGGTCAGTGAGTCAGTGTGAGGGTCAGTGAGACAGTGTGAGGGTCAGTGAGTCAGTGTGAGGGTCAGTGAGTCAGTGTCAGTGAGTCAGTGTGAGGGTCAGTGAGTCAGTGTGAGGGTCAGTGTGAGGGTCAGTGTGAGGGTCAGTGAGTCAGTGTGAGGGTCAGTGTGAGGGTCAGTGAGTCAGTGTGAGGGTCAGTGTGAGGGTCAGTGAGTCAGTGTGACGGTCAGTGTGAGGGTCAGTATGAGGGTCAGTGAGTCAGTGTGAGGGTCAGTGAGTCAGTGTCAGTGAGTCAGTGTGAGGGTCAGTGAGTCAGTGTGAGGGTCAGTGTGAGGGTCAGTGTGAGGGTCAGTGAGTCAGTGTGAGGGTCAGTGTGAGGGTCAGTGTGAGGGTCAGTGCGAGGGTCAGTGAGTCAGTGTGACGGTCAGTGAGTCAGTGTGAGGGTCAGTGAGTCAGTGTGAGGGTCAGTGAGTCAGTGTCAGTGAGTCAGTGTGAGGGTCAGTGAGTCAGTGTGAGGGTCAGTGTGAGGGTCAGTGTGAGGGTCAGTGAGTCAGTGTGAGGGTCAGTGTGAGGATCAGTGTGAGGGTCAGTGAGTCAGTGTGACGGTCAGTGTGAGGGTCAGTGTGAGGGTCAGTGAGTCAGTGTGAGGGTCAGTGAGTCAGTGTCAGTGAGTCAGTGTGAGGGTCAGTGAGTCAGTGTGAGGGTCAGTGTGAGGGTCAGTGTGAGGGTCAGTGAGTCAGTGTGAGGGTCAGTGTGAGGGTCAGTGTGAGGGTCAGTGCGAGGGTCAGTGAGTCAGTGTGACGGTCAGTGAGTCATTCTCAGTGAGTCAGTGTGAGGGTCAGTGAGTCAGTGTGAGGGTCAGTGTGAGGGTCAGTGTCAGTGAGTCAGTGTGAGGGTCAGTGTGAGGGACAGTGAGTCACTGTGAGGGTCAGTTAGTCAGTGTGAGGGTCAGTGTGAGGGTCAGTGTGAGGGTCAGTGTCAGGGTCAGTGAGTCAGTGTGAGGGTCAGTGAGTCAGTGTGAGGGTCAGTGTGAGGGTCAGTGTGATGGTCAGTGTGAGGGTCAGTGAGTCAGTGTGAGGGTCAGTGAGTCAGTGTGAGGGTCAGTGTGAGGGTCAGTTTGAGGGTCAGCGAGTCAGTGTGAGGGTCAGTATGAGGGTCAGTGAGTCAGTGTGAGGGTCAGTGAGTCAGTGTGAGGGTCAGTGTGAGGGTCAGTGTGAGGGTCAGTGTGAGGGTCAGTGAGTCAGTGTGAGGGTCAGTGTGAGGGTCAGTGTGGCAGTGTGAGGGTCAGTGTGTCAGTGTGAGGGTCAGTGAGTCAGTGTGAGGGTCAGTGAGTCAGTGTGAGGGTCAGTGAAAGGGTCAGTGAGTCACTGTGTGGGTCAGTGTGAGTGTCAGTGTGAGGGTCAGTGAGTCAGTGTGAGGGTCAGTGTGAGGGTCAGTGTGAGGGTCAGTGAATCAGTGTGAGGGTCAGTGTGAGGGTCAGTGAGTCAGTGTGAGGGTCAGTGTGAGGGTCAGTGAGTCAGTGTGAGGGTCAGTGAGTCAGTGTGAGGGTCAGTGAGTCAGTGAGTCAGTGAGTCAGTGTGAGGGTCAGTGTGAGCGTCAGTGTGAGGGTCAGTGTGAGGGTCAGTGAGTCAGTGTGAGTGTCAGTGAGTCAGTGTGATGGTCAGTGTGAGGATCAGTGAGTCAGTGTGAGGGTCAGTGAGTTAGTGTGAGGGTCAGTATGAGGGTCAGTGTGAGGGTCAGTGAGTCAGTGTCAGTGGGTCAGTGTGAGTGTCAGTGAGTCAGTGTGAGGGTCAGTGTGACTGTCAGTGTGAGGGTCAGTGAGTCAGTTTGAGGGTCAGTGTGAGGGTCAGTCAGTCAGTGTGAGGGTCAGCGAGTCAGTGTGAGGGTCAGTGAGTCAGTGTGAGGGTCAGTATGAGGGTCAGTGAGTCAGTGTGAGGGTCAGTGAGTCAGTGTGAGGGTCAGTGTGAGGTTCAGTGAGTCAGTGTGAGGGTCAGTGTGAGGGTCAGTGAGTCAGTGTGAGGGTCAGTGTGAGGGTCAGTGAGTCAGTGTGGGGGTCAGTGTGAGGGTCATTGTGAGGGTCACTGTGAGGGTCTGTCTCAGGGTCAGTGTGTCAGTGTGAGGGTCAGTGAGTCAGTGTGAGGGTCAGTGAGTCAGTGTGAGGGTCAGTGAGTCAGTGTGAGAGTCAGTGTGAGGGTCAGTGTGAGGGTCAGTGTGAGGGTCAGTGAGTCAGTGTGAGGGTCAGTGAGACTGTGTGAGGGTCAGTGAGTCAGTGTGAGGGTCAGTGAGTCAGTGTGAGGGTCAGTGTGAGGGTAAGTGTGAGGGTAAGTGCGAGGGTCAGTGTGAGGGTCAGTCAGTCAGTGTTAGGGTCAGTGTGATGGTCAGTGAGTCAGTCTCAGTGAGTCAGTATGAGGGTCAGAGAGTCAGTGTGAGGGTCAGTGAGTCAGTGTGAGGATCAGTCTGAGGGTCAGTGTCAGTGAGTCAGTTTGAGGGTCAGTGTGAGGGTCAGTGTCTGTGTGAGGGTCAGTGAGTCAGTGTGAGGGTCAGTGTGAGGGTCAGTGAGTCAGTGTGAGGGTCAGTGAGTCAGTGTCAGTGAGTCAGTGTGAGGGTCAGTGTGAGCGTCAGTGTGAGGGTCAGTGTGAGGGTCAGTGAGTCAGTGTCAGTGTCAGTGAGTCAGTGTGAGGATCAGTGAGTCAGTGTGAGGGTCAGTGGGTCAGTGTGAGGGTCAGTGTGAGGGTCAGTGTGAGGGTCAGTGAGTCAGTGTCAGTGGGTAAATGTGAGTGTCAGTGAGTCAGTGTGAGGGTCAGTGTGAGTGTCAGTGTGAGGGTCAGTCAGTCAGTGTGAGGATCAGTGAGTCAGTGTGAGGGTCAGTGTGAGGGTCAGTGAGTCAGGGTCAGTGAGTCAGTGTCAGTGAGTCAGTGTGAGGGTCAGTGTGAGGGTCAGTGTGAGGGTCAGTGAGTCAGTGTGAGGGTCAGTGAGTCAGTGTGGGGGTCAGTGTGAGGGTCATTGTGAGGGACACTGTGAGGGTCAGTCTCAGGGTCAGTGTGTCAGTGTGAGGGTCAGTGAGTCAGTGTGAGGGTCAGTGAGTCAGTGTGAGGGTCAGTGTGAGGGTCAGTGTGAGGGTCAGTGAGTCAGTGTGAGGGTCAGTGAGACTGTGTGAGGGTCAGTGAGTCAGTGTGAGGGTCAGTGAGTCAGTGTGAGGGTCAGTGTGAGGGTAAGTGTGAGGGTCAGTGCGAGGGTCAGTGTGAGGGTCAGTGAGTCAGTGTTAGGGTCAGTGTGATGGTCAGTGAGTCAGTGTGAGGGTCAGTGTGAGGGTCTGTGAGTCAGTGTGAGGGTCAGTGTGAGGGTCAGTGAGTCTGTGTGAGGGTCAGTGAGTCAGTGTGAGGGTCAATGAGTCAGTGTCAGTGAGTCAGTGTGAGGGTCAGTGAGTCAGTGTGAGGGTCAGTGTGAGGGTCAGTTTGAGGGTCAGTGATTCAGTGTGAGGGTCAGTGAGTCAGTGTCAGTGAGTCAGTGTGAGGGTCAGTGAGTCAGTGTTAGGGTCAGTGTGAGGGTCAGTGCGAGGTTCAGTGAGTCAGTGTGACGGTCAGTGAGTCAGTCTCAGTGAGTCAGTGTGAGGGTCAGTGAGTCAGTGTCAGTGAGTCAGTGTGAGGGTCAGTGAGTCAGTGTGAGGGTCAGTGTGAGGGTCAGTGCGAGGTTCAGTGAGTCAGTGTGACGGTCAGTGAGTCAGTCTCAGTGAGTCAGTGTGAGGGTCAGAGAGTCAGTGTGAGGGTCAGTGAGTCAGTGTGAGGATCAGTCTGAGGGTCAGTGTCAGTGAGTCAGTTTGAGGGTCAGTGTGAGGGTCAGTGTCTGTGTGAGGGTCAGTGAGTCAGTGTGAGGGTCAGTGTGAGGGTCAGTGAGTCAGTGTGAGGGTCAGTGAGTCAGTGTCAGTGAGTCAGTGTGAGGGTCAGTTTGAGCGTCAGTGTGAGGGTCAGTGTGAGGGTCAGTGAGTCAGTGTCAGTGTCAGTGAGTCAGTGTGAGGATCAGTGTGAGGATCAGTGAGTCAGTGTGAGGGTCAGTGGGTCAGTGTGAGGGTCAGTGTGAGGGTCAGTGTGAGGGTCAGTGAGTCAGTGTCAGTGGGTAAGTGTGAGTGTCAGTGAGTCAGTGTGAGGGTCAGTGTGAGTGTCAGTGTGAGGGTCAGTCAGTCAGTGTGAGGATCAGTGAGTCAGTGTGAGGGTCAGTGTGAGGGTCAGTGAGTCAGGGTCAGTGAGTCAGTGTCAGTGAGTCAGTGTGAGGGTCAGTGTGAGGGTCAGTGTGAGAGTCAGTGAGTCAGTGTGAGGGTCAGTGTGAGGGTCAGTGAGTCAATGTGAGTGTCAGTGTGAGGGTCAGTGAGTCACTGTGAGGGTCAGTGTGAGTGTCAGTGTGAGGGTCAGTGAGTCAGTGTGAGGGTCAGTGTGAGTGTCAGTGTGAGGGTCAGTGAGTCAGTGTCAGTGAGTCAGTGTGAGGGTCAGTGTCAGTGAGTCAGTGTGAGGGTCAGTGTGAGTGTCAGTGTGAGGGTCAGTGAGTCAGTGTGAGGGTCAGTGTGAGAGTCAGTGAGTCAGTGTGAGGCTCAGTGTGAGGGTCAGTGAGTCAGGGTCAGTGAGTCAGTGTGAGGGTCAGTGAGTCAGTGTGAGGGTCAGTGTGAGAGTCAGTGAGTCAGTGTGAGGGTAAGTGAGTCAGGGTCAGTGAGTCAGTGTGAGGTTCAGTGAGTCAGTGTGAGGGTCAGTGTGAGGGTCAGTGAGTCAGTGTGTGGGTCAGTGTGTGGGTCAGTGTGAGGGTTAGTGTGAGGGCCAGTGAGTCAGTGTCAGTGAGTCAGTGTGAGGGTCAGTGGGTCAGTGTTAGTGTCAGTGTGAGGGTCAGTGAGTCAGTGTGAGGGCCAGTGAGTCAATGTGATGGTCAGTGTGAGGGTCAGTGTGAGGGTAAGTGTGAGGGTCAGTGCGAGGGTCAGTGAGTCACTGTGAAGGTCAGTGAGTCAGTGTGAGGGTCACTGTGAGGGTCACTGTGAGGGTCAGTGAGTCAGTGTGAGGGTCAGTGAGTCAGTGTGAGGGTCAGTGTGAGGGTCAGTGAATCAGTGTCAGTGAGTCAATGTGAGGGTCAGTGAGTCAGTGTGAGGGTCAGTGTGAGAGTCAGTGAGTCAGTGTGAGGGTCAGTGAGTCAGTGTGAGGGTCAGTGTGAGGGTCAGTGTGAGGGTCAGTGAGTCAGTGTCAGTGAGTCAGTGTGAGGGTCAGTGTGAGGGTCAGTGTGAGGGTCAGTGAGTCAGTGTGAGGGTCAGTGAGTCAGTGTGAGGGTCAATGTGGGGGTCAGTGTGAGGGTCAGTGTGAGGGTCACTGTGAGGGTCAGTGTGAGAGTTAGTGTGTCAGTGTGAGGGTCAGCGAGTCAGTGTGAGGGTCAGTGTGAGGGTCAGTGTGAGGGTCAGAGAGTCACTGTGAGGGTCAGTGTGCGGGTCAGTGTGAGGGTCAGTTTGAGGGTCTGTGAGTCAGTGTGAGGGTCAGTGAGTCAGTGTGAGTGTCAGTGTGAGGGTCAGTGAGTCAGTGTGAGGCTCAGTGTGAGGGTCAGTGAGTCAGTGTGAGAGTCAGTGTGAGGGTCAGTGTGAGGGTCAGTGAGTCAGTGTGAGGGTCAGTGAGTCAGTGTGAGGGTCAGTGTGAGGGTCAGTGAGTCAGTGTGAGGGTCAGTGAGACAGTGTGAGGGTCAGTGAGTCAGTGAGTCAGTGTCAGTGAGTCAGTGTGAGGGTCAGTGAGTCAGTGTGAGGGTCAGTGTGAGGGTCAGTGAGTCAGTGTGAGGGTCAGTGTGAGGATCAGTGTGAGGGTCAGTGAATCAGTGTGACGGTCAGTGTGAGGGTCAGTGTGAGGGTCAGTGAGTCAGTGTGAGGGTCAGTGAGTCAGTGTCAGTGAGTCAGTGTGAGGGTCAGTGAGTCAGTGTGAGGGTCAGTGTGAGGGTCAGTGTGAGGGTCAGTGAGTCAGTGTGAGGGTCAGGGTGAGGGTCAGTGTGAGGGTCAGTGCGAGGGTCAGTGAGTCAGTGTGACGGTCAGTGAGTCAGTCTCAGTGAGTCAGTGTGAGGGTCAGTGAGTCAGTGTGAGGGTCAGTGTGAGGGTCAGTGTCAGTGAGTCAGTGTGAGGGACAGTGAGTCAGTGTGAGGGTCAGTTAGTCAGTGTGACGGTCAGTGTGAGGGTCAGTGTGAGGGTCAGTGTCAGGGTCAGTGAGTCAGTGTGAGGGTCAGTGAGTCAGTGTGAGGGTCAGAGTGAGGGTCAGTGTGATGGTCAGTGTGAGGGTCAGTGAGGCAGTGTGAGGGTCAGTGAGTCAGTGTGAGGGTCAGTGAGTCAGTGTGAGGGTCAGTGTGAGGGTCAGCGAGTCAGTGTGAGGGTCAGTATGAGGGTCAGTGAGTCAGTGTGAGGGTCAGTGAGTCAGTGTGAGGGTCAGTGTGAGGGTCAGTGTGAGGGTCAGTGTGAGAGTCAGTGAGTCAGTGTGAGGGTCAGTGTGAGGGTCAGTGAGGCAGTGTGAGGGTCAGTGTGTCAGTGTGAGGGTCAGTGAGTCAGTGTGAGGGTCAGTGAAAGGGTCAGTGAGTCACTGTGAGGGTCAGTGTGAGTGTCAGTGTGAGGGTCAGTGAGTCAGTGTGAGGGTCAGTGTGAGTGTCAGTGTGAGGGTCAGTGAGTCAGTGTCAGTGAGTCAGTGTGAGGGTCAGTGAGTCAGGGTCAGTGAGTCAGTGTCAGTGAGTCAGTGTGAGGGTCAGTGTGAGTGTCAGTGTGAGGGTCAGTGAGTCAGTGTGAGGGTCAGTGTGAGAGTCAGTGTGTTAGTGTGAGGGTCAGTGTGAGGGTCAGTGAGTCAGGGTCAGTGAGTCAGTGTGAGGGTCAGTGAGTCAGTGTGAGAGTCAGTGAGTCAGTGTGAGGGAAAGTGAGTCAGGGTCAGTGAGTCAGTGTGAGGTTCAGTGAGTCAGTGTGAGGGTCAGTGTGAGGGTCAGTGTGAGGGTCAGTGTGAGGGTCAGTGAGTCAGTGTGCGGGTCAGTGTGAGGGTTAGTGTGAGGGCCAGTGAGTCAGTGTCAGTGAGTGAGTGTGAGGGTCAGTGAGTCAGTGTTAGTGTCAGTGTGAGGGTCAGTGAGTCAGTGTGAGGGCCAGTGAGTCAATGTGATGGTCAGTGTGAGGGTCAGTGTGAGGGTAAGTGTGAGGGCAGTGCGAGGGTCAGTGAGTCACTGTGAAGGTCAGTGAGTCAGTGTGAGGGTCACTGTGAGGGTCACTGTGAGGGTCAGTGAGTCAGTGTGAGGGTCAGTGAGTCAGTGTGAGGGTCAGTGTGAGGGTCAGTGAATCAGTGTCAGTGAGTCAATGTGAGGGTCAGTGAGTCAGTGTGAGGGTCAGTGTGAGAGTCAGTGAGTCAGTGTGAGGGTCAGTGAGTCAGTGTGCGGGTCAGTGTGAGGGTCAGTGTGAGGGTCAGTGAGCCAGTGTCAGTGAGTCAGTGTGAGGGTCAGTGTCAGGGTCAGTGAGTCAGTGTGAGGGTCAGTGAGTCAGTGTGAGGGTCAATGTGGGGGTCAGTGTGAGGGTCAGTGTGAGTGTCACTGTGAGGGTCAGTGTGAGGGTTAGTGTGTCAGTGTGAGGGTCAGTGAGTCATTGTGAGGGTCAGTGTGAGGGTCAGTGAGTCAGTGTGAGGGTCAGTGAGTCAGTGTGAGGGTCAGTGTGAGGGTCAGTGTGAGGGTCAAAGAGTCACTGTGAGGGTCAGTGTGAGGGTCAGTGTGAGGGTCAGTTTGAGGGTCTGTGAGTCAGTGTGAGGGTCAGTGAGTCAGTGTGAGGCTCAGTGTGAGGGTCAGTGTGAGGGTCAGTGAGTCAGTGTGAGAGGCAGTGTGAGGGTCAGTGTGAGGGTCAGTGAGTCAGTGTGAGGGTCAGTGAGTCAGTGTGAGGGTCAGTGTGAGGGTCAGTGTGAGGGTCAGTGTGAGGGTCAGTGAGTCAGTGTGAGGGTCAGTGAGTCAGTGTGAGGGTCAGTGTGAGGGTCAGTGTGAGGGTCAGTGAGTCAGTGTGAGGGTCAGTGTGAGTATCAGTGTGAGGGTCAGTGAGTCAGTGTGACGGTCAGTGTGAGGGTCAGTGTGAGGGTCAGTGAGTCAGTGTGAGGGTCAGTGAGTCAGTGTCAGTGAGTCAGTGTGAGGGTCAGTGGGTCAGTGTGAGGGTCAGTGTGAGAGTCAGTGAGTCAGTGTGAGGGTCAGTGAGTCAGTGTGAGGGTCAGTGTGAGGGTCAGTGAGTCAGTGTCAGTGAGTCAGTGTGAGGGTCAGTGTGAGGGTTAGTGAGTCAGTGTGAGGGTCAGTGAGTCAGTGTGAGGGTCAGTGGGGGGGTTCAGTGTGAGGGTCAGTGTGAGGGTCACTGTGAGGGTCAGTGTGAGGGATAGTGTGTCAGTGTGAGGGTCAGTGAGTCATTGTGATGGTCAGTGTGAGGGTCAGTGAGTCAGTGTGAGGGTCGGTGAGTCAGTGTGAGGGTCAGTGTGAGGGTCAGAGAGTCACTGTGAGGGTCAGTGTGAGGGTCAGTGTGAGGGTCAGTTTGAGGGTCTGTGAGTCAGTGTGAGGGTCAGTGAGTCAGTGTGAGTGTCAGTGTGAGGGTCAGTGAGTCAGTGTGAGGCTCAGTGTGAGGGTCAGTGTGAGGGTCAGTGAGTCAGTGTGAGAGTCAGTGTGAGGGTCAGTGTGAGGGGCAGTGAGTCAATGTGAGGGTCAGTGAGTCAGTGTGAGGGTGAGAGTGAGAGTCAGTGAGTCAGTGTGAGGGTCAGTGAGTCAGTGTGCGGGTCAGTGTGAGGGTCAGTGTGAGGGTCAGTGAGCCAGTGTCAGTGAGTCAGTGTGAGGGTCAGGGTCAGTGAGTCAGTGTGAGGGTCAGTGAGTCAGTGTGAGGGTCAATGTGGGGGTCAGTGTGAGGGTCAGTGTGAGGGTCACTGTGAGGGTCAGTGTGAGGGTTAGTGTGTCAGTGTGAGGGTCAGTGAGTCATTGTGAGGGTCAGTGTGAGGGTCAGTGAGTCAGTGTGAGGGTCAGTGAGTCAGTGTGAGGGTCAGTGTGAGGGTCAGTGTGAGGGTCAAAGAGTCACTGTGAGGGTCAGTGTGAGGGTCAGTGTGAGGGTCAGTTTGAGGGTCTGTGAGTCAGTGTGAGGGTCAGTGAGTCAGTGTGAGTGTCAGTGTGAGGGTCAGTGAGTCAGTGTGAGGCTCAGTGTGAGGGTCAGTGTGAGGGTCAGTGAGTCAGTGTGAGAGTCAGTGTGAGGGTCAGTGTGAGGGTCAGTGAGTCAGTGTGAGGGTCAGTGAGTCAGTGTGAGGGTCAGTGTGAGGGTCAGTGTGAGGGTCAGTGAGTCAGTGTGAGGGTCAGTGAGTCAGTGTGAGGGTCAGTGTGAGGGTCAGTGAATCAGTGTCAGTGAGTCAATGTGAGGGTCAGTGAGTCAGTGTGAGTGTCAGTGTGAGAGTCAGTGAGTCAGTGTGAGGGTCAGTGAGTCAGTGTGCGGGTCAGTGTGAGGGTCAGTGTGAGGGTCAGTGAGTCAGTGTCAGTGAGTCAGTGTGAGGGTCAGTGAGTCAGTGTGAGGGTCAGTGAGTCAGTGTGAGGGTCAATGTGGGGGTCAGTGTGAGGGTCAGTGTGAGGGTCACTGTGAGGGTCAGTGTGAGGGTTAGTGTGTCAGTGTGAGGGTCAGTGAGTCATTGTGAGGGTCAGTGTGAGGGTCAGTGAGTCAGTGTGAGGGTCAGTGAGTCAGTGTGAGGGTCAGTGTGAGGGTCAGTGTGAGGGTCAAAGAGTCACTGTGAGGGTCAGTGTGAGGGTCAGTGTGAGGGTCAGTTTGAGGGTCTGTGAGTCAGTGTGAGGGTCAGTGAGTCAGTGTGAGTGTCAGTGTGAGGGTCAGTGAGTCAGTGTGAGGCTCAGTGTGAGGGTCAGTGTGAGGGTCAGTGAGTCAGTGTGAGAGTCAGTGTGTGGGTCAGTGTGAGGGTCAGTGAGTCAGTGTGAGGGTCAGTGAGTCAGTGTGAGGGTCACTGTGAGGGTCAGTGTGAGGGTCAGTGAGTCAGTGTGAGGGTCAGTGAGCCAGTGTGAGGGTCAGTGTGAGGGTCAGTGTGAGGGTCAGTGAGTCAGTGTCAGTAAGTCAATGTGAGGGTCAGTGAGTCAGTGTGAGGGTCAGTGTGAGAGTCAGTGAGTCAGTGTGAGGGTCAGAGAGTCAGTGTGAGGGTCAGTGTGAGGGTCAGTGAGTCAGTGTCAGTGTGTCAGTGTGAGGGTCAGTGTGAGGGTCAGTGTGAGGGTCAGTGTGAGGGTCAGTGAGTCAGTGTGAGGGTCAGTGAGTCAGTGTGCGGGTCAGTGTGAGGGTCAGTGTGAGGGTCAGAGAGGCACTGTGAGGGTCAGTTTGAGGGTCAGTGAGTCAGTGTGAGGGTCAGTGAGTCAGTGTGAGTGTCAGTGTGAGGGTCAGTGAGTCAGTGTGAGGCTCAGTGTGCGGGTCAGTGTGAGGGTCAGTGAGTCAGTATGAGGGTCAGTGTGAGGGTCAGTGAGTCAGTGTGAGGGTCAGTGAGTCAGTGTGAGGGTCAGTGTGAGGGTCAGTGAGTCAGTATGAGGGTCAGTGAGACAGTGTGAGGGTCAGTGAGTCAGTGTGAGGGTCAGTGTGAGGGTCAGTGAGTCGGTGTGAGTGTCAGTGTGAGGGTCAGTGAGTCAGTGTGAGGGTCAGTGTGAGGGTCAGTGTGAGGGTCAGTGAGTCAGTGTGAGGGTCAGTGAGCCAGTGTCAGTGAGTCAGTGTGAGGGTCAGTGTGAGAGTCAGTGTGAGTGTCATGAGTCAGTGTGAGGGTAAGTGAGTCAATGTGACGGTCAGTGTGAGGGTCAGTGTGAGGGTCAGTGAGTCAGTGTGAGGGTCAGTGAGACAGTGTGAGGGTCATTGAGTCAGTGTGAGGGTCAGTGAGTCAGTGTGAGGGTCAGTGTGAGGGTCAGTGAGTCAGTGTGAGGGTCAGTGAGTCAGTGTCAGTGAGTCAGTGTGAGGGTCAGTGAGTCAGTGTGAGGGTCAGTTTGAGGGTCAGTGTGAGGGTCAGTGAGTCAGTGTGATGGTCAGTGTGAGTGTCAGTGTGAGGGTCAGTGAGTCAGTGTGAGGGTCAGTGTGAGAGTCAGTGAGTCAGTGTGAGGGTCAGTGTGAGGTTCAGTGAGTCAGGGTCAGTGAGTCAGTGTGAGGGTCAGTGAGTCAGTGTGAGGGTCAGTGTGAGAGTCAGTGAGTCAGTGTGAGGGTAAGTGAGTCAGGGTCAGTGAGTCAGTGTGAGGTTCAGTGAGTCAGTGTGAGGGTCAGTGTGAGGGTCAGTGTGAGGGTCAGTGTGAGGGTCAGTGAGTCAGTGTGTGGGTCAGTGTGAGGGTTAGTGTGAGGGCCAGTGAGTCAGTGTCAGTGAGTCAGTGTGAGGGTCAGTGAGTCAGTGTTAGTGTCAGTGTGAGGGTCAGTGAGTCAGTGTGAGGGCCAGTGAGTCAATGTGATGGTCAGTGTGAGGGTCAGTGTGAGGGTAAGTGTGAGGGTCAGTGCGAGGGTCAGTGAGTCACTGTGAAGGTCAGTGAGTCAGTGTGAGCGTCACTGTGTGGGTCACTGTGAGGGTCAGTGAGTCAGTGTGAGGGTCAGTGAGTCAGTGTGAGGGTCAGTGTGAGGGTCAGTGAATCAGTGTCAGTGAGTCAATGTGAGGGTCAATGAGTCAGTGTGAGGGTCAGTGTGAGAGTCAGTGAGTCAGTGTGAGGGTCAGTGAGTCAGTGTGCGGGTCAGTGTGAGGGTCAGTGTGAGGGTCAGTGAGTCAGTGTCAGTAGTCAGTGTGAGGGTCAGTGTGAGGGTCAGTGAGTCAGTGTGAGGGTCAGTGAGTCAGTGTGAGGGTCAATGTGGGGGTCAGTGTGAGGGTCAGTGTGAGGGTCACTGTGAGGGTTAGTGTGTCAGTGTGAGGGTTAGTGTGTCAGTGTGAGGGTCAGTGAGTCATTGTGAGGGTCAGTGTGAGGGTCAGTGAGTCAGTGTGAGGGTCAGTGAGTCAGTGTGAGGGTCAGTGTGAGGGTCAGTGTGAGGGTCAAAGAGTCACTGTGAGGGTCAGTGTGAAGGTCAGTGTGAGGGTCAGTTTGAGGGTCTGTGAGTCAGTGTGAGGGTCAGTGAGTCAGTGTGAGTGTCAGTGTGATGGTCAGTGAGTCAGTGTGAGGCTCAGTGTGAGGGTCAGTGTGAGGGTCAGTGAGTCAGTGTGAGAGTCAGTGTGAGGGTCAGTGTGAGGGTCAGTGAGTCAGTGTGAGGGTCAGTGAGTCAGTGTGAGGGTCAGTGAGTCAGTGTGAGGGTCAGTGTGAGGGTCAGTGTGAGGGTCAGTGAGTCAGTGTGAGGGTCAGTGTGAGGATCAGTGTGAGGGTCAGTGAGTCAGTGTGACGGTCAGTGTGAGGGTCAGTGTGAGGGTCAGTGAGTCAGTGTGAGGGTCAGTGAGTCAGTGTCAGTGAGTCAGTGTGAGGGTCAGTGAGTCAGTGTGAGGGTCAATGTGAGGGTCAGTGTGAGAGTCAGTGAGTCAGTGTGAGGGTCAGTGAGTCAGTGTGAGGGTCAGTGTGAGGGTCAGTGTGAGGGTCAGTGAGTCAGTGTCAGTGAGTCAGTGTGAGGGTCAGTGTGAGGGTTAGTGAGTCAGTGTGAGGGTCAGTGAGTCAGTGTGAGGGTCAGTGGGGGGGTCAGTGTGAGGGTCAGTGTGAGGGTCACTGTGAGGGTCAGTGTGAGGGTTAGTGTGTCAGTGTGAGGGTCAGTGAGTCATTGTGATGGTCAGTGTGAGGGTCAGTGAGTCAGTGTGAGGGTCGGTGAGTCAGTGTGAGGGTCAGTGTGAGGGTCAGAGAGTCAATGTGAGGGTCAGTGTGAGGGTCAGTGTGAGGGTCAGTTTGAGGGTCTGTGAGTCAGTGTGAGGGTCAGTGAGTCAGTGTGAGTGTCAGTGTGAGGGTCAGTGAGTCAGAGTGAGGCTCAGTGTGAGGGTCAGTGTGAGGGTCAGTGAGTCAGTGTGAGAGTCAGTGTGAGGGTCAGTGTGAGGGTCAGTGAGTCAGTGTGAGGGTCAGTGGGTCAGTGTGAGGGTCAGTGTGAGTGTCAGTGAGTCAGTGTGAGGGTCAGTGAGACAGTGTGAGGGTCAGTGTGAGGGTCAGTGTGAGGGTCAGTGAGTCAGTGTGAGGGTCAGTGTGAGGATCAGTGTGAGGGTCAGTGAGTCAGTGTGAGTGTCAGTGTGAGGGTCAGTGAGTCAGTGTGAGGCTCAGTGTGCGGGTCAGTGTGAGGGTCAGTGAGTCAGTATGAGGGTCAGTGTGAGGGTCAGTGAGTCAGTGTGAGGGTCAGTGAGTCAGTGTGAGGGTCAGTGTGAGGGTCAGTGAGTCAGTATGAGGGTCAGTGAGACAGTGTGAGGGTCAGTGAGTCAGTGTGAGGGTCAGTGTGAGGGTCAGTGAGTCGGTGTGAGTGTCAGTGTGAGGGTCAGTGAGTCAGTGTGAGGGTCAGTGTGAGGGTCAGTGTGAGGGTCAGTGAGTCAGTGTGAGGGTCAGTGAGCCAGTGTCAGTGAGTCAGTGTGAGGGTCAGTGTGAGGGTCAGTGTGAGTGTCATGAGTCAGTGTGAGGGTAAGTGAGTCAATGTGACGGTCAGTGTGAGGGTCAGTGTGAGGGTCAGTGAGTCAGTGTGAGGGTCAGTGAGACAGTGTGAGGGTCATTGAGTCAGTGTGAGGGTCAGTGAGTCAGTGTGAGGGTCAGTGTGAGGGTCAGTGAGTCAGTGTGAGGGTCAGTGAGTCAGTGTCAGTGAGTCAGTGTGAGGGTCAGTGAGTCAGTGTGAGGGTCAGTTTGAGGGTCATTGTGAGGGTCAGTGAGTCAGTGTGATGGTCAGTGTGAGTGTCAGTGTGAGGGTCAGTGAGTCAGTGTGAGGGTCAGTGTGAGAGTCAGTGAGTCAGTGTGAGGGTCAGTGTGAGGGTCAGTGAGTCAGGGTCAGTGAGTCAGTGTGAGGGTCAGTGAGTCAGTGTGAGGGTCAGTGTGAGAGTCAGTGAGTCAGTGTGAGGGTAAGTGAGTCAGGGTCAGTGAGTCAGTGTGAGGTTCAGTGAGTCAGTGTGAGGGTCAGTGTGAGGGTCAGTGTGAGGGTCAGTGTGAGGGTCAGTGAGTCAGTGTGTGGGTCAGTGTGAGGGTTAGTGTGAGGGCCAGTGAGTCAGTGTCAGTGAGTCAGTGTGAGGGTCAGTGAGTCAGTGTTAGTGTCAGTGTGAGGGTCAGTGAGTCAGTGTGAGGGCCAGTGAGTCAATGTGATGGTCAGTGTGAGGGTCAGTGTGAGGGTAAGTGTGAGGGTCAGTGCGAGGGTCAGTGAGTCACTGTGAAGGTCAGTGAGTCAGTGTGAGGGTCACTGTGTGGGTCACTGTGAGGGTCAGTGAGTCAGTGTGAGGGTCAGTGAGTCAGTGTGAGGGTCAGTGTGAGGGTCAGTGAATCAGTGTCAGTGAGTCAATGTGAGGGTCAATGAGTCAGTGTGAGGGTCAGTGTGAGAGTCAGTGGGTCAGTGAGTCAGTGTGCGGGTCAGTGTGAGGGTCAGTGTGAGGGTCAGTGAGTCAGTGTCAGTAGTCAGTGTGAGGGTCAGTGTGAGGGTCAGTGAGTCAGTGTGAGGGTCAGTGAGTCAGTGTGAGGGTCAATGTGGGGGTCAGTGTGAGGGTCAGTGTGAGGGTCACTGTGAGGGTCAGTGTGAGGGTTAGTGTGTCAGTGTGAGGGTCAGTGAGTCATTGTGAGGGTCAGTGTGAGGGTCAGTGAGTCAGTGTGAGGGTCAGTGAGTCAGTGTGAGGGTCAGTGTGAGGGTCAGTGTGAGGGTCAAAGAGTCACTGTGAGGGTCAGTGTGAGGGTCAGTGTGAGGGTCAGTTTGAGGGTCTGTGAGTCAGTGTGAGGGTCAGTGAGTCAGTGTGAGTGTCAGTGTGATGGTCAGTGAGTCAGTGTGAGGCTCAGTGTGAGGGTCAGTGTGAGGGTCAGTGAGTCAGTGTGAGAGTCAGTGTGAGGGTCAGTGTGAGGGTCAGTGAGTCAGTGTGAGGGTCAGTGAGTCAGTGTGAGGGTCAGTGAGTCAGTGTGAGGGTCAGTGTGAGGGTCAGTGTGAGGGTCAGTGAGTCAGTGTGAGGGTCAGTGTGAGGATCAGTGTGAGGGTCAGTGAGTCAGTGTGACGGTCAGTGTGAGGGTCAGTGTGAGGGTCAGTGAGTCAGTGTGAGGGTCAGTGAGTCAGTGTCAGTGAGTCAGTGTGAGGGTCAGTGAGTCAGTGTGAGGGTCAGTGTGAGGGTCAGTGTGAGAGTCAGTGAGTCAGTGTGAGGGTCAGTGAGTCAGTGTGAGGGTCAGTGTGAGGGTCAGTGTGAGGGTCAGTGAGTCAGTGTCAGTGAGTCAGTGTGAGGGTCAGTGTGAGGGTTAGTGAGTCAGTGTGAGGGTCAGTGAGTCAGTGTGAGGGTCAGTGGGGGGGTCAGTGTGAGGGTCAGTGTGAGGGTCACTGTGAGGGTCAGTGTGAGGGTTAGTGTGTCAGTGTGAGGGTCAGTGAGTCATTGTGATGGTCAGTGTGAGGGTCAGTGAGTCAGTGTGAGGGTCGGTGAGTCAGTGTGAGGGTCAGTGTGAGGGTCAGAGAGTCACTGTGAGGGTCAGTGTGAGGGTCAGTGTGAGGGTCAGTTTGAGGGTCTGTGAGTCAGTGTGAGGGTCAGTGAGTCAGTGTGAGTGTCAGTGTGAGGGTCAGTGAGTCAGTGTGAGGCTCAGTGTGAGGGTCAGTGTGAGGGTCAGTGAGTCAGTGTGAGAGTCAGTGTGAGGGTCAGTGTGAGGGTCAGTGAGTCAGTGTGAGGGTCAGTGGGTCAGTGTGAGGGTCAGTGTGAGTGTCAGTGAGTCAGTGTGAGGGTCAGTGAGACAGTGTGAGGGTCAGTGAGTCAGTGTGAGGGTCAGTGAGTCAGTGTGAGGGTCAGTGTGAGGGTCAGTGAGTCAGTGTGAGGGTCAGTGAGTCAGTGTCAGTGAGTCAGTGTGAGGGTCAGTGAGTCAGTGTGAGGGTCAGTGTGAGGGTCAGTGTGTGGGTCAGTGAGTCAGTGTGAGGGTCAGTGTGAGGGTCAGTGTGAGGGTCAGTGAGTCAGTGTGAGGGTCAGTCAGTCAGTGTGAGGGTCAGTGTGAGGGTCAGTGCGAGGGTCAGTGAGTCAGTGTGAGGGTCAGTGAGTCAGTGTGAGGGTCAGTTTGAGGGTCAGTGAGTCAGTGTGAGGGTCAGTGTGAGGGTCAGTGAGTCAGTGTGAGGGTCAGTGAGTCAGTGTGAGGGTCAGTGTGAGGGTCAGTGAGTCAGTGTGAGGGTCAGTGAGTCAGTGTCAGTGAGTCAGTGTGAGGGTCAGTGTGAGGGTCAGTGCGAGGGTCAGTGAGTCAGTGTGACGGTCAGTGAGTCAGTCTCAGTGAGTCAGTGTGAGGGTCAGTGAGTCAGTGTGAGGGTCAGTGTGAGGGTCAGTGTCAGTGAGTCAGTGTGAGGGTCAGTGTGAGGGACAGTGAGTCAGTGTGAGGGTCAGTGAGTCAGTGTGAGGGTCAGTGTGAGGGTCAGTGTGATGGTCAGTGTGAGGGTCAGTGAGGCAGTGTGAGGGTCAGTGTGTCAGTGGGAAAGAACAGTGAGTCAGTGTGAGGGTCAGTAAGTCAGTGTGAGGGTCAGTGTGAGGGTCAGCGAGTCAGTGTGAGGGTCAGTATGAGGGTCAGTGAGTCAGTGTGAGGGTCAGTAAGTCAGTGTGAGGGTCAGTGTGAGGGTCAGTGAGTCAGTGTGAGGGTCAGTGTGAGGGTCAGTGAGTCAGTGTGAGGGTCAGTGTGAGTGTCAGTGAGTCAGTGTGGGGGTCAGTGTGAGGGTCAGTGTCAGGGTCACTGTGAGGGTCAGTCTCAGGTTCAGTGTGTCAGTGTGAGGGTCAGTGTGACGGTCAGTGTGAGGGTCAGTGAGTCAGTGTGAGGGTCAGTGAGACAGTGTGAGTGTCAGTGAGTCAGTGTGAGGGTCAGTGAGTCAGTGTGAGGGTCAGTGTGAGGGTCAGTGAGAGGGTCAGTGCGAGGGTCAGTGTGAGGGTCAGTGAGTCAGTGTTTGACCATCACAATGGCCCTGTGAGTCAGTGTGAGGGTCAGTGTGAGGGTCTGTGAGTCAGTGTGAGGGTCAGTATGAGGGTCAGTGAGTCTGTGTGAGGGTCAGTGAGTCAGTGTGAGGGTCAATGAGTCAGTGTCAGTGAGTCAGTGTGAGGGTCAGTGAGTCAGTGTGAGGGTCAGTTTGAGGGTCAGTGAGTCAGTGTGAGGGTCAGTGTGAGGGTCAGTGTGAGGGTCAGTGAGTCAGTGTGAGGGTCAGTGAGTCAGTGTGACGGTCAGTGAGTCAGTCTCAGTGAGTCAGTGTGAAGGTCAGTGAGTCAGTGTGAGGGTCACTGTGAGGGTCAGTGTGAGGGTCAGTGAGTCAGTGTGAGGGTCAGTGAGCCAGTGTGAGGGTCAGTGTGAGGGTCAGTGCGAGGGTCAGTGAGTCAGTGTGACGGTCAGTGAGTCAGTCTCAGTGAGTCAGTGTGAAGGTCAGTGAGTCAGTTTGAGGGTCACTGTGAGGGTCAGTGTGAGGGTCAGTGAGTCAGTGTGAGGGTCAGTGAGCCAGTGTGAGGGTCAGTGTGAGGGTCAGTGTGAGGGTCAGTGCGAGGGTCAGTGAGTCAGTGTGACGGTCAGTGAGTCAGTCTCAGTGAGTCAGTGTGAAGGTCAGTGAGTCAGTGTTAGGGTCACTGTGAGGGTCAGTGTGAGGGTCAGTGAGTCAGTGTGAGGGTCAGTGAGCCAGTGTGAGGGTCAGTGTGAGGGTCAGTGTGAGGGTCAGTGAGTCAGTGTCAGTAAGTCAATGTGAGGGTCAGTGAGTCAGTGTGAGGGTCAGTGTGAGAGTCAGTGAGTCAGTGTGAGGGTCAGAGAGTCAGTGTGAGGGTCAGTGTGAGGGTCAGTGAGTCAGTGTCAGTGTGTCAGTGTGAGGGTCAGTGTGAGGGTCAGTGTGAGGGTCAGTGAGTCAGTGTGAGGGTCAGTGAGTCAGTGTGCGGGTCAGTGTGAGGGTCAGTGTGAGGGTCAGAGAGGCACTGTGAGGGTCAGTTTGAGGGTCAGTGAGTCAGTGTGAGGGTCAGTGAGTCAGTGTGAGTGTCAGTGTGAGGGTCAGTGAGTCAGTGTGAGGCTCAGTGTGCGGGTCAGTGTGAGGGTCAGTGAGTCAGTATGAGGGTCAGTGTGAGGGTCAGTGAGTCAGTGTGAGGGTCAGTGAGTCAGTATGAGGGTCAGTGAGACAGTGTGAGGGTCAGTGAGTCAGTGTGAGGGTCAGTGTGAGGGTCAGTGAGTCAGTGTGAGGGTCAGTGAGTCAGTGTCAGTAAGTCAGTGTGAGGGTCAGTGAGTCGGTGTGAGGGTCAGTGTGAGGATCAGTGAGTCAGTGTGAGGGTCAGTGTGAGGGTCAGTGTGAGGGTCAGTGAGTCAGTGTGAGGGTCAGTGAGCCAGTGTCAGTGAGTCAGTGTGAGGGTCAGTGTGAGGGTCAGTGTGAGTGTCATGAGTCAGTGTGAGGGTAAGTGAGTCAATATGAGGGTCAGTGTGAGGGTCAGTGTGAGGGTCAGTGAGTCAGTGTGAGGGTCAGTGAGCCAGTGTGAGGGTCAGTGTGAGGGTCAGTGTGAGGGTCAGTGAGTCAGTGTCAGTAAGTCAATGTGAGGGTCAGTGAGTCAGTGTGAGGGTCAGTGTGAGAGTCAGTGAGTCAGTGTGAGGGTCAGAGAGTCAGTGTGAGGGTCAGTGTGAGGGTCAGTGAGTCAGTGTCAGTGTGTCAGTGTGAGGGTCAGTGTGAGGGTCAGTGTGAGGGTCAGTGAGTCAGTGTGAGGGTCAGTGAGTCAGTGTGCGGGTCAGTGTGAGGGTCAGTGTGAGGGTCAGAGAGGCACTGTGAGGGTCAGTTTGAGGGTCAGTGAGTCAGTGTGAGGGTCAGTGAGTCAGTGTGAGTGTCAGTGTGAGGGTCAGTGAGTCAGTGTGAGGCTCAGTGTGCGGGTCAGTGTGAGGGTCAGTGAGTCAGTATGAGGGTCAGTGTGAGGGTCAGTGAGTCAGTGTGAGGGTCAGTGAGTCAGTGTGAGGGTCAGTGTGAGGGTCAGTGAGTCAGTATGAGGGTCAGTGAGACAGTGTGAGGGTCAGTGAGTCAGTGTGAGGGTCAGTGTGAGGGTCAGTGAGTCAGTGTGAGGGTCAGTGAGTCAGTGTCAGTAAGTCAGTGTGAGGGTCAGTGAGTCGGTGTGAGGGTCAGTGTGAGGATCAGTGAGTCAGTGTGAGGGTCAGTGTGAGGGTCAGTGTGAGGGTCAGTGAGTCAGTGTGAGGGTCAGTGAGCCAGTGTCAGTGAGTCAGTGTGAGGGTCAGTGTGAGGGTCAGTGTGAGTGTCATGAGTCAGTGTGAGGGTAAGTGAGTCAATGTGAGGGTCAGTGTGAGGGTCAGTGTGAGGGTCAGTGAGTCAGTGTGAGGGTCAGTGAGACAGTGTGAGGGTCATTGACTCAGTGTGAGGGTCAGTGAGTCAGTGTGAGGGTCAGTGTGAGGGTCAGTGAGTCAGTGTGAGGGTCAGTGAGTCAGTGTCAGTGAGTCAGTGAGTCAGTGTGAGGGTCAGTGTGAGGGTCAGTGTGAGGGTCAGTGAGTCAGTGTGAGGGTCAGTGAGTCAGTGTGAGGGTCAGTGCCAGGGTCAGTGAGTCAGTGTGACGGTCAGTGAGACAGTCTCAGTGAGTCAGTGTGAGGGTCAGTGAGTCAGTGTGAGGGTCAGTGTGAGGGTAAATGTCAATGAGTCTGTGTGAGGGTCAGTGTGAGGGTCAGTGTCAGTGTGAGAGTCAGTGTCAGTGTGAGGGTCAGTGAGTCAGTGTGAGGGTCAGTGTGAGGGTCAGTGAGTCAGTGTGAGGGTCAGTGAGTCAGTGTGAGGGTCAGTGTGTCAGTGTCAGTGAGTCAGTGTGAGGGTCAGTGTGAGGGTCAGTGTGAGGGTCAGTGAGTCAGTGTGAGGGTCAGTGAGTCAGTGTGAGGGTCAGTGTGAGGATCAGTTAGTCAGTGTGAGGGTCAGTGAGTCAGTGTGAGGGTCAGTGTGAGGGTCAGTGTGAGGGTCAGTGAGTCAGTGTCAGTAAGTCTGTGTGAGGGTCAGTGTGAGGGTCGGTGTGAGGGTCAGTGAGTCCGTGTGAGGGTCAGTGAGGCAGTGTGAGGGTCAGTGGGAGGGTCAGTGTGAGGGTCAGTGAGTGAGTGTGAGGGTCAGTGAGTCAGTGTGAGGGTCAGTGTGAGGGTCAGTGTGATGGTCAATGTGAGGGTCAGTGAGTCAGTGTGAGGGTCAGTGTGTCAGTGTGAAGGTCAGTGAGTCAGTGTGAGGGTCAGTGAGTCAGTTTGAGGGTAAGTGTGAGGGTCAGTGTGAGGGTCAGTGAGTCAATGTGAGAGTCAGTGTGAGGGTCAGCGAGTCAGTGTGAGGGTCAGTGTGAGGGTCAGTGAGTCAGTGTGAGGGTCAGTGAGTCAGTGTGAGGGTCAGTGTGAGGGTCAGTGTGAGGGTCAGTGAGTCAGTGTGAGGGTCAGTGTGAGGGTCAGTGAGTCAGTGTGAGGGTCAGTGAGTCAGTGTGAGGGTCAGTGTGTCAGTGTGAGGGTCAGTGTGAGGGTCATTGACTCTGTGTGAGGGTAAGTGAGTCAGGGTCAGTGAGTCAGTGTGAGGGTCAATGAGTCAGTGTGAGGGTCAGTGTGTGTGTCATTGAGTCAGTGTGAGGGTCCGTGAGTCAGTGTGAGGGTCAATGTGAGGGTCAGCGAGTCAGTGAGAGGGTCAGTGAGTGTGTGTGAGGGTCAGTGTGAGGGTCAGTGAGTCACTGTGAGGGTCAGTGTGAGGGTCAGTGAGTCAGTGTGAGTGTCAGTGTGAGTGTCAGTGTGAGGGTCAGTGTGAGGGCCAGTGTGAGGGTCAGTTAGTCAGTGTGAGGGTCAGTGAGTCAGTGTGATTGTCAGTGAGTCAGTGTGAGGGTCAGTGTGAGTGTCAGTGAGTCAGTGTGAGGGTCAGTGTGAGGGTCAGTGTGAGGGTCAGTGAGTCAGTGTGAGGGTCAGTGAGTCAGTGTGCGGGTCAGTGTGTCAGTGTGAGGGTCAGTGAATCAGTGTGTGGGTCAGTGTGAGGTCAGTGAGTCAGTGTGAGGGTCAGTGAGTAAGTGTGAGGGTCAGTGTGAGGGTCAGTGAGACAGTGTGAGGGTCAGTGAGTCAGTGTGAGGGTCAGTGTGAGGGTCAGTGAGTAAGTGTGAGGGTCAGTGAGTCAGTGTGAGGGTCAGTGTGAGGGTCAGTGAGTCAGTGTGAGGGTCAGTGTGAGGGTCAGTGTGAGGGTCAGTGAGTCAGTGTGAGGGTCAGTTAGTCAGTGTGACGGTCAGTGTGATGGTCAGTGAGTCAGTGTGATGGTCAGTGAGTCAGTGTGAGGGTCAGTGAGTCAGTGTGAGGGTCAGTGTGAGCGTCAGTGAGCCAGTGTGAGGGTCAGTGAGTCAGTGTGAGGGTCAGTGTGAGGGTCAGTGAGTCAGTGTGAGGGTCAGTGTGAGGGTCAGTGAGTCAATGTGAGGGTCAGTGAGTCAGTGTGAGGGTCATTGTGAGGGTCAGTGAATAAGTGTGAGGGTCAGTGTGAGAGTCAGTGAGTCAGTGTGAGGGTCAGTGAGTCTGTGTGAGGGTCAGTGAGTCAGTGTGATGGTCAGTGTGAGGGTCAGTGAGTCAGTGTGAGTGTCAGTGTGAGTGTCAGTGTGAGGGTCAGTGTGAGGGCCAGTGTGAGGGTCAGTTAGTCAGTGTGAGGGTCAGTGAGTCAGTGTGATTGTCAGTGAGTCAGTGTGAGGGTCAGTGTGAGTGTCAGTGAGTCAGTGTGAGGGTCAGTGTGAGGGTCAGTGTGAGGGTCAGTGAGTCAGTGTGCGGGTCAGTGTGTCAGTGTGAGGGTCAGTGAATCAGTGTGAGGGTCAGTGTTAGGTCAGTGAGTCAGTGTGAGGGTCAGTGAGTAAGTGTGAGGGTCAGTGTGAGGGTCAGTGAGACAGTGTGAGGGTCAGTGAGTCAGTGTGAGGGTCAGTGTGAGGGTCAGTGAGTCAGTGTGAGGGTCAGTGAGTCAGTGTGAGGGTCAGTGTGAGGGTCAGTGAGTCAGTGTGAGGGTCAGTGTGAGGGTCAGTGAGTCAGTGTGAGGGTCAGTTAGTCAGTGTGACGGTCAGTGTGATGGTCAGTGAGTCAGTGTGATGGTCAGTGAGTCAGTGTGAGGGTCAGTGTGAGCGTCAGTGAGCCAGTGTGAGGGTCAGTGAGTCAGTGTGAGGGTCAGTGTGAGGGTCAGTGAGTCAGTGTGAGGGTCAGTGTGAGGGTCAGTGAGTCAATGTGAGGGTCAGTGAGTCAGTGTGAGGGTCATTGTGAGGGTCAGT
Source organism: Scyliorhinus torazame (assembly GCF_047496885.1). Lineage (NCBI taxonomy): Eukaryota > Metazoa > Chordata > Chondrichthyes > Carcharhiniformes > Scyliorhinidae > Scyliorhinus > Scyliorhinus torazame. The sequence continues at coordinate 120,850,708 of NC_092716.1, forward strand.
GAATAAGTGTGAGGGTCAGTGTGAGAGTCAGTGAGTCAGTGTGAGGGTCAGTGAGTCTGTGTGAGGGTCAGTGAGTCAGTGTCAGTGAGTCAGTGTGAGGGTCAGTGAGTCAGTGTGATGGTCAGTGTGAGGGTCAGTGAGTCAGTGTGAGGGTCAGTGTGAGGGTCAGTGAGTCAGTGTGAGGGTCAGTGAGTCAGTGTCAGTGAGTTAGTGTGAGGGTCAGTGTGAGGGTCAGTGCGAGGGTCAGTGAGTTAGTGTGACGGTCAGTGAGTCAGTCTCAGTGAGTCAGTGTGAGGGTCAGTGAGTCAGTGTGAGGGTCAGTGTGAGTGTCAGTGTCAGTGAGTCAGTGTGAGGGTCAGTGTGAGGGTCACTGTCAGTGTGAGGGTCAGTGAGTCAGTGTGAGGGTCAGTGTGTCAGTGTCAGTGAGTCAGTGTGAGGGTCAGTGTGAGGGTCAGTGTGAGGGTCAGTGAGTCAGTGTGAAGGTCAGTGAATCAGTGTGAGGGTCAGTGAGTCAGTGTCAGTGAGTCAGTGTGAGGGTCAGTGTGAGGGTCAGTGCGAGGGTCAGTGAGTAAGTCTCAGTGAGTGAGTCTCAGTGAGTCAGTGTGAGGGTCAGTGAGTCAGTGTGAGGGTCAGTGTGAGTGTCAGTGTCAGTGAGTCAGTGTGAGGGTCAGTGTGAGGGTCAGTGTCAGTGTGAGGGTCAGTGAGTCAGTGTGAGGGTCATTGTGTCAGTGTCAGTGAGTCAGAGTGAGGGTCAGTGTGAGGGTCAGTGTGAGGGTCAGTGTGAGGGTCAGTGAGTCAGTGTGAGGGTCAGTGAGTCAGTGTGAGGGTCAGTGTGAGGGTCAGTGTGAGGGTCAGTGAGTCAGTGTCTGTAAGTCCGTGTGAGGGTCAGTGTGAGGGTCGGTGTGAGGGTTAGTCAGTCCGTGTGACGGTCAGTGAGTCAGTGTGAGGGTCAGTGGGAGGGTCAGTGTGAGGGTCAGTGAGTGAGTGTGAGGGTCAGTGAGTCAGTGTGAGGGTCAGTGTGAGGGTCAGTGTGAGGGTCAGTGTGATGGTCAATGTGAGGGTCAGTGAGTCAGTGTGAGGGTCAGTGTGTCAGTGTGAAGGTCAGTGAGTCAGTGTGAGGGTCAGTGAGTCAGTTTGAGGGTCAGTGTGAGGGTCAGTGTGAGGGTCAGTGTGAGGGTCAGTGTGAGGGTCAGTGAGTCAGTATGAGGGTCAGTGAGACAGTGTGAGGGTCAGTGAGTCAGTGTGAGGGTCAGTGTGAGGGTCAGTGAGTCAGTGTGAGTATCAGTGAGTCAGTGTCAGTAAGTCAGTGTGAGGGTCAGTGAGTCGGTGTGAGGGTCAGTGTGAGGGTCAGTGAGTCAGTGTGAGGGTCAGTGTGAGGGTCAGTGTGAGGGTCAGTGAGTCAGTGTGAGGGTCAGTGAGCCAGTGTCAGTGAGTCAGTGTGAGGGTCAGTGTGAGGGTCAGTGTGAGTGTCATGAGTCAGTGTGAGGGTCAGTGAGTCAGTGTGAGGGTCAGTGTGAGAGTTAGTGTGAGGGTCAGTGAGTCAGTGTGAGGGTCAGTGAGACAGTGTGAGGGTCATTGAGTCAGTGTGAGGGTCAGTGAGTCAGTGTGAGGGTCAGTGTGAGGGTCAGTGAGTCAGTGTGAGGGTCAGTGAGTCAGTGTCAGTGAGTCAGTGTGAGGGTCAGTGAGTCAGTGTGAGGGTCAGTGTGAGGGTCAGTGTGAGGGTCAGTGAGTCAGTGTGACGGTCAGTGTGAGGGTCAGTGTGAGGGTCAGTGAGTCAGTGTGAGGGTCAGTGAGTCAGTGTCAGTGAGTCAGTGTGAGGGTCAGTGTGAGGGTCAGTGTGAGGGTCAGTGAGTCAGTGTGAGGGTCAGTGAGTCAGTGTGAGGGTCAGTGCCAGGGTCAGTGAATCAGTGTGAGGGTCAGTGTGAGGGTCAGTGAGTCAGTGTGAGGGTCAGTGTGAGGGTCAGTGAGTCAGTGTGAGGGTCAGTGTGAGAGTCAGTGAGTCAGTGTGAGGGTCAGTGCGAGGGTCAGTGAATCAGTGTGAGGGTCAGTGTGAGGGTCAGTGAGTCAGTGTGAGGGTCAGTGAGACAGTGTGAGGGTCATTGAGTCAGTGTGAGGGTCAGTGAGTCAGTGTGAGGGTCAGTGTGAGGGTCAGTCAGTCAGTGTGAGGGTCAGTGAGTCAGTGTCAGTGAGTCAGTGTGAGGGTCAGTGAGTCAGTGTGAGGGTCAGTGTGAGGGTCAGTGTGAGGGTCAGTGAGTCAGTGTGACGGTCAGTGTGAGGGTCAGTGTGAGGGTCAGTGAGTCAGTGTGAGGGTCAGTGAGTCAGTGTCAGTGAGTCAGTGTGAGGGTCAGTGTGAGGGTCAGTGTGAGGGTCAGTGAGTCAGTGTGAGGGTCAGTGAGTCAGTGTGAGGGTCAGTGCCAGGGTCAGTGAGTCAGTGTGACGGTCAGTGAGTCAGTGTGAGGGTCAGTGCCAGGGTCAGTGAGTCAGTGTGACGGTCAGTGAGTCAGTGTGAGGGTCAGCGAGTCAGTGTGAGGGTCAGGGTGAAGGTCAGTGTGAGGGTCAGAGAGTCACTGTGAGGGTCAGTGTGAGGGTCAGTGTGAGGGTCAGTTTGAGGGTCTGTGAGTCATTGTGAGGGTCAGTGAGTCAGTGTGAGTGTCAGTGTGAGGGTCAGTGAGTCAGTGTGAGGCTCAGTGTGAGGGTCAGTGTGAGGGTCAGTGAGTCAGTGTGAGAGTCAGTGTGAGGGTCAGTGTGAGGGTCAGTGAGTCAGTGTGAGGGTCAGTGAGTCAGTGTGAGGGTCAGTGTGAGGGTCAGTGAGACAGTGTGAGGGTCAGTGAGTCAGTGTGAGGGTCAGTGAGTCAGTGTCAGTGAGTCAGTGTGAGGGTCAGTGAGTCAGTGTGAGGGTCAGTGTGAGGATCAGTGTGAGGGTCAGTGAGTCAGTGTGACGGTCAGTGTGAGGGTCAGTGTGAGGGTCAGTGAGTCAGTGTGAGGGTCAGTGAGTCAGTGTCAGTGAGTCAGTGTGAGGGTCAGTGAGTCAGTGTGAGGGTCAGTGAGACAGTGTGAGGGTCCGTATGAGGGTCAGTGAGACAGTGTGAGGGTCAGTGAGTCAGTGTGAGGGTCAGTGAGTCAGTGTCAGTGAGTCAGTGTGAGGGTCAGTGAGTCAGTGTGAGGGTCAGTGTGAGGATCAGTGTGAGGGTCAGTGAGTCAGTGTGACGGTCAGTGTGAGGGTCAGTGTGAGGGTCAGTGAGTCAGTGTGAGGGTCAGTGTGAGGGTCAGTGTGAGGGTCAGTGAGTCAGTGTGAGGGTCAGTGTGAGGGTCAGTGTGAGGGTCAGTGCGAGGGTCAGTGAGTCAGTGTGACGGTCAGTGTGAGGGTCAGTGTCAGTGAGTCAGTGTGTGGGTCAGTGTGAGGGACAGTGAGTCAGTGTGAGGGTCAGTTCGTCAGTGTGAGGGTCAGTGTGAGGGTCAGTGTGAGGGTCAGTGTCAGGGTCAGTGAGTCAGTGTGAGGGTCAGTGAGTCAGTGTGGGGGTCAGTGTGAGGGTCAGTGTGATGGTCAGTGTGAGGGTCAGTGAGGCAGTGTGAGGGTCAGTGTGAGGGTCAGCGAGTCAGTGTGAGGGTCAGTATGAGGGTCAGTGAGTCAGTGTGAGGGTCAGTGAGTCAGTGTGAGGGTCAGTGTGAAGGTCAGTGTGAGGGTCAGTGTGAGGGTCAGTGAGTCAGTGTGAGGGTCAGTGTGAGTGTCAGTGAGGCAGTGTGAGGGTCAGTGTGTCAGTGTGAGGGTCAGTGAGTCAGTGTGAGGGTCAGTGAGTCAGTGTGAGGGTCAGTGAAAGGGTCAGTGAGTCACTGTGAGGGTCAGTGTGATGTCAGTGTGAGGGTCAGTGAGTCAGTGTGAGGGTCAGTGAATCAGTGTGAGGGTCAGTGTGAGGGTCAGTGAGTCAGTGTGAAGGTCAGTGTGAGGGTCAGTGAGTCAGTGTGAGGGTCAGTGTGAGGGTCAGTGAGTCAGTGTGAGGGTCGGTGCGAGGGTCAGTGAATCAGTGTGAGGGTCAGTGTGAGGTTTAGTGAGTCAGTGTGAGGGTCAGTGAGTCAGTGTCAGTGAGTCAGTGTGAGGGTCAGTGTGAGGGTCAGTGCGAGGGTCAGTGAGTCAGTGTGACGGTCAGTGAGTCAGTCTCAGTGAGTCAGTGTGAGGGTCAGTGAGTCAGTGTGAGGGTCAGTGTGAGGGTCAGTGAGTCAGTGTGAGGGTCAGTGAGTCAGTGTGAGGGTCAGTGTGATGGTCAGTGTGAGGGTCAGTGAGGCAGTGTGAGGGTCAGTGTGTCAGTGGGAACGAACAGTGAGTCAGTGTGAGGTTCAGTAAGTCAGTGTGAGGGTCAGTGTGAGGGTCAGCGAGTCAGTGTGAGGGTCAGTATGAGGGTCAGTGAGTCAGTGTGAGGGTCAGTAAGTCAGTGTGAGGGTCAGTGTGAGGGTCAGTGAGTCAGTGTGAGGGTCAGTGTGAGGGTCAGTGAGTCAGTGTGAGGGTCAGTGTGAGGGTCAGTGAGTCAGTGTGGGGGTCAGTTTGAGGGTCAGTGTCAGGGTCACTGTGAGGATCAGTCTCAGGTTCAGTGTGTCAGTGTGAGGGTCAGTGTGAGGGTCAGCGAGTCAGTGAGAGGGTCAGTGAGTGTGTGTGAGGGTCAGTGTGAGGGTCAGTGAGTCACTGTGAGGGTCAGTGTGAGGGTCAGTGAGTCAGTGTGAGTGTCAGTGTGAGTGTCAGTGTGAGGGTCAGTGTGAGGGCCAGTGTGAGGGTCAGTTAGTCAGTGTGAGGGTCAGTGAGTCAGTGTGATTGTCAGTGAGTCAGTGTGAGGGTCAGTGTGAGTGTCAGTGAGTCAGTGTGAGGGTCAGTGTGAGGGTCAGTGTGAGGGTCAGTGAGTCAGTGTGAGGGTCAGTGAGTCAGTGTGCGGGTCAGTGAGACAGTGTGAGGGTCAGTGAGTCAGTGTGAGGGTCAGTGTGAGGGTCAGTGAGTAAGTGTGAGGGTCAGTGAGTCAGTGTGAGGGTCAGTGTGAGGGTCAGTGAGTCAGTGTGAGGGTCAGTGTGAGGGTCAGTGTGAGGGTCAGTGAGTCAGTGTGAGGGTTAGTTAGTCAGTGTGATGGTCAGTGTGATGGTCAGTGAGTCAGTGTGATGGTCAGTGAGTCAGTGTGAGGGTCAGTGAGTCAGTGTGAGGGTCAGTGTGAGCGTCAGTGAGCCAGTGTGAGGGTCAGTGAGTCAGTGTGAGGGTCAGTGTGAGGGTCAGTGAGTCAGTGTGAGGGTCAGTGTGAGGGTCAGTGAGTCAATGTGAGGGTCAGTGAGTCAGTGTGAGGGTCATTGTGAGGGTCAGTGAATAAGTGTGAGGGTCAGTGTGAGAGTCAGTGAGTCAGTGTGAGGGTCAGTGAGTCTGTGTGAGGGTCAGTGAGTCAGTGTGATGGTCAGTGTGAGGGTCAGTGAGTCAGTGTGAGTGTCAGTGTGAGTGTCAGTGTGAGGGTCAGTGTGAGGGCCAGTGTGAGGGTCAGTTAGTCAGTGTGAGGGTCAGTGAGTCAGTGTGATTGTCAGTGAGTCAGTGTGAGGGTCAGTGTGAGTGTCAGTGAGTCAGTGTGAGGGTCAGTGTGAGGGTCAGTGTGAGGGTCAGTGAGTCAGTGTGAGGGTCAGTGAGTCAGTGTGCGGGTCAGTGTGTCAGTGTGAGGGTCAGTGAATCAGTGTGAGGGTCAGTGTGAGGTCAGTGAGTCAGTGTGAGGGTCAGTGAGTAAGTGTGAGGGTCAGTGTGAGGGTCAGTGAGACAGTGTGAGGGTCAGTGAGTCAGTGTGAGGGTCAGTGTGAGGGTCAGTGAGTCAGTGTGAGGGTCAGTGAGTCAGTGTGAGGGTCAGTGTGAGGGTCAGTGAGTCAGTGTGAGGGTCAGTGTGAGGGTCAGTGTGAGGGTCAGTGAGTCAGTGTGAGGGTCAGTTAGTCAGTGTGACGGTCAGTGTGATGGTCAGTGAGTCAGTGTGATGGTCAGTGAGTCAGTGTGAGGGTCAGTGAGTCAGTGTGAGGGTCAGTGTGAGCGTCAGTGAGCCAGTGTGAGGGTCAGTGAGTCAGTGTGAGGGTCAGTGTGAGGGTCAGTGAGTCAGTGTGAGGGTCAGTGTGAGGGTCAGTGAGTCAATGTGAGGGTCAGTGAGTCAGTGTGAGGGTCATTGTGAGGGTCAGTGAATAAGTGTGAGGGTCAGTGTGAGAGTCAGTGAGTCAGTGTGAGGGTCAGTGAGTCTGTGTGAGGGTCAGTGAGTCAGTGTCAGTGAGTCAGTGTGAGGGTCAGTGAGTCAGTGTGATGGTCAGTGTGAGGGTCAGTGAGTCAGTGTGAGGGTCAGTGTGAGGGTCAGTGAGTCAGTGTGAGGGTCACTGAGTCAGTGTCAGTGAGTTAGTGTGAGGGTCAGTGTGAGGGTCAGTGCGAGGGTCAGTGAGTCAGTGTGACGGTCAGTGAGTCAGTCTCAGTGAGTCAGTGTGAGGGTCAGTGAGTCAGTGTGAGGGTCAGTGTGAGTGTCAGTGTCAGTGTGTCAGTGTGAGGGTCAGTGTGAGGGTCACTGTCAGTGTGAGGGTCAGTGAGTCAGTGTGAGGGTCAGTGTGTCAGTGTCAGTGAGTCAGTGTGAGGGTCAGTGTGAGGGTCAGTGTGAGGGTCAGTGAGTCAGTGTGAAGGTCAGTGAATCAGTGTGAGGGTCAGTGAGTCAGTGTCAGTGAGTCAGTGTGAGGGTCAGTGTGAGGGTCAGTGCGAGGGTCAGTGAGTCAGTCTCAGTGAGTCAGTCTCAGTGAGTCAGTGTGAGGGTCAGTGAGTCAGTGTGAGGGTCAGTGTGAGTGTCAGTGTCAGTGAGTCAGTGTGAGGGTCAGTGTGAGGGTCAGTGTCAGTGTGAGGGTCAGTGAGTCAGTGTGAGGGTCATTGTGTCAGTGTCAGTGAGTCAGAGTGAGGGTCAGTGTGAGGGTCAGTGTGAGGGTCAGTGTGAGGGTCAGTGAGTCAGTGTGAGGGTCAGTGAGTCAGTGTGAGGGTCAGTGTGAGGGTCAGTGTGAGGGTCAGTGAGTCAGTGTCTGTAAGTCCGTGTGAGGGTCAGTGTGAGGGTCGGTGTGAGGGTTAGTCAGTCTGTGTGACGGTCAGTGAGTCAGTGTGAGGGTCAGTGGGAGGGTCAGTGTGAGGGTCAGTGAGTGAGTGTGAGGGTCAGTGAGTCAGTGTGAGGGTCAGTGTGAGGGTCAGTGTGAGGGTCAGTGTGATGGTCAATGTGAGGGTCAGTGAGTCAGTGTGAGGGTCAGTGTGTCAGTGTGAAGGTCAGTGAGTCAGTGTGAGGGTCAGTGAGTCAGTTTGAGGGTCAGTGTGAGGGTCAGTGTGAGGGTCAGTGTGAGGGTCAGTGTGAGGGTCAGTGAGTCAGTATGAGGGTCAGTGAGACAGTGTGAGGGTCAGTGAGTCAGTGTGAGGGTCAGTGTGAGGGTCAGTGAGTCAGTGTGAGGGTCAGTGAGTCAGTGTCAGTAAGTCAGTGTGAGGGTCAGTGAGTCGGTGTGAGGGTCAGTGTGAGGGTCAGTGAGTCAGTGTGAGGGTCAGTGTGAGGGTCAGTGTGAGGGTCAGTGAGTCAGTGTGAGGGTCAGTGAGCCAGTGTCAGTGAGTCAGTGTGAGGGTCCGTGTGAGGGTCAGTGTGAGTGTCATGAGTCAGTGTGAGGGTCAGTGAGTCAGTGTGAGGGTCAGTGTGAGAGTTAGTGTGAGGGTCAGTGAGTCAGTGTGAGGGTCAGTGAGACAGTGTGAGGGTCATTGAGTCAGTGTGAGGGTCAGTGAGTCAGTGTGAGGGTCAGTGTGAGGGTCAGTGAGTCAGTGTGAGGGTCAGTGAGTCAGTGTCAGTGAGTCAGTGTGAGGGTCAGTGAGTCAGTGTGAGGGTCAGTGTGAGGGTCAGTGTGAGGGTCAGTGAGTCAGTGTGACGGTCAGTGTGAGGGTCAGTGTGAGGGTCAGTGAGTCAGTGTGAGGGTCAGTGAGTCAGTGTCAGTGAGTCAGTGTGAGGGTCAGTGTGAGGGTCAGTGTGAGGGTCAGTGAGTCAGTGTGAGGGTCAGTGAGTCAGTGTGAGGGTCAGTGCCAGGGTCAGTGAATCAGTGTGAGGGTCAGTGTGAGGGTCAGTGAGTCAGTGTGAGGGTCAGTGTGAGGGTCAGTGAGTCAGTGTGAGGGTCAGTGTGAGAGTCAGTGAGTCAGTGTGAGGGTCAGTGCGAGGGTCAGTGAATCAGTGTGAGGGTCAGTGTGAGGGTCAGTGAGTCAGTGTGAGGGTCAGTGAGACAGTGTGAGGGTCATTGAGTCAGTGTGAGGGTCAGTGAGTCAGTGTGAGGGTCAGTGTGAGGGTCAGTCAGTCAGTGTGAGGGTCAGTGAGTCAGTGTCAGTGAGTCAGTGTGAGGGTCAGTGAGTCAGTGTGAGGGTCAGTGTGAGGGTCAGTGTGAGGGTCAGTGAGTCAGTGTGACGGTCAGTGTGAGGGTCAGTGTGAGGGTCAGTGTGAGGGTCAGTCAGTCAGTGTGAGGGTCAGTGAGTCAGTGTCAGTGAGTCAGTGTGAGGGTCAGTGAGTCAGTGTGAGGGTCAGTGTGAGGGTCAGTGTGAGGGTCAGTGAGTCAGTGTGACGGTCAGTGTGAGGGTCAGTGTGAGGGTCAGTGAGTCAGTGTGAGGGTCAGTGAGTCAGTGTCAGTGAGTCAGTGTGAGGGTCAGTGTGAGGGTCAGTGTGAGGGTCAGTGAGTCAGTGTGAGGGTCAGTGAGTCAGTGTGAGGGTCAGTGCCAGGGTCAGTGAGTCAGTGTGACGGTCAGTGAGTCAGTGTGAGGGTCAGTGCCAGGGTCAGTGAGTCAGTGTGACGGTCAGTGAGTCAGTGTGAGGGTCAGCGAGTCAGTGTGAGGGTCAGGGTGAAGGTCAGTGTGAGGGTCAGAGAGTCACTGTGAGGGTCAGTGTGAGGGTCAGTGTGAGGGTCAGTTTGAGGGTCTGTGAGTCAGTGTGAGGGTCAGTGAGTCAGTGTGAGTGTCAGTGTGAGGGTCTGTGAGGCTCAGTGTGAGGGTCAGTGTGAGGGTCAGTGAGTCAGTGTGAGAGTCAGTGTGAGGGTCAGTGTGAGGGTCAGTGAGTCAGTGTGAGGGTCAGTGAGTCAGTGTGAGGGTCAGTGTGAGGGTCAGTGAGACAGTGTGAGGGTCAGTGAGTCAGTGTGAGGGTCAGTGAGTCAGTGTCAGTGAGTCAGTGTGAGGGTCAGTGTGAGGATCAGTGTGAGGGTCAGTGAGTCAGTGTGACGGTCAGTGTGAGGGTCAGTGTGAGGGTCAGTGAGTCAGTGTGAGGGTCAGTGAGTCAGTGTGAGGGTCAGTGTGAGGGTCAGTGTGAGGGTCAGCGAGTCAGTGTGAGGGTCAGTATGAGGGTCAGTGAGTCAGTGTGAGGGTCAGTGAGTCAGTGTGAGGGTCAGTGTGAGGGTCAGTGTGAGGGTCAGTGTGAGGGTCAGTGAGTCAGTGTGAGGGTCAGTGTGAGTGTCAGTGAGGCAGTGTGAGGGTCAGTGTGTCAGTGTGAGGGTCAGTGAGTCAGTGTGAGGGTCAGTGAGTCAGTGTGAGGGTCAGTGAAAGGGTCAGTGAGTCACTGTGAGGGTCAGTGTGAGTGTCAGTGTGAGGGTCAGTGAGTCAGTGTGAGGGTCAGTGAATCAGTGTGAGGGTCAGTGTGAGGGTCAGTGAGTCAGTGTGAGGGTCAGTGTGAGGGTCAGTGAGTCAGTGTGAGGGTCAGTGTGAGGGTCAGTGAGTCAGTGTGAGGGTCAGTGCGAGGGTCAGTGAATCAGTGTGAGGGTCAGTGTGAGGTTCAGTGAGTCAGTGTGAGGGTCAGTGAGTCAGTGTCAGTGAGTCAGTGTGAGGGTCAGTGTGAAGGTCAGTGCGAGGGTCAGTGAGTCAGTGTGACGGTCAGTGAGTCAGTCTCAGTGAGTCAGTGTGAGGGTCAGTGAGTCAGTGTGAGGGTCAGTGTGAGGGTCAGTGAGTCAGTGTGAGGGTCAGTGAGTCAGTGTGAGGGTCAGTGTGATGGTCAGTGTGAGGGTCAGTGAGGCAGTGTGAGGGTCAGTGTGTCAGTGGGAAAGAACAGTGAGTCAGTGTGAGGGTCAGTAAGTCAGTGTGAGGGTCAGTGTGAGGGTCAGCGAGTCAGTGTGAGGGTCAGTATGAGGGTCAGTGAGTCAGTGTGAGGGTCAGTAAGTCAGTGTGAGGGTCAGTGTGAGGGTCAGTGAGTCAGTGTGAGGGTCAGTGTGAGGGTCAGTGAGTCAGTGTGAGGGTCAGTGTGAGGGTCAGTGAGTCAGTGTGGGGGTCAGTTTGAGGGTCAGTGTCAGGGTCACTGTGAGGGTCAGTCTCAGGTTCAGTGTGTCAGTGTGAGGGTCAGTGTGAGGGTCAGTGAGTCAGTGTGAGGGTCAGTGAGTCAGTGTGAGGGTCAGTGAGTCAGTGTGAGGGTCAGTGTGAGGGTCAGTGAGAGGGTCAGTGCGAGGGTCAGTGTGAGGGTCAGTGAGTCAGTGTGAGGGTCAGTGTGAGTGTCTGTGAGTCAGTGTGAGGGTCAGTGTGAGGGTCAGTGAGTCTGTGTGAGGGTCAGTGAGTCAGTGTGAGGGTCAATGAGTCAGTGTCAGTGAGTCAGTGTGATGGTCAGTGAGTCAGTGTGAGGGTCAGTGTGAGGGTCAGTTTGAGTGTCAGTGAGTCAGTGTGAGGGTCAGTGTGAGGGTCAGTGTGAGGGTCAGTGAGTCAGTGTGAGGGTCAGTGAGTCAGTGTGAGGGTCAGTGTGAGGGTCAGTGAGTCAGTGTGAGGGTCAGTGTGAGGGTCAGTGAGTCAGTGTGAGGGTCAGTGTGAGGGTCAGTTTGAGGGTCAGTGAGTCAGTGTGAGGGTCAGTGTGAGGGTCAGCGTGAGGGTCAGTGAGTCAGTGTGAGGGTCAGTGAGTCAGTGTGACGGTCAGTGAGTCAGTCTCAGTGAGTCAGTGTGAAGGTCAGTGAGTCAGTGTGAGGGTCACTGTGAGGGTCAGTGTGAAGGTCAGTGAGTCAGTGTGAGGGTCAGTGAGCCAGTGTGAGGGTCAGTGAGCCAGTGTGAGGGTCAGTGTGAGGGTCAGTGTGAGGGTCAGTGCGAGGGTCAGTGAGTCAGTGTGACGGTCAGTGAGTCAGTCTCAGTGAGTCAGTGTGATTAGTGAGTCAGTGTCAGTAAGTCCGTGTGAGGGTCAGTGTGAGGGTCGGTGTGAGTGTCAGTGAGTCCGTGTGAGGGCCAGTGAGTCAGTGTGAGGGTCAGTGGGAGGGTCAGTGTGAGGGTCAGTGAGTGAGTGTGAGGGTCAGTGAGTCAGTGTGAGGGTCAGTGTGAGGGTCAGTGTGATGGTCAATGTGAGGGTCAGTGAGTCAGTGTGAGGGTCAGTGTGTCAGTGTGAAGGTCAGTGAGTCAGTGTGAGGGTCAGTGAGTCAGTTTGAGGGTCAGTGTGAGGGTCAGTGAGTCAATGTGAGAGTCAGTGTGAGGGTTAGCGAGTCAGTGTGAGGGTCAGTGTGAGGGTCAGTGAGTCAGTGTGAGGGTCAGTGAGTCAGTGTGAGGGTCAGTGTGAGGGTCAGTGTGAGGGTCAGTGAGTCAGTGTGAGGGTCAGTGTGAGGGTCAGTGAGTCAGTGTGAGGGTCAGTGAGTCAGTGTGAGGGTCAATGTGAGGGTCAGCGAGTCAGTGAGAGGGTCAGTGAGTGTGTGTGAGGGTCAGTGTGAGGGTCAGTGAGTCAGTGTGAGGGTCAGTGTGAGGGTCAGTGAGTCAGCGTGAGTGTCAGTGTGAGGGTCAGTGTGAGGGTCAGTGTGAGGGTCAGTTAGTCAGTGTGAGGGTCAGTGAGTCAGTGTGATTGTCAGTGATTCAGTGTGAGGGTCAGTGTGAGTGTCAGTGAGTCAGTGTGAGGGTCAGTGTGAGGGTCAGTGAGTGAGTGTGAGGGTCAGTGAGTCAGTGTGAGGGTCAGTGTGAGGGTCAGTGTGATGGTCAATGTGAGGGTCAGTGAGTCAGTGTGAGGGTCAGTGTGTCAGTGTGAAGGTCAGTGAGTCAGTGTGAGGGTCAGTGAGTCAGTTTGAGGGTCAGTGTGAGGGTCCTTGAGAGGGTCAGTGAGTCAGTGTGAGGGTCAGTGTGAGGGTCAGTGTGAGGGTCAGTGAGTCAGTATGAAGGTCAGTGAGACAGTGTGAGGGTCAGTGAGTCAGTGTGAGGGTCAGTGTGAGGGTCAGTGAGTCAGTGTGAGGGTCAGTGAGTCAGTGTCAGTAAGTCAGTGTGAGGGTCAGTGAGTCGGTGTGAGGGTCAGTGTGAGGGTCAGTGAGTCAGTGTGAGGGTCAGTGTGAGGGTCAGTGAGTCAGTGTGAGGGTCAGTGAGCCAGTGTCAGTGAGTCAGTGTGAGGGTCAGTGTGAGGGTCAGTGTGAGTGTCATGAGTCAGTGTGAGGGTCAGTGAGTCAGTGTGAGGGTCAGTGTGAGGGTCAGTGTGAGGGTCAGTGAGTCAGTGTGAGGGTCAGTGAGACAGTGTGAGGGTCATTGAGTCAGTGTGAGGGTCAGTGAGTCAGTGTGAGGGTCAGTGTGAGGGTCAGTGAGTCAGTGTGAGGGTCAGTGAGTCAGTGTCAGTGAGTCAGTGTGAGGGTCAGTGAGTCAGTGTGAGGGTCAGTGTGAGGGTCAGTGTGAGGGTCAGTGCGAGGGTCAGTGAGTCAGTGTGACGGTCAGTGAGTCAGTCTCAGTGAGTCAGTGTGAGGGTCAGTGAGTCAGTGTGAGGGTCAGTGTGAGTGTCAGTGTCAGTGAGTCAGTGTGAGGGTCAGTGTGAGGGTCAGTGTCAGTGTGAGGGTCAGTGAGTCAGTGTGAGGGTCAGTGTGTCAGTGTCAGTGAGTCAGTGTGAGGGTCAGTGTGAGGGTCAGTGTGAGGGTCAGTGTGAGGGTCAGTGAGTCAGTGTGAGGGTCAGTGAATCAGTGTGAGGGTCAGTGAGTTAGTGTCAGTGAGTCAGTGTGAGGGTCAGTGTGAGGGTCAGTGCGAGGGTCAGTGAGTCAGTGTGACGGTCAGTGAGTCAGTCTCAGTGAGTCAGTGTGAGGGTCAGTAAGTCAGTGTGAGGGTCAGTGAGTCTGTGTGAGGGTCAGTGTGAGTGTCAGTGTCAGCGAGTCAGTGTGAGGGTCGGTGTGAGGGTCAGTGTCAGTGTGAGGGTCAGTGTGTCAGTGTCAGTGAGTCAGAGTGAGGGTCAGTGTGAGGGTCAGTGTGAGGGTCAGTGAGTCAGTGTGAGGGTCAGTGAGTCAGTGTGAGGGTCAGTGAGTCAGTGTGAGGGTCAGTGTGAGGGTCAGTGTGAGGGTCAGTGAGTCAGTGTCAGTAAGTCCGTGTGAGGGTCAGTGTGAGGGTCGGTGTGAATGTCAGTGAGTCCGTGTGAGGGCCAGTGAGTCAGTGTGAGGGTCAGTGGGAGGGTCAGTGTGAGGGTCAGTGAGTGAGTGTGAGGGTCAGTGAGTCAGTGTGAGGGTCAGTGTGAGGGTCAGTGTGATGGTCAATGTGAGGGTCAGTGAGTCAGTGTGAGGGTCAGTGTGTCAGTGTGAGGGTCAGTGAGTCAGTGTGAGGGTCAGTGAGTCAGTGTGAGGGTCAATGTGAGGGTCAGCGAGTCAGTGAGAGGGTCAGTGAGTGTGTGTGAGGGTCAGTGTGAGGGTCAGTGAGTCAGTGTGAGAGTCAGTGTGAGGGTCAGTGAGTCAGCGTGAGTGTCAGTGTGAGGGTCAGTGTGAGGGTCAGTGTGAGGGTCAGTTAGTCAGTGTGAGGGTCAGTGAGTCAGTGTGATTGTCAGTGATTCAGTGTGAGGGTCAGTGTGAGTGTCAGTGAGTCAGTGTGAGGGTCAGTGTGAGGGTCAGTGTGAGGGTCAGTGAGTCAGTGTGAGGGTCAGTGAGTCAGTGTGCGGGTCAGTGTGAGGGTCAGTGTGTCAGTGTGAGGGTCAGTGAATCAGTGTGAGGGTCAGTGTGAGGTCAGTGAGTCAGTGTGAGGGTCAGTGAGTAAGTGTGAGGGTCAGTGTGAGGGTCAGTGAGACAGTGAGAGGGTCAGTGAGTCAGTGTGAGGGTCAGTGTGAGGGTCAGTGAGTCAGTGTGAGTGTCATGAGTCAGTGTGAGGGTCAGTGAGTCAGTGTGAGGGTCAGTGTGAGGGTCAGTGTGAGGGTCAGTGAGTCAGTGTGAGGGTCAGTGAGACAGTGTGAGGGTCAGTGAGTCAGTGTGAGGGTCAGTGTGAGGGTCAGTGAGTCAGTGTCAGTGAGTCAGTGTGAGTGTCAGTGAGTCAGTGTGAGGGTCAGTGTGAGGGTCAGTGTGAGGGTCAGTGAGTCAGTGTGACGGTCAGTGTGAGGGTCAGTGAGTCAGTGTGAGGGTCAGTGAGTCAGTGTCAGTGAGTCAGTGTGAGGGTCAGTGTGGAGGTCAGTGTGAGGGTCAGTGAGTCAGTGTGAGGGTCAGTGAGTCAGTGTGAAGGTCAGTGTGAGGGTCAGTGAGTCAGTGTGAGGGTCAGTGTGAGGGTCCGTGAGTCAGTGTGAGGGTCAGTGTGAGGGTCAGTGTGAGGGTCAGTGAGTCAGTGTGAGGGTCAGTTAGTCAGTGTGACGGTCAGTGTGATGGTCAGTGAGTCAGTGTGATGGTCAGTGAGTCAGTGTGAGGGTCAGTGAGTCAGTGTGAGGGTCAGTGAGTCAGTGTGAGGGTCAGTGTGAGCGTCAGTGAGCCAGTGTGAGGGTCAGTGAGTCAGTGTGAGAGTCAGTGTGAGGGTCAGTGAGTCAATGTGAGGGTCAGTCAGTCAGTGTGAGGGTCAGTGTGAGGGTCAGTGAATCAGTGTGAGGGTCAGTGTGAGGGTCAGTGAGTCAGTGTGAGGGTCAGTGAGTCTGTGTGAGGGTCAGTGAGTCAGTGTCAGTGAGTCAGTGTGAGGGTCAGTGAGTCAGTGTGAGGGTCAGTGTGAGGGTCAGTGAGCCAGTGTGAGGGTCAGTGTGAGGGTCAGTGAGTCAGAGTGAGGGTCAGTGTGAGGGTCAGTGAGTCAGTGTGAGGGTCAGTGTGAGGGTCAGTGTGAGGGTCAGTGCGAGGGTCAGTGAGTCAGTGTGACGGTCAGTGAGTCAGTCTCAGTGAGTCAGTGTGAAGGTCAGTGAGTCAGTGTGAGGGTCAGTGTGAGTGTCAGTGAGGCAGTGTGAGGGTCAGTGTGTCAGTGTGAGGGTCAGTGAGTCAGTGTGAGGGTCAGTGAGTCAGTGTGAGGGTCAGTGAAAGGGTCAGTGAGTCACTGTGAGGGTCAGTGTGAGTGTCAGTGTGAGGGTCAGTGAGTCAGTGTGAGGGTCAGTGAATCAGTGTGAGGGTCAGTGTGAGGGTCAGTGAGTCAGTGTGAGGGTCAGTGTGAGGGTCAGTGAGTCAGTGTGAGGGTCAGTGTGAGGGTCAGTGAGTCAGTGTGAGGGTCAGTGCGAGGGTCAGTGAATCAGTGTGAGGGTCAGTGTGAGGTTCAGTGAGTCAGTGTGAGGGTCAGTGAGTCAGTGTCAGTGAGTCAGTGTGAGGGTCAGTGTGAGGGTCAGTGCGAGGGTCAGTGAGTCAGTGTGACGGTCAGTGAGTCAGTCTCAGTGAGTCAGTGTGAGGGTCAGTGAGTCAGTGTGAGGGTCAGTGTGAGGGTCAGTGAGTCAGTGTGAGGGTCAGTGAGTCAGTGTGAGGGTCAGTGTGATGGTCAGTGTGAGGGTCAGTGAGGCAGTGTGAGGGTCAGTGTGTCAGTGGGAAAGAACAGTGAGTCAGTGTGAGGGTCAGTAAGTCAGTGTGAGGGTCAGTGTGAGGGTCAGCGAGTCAGTGTGAGGGTCAGTATGAGGGTCAGTGAGTCAGTGTGAGGGTCAGTAAGTCAGTGTGAGGGTCAGTGTGAGGGTCAGTGAGTCAGTGTGAGGGTCAGTGTGAGGGTCAGTGAGTCAGTGTGAGGGTCAGTGTGAGGGTCAGTGAGTCAGTGTGGGGGTCAGTTTGAGGGTCAGTGTCAGGGTCACTGTGAGGGTCAGTCTCAGGTTCAGTGTGTCAGTGTGAGGGTCAGTGTGAGGGTCAGTGAGTCAGTGTGAGGGTCAGTGAGTCAGTGTGAGGGTCAGTGAGTCAGTGTGAGGGTCAGTGTGAGGGTCAGTGAGAGGGTCAGTGCGAGGGTCAGTGTGAGGGTCAGTGAGTCAGTGTGAGGGTCAGTGTGAGTGTCTGTGAGTCAGTGTGAGGGTCAGTGTGAGGGTCAGTGAGTCTGTGTGAGGGTCAGTGAGTCAGTGTGAGGGTCAATGAGTCAGTGTCAGTGAGTCAGTGTGATGGTCAGTGAGTCAGTGTGAGGGTCAGTGTGAGGGTCAGTTTGAGTGTCAGTGAGTCAGTGTGAGGGTCAGTGTGAGGGTCAGTGTGAGGGTCAGTGAGTCAGTGTGAGGGTCAGTGAGTCAGTGTGAGGGTCAGTGTGAGGGTCAGTGAGTCAGTGTGAGGGTCAGTGTGAGGGTCAGTGAGTCAGTGTGAGGGTCAGTGTGAGGGTCAGTTTGAGGGTCAGTGAGTCAGTGTGAGGGTCAGTGTGAGGGTCAGCGTGAGGGTCAGTGAGTCAGTGTGAGGGTCAGTGAGTCAGTGTGACGGTCAGTGAGTCAGTCTCAGTGAGTCAGTGTGAAGGTCAGTGAGTCAGTGTGAGGGTCACTGTGAGGGTCAGTGTGAGGGTCAGTGAGTCAGTGTGAGGGTCAGTGAGCCAGTGTGAGGGTCAGTGAGCCAGTGTGAGGGTCAGTGTGAGGGTCAGTGTGAGGGTCAGTGCGAGGGTCAGTGAGTCAGTGTGACGGTCAGTGAGTCAGTCTCAGTGAGTCAGTGTGATGAGTGAGTCAGTGTCAGTAAGTCCGTGTGAGGGTCAGTGTGAGGGTCGGTGTGAGTGTCAGTGAGTCCGTGTGAGGGCCAGTGAGTCAGTGTGAGGGTCAGTGGGAGGGTCAGTGTGAGGGTCAGTGAGTGAGTGTGAGGGTCAGTGAGTCAGTGTGAGGGTCAGTGTGAGGGTCAGTGTGATGGTCAATGTGAGGGTCAGTGAGTCAGTGTGAGGGTCAGTGTGTCAGTGTGAAGGTCAGTGAGTCAGTGTGAGGGTCAGTGAGTCAGTTTGAGGGTCAGTGTGAGGGTCAGTGAGTCAATGTGAGAGTCAGTGTGAGGGTTAGCGAGTCAGTGTGAGGGTCAGTGTGAGGGTCAGTGAGTCAGTGTGAGGGTCAGTGAGTCAGTGTGAGGGTCAGTGTGAGGGTCAGTGTGAGGGTCAGTGAGTCAGTGTGAGGGTCAGTGTGAGGGTCAGTGAGTCAGTGTGAGGGTCAGTGAGTCAGTGTGAGGGTCAATGTGAGGGTCAGCGAGTCAGTGAGAGGGTCAGTGAGTGTGTGTGAGGGTCAGTGTGAGGGTCAGTGAGTCAGTGTGAGGGTCAGTGTGAGGGTCAGTGAGTCAGCGTGAGTGTCAGTGTGAGGGTCAGTGTGAGGGTCAGTGTGAGGGTCAGTTAGTCAGTGTGAGGGTCAGTGAGTCAGTGTGATTGTCAGTGATTCAGTGTGAGGGTCAGTGTGAGTGTCAGTGAGTCAGTGTGAGGGTCAGTGTGAGGGTCAGTGAGTGAGTGTGAGGGTCAGTGAGTCAGTGTGAGGGTCAGTGTGAGGGTCAGTGTGATGGTCAATGTGAGGGTCAGTGAGTCAGTGTGAGGGTCAGTGTGTCAGTGTGAAGGTCAGTGAGTCAGTGTGAGGGTCAGTGAGTCAGTTTGAGGGTCAGTGTGAGGGTCCTTGAGAGGGTCAGTGAGTCAGTGTGAGGGTCAGTGTGAGGGTCAGTGTGAGGGTCAGTGAGTCAGTATGAAGGTCAGTGAGACAGTGTGAGGGTCAGTGAGTCAGTGTGAGGGTCAGTGTGAGGGTCAGTGAGTCAGTGTGAGGGTCAGTGAGTCAGTGTCAGTAAGTCAGTGTGAGGGTCAGTGAGTCGGTGTGAGGGTCAGTGTGAGGGTCAGTGAGTCAGTGTGAGGGTCAGTGTGAGGGTCAGTGAGTCAGTGTGAGGGTCAGTGAGCCAGTGTCAGTGAGTCAGTGTGAGGGTCAGTGTGAGGGTCAGTGTGAGTGTCATGAGTCAGTGTGAGGGTCAGTGAGTCAGTGTGAGGGTCAGTGACAGGGTCAGTGTGAGGGTCAGTGAGTCAGTGTGAGGGTCAGTGAGACAGTGTGAGGGTCATTGAGTCAGTGTGAGGGTCAGTGAGTCAGTGTGAGGGTCAGTGTGAGGGTCAGTGAGTCAGTGTGAGGGTCAGTGAGTCAGTGTCAGTGAGTCAGTGTGAGGGTCAGTGAGTCAGTGTGAGGGTCAGTGTGAGGGTCAGTGTGAGGGTCAGTGTGAGGGTCAGTGCGAGGGTCAGTGAGTCAGTGTGACGGTCAGTGAGTCAGTCTCAGTGAGTCAGTGTGAGGGTCAGTGAGTCAGTGTGAGGGTCAGTGTGAGTGTCAGTGTCAGTGAGTCAGTGTGAGGGTCAGTGTGAGGGTCAGTGTCAGTGTGAGGGTCAGTGAGTCAGTGTGAGGGTCAGTGTGTCAGTGTCAGTGAGTCAGTGTGAGGGTCAGTGTGAGGGTCAGTGTGAGGGTCAGTGTGAGGGTCAGTGAGTCAGTGTGAGGGTCAGTGAATCAGTGTGAGGGTCAGTGAGTTAGTGTCAGTGAGTCAGTGTGAGGGTCAGTGTGAGGGTCAGTGCGAGGGTCAGTGAGTCAGTGTGACGGTCAGTGAGTCAGTCTCAGTGAGTCAGTGTGAGGGTCAGTGAGTCAGTGTGAGGGTCAGTGAGTCTGTGTGAGGGTCAGTGTGAGTGTCAGTGTCAGCGAGTCAGTGTGAGGGTCGGTGTGAGGGTCAGTGTCAGTGTGAGGGTCAGTGTGTCAGTGTCAGTGAGTCAGAGTGAGGGTCAGTGTGAGGGTCAGTGTGAGGGTCAGTGAGTCAGTGTGAGGGTCAGTGAGTCAGTGTGAGGGTCAGTGAGTCAGTGTGAGGGTCAGTGTGAGGGTCAGTGTGAGGGTCAGTGAGTCAGTGTCAGTAAGTCCGTGTGAGGGTCAGTGTGAGGGTCGGTGTGAATGTCAGTGAGTCCGTGTGAGGGCCAGTGAGTCAGTGTGAGGGTCAGTGGGAGGGTCAGTGTGAGGGTCAGTGAGTGAGTGTGAGGGTCAGTGAGTCAGTGTGAGGGTCAGTGTGAGGGTCAGTGTGATGGTCAATGTGAGGGTCAGTGAGTCAGTGTGAGGGTCAGTGTGTCAGTGTGAGGGTCAGTGAGTCAGTGTGAGGGTCAGTGAGTCAGTGTGAGGGTCAATGTGAGGGTCAGCGAGTCAGTGAGAGGGTCAGTGAGTGTGTGTGAGGGTCAGTGTGAGGGTCAGTGAGTCAGTGTGAGAGTCAGTGTGAGGGTCAGTGAGTCAGCGTGAGTGTCAGTGTGAGGGTCAGTGTGAGGGTCAGTGTGAGGGTCAGTTAGTCAGTGTGAGGGTCAGTGAGTCAGTGTGATTGTCAGTGATTCAGTGTGAGGGTCAGTGTGAGTGTCAGTGAGTCAGTGTGAGGGTCAGTGTGAGGGTCAGTGTGAGGGTCAGTGAGTCAGTGTGAGGGTCAGTGAGTCAGTGTGCGGGTCAGTGTGAGGGTCAGTGTGTCAGTGTGAGGGTCAGTGAATCAGTGTGAGGGTCAGTGTGAGGTCAGTGAGTCAGTGTGAGGGTCAGTGAGTAAGTGTGAGGGTCAGTGTGAGGGTCAGTGAGACAGTGTGAGGGTCAGTGAGTCAGTGTGAGGGTCAGTGTGAGGGTCAGTGAGTCAGTGTGAGTGTCATGAGTCAGTGTGAGGGTCAGTGAGTCAGTGTGAGGGTCAGTGTGAGGGTCAGTGTGAGGGTCAGTGAGTCAGTGTGAGGGTCAGTGAGACAGTGTGAGGGTCAGTGAGTCAGTGTGAGGGTCAGTGTGAGGGTCAGTGAGTCAGTGTCAGTGAGTCAGTGTGAGTGTCAGTGAGTCAGTGTGAGGGTCAGTGTGAGGGTCAGTGTGAGGGTCAGTGAGTCAGTGTGACGGTCAGTGTGAGGGTCAGTGAGTCAGTGTGAGGGTCAGTGAGTCAGTGTCAGTGAGTCAGTGTGAGGGTCAGTGTGGAGGTCAGTGTGAGGGTCAGTGAGTCAGTGTGAGGGTCAGTGAGTCAGTGTGAAGGTCAGTGTGAGGGTCAGTGAGTCAGTGTGAGGGTCAGTGTGAGGGTCCGTGAGTCAGTGTGAGGGTCAGTGTGAGGGTCAGTGTGAGGGTCAGTGAGTCAGTGTGAGGGTCAGTTAGTCAGTGTGACGGTCAGTGTGATGGTCAGTGAGTCAGTGTGATGGTCAGTGAGTCAGTGTGAGGGTCAGTGAGTCAGTGTGAGGGTCAGTGAGTCAGTGTGAGGGTCAGTGTGAGCGTCAGTGAGCCAGTGTGAGGGTCAGTGAGTCAGTGTGAGAGTCAGTGTGAGGGTCAGTGAGTCAATGTGAGGGTCAGTCAGTCAGTGTGAGGGTCAGTGTGAGGGTCAGTGAATCAGTGTGAGGGTCAGTGTGAGGGTCAGTGAGTCAGTGTGAGGGTCAGTGAGTCTGTGTGAGGGTCAGTGAGTCAGTGTCAGTGAGTCAGTGTGAGGGTCAGTGAGTCAGTGTGAGGGTCAGTGTGAGGGTCAGTGAGCCAGTGTGAGGGTCAGTGTGAGGGTCAGTGAGTCAGAGTGAGGGTCAGTGTGAGGGTCAGTGAGTCAGTGTGAGGGTCAGTGTGAGGGTCAGTGTGAGGGTCAGTGCGAGGGTCAGTGAGTCAGTGTGACGGTCAGTGAGTCAGTCTCAGTGAGTCAGTGTGAAGGTCAGTGAGTCAGTGTGAGGGTCAGTGTGAGTGTCAGTGTCAGTGAGTCAGTGTGAGGGTCAGTGTGAGGGTCAGTGTCAGTGTGAGGGTCAGTGAGTCAGTGTGAGGGTCAGTGTGTCAGTGTCAGTGAGTCAGTGTGAGGGTCAGTGTGAGGGTCAGTGTGAGGGTTAGTGTGAGGGTCAGTGAGTCAGTGTGAGGGTCAGTGAATCAGTGTGAGGGTCAGTGAGTCAGTGTCAGTGAGTCAGTGTGAGGGTCAGTGTGAGGGTCAGTGCGAGGGTCAGTGAGTCAGTGTGACGGTCAGTGAGTCAGTCTCAGTGAGTCAGTGTGAGGGTCAGTGTGAGTGTCAGTGTCAGTGAGTCAGTGTGAGGGTCAGTGTGAGGGTCAGTGTCAGTGTGAGGGTCAGTGAGTCAGTGTGAGGGTCAGTGTGTCAGTGTCAGTGAGTCAGAGTGAGGGTCAGTGTGAGGGTCAGTGTGATGGTCAGTGAGTCAGTGTGAGGGTCAGTGAGTCAGTGTGAGGGTCAGTGAGTCAGTGTGAGGGTCAGTGAATCAGTGTGAGGGTCAGTGAGTCAGTGTGAGGGTCAGTGAGTCAGTGTGAGGGTCAGTGAGTCAGTGTGACGGTCAGTGAGTCACTCTCAGTGAGTCAGTGTGAGGGTCAGTGTGAGGGTCAGTGTCAGTGTGAGGGTCAGTGAGTCAGTGTGAGGGTCAGTGTGTCAGTGTCAGTGAGTCAGAGGGAGGGTCAGTGTGAGGGTCAGTGTGAGGGTCAGTGTGATGGTCAGTGAGTCAGTGTGAGGGTCAGTGAGTCAGTGTGAGGGTCAGTGAGTCAGTGTGAGGGTCAGTGTGAGCGTCAGTGAGTCAATGTGAGGGTCAGTGAGTCAGTGTGAGGGTCAGTGTGAGGGTCAGTGAATCAGTGTGAGGGTCAGTGAGTCAGTGTGAGGGTCAGTGTGAGGGTCAGTGTGATGGTCAGTGAGTCAGTGTGAGGGTCAGTGAGCCAGTTTGAGGGTCAGTGAGTCAGTGTGAGGGTCAGTGTGAGGGTCAGTGAGTCAATGTGAGGGTCAGTGAGTCAGTGTGAGGGTCAGTGTGAGGGTCAGTGAATCAGTGTGAGGGTCAGTTTGAGGGTCAGTGAGTCAGTGTGAGGGTCAGTGAGTCTGTGTGAGGGTCAGTGAGTCAGTGTCAGTGAGTCAGTGTGAGGGTCAGTGAGTCAGTGTGAGGGTCAGTGTGAGGGTCAGTGAGTCAGTGTGAGGGTCAGTGTGATGGTCAGTGAGTCAGTGTGAGGGTCAGTGAGTCAGTGTCAGTGAGTCAGTGTGAGGGTCAGTGTGAGGGTCAGTGCGAGGGTCAGTGGGTCAGTGTGACGGTCAGTGAGTCAGTCTCAGTGAGTCAGTGTGAGGGTCAGTGAGTCAGTGTGAGGGTCAGTGTGAGTGTCAGTGTCAGTGAGTCAGTGTGAGGGTCAGTGTGAGGGTCAGTGTCAGTGTGAGGGTCAGTGTGTCAGTGTCAGTGAGTCAGTGTGAGGGTCAGTGAGTCAGTGTGAGGGTCAGTGAGTCAGTGTGAGGGTCAGTGTGAGCGTCAGTGAGCCAGTGTGAGGGTCAGTGAGTCAGTGTGAGGGTCAGTGTGAGGGTCAGTGAGTCAATGTGAGGGTCAGTCAGTCAGTGTGAGGGTCAGTGTGAGGGTCAGTGAATCAGTGTGAGGGTCAGTGTGAGGGTCAGTGAGTCAGTGTGAGGGTCAGTGAGTCTGTGTGAGGGTCAGTGAGTCAGTGTCAGTGAGTCAGTGTGAGGGTCAGTGAGTCAGTGTGAGGGTCAGTGTGAGGGTCAGTGAGCCAGTGTGAGGGTCAGTGTGAGGGTCAGTGAGTCAGTGTGAGGGTCAGTGTGAGGGTCAGTGAGTCAGTGTGAGGGTCAGTGTGAGGGTCAGTGTGAGGGTCAGTGCGAGGGTCAGTGAGTCAGTGTGACGGTCAGTGAGTCAGTCTCAGTGAGTCAGTGTGAAGGTCAGTGAGTCAGTGTGAGGGTCAGTGTGAGTGTCAGTGAGTCAGTATGAAGGTCAGTGTGAGGGTCAGTGTGATGGTCAATGTGAGGGTCAGTGAGTCAGTGTGAGGGTCAGTGTGTCAGTGTGAAGGTCAGTGAGTCAGTGTGAGGGTCAGTGAATCAGTTTGAGGGTCAGTGTGAGGGTTCTTGAGAGGGTCAGTGAGTCAGTGTGAGGGTCAGTGTGAGGGTCAGTGTGATGGTCAATGTGAGGGTCAGTGAGTCAGTTTGAGGGTCAGTGTGAGGGTTCTTGAGAGGGTCAGTGAGTCAGTGTGAGGGTCAGTGTGAGGGTCAGTGTGAGGGTCAGTGAGTCAGTATGAAGGTCAGTGAGACAGTGTGAGGGTCAGTGAGTCAGTGTGAGGGTCAGTGTGAGGGTCAGTGAGTCAGTGTGAGGGTCAGTGAGTCAGTGTCAGTAAGTCAGTGTGAGGGTCAGTGAGTCGGTGTGAGGGTCAGTGTGAGGGTCAGTGAGTCAGTGTGAGGGTCAGTGTGAGGGTCAGTGAGTCAGTGTGAGGGTCAGTGAGCCAGTGTCAGTGAGTCAGTGTGAGGGTCAGTGTGAGGGTCAGTGTGAGTGTCATGAGTCAGTGTGAGGGTCAGTGAGTCAGTGTGAGGGTCAGTGTGAGGGTCAGTGTGAGGGTCAGTGAGTCAGTGTGAGGGTCAGTGAGACAGTGTGAGGGTCATTGAGTCAGTGTGAGGGTCAGTGAGTCAGTGTGAGGGTCAGTGTGAGGGTCAGTGAGTCAGTGTGAGGGTCAGTGAGTCAGTGTCAGTGAGTCAGTGTGAGGGTCAGTGAGTCAGTGTGAGGGTCAGTGTGAGGGTCAGTGTGAGGGTCAGTGAGTCAGTGTGAGGGTCAGTGAGTCAGTGTGAGGGTCAATGTGAGGGTCAGCGAGTCAGTGAGAGGGTCAGTGAGTGTGTGTGAGGGTCAGTGTGAGGGTCAGTGAGTCAGTGTGAGGGTCAGTGTGAGGGTCAGTGAGTCAGCGTGAGTGTCAGTGTGAGGGTCAGTGTGAGGGTCAGTGTGAGGGTCAGTTAGTCAGTGTGAGGGTCAGTGAGTCAGTGTGATTGTCAGTGATTCAGTGTGAGGGTCAGTGTGAGTGTCAGTGAGTCAGTGTGAGGGTCAGTGTGAGGGTCAGTGTGAGGGTCAGTGAGTCAGTGTGAGGGTCAGTGAGTCAGTGTGCGGGTCAGTGTGAGGGTCAGTGTGTCAGTGTGAGGGTCAGTGAATCAGTGTGAGGGTCAGTGTGAGGTCAGTGAGTCAGTGTGAGGGTCAGTGAGTAAGTGTGAGGGTCAGTGTGAGGGTCAGTGAGACAGTGTGATGGTCAGTGAGTCAGTGTGAGGGTCAGTGTGAGGGTCAGTGAGTCAGTGTGAGTGTCATGAGTCAGTGTGAGGGTCAGTGAGTCAGTGTGAGGGTCAGTGTGAGGGTCAGTGTGAGGGTCAGTGAGTCAGTGTGAGGGTCAGTGAGACAGTGTGAGGGTCAGTGAGTCAGTGTGAGGGTCAGTGTGAGGGTCAGTGAGTCAGTGTCAGTGAGTCAGTGTGAGTGTCAGTGAGTCAGTGTGAGGGTCAGTGTGAGGGTCAGTGTGAGGGTCAGTGAGTCAGTGTGACGGTCAGTGTGAGGGTCAGTGAGTCAGTGTGAGGGTCAGTGAGTCAGTGTCAGTGAGTCAGTGTGAGGGTCAGTGTGGAGGTCAGTGTGAGGGTCAGTGAGTCAGTGTGAGGGTCAGTGAGTCACTGTGAAGGTCAGTGTGAGGGTCAGTGAGTCAGTGTGAGGGTCAGTGTGAGGGTCCGTGAGTCAGTGTGAGGGTCAGTGTGAGGGTCAGTGTGAGGGTCAGTGAGTCAGTGTGAGGGTCAGTTAGTCAGTGTGACGGTCAGTGAGTCAGTGTGAGGGTCAGTGTGAGCGTCAGTGAGCCAGTGTGAGGGTCAGTGAGTCAGTGTGAGGGTCAGTGTGAGGGTCAGTGAGTCAATGTGAGGGTCAGTCAGTCAGTGTGAGGGTCAGTGTGAGGGTCAGTGAATCAGTGTGAGGGTCAGTGTGAGGGTCAGTGAGTCAGTGTGAGGGTCAGTGAGTCTGTGTGAGGGTCAGTGAGTCAGTGTCAGTGAGTCAGTGTGAGGGTCAGTGAGTCAGTGTGAGGGTCAGTGTGAGGGTCAGTGAGCCAGTGTGAGGGTCAGTGTGAGGGTCAGTGAGTCAGTGTGAGGGTCAGTGAGTCTGTGTGAGGGTCAGTGAGTCAGTGTCAGTGAGTCAGTGTGAGGGTCAGTGAGTCAGTGTGAGGGTCAGTGTGAGGGTCAGTGAGCCAGTGTGAGGGTCAGTGTGAGGGACAGTGAGTCAGTGTGAGGGTCAGTGTGAGGGTCAGTGAGTCAGTGTGAGGGTCAGTGTGAGGGTCAGTGTGAGGGTCAGTGCGAGGGTCAGTGAGTCAGTGTGACGGTCAGTGAGTCAGTCTCAGTGAGTCAGTGTGAAGGTCAGTGAGTCAGTGTGAGGGTCAGTGTGAGTGTCAGTGTCAGTGAGTCAGTGTGAGGGTCAGTGTGAGGGCCAGTGTCAGTGTGAGGGTCAGTGAGTCAGTGTGAGGGTCAGTGTGTCAGTGTCAGTGAGTCAGTGTGAGGGTCAGTGTGAGGGTCAGTGTGAGGGTTAGTGTGAGGGTCAGTGAGTCAGTGTGAGGGTCAGTGAATCAGTGTGAGGGTCAGTGAGTCAGTGTCAGTGAGTCAGTGTGAGGGTCAGTGTGAGGGTCAGTGCGAGGGTCAGTGAGTCAGTGTGACGGTCAGTGAGTCAGTCTCAGTGAGTCAGTGTGAGGGTCAGTGTGAGTGTCAGTGTCAGTGAGTCAGTGTGAGGGTCAGTGTGAGGGTCAGTGTCAGTGTGAGGGTCAGTGGGTCAGTGTGTCAGTGTCAGTGAGTCAGAGTGAGGGTCAGTGTGAGGGTCAGTGTGAGGGTCAGTGTGATTGTCAGTGAGTCAGTGTGAGGGTCAGTGAGTCAGTGTGAGGGTCAGTGAGTCAGTGTGAGGGTCAGTGAGTCAGTGTGAGGGTCAGTGAGTCAGTGTGACGGTCAGTGAGTCACTCTCAGTGAGTCAGTGTGAGGGTCAGTGTGAGGGTCAGTGTCAGTGTGAGGGTCAGTGAGTCAGTGTGAGGGTCAGTGTGTCAGTGTCAGTGAGTCAGAGGGAGGGTCAGTGTGAGGGTCAGTGTGAGGGTCAGTGTGATGGTCAGTGAGTCAGTGTGAGGGTCAGTGAGTCAGTGTGAGGGTCAGTGAGTCAGTGTGAGGGTCAGTGTGAGCGTCAGTGAGTCAATGTGAGGGTCAGTGAGTCAGTGTGAGGGTCAGTGTGAGGGTCAGTGAATCAGTGTGAGGGTCAGTGAGTCAGTGTGAGGGTCAGTGTGAGGGTCAGTGTGATGGTCAGTGAGTCAGTGTGAGGGTCAGTGAGCCAGTGTGAGGGTCAGTGAGTCAGTGTGAGGGTCAGTGTGAGGGTCAGTGAGTCAATGTGAGGGTCAGTGAGTCAGTGTGAGGGTCAGTGAATCAGTGTGAGGGTCAGTTTGAGGGTCAGTGAGTCAGTGTGAGGGTCAGTGAGTCTGTGTGAGGGTCAGTGAGTCAGTGTCAGTGAGTCAGTGTGAGGGTCAGTGAGTCAGTGTGAGGGTCAGTGTGAGGGTCAGTGAGTCAGTGTGAGGGTCAGTGTGATGGTCAGTGAGTCAGTGTGAGGGTCAGTGAGTCAGTGTCAGTGAGTCAGTGTGAGGGTCAGTGTGAGGGTCAGTGTGATGGTCAGTGAGTCAGTGTGAGGGTCAGTGAGTCAGTGTCAGTGAGTCAGTGTGAGGGTCAGTGTGAGTGTCAGTGTCAGTGAGTCAGTGTGAGGGTCAGTGTGAGGGTCAGTGTCAGTGTGAGGGTCAGTGAGTCAGTGTGAGGGTCAGTGAGTCAGTGTGAGGGTCAGTGTGAGTGTCAGTGTCAGTGAGTCAGTGTGAGGGTCAGTGTGAGGGTCAGTGTCAGTGTGAGGGTCAGTGAGTCAGTGTGAGGGTCAGTGTGTCAGTGTCAGTGAGTCAGTGTGAGGGTCAGTGTGAGGGTCAGTGTGAGGGTCGGTGTGAGTGTCAGTGAGTCCGTGTGAGGGCCAGTGAGTCAGTGTGAGGGTCAGTGGGAGGGTCAGTGTGAGGGTCAGTGAGTGAGTGTGAGGGTCAGTGAGTCAGTGTGAGGGTCAGTGTGAGGGTCAGTGTGATGGTCAATGTGAGGGTCAGTGAGTCAGTGTGAGGGTCAGTGTGTCAGTGTGAAGGTCAGTGAGTCAGTGTGAGGGTCAGTGAGTCTGTTTGAGGGTCAGTGTGAGGGTCAGTGAGTCAATGTGAGAGTCAGTGTGAGGGTTAGCGAGTCAGTGTGAGGGTCAGTGTGAGGGTCAGTGAGTCAGTGTGAGGGTCAGTGAGTCAGTGTGAGGGTCAGTGTGAGGGTCAGTGTGAGGGTCAGTGAGTCAGTGTGAGGGTCAGTGTGAGGGTCAGTGAGTCAGTGTGAGGGTCAGTGAGTCAGTGTGAGGGTCAATGTGAGGGTCAGCGGGTCAGTGAGAGGGTCAGTGAGTGTGTGTGAGGGTCAGTGTGAGGGTCAGTGAGTCAGTGTGAGGGTCAGTGTGAGGGTCAGGGAGTCAGCGTGAGTGTCAGTGTGAGGGTCAGTGTGAGGGTCAGGGAGTCAGCGTGAGTGTCAGTGTGAGGGTCAGTGTGAGGGTCAGTGTGAGGGTCAGTTAGTCAGTGTGAGGGTCAGTGAGTCAGTGTGATTGTCAGTGATTCAGTGTGAGGGTCAGTGTGAGTGTCAGTGAGTCAGTGTGAGGGTCAGTGTGAGGGTCAGTGTGAGGGTCAGTGAGTCAGTGTGAGGGTCAGTGAATCAGTGTGAGGGTCAGTTTGAGGGTCAGTGAGTCAGTGTGAGGGTCAGTGAGTCTGTGTGAGGGTCAGTGAGTCAGTGTCAGTGAGTCAGTGTGAGGGTCAGTGAGTCAGTGTGAGGGTCAGTGTGAGGGTCAGTGAGTCAGTGTGAGGGTCAGTGTGATGGTCAGTGAGTCAGTGTGAGGGTCAGTGAGTCAGTGTCAGTGAGTCAGTGTGAGGGTCAGTGTGAGGGTCAGTGCGAGGGTCAGTGAGTCAGTGTGACGGTCAGTGAGTCAGTCTCAGTGAGTCAGTGTGGGGGTCAGTGAGTCAGTGTGAGGGTCAGTGTGAGTGTCAGTGTCAGTGAGTCAGTGTGAGGGTCAGTGTGAGGGTCAGTGTCAGTGTGAGGGTCAGTGAGTCAGTGTGAGGGTCAGTGTGTCAGTGTCAGTGAGTCAGTGTGAGGGTCAGTGTGAGGGTCAGTGTGAGGGTCGGTGTGAGTGTCAGTGAGTCCGTGTGAGGGCCAGTGAGTCAGTGTGAGGGTCAGTGTGAGGGTCAGTGTGATGGTCAATGTGAGGGTCAGTGAGTCAGTGTGAGGGTCAGTGTGTCAGTGTGAAGGTCAGTGAGTCAGTGTGAGGGTCAGTGAGTCAGTTTGAGGGTCAGTGTGAGGGTCAGTGAGTCAATGTGAGAGTCAGTGTGAGGGTTAGCGAGTCAGTGTGAGGGTCAGTGTGAGGGTCAGTGAGTCAGTGTGAGGGTCAGTGAGTCAGTGTGAGGGTCAGTGTGAGGGTCAGTGTGAGGGTCAGTGAGTCAGTGTGAGGGTCAGTGTGAGGGTCAGTGAGTCAGTGTGAGGGTCAGTGAGTCAGTGTGAGGGTCAATGTGAGGGTCAGCGGGTCAGTGAGAGGGTCAGTGAGTGTGTGTGAGGGTCAGTGTGAGGGTCAGTGAGTCAGTGTGAGGGTCAGTGTGAGGGTCAGGGAGTCAGCGTGAGTGTCAGTGTGAGGGTCAGTGTGAGGGTCAGTGTGAGGGTCAGTTAGTCAGTGTGAGGGTCAGTGAGTCAGTGTGATTGTCAGTGATTCAGTGTGAGGGTCAGTGTGAGTGTCAGTGAGTCAGTGTGAGGGTCAGTGTGAGGGTCAGTGTGAGGGTCAGTGAGTCAGTGTGAGGGTCAGTGAGTCAGTGTGCGGGTCAGTGTGAGGGTCAGTGTGTCAGTGTGAGGGTCAGTGAATCAGTGTGAGGGTCAGTGTGAGGTCAGTGAGTCAGTGTGAGGGTCAGTGAGTAAGTGTGAGGGTCAGTGTGAGGGTCAGTGAGACAGTGTGAGGGTCAGTGAGTCAGTGTGAGGGTCAGTGTGAGGGTCAGTGAGTCAGTGTGAGTGTCATGAGTCAGTGTGAGGGTCAGTGAGTCAGTGTGAGGGTCAGTGTGAGGGTCAGTGTGAGGGTCAGTGAGTCAGTGTGAGGGTCAGTGAGACAGTGTGAGGGTCAGTGAGTCAGTGTGAGGGTCAGTGTGAGGGTCAGTGAGTCAGTGTCAGTGAGTCAGTGTGAGGGTCAGTGTGAGGGTCAGTGTGAGGGTCAGTGAGTCAGTGTGACGGTCAGTGTGAGGGTCAGTGAGTCAGTGTGAGGGTCAGTGAGTCAGTGTCAGTGAGTCAGTGTGAGGGTCAGTGTGGAGGTCAGTGTGAGGGTCAGTGAGTCAGTGTGAGGGTCAGTGAGTCAGTGTGAAGGTCAGTGTGAGGGTCAATGAGTCAGTGTGAGGGTCAGTGTGAGGGTCCGTGAGTCAGTGTGAGGGTCAGTGTGAGGGTCAGTGTGAGGGTCAGTGAGTCAGTGTGAGGGTCAGTTAGTCAGTGTGACGGTCAGTGTGATGGTCAGTGAGTCAGTGTGATGGTCAGTGAGTCAGTGTGAGGGTCAGTGAGTCAGTGTGAGGGTCAGTGAGTCAGTGTGAGGGTCAGTGTGAGCGTCAGTGAGCCAGTGTGAGGGTCAGTGAGTCAGTGTGAGGGTCAGTGTGAGGGTCAGTGAGTCAATGTGAGGGTCAGTCAGTCAGTGTGAGGGTCAGTGTGAGGGTCAGTGAATCAGTGTGAGGGTCAGTGTGAGGGTCAGTGAGTCAGTGTGAGGGTCAGTGAGTCTGTGTGAGGGTCAGTGAGTCAGTGTCAGTGAGTCAGTGTGAGGGTCAGTGAGTCAGTGTGATGGTCAGTGTGAGGGTCAGTGAGCCAGTGTGAGGGTCAGTGTGAGGGACAGTGAGTCAGTGTGAGGGTCAGTGTGAGGGTCAGTGAGTCAGTGTGAGGGTCAGTGTGAGGGTCAGTGTGAGGGTCAGTGCGAGGGTCAGTGAGTCAGTGTGACGGTCAGTGAGTCAGTCTCAGTGAGTCAGTGTGAAGGTCAGTGAGTCAGTGTGAGGGTCAGTGTGAGTGTCAGTGTCAGTGAGTCAGTGTGAGGGTCAGTGTGAGGGTCAGTGTCAGTGTGAGGGTCAGTGAGTCAGTGTGAGGGTCAGTGTGTCAGTGTCAGTGAGTCAGTGTGAGGGTCAGTGTGAGGGTCAGTGTGAGGGTTAGTGTGAGGGTCAGTGAGTCAGTGTGAGGGTCAGTGAATCAGTGTGAGGGTCAGTGAGTCAGTGTCAGTGAGTCAGTGTGAGGGTCAGTGTGAGGGTCAGTGCGAGGGTCAGTGAGTCAGTGTGACGGTCAGTGAGTCAGTCTCAGTGAGTCAGTGTGAGGGTCAGTGTGAGTGTCAGTGTCAGTGAGTCAGTGTGAGGGTCAGTGTGAGGGTCAGTGTCAGTGTGAGGGTCAGTGAGTCAGTGTGAGGGTCAGTGTGTCAGTGTCAGTGAGTCAGAGTGAGGGTCAGTGTGAGGGTCAGTGTGAGGGTCAGTGTGATGGTCAGTGAGTCAGTGTGAGGGTCAGTGAGTCAGTGTGAGGGTCAGTGAGTCAGTGTGACGGTCAGTGAGTCACTCTCAGTGAGTCAGTGTGAGGGTCAGTGTGAGGGTCAGTGTCAGTGTGAGGGTCAGTGAGTCAGTGTGAGGGTCAGTGTGTCAGTGTCAGTGAGTCAGAGGGAGGGTCAGTGTGAGGGTCAGTGTGAGGGTCAGTGTGATGGTCAGTGAGTCAGTGTGAGGGTCAGTGAGTCAGTGTGAGGGTCAGTGAGTCAGTGTGAGGGTCAGTGTGAGCGTCAGTGAGTCAATGTGAGGGTCAGTGAGTCAGTGTGAGGGTCAGTGTGAGGGTCAGTGAATCAGTGTGAGGGTCAGTGAGTCAGTGTGAGGGTCAGTGTGAGGGTCAGTGTGATGGTCAGTGAGTCAGTATGAGGGTCAGTGAGCCAGTTTGAGGGTCAGTGAGTCAATGTGAGGGTCAGTGTGAGGGTCAGTGAGTCAATGTGAGGGTCAGTGAGTCAGTGTGAGGGTCAGTGTGAGGGTCAGTGAATCAGTGTGAGGGTCAGTTTGAGGGTCAGTGAGTCAGTGTGAGGGTCAGTGAGTCTGTGTGAGGGTCAGTGAGTCAGTGTCAGTGAGTCAGTGTGAGGGTCAGTGAGTCAGTGTGAGGGTCAGTGTGAGGGTCAGTGAGTCAGTGTGAGGGTCAGTGTGATGGTCAGTGAGTCAGTGTGAGGGTCAGTGAGTCAGTGTCAGTGAGTCAGTGTGAGGGTCAGTGTGAGGGTCAGTGCGAGGGTCAGTGAGTCAGTGTGACGGTCAGTGAGTCAGTCTCAGTGAGTCAGTGTGAGGGTCAGTGTGAGGGTCAGTGTCAGTGAGTCAGTGTGAGGGTCAGTGTGAGGGTCAGTGTCAGTGTGAGGGTCAGTGTGTCAGTGTCAGTGAGTCAGTGTGAGGGTCAGTGAGTCAGTGTGAGGGTCAGTGAGTCAGTGTGAGGGTCAGTGTGAGCGTCAGTGAGCCAGTGTGAGGGTCAGTGAGTCAGTGTGAGGGTCAGTGTGAGGGTCAGTGAGTCAATGTGAGGGTCAGTCAGTCAGTGTGAGGGTCAGTGTGAGGGTCAGTGAATCAGTGTGAGGGTCAGTGTGAGGGTCAGTGAGTCAGTGTGAGGGTCAGTGAGTCTGTGTGAGGGTCAGTGAGTCAGTGTCAGTGAGTCAGTGTGAGGGTCAGTGAGTCAGTGTGAGGGTCAGTGTGAGGGTCAGTGAGCCAGTGTGAGGGTCAGTGTGAGGGTCAGTGAGTCAGTGTGAGGGTCAGTGAGTCAGTGTGAGGGTCAGTGAGTCAGTGTGAGGGTCAGTGTGAGCGTCAGTGAGTCAATGTGAGGGTCAGTGAGTCAGTGTGAGGGTCAGTGTGAGGGTCAGTGAATCAGTGTGAGGGTCAGTGAGTCAGTGTGAGGGTCAGTGTGAGGGTCAGTGTGATGGTCAGTGAGTCAGTGTGAGGGTCAGTGAGTCAGTGTGAGGGTCAGTGTGAGGGTCAGTGAGTCAATGTGAGGGTCAGTGAGTAAGTGTGAGGGTCAGTGTGTGGGTCAGTGAATCAGTGTGAGGGTCAGTTTGAGGGTCAGTGAGTCAGTGTGAGGGTCAGTGAGTCTGTGTGAGGGTCAGTGAGTCAGTGTCAGTGAGTCAGTGTGAGGGTCAGTGAGTCAGTGTGAGGGTCAGTGTGAGGGTCAGTGAGTCAGTGTGAGGGTCAGTGTGATGGTCAGTGAGTCAGTGTGAGTGTCAGTGAGTCAGTGTCAGTGAGTCAGTGTGAGGGTCAGTGTGAGGGTCAGTGCGAGGGTCAGTGAGTCAGTGTGACGGTCAGTGAGTCAGTCTCAGTGAGTCAGTGTGAGGGTCAGTGAGTCAGTGTGAGGGTCAGTGTGAGTGTCAGTGTCAGTGAGTCAGTGTGAGGGTCAGTGTGAGGGTCAGTGTCAGTGTGAGGGTCAGTGTGTCAGTGTCAGTGAGTCATTGTGAGGGTCAGTGTGAGGGTCAGTGTGAGGGTCAGTGTGAGGGTCAGTGAGTCAGTGTGAGGGTCAGTGAATCAGTGTGAGGGTCAGTGAGTCAGTGTCAGTGAGTCAGTGTGAGGGTCAGTGTGAGGGTCAGTGCGAGGGTCAGTGAGTCAGTGTGACGATCAGTGAGTCAGTGTGAGGGTCAGTGTGAGTGTCAGTGTCAGTGAGTCAGTGTGAGGGTCAGTGTGAGGGTCAGTGAGTCAGTGTGAGGGTCAGTGAGTCAGTGTGAGGGTCAGTGTGAGTGTCAGTGTCAGTGAGTCAGTGTGAGGGTCAGTGTGAGGGTCAGTGAGTCAGTGTGAGGGTCAGTGTGTCAGTGTCAGTGAGTCAGAGTGAGGGTCAGTGTGAGGGTCAGTGTGAGGGTCCGTGTGAGGGTCAGTGAGTCAGTGTGAGGGTCAGTGAGTCAGTGTGAGGGTCAGTGTGAGGATCAGTGAGTCGGTGTGAGGGTCAGTGAGTCAGTGTGAGGGTCAGTGTGAGGGTCAGTGTGAGGGTCAGTGAGTCAGTGTCAGTAAGTCCGTGTGAGGGTCAGTGTGAGGGTCAGTGAGTCAGTGTGAGGGTCAGTGAGTCAGTGTGAGGGTCAGTGTGAGGGTCAGTGAGTCAGTGTGAGGGTCAGTGAGTCAGTGTGAGGGTCAGTGTGAGGGTCAGTGTGATGGTCAATGTGAGGGTCAGTGTGTCAGTGTGAAGCTCAGTGAGTCAGTGTGAGGGTCAGTGAGTCAGTGTGAGGGTCAATGTGAGGGTCAGTGTGAGGGTCAGTGAGTCAGTGTGAGGGTAAGTGTGAGGGTCAGTGAGTCAGTGTGAGGGTCAGTGTGAGGGTCAGTGAGTCAGTGTGAGGGTCAGTGAGTCAGTGTGAGGGTCAGTGTGAGGGTCAGTGAGTCAGTGTGAGGGTCAGTGTGAGGGTCAGTGAGTCAGTGTGAGGGTCAGTGAGTCAGTGTGAGGGTCAGTGTGTCAGTGTGAAGGTCAGTGTGAGGGTCATTGAGTCAGTGTGAGGGTAAGTGAGTCAGGGTCAGTGAGTCAGTGTGAGGGTCAGTGAGTCAGTGTGTGGGTCAGTGTGAGGGTCATTGAGTCAGTGTGAAGGTCAGTGAGTGTGTGTGAGTGTCAGTGTGAGGGTCAGTGAGTCAGTGTGAGGGTCAGTGTGAGGGTCAGTGAGTCAGTGTGAGGGTCAGTGTGAGGGTCAGTGTGAGGGTCAGTGTGAGGGTCAGTGAGTCAGTTTGAGGGTCAGTGAGTCCGTGTGAGGGTCAGTGAGTCAGTGTGAGGGTCAGTGTGAGGGTCAGTGAGTCAGTGTGAGGGTCAGTGTGAGGGTCAGTGTGAGGGTCAGTGAGTCAGTGTCAGTGAGTCAGTGTGAGGGTCAGTGTGAGGGTCAGTGAGTCAGGGTCAGTGAGTCAGTGTGAGGGTCAGTGAGTCAGTGTGTGGGTCAGTGTGAGGGTCAGTGAGTCAGTGTGAGGGTCAGTGTGAGGGTCAGTGTGAGGGTCAGTGAGTCAGTGTCAGTGAGTCAGTGTGAGGGTCAGTGTGAGGGTCAGTGAGTCAGGGTCAGTGAGTCAGTTTGAGGGTCAGTGAGTCCGTGTGAGGGTCAGTGAGTCAGTGTGAGGGTCAGTGTGAGGGTCAGTGAGTCAGTGTGAGGGTCAGTGTGAGGGTCAGTGTGAGGGTCAGTGAGTCAGTGTCAGTGAGTCAGTGTGAGGGTCAGTGTGAGGGTCAGTGAGTCAGTGTCAGTGAGTCAGTGTGAGGGTCAGTGTGAGGGTCAGTGAGTCAGGGTCAGTGAGTCAGTGTGAGGGTCAGTGTGAGGGTCAGTGAGTCAGTGTGAGGGTCAGTGAGTCAGTGTGCGGGTCAGTGTGAGGGTCAGTGAGTCAGTGTGAGGGTCAGTGAATCAGTGTGAGGGTCAGTGTGAGGGTCAGTGAGTCAGTGTGAGGGTCAGTGAGTCAGTGTGAGGGTCAGTGTGAGGGTCAGTGAGTCAGTGTGAGGGTCAGTGAGTCAGTGTGAGGGTCAGTGTGAGGGTCAGTGAGTCAGTGTGAGGGTCAGTGTGAGGGTCAGTGTGAGGGTCAGTGAGTCAGTGTGAGGGTCAGTGTGAGGGTCAGTGTGAGGGTCAGTGAGTCAGTGTGAGGGTCAGTGAGTCAGTGTGAGGGTCAGTGTGAGGGTCAGTGAGTCAGTGTGAGGGTCAGTGAGTCAGTGTGTGGGTCAGTGTGAGGGTCATTGAGTCAGTGTGAGGGTCAGTGAGTCAGTGTGAGGGTCAATGTGAGGGTCAGCGAGTCAGTGTGAGGGTCAGTGAGTGTGTGTGAGTGTCAGTGTGAGGGTCAGTGAGTCAGTGTGAGGGTCAGTGTGAGGGTCAGTGAGTCAGTGTGAGGGTCAGTGTGAGGGTCAGTGAGTCAGTGTGAGGGTCAGTGTGAGGGTCAGTGAGTCAGTGTGAGGGTCAGTGAGTCAGTGTGAGGGTCAGTGAGTCAGTGTCAGTGAGTCAGTGTGAGGGTCAGTGAGTCAGTGTGAGGGTCAGTGAGTCAGTGTGAGGGTCAGTGAGTCAGTGTCAGTGAGTCAGTGTGAGGGTCAGTGAGTCAGTGTGAGGGTCAGTGTGAGGGTCAGTGTGAGGGTCAGTGAGTCAGTGTGAGGGTCAGTGTGAGGGTCAGTGTGAGGGTCAGTGAGTCAGTGTGAGGGTCAGTGAGTCAGTGTCAGTGAGTCAGTGTGAGGGTCAGTGTGAGGGTCAGTGCGAGGGTCAGTGAGTCAGTGTGACGGTCAGTGAGTCAGTCTCAGTGGGTCAGTGTGAGGGTCGGTGAGTCAGTGTGAGGGTCAGTGTGAGGATCAGTGTCAGTGAGTCAGTGTGAGGGTCAGTGTGAGGGACAGTGAGTCAGTGTGAGGGTCAGTGACTCAGTGTGAGGGTCAGTGTGAGGGTCAGTGTGAGGGTCAGTGTGAGGGTCAGTGTGAGGGACAGTGAGTCAGTGTGAGGGTCAGTGACTCAGTGTGAGGGTCAGTGTGAGGGTCAGTGTGAGGGTCAGTGTGAGGTCAGTGAGGCAGTGTGAGGGTCAGTGTGTCAGTGTGAAGGACAGTGAGTCAGTGTGAGGGTCAGTGAGTCAGTGTGAGGGTCAGCGAGTCAGTGTGAGGGTCAGTATGAGGGTCAGTGAGTCAGTGTGAGGGTCAGTGAGTCAGTGTGAGGGTCAGTGAGTCAGTGTGAGGGTCAGTGTGAGGGTCAGTGAGTCAGTGTGTCCCTTTGGATCTCGGCGGCAGCGGTGCGCAGGGGCCTTCTTGGAGGTGAGTAGTGTGTTTAAAAACCTTACCTTTACAGGAGCAGCCCTTTGGATTTCGGCGGCAGCGGTGCGCAGGGGCCTTCTTGGAGGTGAGTAGTGTGTTTAAAAACCTTACCTTTACAGGAGCAGCCCTTTGGATTTCGGCGGCAGCGGTGCGCAGGGGCCTTCTTGGAGGTGAGTAGTGTGTTTAAAAACCTTACCTTTACAGGAGCAGCCCTTTGGATTTCGGCGGCAGCGGTGCGCAGGGGCCTTCTTGGAGGTGAGTAGTGTGTTTAAAACCACTTACCTTTACAGGAGCAGCCCTTTGGATTTCGGCGGCAGCGGTGCGCAGGGGCCTTCTGGGAGGTGAGTAGTGAGTTTAAAACCACTTACCTTTACAGGAGCAGCCCTTTGGATTTCGGCGGGAACCGGAAGTTCGACCTCTGGCAAGTCCCCCCCCCGCCCCCCCAACCAATAAATTCTGGTGGAGAGGAAACCCGAGACACTACACGTGTAGTGTCTCCCACCCACCCTCCTCCTCTAACATAATAATAAGACCCATTGGTGTAAGGTAAGTGCCATATTATATTATTATATTATTAGCATTGTGCAGGTCAAGGATTGGAGGTGGAGGAGCAGTCTCTGTCAGCGAGAGAACCTGAGAACATCTCAGAAGTTAAGCAAGTGATTTTTACTTTTATACCTTTTTTTCAAATTGTGTGTGTCGGGGGGAAACTGAAGTGACATCACAGAAAAGCTGTGACCTGAGTGGCTGGTTGGGATTCTAACCTAAATTTTTTTGAGTATTTGGGAACTAATTAAACATAATAACTTAATTATAATTTAGAGGATATCTAAGCCAGAGATCGGAGAATATTATAGTTAGCTATCGCATTTCTATTAGAAATCTAGTGCTAGGAAACAGATAGTTGACAGTAACTTTGTTATTTAAAAAAAAAAGACAAATTTTAATTTTAATTAATTGACGCAATGTCAGTTAGAGGGGTGCTGTGCTCTGACTGTGAGATGTGGCAGGTCCGGGAGGCTTCCAGCGTCCCGGATGGCTTCATCTGCAGAAAGTGCACCCAACTGCAGCACCTCACAGACCGCATGGTTCGGTTGGAGCAGCAATTGGATGCACTTAGGAGCATGCAGGTGGCGGAAAGCGTCATAGATCGCAGTTATGTAAGTGTGGTCACACCCAAGGTGCAGGCAGAGAAATGGGTGACCACCAGAAAGGGCAGGCAGTCAGTGCAGGAATCCCCTGTGGTTGTCCCCCTCTCGAACAGATATACCCCTTTGGATACTGTCGGGGGGGATAGCCTATCAGGGGAAAACAGCAGCAGCCAGAGCAGTGGCACCACGGCTGGCTCTGATGTTCAGAAGGGAGGGTCAAAGCGCAGAAGAGTAATAGCAATAGGGGACTCTATAGTCAGGGGCACAGATAGGCGCTTCTGTGGACGTGGAAGAGACTCCAGGATGGTATGTTGCCCCCCTGGTGCCAGGGTCCAGGATGTCTCCGAACGGGTAGAGGGAATCCTGAAGGGGGAGGGCAAACAGGCAGAGGTCGTTGTACATATTGGTACTAACGACATAGGCAGGAAGGGGCATGAGGTCCTGCAGCAGGAGTTCAGGGAGCTAGGCAGAAAGTTAAAAGACAGGACCTCGAGGGTTGTAATCTCGGGATTACTCCCTGTGCCACGTGCCAGTGAGGCTAGAAATAGGAAGATAGAGCAGACAAACACGTGGCTAAACAGCTGGTGTAGGAGGGAGGGTTTCTGTTATCTGGACCACTGGGAGCTCTTCCGGGGCAGGTGTGACCTGTATAAGATGGACGGGTTGCATCTAAACCGGAGAGGCATAAATATCCTGGCCGCGAGATTTGCTAGTGTCACACGGGAGAGTTTAAACTAGTATGGCAGGGGGGTGGGCACGGGAGCAATAGGTCAGAAGGTGAGAGCATTGAGGGAGAACTAGGGAATAGGGGCAGTGTGGCTCTGAGGCAGAGCAGACGGGGAGAAGTTGCTGAACACAGCGGGTCTGGTGGCCTGAAGTGCATATGTTTTAATGCAAGGAGCATTACGGGTAAGGCAGATGAACTTAGAGCTTGGATTACTACTTGGAACTATGATGTTGTTGCCATTACAGAGACCTGGTTGAGGGAAGGGCAGGATTGGCAGCTAAACGTTCCAGGATTTAGATGTTTCAGGCGGGATAGAGGGGGATGTAAAAGGGGAGGCGGAGTTGCGCTACTTGTTCAGGAGAGTATCACAGCTATACAGCGAGAGGACACCTCAGAGGGCAGTGAGGCTATATGGGTAGAGATCAGGAATAAGAAGGGTGCAGTCACAATGTTGGGGGTATACTACAGGCCTCCCAACAGCCAGCGGGAGATAGAGGAGCAGATAGGTAGACAGATTTTGGAAAAGAGTAAAAACAACAGGGTTGTGGTGATGGGAGACTTCAACTTCCCCAATATTGACTGGGACTCACTTAGTGCCAGGGGCTTAGACGGGGCAGAGTTTGTAAGGAGCATCCAGGAGGGCTTCTTAAAACAATATGTAAACAGTCCAACTAGGGAAGGGGCGGTACTGGACCTGGTATTGGGGAATGAGCCCGGCCAGGTGGTAGATGTTTCAGTAGGGGAGCATTTCGGTAACAGTGACCACAATTCAGTAAGTTTTAAAGTACTGCAAGGATAAGAGTGGTCCGAGGATGAATGTGCTAAATTGGGGGAAGGCTAATTATAACAATATTAGGCGGGAACTGAAGAACATAGATTGGGGGCGGATGTTTGAGGGCAAATCAACATCTGACATGTGGGAGGCTTTCAAGTGTCAGTTGAAAGGAATACAGGACAGGCATGTTCCTGTGAGGAAGAAAGATAAATACGGCAATTTTCGGGAACCTTGGATGACGAGTGATATTGTCGGCCTCTTCAAAAAGAAAAAGGAGGCATTTGTCAGGGCTAAAAGGCTGGGAACAGACAAAGCCTGTGTGGCATATAAGGAAAGTAGGAAGGAACTTAAGCAAGGAGTCAGGAGGGCTAGAAGGGGTCATGAAAAGTCATTGGCAAATAGGGTTAAGGAAAATCCCAAGGCTTTTTACACTTACATAAAAAGCAAGAGGGTAGCCAGGGAAAGGGTTGGCCCACTGAAGGATAGGCAAGGGAATCTATGTGTGGAGCCAGAGGAAATGGGCGAGGTACTAAATGAATACTTTGCATCAGTATTCACCAAAGAGAAGGAATTGGTAGATGTTGAGTCTGGAGAAGGGGGTGTAGATAGCCTGGGTCACATTGTGATCCAAAAAGACGAGGTGTTGGGTGTCTTAAAAAATATTAAGGTAGATAAGTCCCCAGGGCCGGATGGGATCTACCCCAGAATACTGAAGGAGGCTGGAGAGGAAATTGCTGAGGCCTTGACAGAAATCTTTGGATCCTCGCTGTCTTCAGGGGATGTCCCGGACGACTGGAGAATAGCCAATGTTGTTCCTCTGTTTAAGAAGGGTGGCAGGGATAATCCCGGGAACTACAGGCCGGTGAGCCTTACTTCAGTGGTAGGGAAATTACTGGAGAGAATTCTTCGAGACAGGATCTACTCCCATTTGGAAGCAAATGGACGTATTAGTGAGAGGCAGCACGGTTTTGTGAAGGGGAGGTCGTGTCTCACTAACTTGATAGAGTTTTTCGAGGAGGTCACTAAGATGATTGATGCAGGTAGGGCAGTAGATGTTGTCTATATGGACTTCAGTAAGGCCTTTGACAAGGTCCCTCATGGTAGACTAGTACAAAAGGTGAAGTCACACGGGATCAGGGGTGAACTGGCAAGGTGGATACAGAACTGGCTAGGCCATAGAAGGCAGAGGGTAGCAATGGAGGGATGCTTTTCTAATTGGAGGGCTGTGACCAGTGGTGTTCCACAGGGATCAGTGCTGGGACCTTTGCTCTTTGTAGTATATATAAATGATTTGGAGGAAAATGTAACTGGTCTGATTAGTAAGTTTGCAGACGACACAAAGGTTGGTGGAATTGCGGATAGCGATGAGGACTGTCTGAGGATACAGCAGGATTTAGATTGTCTGGAGACTTGGGCGGAGAGATGGCAGATGGAGTTTAACCTGGACAAATGTGAGGTAATGCATTTTGGAAGGGCTAATGCAGGTAGGGAATATACAGTGAATGGTAGAACCCTCAAGAGTATTGAAAGTCAAAGAGATCTAGGAGTACAGGTCCACAGATCACTGAAAGGGGCTACACAGGTGGAGAAGGTAGTCAAGAAGGCATACGGCATGCTTGCCTTCATTGGCCGGGGCATTGAGTATAAGAATTGGCAAGTCATGTTGCAGCTGTATAGAACCTTAGTTAGGCCACACTTGGAGTATAGTGTTCAATTCTGGTCGCCACACTACCAGAAGGATGTGGAGGCTTTAGAGAGGGTGCAGAAGAGATTTACCAGAATGTTGCCTGGTATGGAGGGCATAAGCTATGAGGAGCGATTGAATAAACTCGGTTTGTTCTCACTGGAACGAAGGAGGTTGAGGGGCGACCTGATAGAGGTATACAAAATTATGAGGGGCATAGACAGAGTGGATAGTCAGAGGCTTTTCCCCAGGGTAGAGGGGTCAATTACTAGGGGGCATAGGTTTAAGGTGAGAGGGGCAAAGTTTAGAGTAGATGTACGAGGCAAGTTTTTTACGCAGAGGGTAGTGGGTGCCTGGAACTCACTACCGGAGGAGGTAGTGGAGGCAGGGACGATAGGGGCATTTAAGGGGCATCTTGACAAATATATGAATAGGATGGGAATAGATGGATACGGACCCAGGAAGTGCAGAAGATTGTAGTTTAGTCGGGCAGTATGGTCGGCACGGGCTTGGAGGGCCGAAGGGCCTGTTCCTGTGCTGTACATTTCTTTGTTCTTTGTTCTTTGTTCTTTGTTCAGTGTGAGGGTCAGTGAGTCAGTGTGGGGGTCAGTGTGAGGGTCAGTGAGTCAGTGTGAGGGTCAGTGTGTCAGTGTGAGGGTCATTGACTCAGTGTGAGGGTAAGTGAGTCAGGGTCAGTGTGTCAGTGTGAGGGTCAGTGAGTCAGTGTGAGGGTCAGTGTGTGTGTCATTGAGTCAGTGTGAGGGTCAGTGAGTCAGTGTGAGGGTCAATGTGAGGGTCAGCGAGTCAGTGAGAGGGTCAGTGAGTGTGTGTGAGGGTCAGTGTGAGGGTCAGAGAGTCAGTGTGAGGGTCAGTGTGAGGGTCAGTGAGTCAGTGTGTGTGTCAGTGTGAGGGTCAGTGTGAGGGTCAGTGTGAGGGTCAGTTAGTCAGTGTGAGGGTCAGTGAGTCAGTGTGATTGTCAGTGAGTCAGTGTGAGGGTCAGTGTGAGTGTCAGTGAGTCCGTGTGAGGGTCAGTGTGAGGGTCAGTGTGAGGGTCAGTGAGTCAGTGTGAGGGTCAGTGAGTCAGTGTGCGGGTCAGTGTGAGGGTCAGTGTGTCAGTGTGAGGGTCAATGAATCAGTGTGAGGGTCAGTGTGAGGTCAGTGTGTCAGTGTGAGGTCAGTGAGTCAGTGTGAGGGTCAGTGTGAGGGTCAGTGTGAGGGTCAGTGGGTCAGTGTGTGGGTCAGTGCGAGGGTCAGTGTGAGGGTCAGTGAGTCAGTGTCAGTGAGTCAGTGTTAGGGTCAGTGTGAGGGTCAGTGAGTCAGTGTGAGGGCCAGTGAGTCAATGTGATGGTCAGTGTGAGGGTCACTGTGAGGGTCAGTGCGAGGGTAAGTGAGTCAGTGTGAAGGTCAGTGAGTCAGTGTGAGGGTCACTGTGAGGGTCAGTGTGAGGGTCTGTGAGTCAGTGTGAGGGTCAGTGTGAGGGTCAGTGAGTCTGTGTGAGGCTCAGTGAGTCAGTGTCAGTGAGTCAGTGTGAGGGTCAGTGAGTCAGTGTGAGGGTCAGTGAGTCAGTGTGAGGGTCAGTGTGAGGGTTAGTGTGAGGGTCAGTGTGAGGGTCAGTGAGTCAGTGTGAGGGTCAGTGTGAGGGTCAGAGAGTCAGTGTGAGGGTCAGTGAGTCAGAGTCAGTGAGTCAGTGTGAGGGTCAGTGTGAGGGTCAGTGCGAGGGTCAGTGAGTCAGTGTGAGGGTCAGTGAGTCAGTCTCAGTGAGTCAGTGTGAGGGTCAGTGAGTCAGTCTCAGTGAGTCAGTGTGAGGGTCAGTGAGTCAGTGTGAGGGTCAGTGTCAGTGAGTCAGTGTGAAGGTCAGTGTGAGGGTCAGTGTCAGTGTGAGGGTCAGTGAGTCAGTGTGAGGGTCAGTGTGAGGGTCAGTGAGTCAGTGTGAGGGTCAGTGAGTCAGTGTGGGGGTCAGTGTGTCAGTGTCAGTGAGTCAGTGTGAGGGTCAGTATGAGGGTCAGTGTGAGGGTCAGTGAGTCAGTGTGAGGGTCAGTGAGTCAGTGTGAGGATCAGTGAGTCAGTGTGAGGGTCAATGAGTCAGTGTGAGGGTCAAAGTGAGGGTCAGTGAGTCAGTGTCAGTAAGTCCGTGTGAGGGTTAGTGTGAGGGTCAGTGTGAGGGTCAGTGAGTCAGTGTGAGGGTCAGTGAGTCAGTGTGAGGGTCAGTGTGAGGGTCAGTGAGTCAGTGTGAGGGTCAGTGAGTCAGTGTAAGGGTCATTGAGTCAGTGTGAGGGTCAATGTGAAGGTCAGCGAGTCAGTGTGAGGGTCAGTGAGTGTGTGTGAGGGTCAGTGTGAGGGTCAGTGAGTCAGTGTGAGGGTCAGTGTGAGGGTCAGTGAGTCAGTGTGAGGGTCAGTGTGAGGGTCAGTGTGAGGGTCAGTGAGTCAGTGTGAGGGTCAGTGAGTCAGTGTGAGGGGCAGTGAGTCAGTGTGAGGGTCAGTGTGAGGGTCAGTGAGTCAGTGTGAGGGTCAGTGTGAGGGTCAGTGTGAGGGTCAGTGAGTCAGTGTCAGTGAGTCAGTGTGAAGGTCAGTGTGCGGGTCAGTGAGTCAGTGTGAGGGTCAGTGAGTCAGTGTGCGGGTCAGTGAGTCAGTGTGCGGGTCAGTGTGAGGGTCAGTGAGTCAGTGTGAGGGTCAGTGAATCAGTGTGAGGGTCAATGTGCGGGTCAGTGAGTCAGTGTGAGGGTCAGTGAGTCAGTGTAAGGGTCAGTGTGAGGGTCAGTGAGTCAGTGTGAGGGTCAGTGAGTCAGTGTGAGGGTCAGTGTGAGGGTCAGTGAGTCAGTGTGAGGGTCAGTGAGTCAGTGTGAGGGTCAGTGTGAGGGTCAGTGTGAGGGTCAGTGAGTCAGTGTGAGGGTCAGTGTGAGGGACAGTGAGTCAGTGTGACGGTCAGTGTGAGGGTCAGTGAGTCAGTGTGAGGGTCAGCGAGTCAGTGTGAGGGTCAGTGTGAGCGTCAGTGAGCCAGTGTGAGGGTCAGTGAGTCAGTGTGAGGGTCAGTGTGAGGGTCAGTGAGTCAATGTGAGGGTCAGTGAGTCAGTGTGAGGGTCAGTGTGAGGGTCAATGAATCAGTGTGAGGGTCAGTGTGAGGGTCAGTGTGAGGGTCAGTGAGTCAGTGTGAGGTCAGTGAGTCAGTGTGAGGGTCAGTGTGAGGGTCAGTGAATCAGTGTGAGGGTCAGTGTGAGGGTCAGTGTGAGGGTCAGTGAGTCAGTGTGAGGGTTAGTGAGTCAGTGTGAGGGTCAGTGTGAGGGTCAGTGTGAGGGTCAGTGAGTCAGTGTGAGGGTCAGTGTGAGGGTCAGTGTGAAGGTCAGTGTGAGGGTCAGTGAGTCAGTGTGAGGGTCAGTGTTAGAGTCAGTGAGTCAGTGTGATGGTCAGTGAGTCAGTCTCAGTGAGTCAGTGTGAGGGTCAGTGAGTCAGTGTGAGGGTCAGTGTGAGGGTCAGTGTCAGTGAGTCAGTGTGAGGGTCAGTGTGAGGGTCAGTGTCAGTGTGAGGGTCAGTGTGAGGGTCAGTGTGAGGGTCAGTGAGTCAGTGTGAGGGTCAGTGTGTCAGTGTCAGTGAGTCAGTGTGAGGGTCAGTGTGAGGGTCAGTGAGTCAGTGTGAGGGTCAGTGAGTCAGTGTGAGGGTCAGTGTGAGGATCAGGGAGTCAGTGTGTGGGTCAGTGAGTCAGTGTGAGGGTCAATGTGAGGGTCAGTGAGTCAGTGTCAGTAAGTCCATGTGAGGGTCAGTGTGAGGGTCAGTGAGTCAGTGTGAGGGTCAGTGAGTCAGTGTGAGGGTCAGTGTGAGGGTCAGTGAGTCAGTGTGAGGGTCAGTGAGTCAGTGTAAGGGTCAGTGAGTCAGTGTGAGGGTCAATGAGAGGGTCAGCAAGTCAGTGTTAGGGTCAGTGAGTGTGTGTGTGGGTCAGTGTGAGGGTCAGTGAGTCAGTGTGAGGGTCAGTGTGAGGGTCAGTGAGTCAGTGTGAGGGTCAGTGTGAGGGTCAGTGTGAGGGTCAGTGAGTCAGTGTGAGGGTCAGTGAGTCAGTGTGAGGGGCAGTGAGTCAGTGTGAGGGTCAGTGTGAGGGTCAGTGAGTCAGTGTGAGGGTCAGTGTGAGGGTCAGTGTGAGGGTCAGTGAGTCAGTGTCAGTGAGTCAGTGTGAGGGTCAGTGTGAGGGTCAGTGAGTCAGTGTGCGGGTCAGTGAGTCAGTGTGCGGGTCAGTGTGAGGGTCAGTGAGTCAGTGTGAGGGTCAGTGAATCAGTGTGAGGGTCAATGTGAGGGTCAGTGAGTCAGCCTGGGGGCTCAGGGTGGGGGGTTAGGGTGGGGGGTCAGGGTGGGGTGTCAGCCTGGGGGCTCAGGGTGGGGGGTCAGGGTGGGGGGTCAGTATGTCAGTGTGAGGGTAAGTGTGAGGCTCAGTGAGTCAGTGTGAGGGTCAGTGAGTCAGTGTGAGGGTCAGTGTGAGGGTCAGTGAGTCAGTGTGAGGGTCAGTGTGAG
Organism: Scyliorhinus torazame; assembly: GCF_047496885.1. NCBI lineage: Eukaryota > Metazoa > Chordata > Chondrichthyes > Carcharhiniformes > Scyliorhinidae > Scyliorhinus > Scyliorhinus torazame. The sequence goes on from NC_092716.1 coordinate 120,895,059, forward strand.
GGTCAGTGAGTCAGTGTGAGGGTCAGTGTGAGGGTCAGTGTGAGGGTCAGTGTGAGGGTCAGTGAGTCAGTGTGACGGTCAGTGTGAGGGTCAGTGAGTCAGTGTGAGGGTCAGTGAGTCCGTGTGAGGGTCAGTGTGAGGGTCAGTGAGTCAATGTGAGGGTCAGTGTGAGGGTCAGTGTGAGCGTCAGTGAGCCAGTGTGAGTGTCAGTGAGTCAGTGTGAGTGTCAGTGAGTCAATGTGAGGGTCAGTGAGTCAATGTGAGGGTCAGTGAGTCAGTGTGAGGGTCAGTGTGAGGGTCAATGAATCAGTGTGAGGGTCAGTGTGAGGTCAGTGTGTCAGTGTGAGGTCAGTGAATCAGTGTGAGGGTCAGTGTGAGGGTCAGTGAATCAGTGTGAGGGTCAGTGTGAGGGTCAGTGTGAGGGTCAGTGAGTCAGTGTGAGGGTTAGTGAGTCAGTGTGAGTGTCAGTGTGAGGGTCAGTGTGAGGGTCAGTGTGAGGGTCAGTGAGTCAGTGTGAGGGTCAGTGAGTCAGTGTGAGGGTCAGAGTCAGTGTGAGGGTCAGTGTGAGGGTCAGTGAGTCAGTGTGAGGGTCAGTGTGAGGGTCAGCGAGTCAGTGTGAGGGTCAGTGAGTCAGTGTGAGGGTCAGTGTGAGGGTCAGTGTCAGTGAGTCAGTGTGAGTGTCAGTGTCAGTGTGAGGGTCAGTGAATCAGTGTGAGGGTCAGTGAGTCAGTGTGAGGGTCAGTGTGTCAGTGTCAGTGAGTCAGTGTGAGGGTCAGTGTGAGGGTCAGTGAGTCAGTGTGAAGGTCAGTGTGAGGGTCAGTGAGTCAGTGTGCGGGTCAGTGAGTCAGTGTGCCGGTCAGTGTGAGGGTCAGTGAGTCAGTGTGAGGGTCAGTGAATCAGTGTGAGGGTCAATGTGCGGGTCAGTGAATCAGTGTGAGGGTCAGTGAGTCAGTGTGAGGGTCAGTGTGAGGGTCAGTGAGTCAGTGTGAGGGTCAATGTGAGGGTCAGTGAGTCAGTGTGTGGGTCAGTGAGTCAGTGTGAGGGTCAGTGTGAGGGTCAGTGTGAGGGTCAGTGTGAGGGTCAGTGAGTCAGTGTGAGGGTCAGTGTGAGGGTCAGTGAGTCAATGTGAGGGTCAGCGAGTCAGTGTGAGGGTCAGTGTGAGCGTCAGTGAGCCAGTGTGAGGGTCAGTGAGTCAGTGTGAGGGTCAGTGTGAGGGTCAGTGAGTCAATGTGAGGGTCAGTGAGTCAGTGTGAGGGTCAGTGTGAGGGTCAATGAATCAGTGTGAGGGTCAGTGTGAGGGTCAGTGAGTCAGTGTGAGGTCAGTGAGTCAGTGTGAGTGTCAGTGTGAGGGTCAGTGAATCAGTGTGAGGGTCAGTGTGAGGGTTAGTGAGTCAGTGTGAGGGTCAGTGTGAGGGTCAGTGTGAGGGTCAGTGAGTCAGTGTGAGGGTCAGTGAGTCAGTGTGAGGGTCAGTGTGAGGGTCAGTGTGAGGGTCAGTGTGAGAGTCAGTGAGTCAGTGTGATGGTCAGTGAGTCAGTCTCAGTGAGTCAGTGTGAGGGTCAGTGAGTCAGTGTGAGGGTCAGAGTGAGGGTCAGTGTGAGGGTCAGTGTCAGTGTGAGGGTCAGTGTGAGGGTCAGTGTGAGGGTCAGTGTGAGGGTCAGTGAGTCAGTGTGAGGGTCAGTGAGTCAGTGTCAGTGAGTCAGTGTGAGGGTCAGTGTGAGGGTCAGTGAGTCAGTGTGAGGGTCAGTGAGTCAGTGTGAGGGTCAGTGTGAGGATCAGTGAGTCAGTGTGAGGGTCAGTGAGTCAGTGTGAGGGTCAACGTGAGGGTCAGTGAGTCAGTGTCAGTAAGTCCATGTGAGGGTCAGTGAGTCAGTGTGAGGGTCAGTGAGTCAGTGTGAGGGTCAGTGTGAGGGTCAGTGAGTCAGTGTGAGGGTCAGTGAGTCAGTGTAAGGGTCAGTGAGTCAGTGTGAGGGTCAATGAGAGGGTCAGCGAGTCAGTGTTAGGGTCAGTGAGTGTGTGTGAGGGTCAGTGTGAGGGTCAGCGAGTCTTTGTGAGGGTCAGTGTGAGGGTCAGTGAGTCAGTGTGAGGGTCAGTGTGAGGGTCAGTGTGAGGGTCAGTGAGTCAGTGTGAGGGTCAGTGAGTCAGTGTGAGGGGCAGTGAGTCAGTGTGAGGGTCAGTGTGAGGGTCAGTGAGTCAGTGTGAGGGTCAGTGTGAGGGTCAGTGTGAGGGTCAGTGAGTCAGTGTCAGTGAGTCAGTGTGAGGGTCAGTGTGAGGGTCAGTGAGTCAGTGTGCGGGTCAGTGAGTCAGTGTGCGGGTCAGTGTGAGGGTCAGTGAGTCAGTGTGAGGGTCAGTGAATCAGTGTGAGGGTCAATGTGAGGGTCAGTGAGTCAGTGTGAGGGTCAGTGTGAGGGTCAGTGAGTCAGTGTGAGGGTCAGTGAGTCAGCCTGGGGGCTCAGGGTGGGGGGTTAGGGTGGGGGGTCAGGGTGGGGTGTCAGCCTGGGGGCTCAGGGTGGGGGGTCAGGGTAGGGGGTCAGTATGTCAGTGTGAGGTTAAGTGCGAGGGTCAGTGAGTCAGTGTGAGGGTCAGTGTGAGGGTCAGTGAGTCAGTGTGAGGGTCAGTGTGAGGGTCAGTGAGCCAGTGTGAGGGTCAGTGTGAGGGTCAGTGAGTCAGTGTGAGGGTCAGTGTGAGGGTCAGTGTGAGGGTCAGTGTGAGGGTCAGTGAGTCAGTGTGACGGTCAGTGTGAGGTTCAGTGAATCAGTGTGAGGGTCATTGAGTCCGTGTGAGGGTCAGTGTGAGGGTCAGTGAGTCAATGTGAGGGTCAGTGTGAGGGTCAGTGTGAGCGTCAGTGAGCCAGTGTGAGTGTCAGTGAGTCAGTGTGAGAGTCAATGTGAGGGTCAGTGAGTCAATGTGAGGGTCAGTGAGTCAGTGTGAGGGTCAGTGTGAGGGTCAATGAATCAGTGTGAGGGTCAGTGTGAGGTCAGTGTGTCAGTGTGAGGTCAGTGAGTCAGTGTGAGGGTCAGTGTGAGGGTCAGTGAATCAGTGTGAGGGTCAGTGTGAGGGTCAGTGTGAGGGTCAGTGTGAGGGTTAGTGAGTCAGTGTGAGGGTCAGTGTGAGGGTCAGTGTGAGGGTCAGTGTGAGGGTCAGTGAGTCAGTGTGAGGGTCAGTGAGTCAGTGTGAGGGTCAGAGTCAGTGTGAGGGTCAGTGTGAGGGTCAGTGAGTCAATGTGAGGGTCAGCGAGTCAGTGTGAGGGTCAGTGAGTCAGTGTGAGGGTCAGTGTGAGGGTCAGTGTCAGTGAGTCAGTGTGAGGGTCAGTGTCAGTGTGAGGGTCAGTGAGTCAGTGTGAGGGTCAGTGTGAGGGTCAGTGAGTCAGTGTGAGGGTCAGTGTGTCAGTGTCAGTGAGTCAGTGTTGAGGGCCAGTGTGAGGGTCAGTGTGAGGGTTAGTGAGTCAGTGTGAGGGTCAGCTAGTCAGTGTGAGGGTCAATGTGAGGGTCAGTGAGTCAGTGTGAGGGTCAGTGAGTCAGTGTGAGGGTCAGTGTGAGGGTCAGTGAGTCACTGTGAGGGTCAGTGAGTCAGTGTAAGGGTCAGTGAGTCAGTGTGAGGGTCAATGTGAGGGTCAGCGAGTCAGTGTGAGGGTCAGTGAGTGTGTGTGAGGGTCAGTGTGAGGGTCAGTGAGTCAGTGTGAGGGTCAGTGTGAGGGTCAGTGAGTCAGTGTGAGGGTCAGTGTGAGGGTCAGTGTGAGGGTCAGTGAGTCAGTGTGAGGGTCAGTGTGAGGGTCAGTGAGTCAGTGTGAGGGTCAGTGTGAGGGTCAGTGTGAGGGTCAGTGAGTCAGTGTGAGGGTCAGTGTGAGGGTCAGTGAGTCAGTGTGAGGGTCAATGTGAGGGTCAGTGAGTCAGTGTGTGGGTCAGTGAGTCAGTGTGAGGGTCAGTGTGAGGGTCAGTGTGAGGGTCAGTGTGAGGGTCAGTGAGTCAGTGTGAGGGTCAGTGTGAGGGTCAGTGAGTCAATGTGAGGGTCAGCGAGTCAGTGTGAGGGTCAGTGTGAGCGTCAGTGAGCCAGTGTGAGGGTCAGTGAGTCAGTGTGAGGGTCAGTGTGAGGGTCAGTGAGTCAATGTGAGGGTCAGTGAGTCAGTGTGAGGGTCAGTGTGAGGGTCAATGAATCAGTGTGAGGGTCAGTGTGAGGGTCAGTGAGTCAGTGTGAGGTCAGTGAGTCAGTGTGAGTGTCAGTGTGAGGGTCAGTTAATCAGTGTGAGGGTCAGTGTGAGGGTTAGTGAGTCAGTGTGAGGGTCAGTGTGAGGGTCAGTGTGAGGGTCAGTGAGTCAGTGTGAGGGTCAGTGTGAGGGTCAGTGTGAGGGTCAGTGTGAGAGTCAGTGAGTCAGTGTGATGGTCAGTGAGTCAGTCTCAGTGAGTCAGTGTGAGGGTCAGTGAGTCAGTGTGAGGGTCAGTGAGTCAGTGTGAGGGTCAGAGTGAGGGTCAGTGTGAGGGTCAGTGTCAGTGTGAGGGTCAGTGTGAGGGTCAGTGTGAGGGTCAGTGTGAGGGTCAGTGAGTCAGTGTGAGGGTCAGTGAGTCAGTGTCAGTGAGTCAGTGTGAGGGTCAGTGTGAGGGTCAGTGAGTCAGTGTGAGGGTCAGTGAGTCAGTGTGAGGGTCAGTGTGAGGATCAGTGAGTCAGTGTGAGGGTCAGTGAGTCAGTGTGAGGGTCAACGTGAGGGTCAGTGAGTCAGTGTCAGTAAGTCCATGTGAGGGTCAGTGAGTCAGTGTGAGGGTCAGTGAGTCAGTGTGAGGGTCAGTGTGAGGGTCAGTGAGTCAGTGTGAGGGTCAGTGAGTCAGTGTAAGGGTCAGTGAGTCAGTGTGAGGGTCAATGAGAGGGTCAGCGAGTCAGTGTTAGGGTCAGTGAGTGTGTGTGAGGGTCAGTGTGAGGGTCAGCGAGTCTTTGTGAGGGTCAGTGTGAGGGTCAGTGAGTCAGTGTGAGGGTCAGTGTGAGGGTCAGTGTGAGGGTCAGTGAGTCAGTGTGAGGGTCAGTGAGTCAGTGTGAGGGGCAGTGAGTCAGTGTGAGGGTCAGTGTGAGGGTCAGTGAGTCAGTGTCAGTGAGTCAGTGTGAGGGTCAGTGTGAGGGTCAGTGAGTCAGTGTGCGGGTCAGTGAGTCAGTGTGCGGGTCAGTGTGAGGGTCAGTGAGTCAGTGTGAGGGTCAGTGAATCAGTGTGAGGGTCAATGTGAGGGTCAGTGAGTCAGTGTGAGGGTCAGTGTGAGGGTCAGTGAGTCAGTGTGAGGGTCAGTGAGTCAGCCTGGGGGCTCAGGGTGGGGGGTTAGGGTGGGGGGTCAGGGTGGGGTGTCAGCCTGGGGGCTCAGGGTGGGGGGTCAGGGTAGGGGGTCAGTATGTCAGTGTGAGGTTAAGTGCGAGGGTCAGTGAGTCAGTGTGAGGGTCAGTGTGAGGGTCAGTGAGTCAGTGTGAGGGTCAGTGTGAGGGTCAGTGAGCCAGTGTGAGGGGCAGTGTGAGGGTCAGTGAGTCAGTGTGAGGGTCAGTGTGAGGGTCAGTGTGAGGGTCAGTGTGAGGGTCAGTGAGTCAGTGTGACGGTCAGTGTGAGGTTCAGTGAATCAGTGTGAGGGTCATTGAGTCCGTGTGAGGGTCAGTGTGAGGGTCAGTGAGTCAATGTGAGGGTCAGTGTGAGGGTCAGTGTGAGCGTCAGTGAGCCAGTGTGAGTGTCAGTGAGTCAGTGTGAGAGTCAATGTGAGGGTCAGTGAGTCAATGTGAGGGTCAGTGAGTCAGTGTGAGGGTCAGTGTGAGGGTCAATGAATCAGTGTGAGGGTCAGTGTGAGGTCAGTGTGTCAGTGTGAGGTCAGTGAGTCAGTGTGAGGGTCAGTGTGAGGGTCAGTGAATCAGTGTGAGGGTCAGTGTGAGGGTCAGTGTGAGGGTCAGTGTGAGGGTTAGTGAGTCAGTGTGAGGGTCAGTGTGAGGGTCAGTGTGAGGGTCAGTGTGAGGGTCAGTGAGTCAGTGTGAGGGTCAGTGAGTCAGTGTGAGGGTCAGAGTCAGTGTGAGGGTCAGTGTGAGGGTCAGTGAGTCAATGTGAGGGTCAGCGAGTCAGTGTGAGGGTCAGTGAGTCAGTGTGAGGGTCAGTGTGAGGGTCAGTGTCAGTGAGTCAGTGTGAGGGTCAGTGTCAGTGTGAGGGTCAGTGAGTCAGTGTGAGGGTCAGTGTGAGGGTCAGTGTGAGGGTCAGTGTGTCAGTGTCAGTGAGTCAGTGTTGAGGGTCAGTGTGAGGGTCAGTGTGAGGGTTAGTGAGTCAGTGTGAGGGTCAGCTAGTCAGTGTGAGGGTCAATGTGAGGGTCAGTGAGTCAGTGTGAGGGTCAGTGAGTCAGTGTGAGGGTCAGTGTGAGGGTCAGTGAGTCACTGTGAGGGTCAGTGAGTCAGTGTAAGGGTCAGTGAGTCAGTGTGAGGGTCAATGTGAGGGTCAGCGAGTCAGTGTGAGGGTCAGTGAGTGTGTGTGAGGGTCAGTGTGAGGGTCAGTGAGTCAGTGTGAGGGTCAGTGTGAGGGTCAGTGAGTCAGTGTGAGGGTCAGTGTGAGGGTCAGTGTGAGGGTCAGTGAGTCAGTGTGAGGGTCAGTGTGAGGGTCAGTGAGTCAGTGTGAGGGTCAGTGTGTCAGTGTCAGTGAGTCAGTGTTGAGGGCCAGTGTGAGGGTCAGTGTGAGGGTCAGTGAGTCAGTGTGAGGGTGAGTGTGAGGGTCAGTGAGTCAGTGTGAGGGTCAGTGTGAGGGTCAGTGAGTCAGTGTGAGGGTCAGTGTGTCAGTGTCAGTGAGTCAGTGTTGAGGGTCAGTGTGAGGGTCAGTGTGAGGGTCAGTGAGTCAGTGTGAGGGTCAGTGAGTCAGTGTGAGGGTCAGTGTGAGGATCAGTGAGTCAGTGTGAGGGTCAGTGAGTCAGTGTGAGGGTCAATGTGAGGGTCAGTGAGTCAGTGTCAGTAAGTCCGTGTGAGGGTCAGTGTGAGGGTCAGTGTCAGGGTCAGTGAGTCAGTGTGAGGGTCAGTGAGTCAGTGTGAGGGTCAGTGTGAGGGTCAGTGAGTCACTGTGAGGGTCAGTGAGTCAGAGTAAGGGTCAGTGAGTCAGTGTGAGGGTCAATGTGAGGGTCAGCGAGTCAGTGTGAGGGTCAGAGTGAGGGTCAGTGAGTCAGTGTGAGGGTCAGTGTGAGGGTCAGTGAGTCAGTGTGAGGGTCAGTGAGTCCGTGTGAGGGTCAGTGTGAGGGTCAGTGAGTCAATGTGAGGGTCAGTGTGAGGGTCAGTGTGAGGTCAGTGTGTCAGTGTGAGGTCAGTGAGTCAGTGTGAGGGTCAGTGTGACGGTCAGTGAATCAGTGTGAGGGTCAGTGTGAGGGTCAGTGTGAGGGTAAGTGAGTCAGTGTGAGGGTTAGTGAGTTAGTGTGAGGGTCAGTGTGAGGGTCAGTGTGAGGGTCAGTGTGAGGGTCAGTGAGTCAGTGTGAGGGTCAGTGAGTCAGTGTGAGGGTCAGAGTCAGTGTGAGGGTCAGAGTCAGTGTGAGGGTCAGTGAGTCAGTGTGAGGGTCAGTGTGAGGGTCAGCGAGTCAGTGTGAGGGTCAGTGAGTCAGTGTGAGGGTCAGTGTGAGGGTCAGTGTCAGTGAGTCAGTGTGAGGGTCAGTGTCAGTGTGAGGGTCAGTGAGTCAGTGTGAGGGTCAGTGTGAGGGTCAGTGTGTCAGTGTCAGTGAGTCAGTGTGAGGGTCAGTGTGAGGGTCAGTGAGTCAGTGTGAGGGTCAGTGTGAGGGTCAGTGAGTCAGTGTGAGGGTCAGTGAGTCAGTGTGAGGGGCAGTGAGTCAGTGTGAGGGTCAGTGTGAGGGTCAGTGAGTCAGTGTGAGGGTCAGTGTGAGGGTCAGTGAGTCAGTGTCAGTGAGTCAGTGTGAAGGTCAGTGTGAGGGTCAGTGAGTCAGTGTGCGGGTCAGTGTGAGGGTCAGTGAGTCAGTGTCAGTAAGTCCATGTGAGGGTCAGTGTGCGGGTCAGTGAGTCAGTGTGCGGGTCAGTGTGAGGGTCAGTGAGTCAGTGTGAGGGTCAGTGAATCAGTGTGAGGGTCAATGTGAGGGTCAGTGAGTCAGTGTGAGGGTCAGTGTGAGGGTCAGTGAGTCAGTGTGAGGGTCAGTGAGTCAGCCTGGGGGCTCAGGGTGGGGGGTTAGGGTGGGGGGTCAGGGTGGGGTGTCAGCCTGGGGGCTCAGGGTGGGGGGTCAGGGTAGGGGGTCAGTATGTCAGTGTGAGGTTAAGTGCGAGGGTCAGTGAGTCAGTGTGAGGGTCAGTGTGAGGGTCAGTGAGTCAGTGTGAGGGTCAGTGTGAGGGTCAGTGAGCCAGTGTGAGGGGCAGTGTGAGGGTCAGTGAGTCAGTGTGAGGGTCAGTGTGAGGGTCAGTGTGAGGGTCAGTGTGAGGGTCAGTGAGTCAGTGTGACGGTCAGTGTGAGGTTCAGTGAATCAGTGTGAGGGTCATTGAGTCCGTGTGAGGGTCAGTGTGAGGGTCAGTGAGTCAATGTGAGGGTCAGTGTGAGGGTCAGTGTGAGCGTCAGTGAGCCAGTGTGAGTGTCAGTGAGTCAGTGTGAGAGTCAATGTGAGGGTCAGTGAGTCAATGTGAGGGTCAGTGAGTCAGTGTGAGGGTCAGTGTGAGGGTCAATGAATCAGTGTGAGGGTCAGTGTGAGGTCAGTGTGTCAGTGTGAGGTCAGTGAGTCAGTGTGAGGGTCAGTGTGAGGGTCAGTGAATCAGTGTGAGGGTCAGTGTGAGGGTCAGTGTGAGGGTCAGTGTGAGGGTTAGTGAGTCAGTGTGAGGGTCAGTGTGAGGGTCAGTGTGAGGGTCAGTGTGAGGGTCAGTGAGTCAGTGTGAGGGTCAGTGAGTCAGTGTGAGGGTCAGAGTCAGTGTGAGGGTCAGTGTGAGGGTCAGTGAGTCAATGTGAGGGTCAGCGAGTCAGTGTGAGGGTCAGTGAGTCAGTGTGAGGGTCAGTGTGAGGGTCAGTGTCAGTGAGTCAGTGTGAGGGTCAGTGTCAGTGTGAGGGTCAGTGAGTCAGTGTGAGGGTCAGTGTGAGGGTCAGTGTGAGGGTCAGTGTGTCAGTGTCAGTGAGTCAGTGTTGAGGGTCAGTGTGAGGGTCAGTGTGAGGGTTAGTGAGTCAGTGTGAGGGTCAGCTAGTCAGTGTGAGGGTCAATGTGAGGGTCAGTGAGTCAGTGTGAGGGTCAGTGAGTCAGTGTGAGGGTCAGTGTGAGGGTCAGTGAGTCACTGTGAGGGTCAGTGAGTCAGTGTAAGGGTCAGTGAGTCAGTGTGAGGGTCAATGTGAGGGTCAGCGAGTCAGTGTGAGGGTCAGTGAGTGTGTGTGAGGGTCAGTGTGAGGGTCAGTGAGTCAGTGTGAGGGTCAGTGTGAGGGTCAGTGAGTCAGTGTGAGGGTCAGTGTGAGGGTCAGTGTGAGGGTCAGTGAGTCAGTGTGAGGGTCAGTGTGAGGGTCAGTGAGTCAGTGTGAGGGTCAGTGTGTCAGTGTCAGTGAGTCAGTGTTGAGGGCCAGTGTGAGGGTCAGTGTGAGGGTCAGTGAGTCAGTGTGAGGGTGAGTGTGAGGGTCAGTGAGTCAGTGTGAGGGTCAGTGTGAGGGTCAGTGAGTCAGTGTGAGGGTCAGTGTGTCAGTGTCAGTGAGTCAGTGTTGAGGGTCAGTGTGAGGGTCAGTGTGAGGGTCAGTGAGTCAGTGTGAGGGTCAGTGAGTCAGTGTGAGGGTCAGTGTGAGGATCAGTGAGTCAGTGTGAGGGTCAGTGAGTCAGTGTGAGGGTCAATGTGAGGGTCAGTGAGTCAGTGTCAGTAAGTCCGTGTGAGGGTCAGTGTGAGGGTCAGTGTCAGGGTCAGTGAGTCAGTGTGAGGGTCAGTGAGTCAGTGTGAGGGTCAGTGTGAGGGTCAGTGAGTCACTGTGAGGGTCAGTGAGTCAGAGTAAGGGTCAGTGAGTCAGTGTGAGGGTCAATGTGAGGGTCAGCGAGTCAGTGTGAGGGTCAGAGTGAGGGTCAGTGAGTCAGTGTGAGGGTCAGTGTGAGGGTCAGTGAGTCAGTGTGAGGGTCAGTGAGTCCGTGTGAGGGTCAGTGTGAGGGTCAGTGAGTCAATGTGAGGGTCAGTGTGAGGGTCAGTGTGAGGTCAGTGTGTCAGTGTGAGGTCAGTGAGTCAGTGTGAGGGTCAGTGTGACGGTCAGTGAATCAGTGTGAGGGTCAGTGTGAGGGTCAGTGTGAGGGTAAGTGAGTCAGTGTGAGGGTTAGTGAGTTAGTGTGAGGGTCAGTGTGAGGGTCAGTGTGAGGGTCAGTGTGAGGGTCAGTGAGTCAGTGTGAGGGTCAGTGAGTCAGTGTGAGGGTCAGAGTCAGTGTGAGGGTCAGAGTCAGTGTGAGGGTCAGTGAGTCAGTGTGAGGGTCAGTGTGAGGGTCAGCGAGTCAGTGTGAGGGTCAGTGAGTCAGTGTGAGGGTCAGTGTGAGGGTCAGTGTCAGTGAGTCAGTGTGAGGGTCAGTGTCAGTGTGAGGGTCAGTGAGTCAGTGTGAGGGTCAGTGTGAGGGTCAGTGTGTCAGTGTCAGTGAGTCAGTGTGAGGGTCAGTGTGAGGGTCAGTGAGTCAGTGTGAGGGTCAGTGTGAGGGTCAGTGAGTCAGTGTGAGGGTCAGTGAGTCAGTGTGAGGGGCAGTGAGTCAGTGTGAGGGTCAGTGTGAGGGTCAGTGAGTCAGTGTGAGGGTCAGTGTGAGGGTCAGTGAGTCAGTGTCAGTGAGTCAGTGTGAAGGTCAGTGTGAGGGTCAGTGAGTCAGTGTGCGGGTCAGTGTGAGGGTCAGTGAGTCAGTGTCAGTAAGTCCATGTGAGGGTCAGTGTGAGGGTCAGTGAGTCAGTGTGAGGGTCAGTGAGTCAGTGTGAGGGTCAGTGTGAGGGTCAGTGAGTCAGTGTGAGGGTCAGTGAGTCAGTGTAAGGGTCAGTGAGTCAGTGTGAGGGTCAATGAGAGGGTCAGCGAGTCAGTGTTAGGGTCAGTGAGTGTGTGTGAGGGTCAGTGTGAGGGTCAGTGAGTCAGTGTGAGGGTCAGTGTGAGGGTCAGTGAGTCAGTGTGAGGGTCAGTGAGAGGGTCAGTGTGAGGGTCAGTGAGTCAGTGTGAGGGTCAGTGAGTCAGTGTGAGGGGCAGTGAGTCAGTGTGAGGGTCAGTGTGAGGGTCAGTGAGTCAGTGTGAGGGTCAGTGTGAGGGTCAGTGTGAGGGTCAGTGTGAGGGTCAGTGAGTCAGTGTCAGTGAGTCAGTGTGAGGGTCAGTGTGAGGGTCAGTGAGTCAGTGTGCGGGTCAGTGAGTCAGTGTGCGGGTCAGTGTGAGGGTCAGTGAGTCAGTGTGAGGGTCAGTGAATCAATGTGAGGGTCAATGTGAGGGTCAGTGAGTCAGTGTGAGGGTCAGTGTGAGGGTCAGCGAGTCAGTGTTAGGGTCAGTGAGTGTGTGTGAGGGTCAGTGTGAGGGTCAGCGAGTCTTTGTGAGGGTCAGTGTGAGGGTCAGTGAGTCAGTGTGAGGGTCAGTGTGAGGGTCAGTGTGAGGGTCAGTGAGTCAGTGTGAGGGTCAGTGAGTCAGTGTGAGGGGCAGTGAGTCAGTGTGAGGGTCAGTGTGAGGGTCAGTGAGTCAGTGTGAGGGTCAGTGTGAGGGTCAGTGTGAGGGTCAGTGAGTCAGTGTCAGTGAGTCAGTGTGAGGGTCAGTGTGAGGGTCAGTGAGTCAGTGTGCGGGTCAGTGAGTCAGTGTGCGGGTCAGTGTGAGGGTCAGTGAGTCAGTGTGAGGGTCAGTGAATCAGTGTGAGGGTCAATGTGAGGGTCAGTGAGTCAGTGTGAGGGTCAGTGTGAGGGTCAGTGAGTCAGTGTGAGGGTCAGTGAGTCAGCCTGGGGGCTCAGGGTGGGGGGTTAGGGTGGGGGGTCAGGGTGGGGTGTCAGCCTGGGGGCTCAGGGTGGGGGGTCAGGGTAGGGGGTCAGTATGTCAGTGTGAGGTTAAGTGCGAGGGTCAGTGAGTCAGTGTGAGGGTCAGTGTGAGGGTCAGTGAGTCAGTGTGAGGGTCAGTGTGAGGGTCAGTGAGCCAGTGTGAGGGTCAGTGTGAGGGTCAGTGAGTCAGTGTGAGGGTCAGTGTGAGGGTCAGTGTGAGGGTCAGTGAGTCAGTGTGACGGTCAGTGTGAGGTTCAGTGAATCAGTGTGAGGGTCATTGAGTCCGTGTGAGGGTCAGTGTGAGGGTCAGTGAGTCAATGTGAGGGTCAGTGTGAGGGTCAGTGTGAGCGTCAGTGAGCCAGTGTGAGTGTCAGTGAGTCAGTGTGAGAGTCAATGTGAGGGTCAGTGAGTCAATGTGAGGGTCAGTGAGTCAGTGTGAGGGTCAGTGTGAGGGTCAATGAATCAGTGTGAGGGTCAGTGTGAGGTCAGTGTGTCAGTGTGAGGTCAGTGAGTCAGTGTGAGGGTCAGTGTGAGGGTCAGTGAATCAGTGTGAGGGTCAGTGTGAGGGTCAGTGTGAGGGTCAGTGAGTCAGTGTGAGGGTTAGTGAGTCAGTGTGAGGGTCAGTGTGAGGGTCAGTGTGAGGGTCAGTGTGAGGGTCAGTGAGTCAGTGTGAGGGTCAGTGAGTCAGTGTGAGGGTCAGAGTCAGCGTGAGGGTCAGTGTGAGGGTCAGTGAGTCAGTGTGAGGGTCAGTGAGTCAATGTGAGGGTCAGCGAGTCAGTGTGAGGGTCAGTGAGTCAGTGTGAGGGTCAGTGTGAGGGTCAGTGTCAGTGAGTCAGTGTGAGGGTCAGTGTCAGTGTGAGGGTCAGTGAGTCAGTGTGAGGGTCAGTGTGAGGGTCAGTGAGTCAGTGTGAGGGTCAGTGTGTCAGTGTCAGTGAGTCAGTGTTGAGGGTCAGTGTGAGGGTCAGTGTGAGGGTCAGTGAGTCAATGTGAGGGTCAGTGTGAGGGTCAGTGTGAGCGTCAGTGAGCCAGTGTGAGTGTCAGTGAGTCAGTGTGAGAGTCAATGTGAGGGTCAGTGAGTCAATGTGAGGGTCAGTGAGTCAGTGTGAGGGTCAGTGTGAGGGTCAATGAATCAGTGTGAGGGTCAGTGTGAGGTCAGTGTGTCAGTGTGAGGTCAGTGAGTCAGTGTGAGGGTCAGTGTGAGGGTCAGTGAATCAGTGTGAGGGTCAGTGTGAGGGTCAGTGTGAGGGTCAGTGAGTCAGTGTGAGGGTTAGTGAGTCAGTGTGAGGGTCAGTGTGAGGGTCAGTGTGAGGGTCAGTGTGAGGGTCAGTGAGTCAGTGTGAGGGTCAGTGAGTCAGTGTGAGGGTCAGAGTCAGCGTGAGGGTCAGTGTGAGGGTCAGTGAGTCAGTGTGAGGGTCAGTGAGTCAATGTGAGGGTCAGCGAGTCAGTGTGAGGGTCAGTGAGTCAGTGTGAGGGTCAGTGTGAGGGTCAGTGTCAGTGAGTCAGTGTGAGGGTCAGTGTCAGTGTGAGGGTCAGTGAGTCAGTGTGAGGGTCAGTGTGAGGGTCAGTGAGTCAGTGTGAGGGTCAGTGTGTCAGTGTCAGTGAGTCAGTGTTGAGGGTCAGTGTGAGGGTCAGTGTGAGGGTTAGTGAGTCAGTGTGAGGGTCAGCTAGTCAGTGTGAGGGTCAATGTGAGGGTCAGTGAGTCAGTGTGAGGGTCAGTGAGTCAGTGTGAGGGTCAGTGTGAGGGTCAGTGAGTCACTGTGAGGGTCAGTGAGTCAGTGTAAGGGTCAGTGAGTCAGTGTGAGGGTCAATGTGAGGGTCAGCGAGTCAGTGTGAGGGTCAGTGAGTGTGTGTGAGGGTCAGTGTGAGGGTCAGTGAGTCAGTGTGAGGGTCAGTGTGAGGGTCAGTGAGTCAGTGTGAGGGTCAGTGTGAGGGTCAGTGTGAGGGTCAGTGAGTCAGTGTGAGGGTCAGTGTGAGGGTCAGTGAGTCAGTGTGAGGGTCAGTGTGTCAGTGTCAGTGAGTCAGTGTTGAGGGTCAGTGTGAGGGTCAGTGTGAGGGTCAGTGAGTCAGTGTGAGGGTCAGTGTGAGGGTCAGTGAGTCAGTGTGAGGGTCAGTGTGACGGTCAGTGTGAGGGTCAGTGTGTCAGTGTCAGTGAGTCAGTGTTTAGGGTCAGTGTGAGGGTCAGTGTGAGGGTCAGTGAGTCAGTGTGAGGGTCAGTGAGTCAGTGTGAGGGTCAGTGTGAGGATCAGTGAGTCAGTGTGAGGGTCAGTGAGTCAGTGTGAGGGTCAATGTGAGGGTCAGTGAGTCAGTGTCAGTAAGTCCGTGTGAGGGTCAGTGTGAGGGTCAGTGTGAGGGTCAGTGAGTCAGTGTGAGGGTCAGTGAGTCAGTGTGAGGGTCAGTGTGAGGGTCAGTGAGTCACTGTGAGGGTCAGTGAGTCAGTGTAAGGGTCAGTGAGTCAGTGTGAGGGTCAATGTGAGGGTCAGCGAGTCAGTGTGAGGGTCAGAGTGAGGGTCAGTGAGTCAGTGTGAGGGTCAGTGTGAGGGTCAGTGAGTCAGTGTGAGGGTCAGTGAGTCCGTGTGAGGGTCAGAGTCAGTGTGAGGGTCAGTGTGAGGGTCAGTGTGAGGTCAGTGTGTCAGTGTGAGGTCAGTGAGTCAGTGTGAGGGTCAGTGTGACGGTCAGTGAATCAGTGTGAGGGTCAGTGTGAGGGTCAGTGTGAGGGTAAGTGAGTCAGTGTGAGGGTTAGTGAGTCAGTGTGAGGGTCAGTGTGAGGGTCAGTGTGAGGGTCAGTGTGAGGGTCAGTGAGTCAGTGTGAGGTTCAGTGAGTCAGTGTGAGGGTCAGAGTCAGTGTGAGGGTCAGTGTGAGGGTCAGTGAGTCAGTGTGAGGGTCAGTGTGAGGGTCAGCGAGTCAGTGTGAGGGTCAGTGAGTCAGTGTGAGGGTCAGTGTGAGGGTCAGTGTCAGTGAGTCAGTGTGAGGGTCAGTGTCAGTGTGAGGGTCAGTGAGTCAGTGTGAGGGTCAGTGTGAGGGTCAGTGTGTCAGTGTCAGTGAGTCAGTGTGAGGGTCAGTGTGAGGGTCAGTGAGTCAGTGTGAGGGTCAGTGTGAGGGTCAGTGAGTCAGTGTGAGGGTCAGTGAGTCAGTGTGAGGGGCAGTGAGTCAGTGTGAGGGTCAGTGTGAGGGTCAGTGAGTCAGTGTGAGGGTCAGTGTGAGGGTCAGTGAGTCAGTGTCAGTGAGTCAGTGTGAAGGTCAGTGTGAGGGTCAGTGAGTCAGTGTGCGGGTCAGTGAGTCAGTGTGCGGGTCAGTGTGAGGGTCAGTGAGTCAGTGTGAGGGTCAGTGAATCAGTGTGAGGGTCAATGTGCGGGTCAGTGAGTCAGTGTGAGGGTCAGTGAGTCAGTGTGAGGGTCAGTGTGAGGGTCAGTGAGTCAGTGTGAGGGTCAGTGTGAGGGTCAGTGAGTCAGTGTGAGGGTCAGTGAGTCAGTGTGAGGGTCAGTGTGAGGGTCAGTGTGAGGGTAAGTGTGAGGGTCAGTGTGAGGGTCAGTGAGTCAGTGTGAGGGTCAGTGTGAGGGTCAGTGAGTCAGTGTGAGGGTCAGCGAGTCAGTGTGAGGGTCAGTGTGAGCGTCAGTGAGCCAGTGTGAGGGTCAGTGAGTCAGTGTGAGGGTCAGTGTGAGGGTCAGTGAGTCAATGTGAGGGTCAGTGAGTCAGTGTGAGGGTCAGTGTGAGGGTCAATGAATCAGTGTGAGGGTCAGTGTGAGGGTCATTGAGTCAGTGTGAGTTCAGTGAGTCAGTGTGAGGGTCAGTGTGAGGGTCAGTGAATCAGTGTGAGGGTCAGTGTGAGGGTTAGTGAGTCAGTGTGAGGGTCAGTGTGAGGGTCAGTGTGAGGGTCAGTGAGTCAGTGTGAGGGTCAGTGGGTCAGTGTGAGGGTCAGTGTGAGTGTCAGTGTGAAGGTCAGTGTGAGGGTCAGTGAGTCAATGTGAGGGTCAGTGTGAGAGTCAGTGAGTCAGTGTGATGGTCAGTGAGTCAGTCTCAGTGAGTCAGTGTGAGGGTCAGTGAGTCAGTGTGAGGGTCAGTGTGAGGGTCAGTGTGAGGGTCAGTGTCAGTGTGAGGGTCAGTGTGAGGGTCAGTGTGAGGGTCAGTGTGAGGGTCAGTGAGTCAGTGTGAGGGTCAGTGAGTCAGTGTCAGTGAGTCAGTGTGAGGGTCAGTGTGAGGGTCAGTGAGTCAGTGTGAGAGTCAGTGTGAGGGTCAGTGTGAGGGTCAGTGAGTCAGTGTGAGGGTCAGTGAGTCAGTGTGAGGGTCAGTGTGAGGATCAGTGAGTCAGTGTGAGGGTCAGTGAGTCAGTGTGAGGGTCAATGTGAGGGTCAGTGAGTCAGTGTCAGTAAGTCCATGTGAGGGTCAGTGTGAGGGTCAGTGAGTCAGTGTGAGGGTCAGTGAGTCAGTGTGAGGGTCAGTGTGAGGGTCAGTGAGTCAGTGTGAGGGTCAGTGAGTCAGTGTAAGGGTCAGTGAGTCAGTGTGAGGGTCAATGAGAGGGTCAGCGAGTCAGTGTTAGGGTCAGTGAGTGTGTGTGAGGGTCAGTGTGAGGGTCAGTGAGTCAGTGTGAGGGTCAGTGTGAGGGTCAGTGAGTCAGTGTGAGGGTCAGTGAGAGGGTCAGTGTGAGGGTCAGTGAGTCAGTGTGAGGGTCAGTGAGTCAGTGTGAGGGGCAGTGAGTCAGTGTGAGGGTCAGTGTGAGGGTCAGTGAGTCAGTGTGAGGGTCAGTGTGAGGGTCAGTGTGAGGGTCAGTGTGAGGGTCAGTGAGTCAGTGTCAGTGAGTCAGTATGAGGGTCAGTGTGAGGGTCAGTGAGTCAGTGTGAGGGTCAGTGAGTCAGTGTGCGGGTCAGTGTGAGGGTCAGTGAGTCAGTGTGAGGGTCAGTGAATCAATGTGAGGGTCAATGTGAGGGTCAGTGAGTCAGTGTGAGGGTCAGTGTGAGGGTCAGTGAGTCAGTGTGAGGGTCAGTGAATCAGTGTGAGGGTCAATGTGAGGGTCAGTGAGTCAGCCTGGGGGCTCAGGGTGGGGGGTTAGGGTGGGGGGTCAGGGTGGGGTGTCAGCCTGGGGGCTCAGGGTGGGGGGTCAGGGTAGGGGGTCAGTATGTCAGTGTGAGGGTAAGTGCGAGGGTCAGTGAGTCAGTGTGAGGGTCAGTGTGAGGGTCAGTGAGTCAGTGTGAGGGTCAGTGTGAGGGTCAGTGAGCCAGTGTGAGGGTCAGTGTGAGGGTCAGTGAGTCAGTGTGAGGGTCAGTGTGAGGGTCAGTGTGAGGGTCAGTGAGTCAGTGTGACGGTCAGTGTGAGGGTCAGTGAATCAGTGTGAGGGTCAGTGAGTCCGTGTGAGGGTCAGTGTGAGGGTCAGTGAGTCAATGTGAGGGTCAGTGTGAGGGTCAGTGTGAGCGTCAGTGAGCCAGTGTGAGTGTCAGTGAGTCAGTGTGAGGGTCAATGTGAGGGTCAGTGAGTCAATGTGAGGGTCAGTGAGTCAGTGTGAGGGTCAGTGTGAGGTTCAATGAATCAGTGTGAGGGTCAGTGTGAGGTCAGTGTGTCAGTGTGAGGTCAGTGAGTCAGTGTGAGGGTCAGTGTGAGGGTCAGTGAATCAGTGTGAGGGTCAGTGTGAGGGTCAGTGAGTCAGTGTGAGGGTTAGTGAGTCAGTGTGAGGGTCAGTGTGAGGGTCAGTGTGAGGGTCAGTGTGAGGGTCAGTGAGTCAGTGTGAGGGTCAGTGAGTCAGTGTGAGGGTCAGAGTCAGTGTGAGGGTCAGTGTGAGGGTCAGTGAGTCTGTGTGAGGGTCAGTGAGTCAATGTGAGGGTCAGCGAGTCAGTGTGAGGGTCAGTGAGTCAGTGTGAGGGTCAGTGTGAGGGTCAGTGTCAGTGAGTCAGTGTGAGGGTCAGTGTCAGTGTGAGGGTCAGTGAGTCAGTGTGAGGGTCAGTGTGAGGGTCAGTGAGTCAGTGTGAGGGTCAGTGTGTCAGTGTCAGTGAGTCAGTGTTGAGGGTCAGTGTGAGGGTCAGTGTGAGGGTTAGTGAGTCAGTGTGAGGGTCAGCTAGTCAGTGTGAGGGTCAATGTGAGGGTCAGTGAGTCAGTGTGAGGGTCAGTGAGTCAGTGTGAGGGTCAGTGTGAGGGTCAGTGAGTCACTGTGAGGGTCAGTGAGTGAGTGTAAGGGTCAGTGAGTCAGTGAGAGGGTCAATGTGAGGGTCAGCGAGTCAGTGTGAGGGTCAGTGAGTGTGTGTGAGGGTCAGTGAGTCAGTGTGAGGGTCAGTGTGAGGGCCAGTGAGTCAGTGTGAGGGTCAGTGTGAGGGTCAGTGTGAGGGTCAGTGAGTCAGTGTGACGGTCAGTGTGAGGGTCAGTGAGTCAGTGTGAGGGTCAGTGTGTCAGTGTCAGTGAGTCAGTGTTGAGGGTCAGTGTGAGGGTCAGTGTGAGGGTCAGTGAGTCAGTGTGAGGGTCAGTGTGAGGGTCAGTGAGTCAGTGTGAGGGTCAGTGTGTCAGTGTCAGTGAGTCAGTGTTGAGGGTCAGTGTGAGGGTCAGTGTGAGGGTCAGTGAGTCAGTGTGAGGGTCAGTGTGAGGATCAGTGAGTCAGTGTGAGGGTCAGTTAGTCAGTGTGGGGGTCAATGTGAGGGTCAGTGAGTCAGTGTCAGTAAGTCCGTGTGAGGGTCAGTGTGAGGGTCAGTGTGAGGGTCAGTGAGTCAGTGTGAGGGTCAGTGAGTCAGTGTGAGGGTCAGTGTGAGGGTCAGTGAGTCACTGTGAGGGTCAGTGAGTCAGTGTAAGGGTCAGTGAGTCAGTGTGAGGGTCAATGTGAGGGTCAGCGAATCAGTGTGAGGGTCAGTGTGAGGGTCAGTGAGTCAGTGTGAGGGTCAGTGTGAGGGTCAGTGAATCAGTGTGAGGGTCAGTGAGTCCGTGTGAGGGTCAGTGTGAGGGTCAGTGAGTCAATGTGAGGGTCAGTGTGAGGGTCAGTGTGAGCGTCAGTGAGCCAGTGTGAGTGTCAGTGAGTCAGTGTGAGGGTCAATGTGAGGGTCAGTGAGTCAATGTGAGGGTCAGTGAGTCAGTGTGAGGGTCAGTGTGAGGGTCAATGAATCAGTGTGAGGGTCAGTGTGAGGTCAGTGTGTCAGTGTGAGGTCAGTGAGTCAGTGTGAGGGTCAGTGTGACGGTCAGTGAATCAGTGTGAGGGTCAGTGTGAGGGTCAGTGTGAGGGTCAGTGAGTCAGTGTGAGGGTTAGTGAGTCAGTGTGAGGGTCAGTGTGAGGGTCAGTGTGAGGGTCAGTGTGAGGGTCAGTGAGTCAGTGTGAGGGTCAGTGAGTCAGTGTGAGGGTCAGAGTCAGTGTGAGGGTCAGTGTGAGGGTCAGTGAGTCAGTGTGAGGGTCAGTGTGAGGGTCAGCGAGTCAGTGTGAGGGTCAGTGAGTCAGTGTGAGGGTCAGTGTGAGGGTCAGTGTCAGTGAGTCAGTGTGAGGGTCAGTGTCAGTGTGAGGGTCAGTGAGTCAGTGTGAGGATCAGTGTGAGGGTCAGTGAGTCAGTGTGAGGGTCAGTGTGTCAGTGTCAGTGAGTCAGTGTGAGGGTCAGTGTGAGGGTCAGTGAGTCAGTGTGAGGGTCAGTGTGAGGGTCAGTGTGAGGGTCAGTGTGAGGGTCAGTGAGTCAGTGTGAGGGTCAGTGAGTCAGTGTGAGGGGCAGTGAGTCAGTGTGAGGGTCAGTGTGAGGGTCAGTGAGTCAGTGTGAGGGTCAGTGTGAGGGTCAGTGAGTCAGTGTCAGTGAGTCAGTGTGAAGGTCAGTGTGAGGGTCAGTGAGTCAGTGTGCGGGTCAGTGAGTCAGTGTGCGGGTCAGTGTGAGGGTCAGTGAGTCAGTGTGAGGGTCAGTGAATCAGTGTGAGGGTCAATGTGCGGGTCAGTGAGTCAGTGTGAGGGTCAGTGAGTCAGTGTGAGGGTCAGTGTGAGGGTCAGTGAGTCAGTGTGAGGGTCAGTGTGAGGGTCAGTGAGTCAGTGTGAGGGTCAGTGAGTCAGTGTGAGGGTCAGTGTGAGGGTCAGTGAGAGGGTAAGTGTGAGGGTCAGTGTGAGGGTCAGTGAGTCAGTGTGAGGGTCAGTGTGAGGGTCAGTGAGTCAGTGTGAGGGTCAGCGAGTCAGTGTGAGGGTCAGTGTGAGCGTCAGTGAGCCAGTGTGAGGGTCAGTGAGTCAGTGTGAGGGTCAGTGTGAGGGTCAGTGAGTCAATGTGAGGGTCAGTGAGTCAGTGTGAGGGTCAGTGTGAGGGTCAATGAATCAGTGTGAGGGTCAGTGTGAGGGTCAGTGAGTGAGTGTGAGTTCAGTGAGTCAGTGTGAGGGTCAGTGTGAGGGTCAGTGAATCAGTGTGAGGGTCAGTGTGAGGGTTAGTGAGTCAGTGTGAGGGTCAGTGTGAGGTCAGTGTGAGGGTCAGTGAGTCAGTGTGAGGGTCAGTGAGTCAGTGTGAGGGTCAGTGTGAGTGTCAGTGTGAAGGTCAGTGTGAGGGTCAGTGAGTCAGTGTGAGGGTCAGTGTGAGAGTCAGTGAGTCAGTGTGATGGTCAGTGAGTCAGTCTCAGTGAGTCAGTGTGAGGGTCAGTGAGTCAGTGTGAGGATCAGTGTGAGGGTCAGTGTGAGGGTCAGTGTCAGTGTGAGGGTCAGTGTGAGGTTCAGTGTGAGGGTCAGTGTGAGGGTCAGTGAGTCAGTGTGAGGGTCAGTGAGTCAGTGTCAGTGAGTCAGTGTGAGGGTCAGTGTGAGGGTCAGT